>NC_142925.1:22735000-23345000 GCF_054131065.1 Drosophila arizonae | reverse complement strand
CACATCTGATCAATGCTTATGGCTTACAACGTCTTTATCAACCACGATCAATCAATGCTCGAGGAGTTAGTCTCAGATATAGATCTTCACCAATATAGTAAAAAAAGAAAACATTCTCTGCCGTTTTTACACTTCCGTAAATGATTTTTTACATATATCAATATTCGCAGCAAAAACTTAACTGATCAGTGATCACTGCTCGCAGTTCTTCCCCTTTTGCCACACTCACAGACACAAGAAAAACAAAACGCTCTGAATTCAATGCGTGCTCATTTCCTTTCAACATTCTATCTGCCGCGTTGCCCCCTCTTCGATCAGTTAAGACGCGATCACTCGTGCGATCATGTGAGGCGGCAAATTTGTTTTTGTGGTTTTCCTGTGTAGCTCCACTGGCCTGGCCTGCACTGTAGCTGGGTTTGTTTGTTTCTTGACTGGATCAACATGTGCACCTATGCATATCGTAAACGTCGTGTTTTGTTTTTTTTTTTTTTTTCCTCAACTCTTGATTGACAAATAGTCAGCTCCATAAACGCAGGCGTTTATTTTGATTTCTTTATTTGAAATGCAAGTGAAACCTCAGAAAGTTAATGAATTTTTTCATGTAACTGTAAGTGTGCATGTGTTTATGTGTGGGGAAATAATATTTCTATAATATGTACAAAATGTGGTTCAGAAATCAATTATCTATCTCTCTTGATTGTCATGTGATTGACAAACGAGGGAGCTGGAGGGGGCGAAGCGGCCCGATGATTGTTGGCTTACGGCTTGAGCCGAGCATGTGAGCTGCAAGTTTTGACAGCTAATTTGACAGCTGGACTGGCGTTGATGGCTTAAGTGCTTGGCTAGCGCTTTTCATGAATGAGAGATAGAGCTAAGATCTTAACTGATTTCGTGAATGATCTCTTAAATATTTCAGGCGCCACAGTGAGCTGCCGAGTGAAATGAAGAGAAGTTTGGAGGGGTCACTATGTAAACCTAAAGTTGTTGCTATCGAATAGCTAACTAGGCTTATAGCTAATATCTCAATTTGGAGTGTTTTGTGTAATAGGCTCGATTCACATTTCATGAGAGTTTATATCTCTATTTCTTACTATGAATGTTAATGGTAATTTATGTTCTACACCCCTTATCAATAAACACCCGATCTGTATCTGTTATTGGTATTGTTTAGCTTCGTATACAATTCAAAATTTGCAATCTTTTTTCTAGTACTTCATCAAAAAGCAAAATCTTTTGAGCTTATGTTGGTTTGACTTTGGTTCATTACAGGTTCTGCTGCTGCCCACAATTATGTATAATTTTCATAAACAAATCTCTTACATGCATGGGAGTAATCTGGCCGTGTGCTGAAATCTGATCGACGATCTTTCCACTTCGTTTCGTACACACTTTCAGCTCGGATCACATTTAATTGCTTAATTTTGTGATCAATAGCCACAGTTACAGAAAGTCGTGATCAGATGCTTGGCATGCCAAAAGCGAAATGCCACAACAAAGTTCGTATCTGAGCTGATCTTTGGTGTGCTCATCGCACATACACACACACACAGGTAGAGTGGGAGAGGGAGGCAGACAATGAGGGACTCCTACTCATCCCGACCATGACAATCGCTGCTTAAATTGCGAACAATGTGAAACAGTAAATAAAACTGTGCTAAAAAGCGCAAATCTGGCGTATAGCACGATATTCTTTATTGCGAATCGGGCAAACGGGTTTTCCCTACGTTTCTTCCTTTGGCCAACATTGATAAGAATCAAGCACTTGGCTCGAACGGGCCTCCGGGCGGCAGGGCAACTAACATATTTCTAGGGCCTCTGCTTTGCTTTGCTTTGCTTTGCTTAGCTTTGCTTTCATTGTCTTCGTGTGGGTGTGATTAACTGATTTGTTCACATTCATTTGTTCATTTTCTGATTGTTTTCTCTCCTTCTGTCTCTCTGTCTCCCTGTTTCCCTTTCCATCTTTCTCTCTGCCCGCCTGTCTCGCGCTCTAGTCAGTTGTTTATGTCTGAAAACGTGATTTGCGATTTGTAACAAATTCAAATTTCATTTGGCTAGCAGAGAGGACGTCTCGGGGCAGCGCTGCCTGCCTTATTAGAAGCCAACAACAGCTCGAAGAGCCACAACAATTGCATCGGGGTTCTGCCAGCTTGTTCTTGTTGCAGTTCATTGGAAAAAAGGTCTGACCTATCATTTGAACCCAAGCAAAAAACGAAAAGAGAAAAACAAATAACAGCTGCATTACATAAGAACTTCGAACTAATAACGAGGCTCCGCATACCCGAGCCTACATAATAAGCAGAGCTACTCGCGAGGCCATCTTTATAGTTCAGCTTCACTTCTCCTCAAGCTCGCAGTCATCAAATGCTCTCATATCAGCTCTTGAGTCCACTTTGGTTTTCACTTTGCCAAAATCTAGCTATCGGCACTATCAGCCAGGCCAAAGAGCTAAAGGAAAGCTGCAATAAACTGTAAGTTATCGCAGCCAGCAAATTTTGGCTACATATAAGTGCGCAGCGATTCGACATGGCTTCAAACTGCAGCCCCAGCTTCAGCTTCAGCCTCAACTCTAGGCTCGATGTTGTCTCCAAGTCGCAGTTGTTGTAGATCGGACCAGCTGAACCTGTGGCAGCAACTCTCTCGTTGTGGGGCAGGTCGATATCGGTGGATCTAAATTGAGTTTTGGCGGCGCATGTGACGAGGCTGCATGCTCGTAATTTGCATATGGAAGGTCGGGCGAGGCACTGGCTCCAGCGCAGGCTGCGGGTATGGGAACCACCACAGCGTTCGCTTTTCTGTAGGTGCCACATGCAACAGCAACAACAGCGAGAGAGTGCCAGGCTAGCAGTCATGCTATGCGCCTACTTATTTTTCTATAGAGGGGGAGTCAATTGCGGGGCAGGTGCTGAGAGGGATCCTAAACATGATCTATTGGTCATAGGGGAACCTACCTGACGCCTTTATCCTTGAATAAGTCTAATTATTAATCGATACTTATCGATTTAAGATCAGTATTGTCGCAATCATAAATAAATACGTTCATGAATCTTAAACTGAATTGAGATATTCTCCGCTCCTATATACCCCTGTAGTGCACTACGCAAGTCTACAGGGTATCGGAACAGCAACAGGGTGTGTATGAGCTGTAGGCAACTGCAGACAATGGGCGAATCTTTCAACAAAATTGTCTAGGCCGCATATGGGGCACGTAGATTGAAACATTAGGAGATGGTCGCCGGCAGATAACCCGACCAAGACCCAAGACTACAGTAGAGCTTCGCATGCAAGTACTAATCAATCTCTCCCTCTCTCTCCCACTCTCTATTGCAGTGCCACGCCCCAAAGGACAGCACTCGGCGCCACGCGGCGGGCCGCCACGTTCGTGGACCAACACGGAGCTGACGGAGGCACTGCAGCACGTGTGGAACAAGAAGATGACCACGTCTCAGGCGTCGCGCATCTTTGGCATTCCCTACAACTCGCTGCTGATGTACGTGCGGGGCAAGTACGGCAAGAGCTTGAAGCTGGAGCAGCTGCGCAAGGACTGCATCAGCGGACCGCCCATCGAGATGCTGCAGATGGGCATCAGCGGCGGTGGCAGTGGCGGCTCCAAGAGCGAGAAAAAGGAGCGCAAGGAAAAGGACAAGGAGAAGAACGCCCATGCCAACTCGAGCGGCAACAACAGCAACGCCAATGGCAGCGGCAATAGCAGTGGCTCCGGTGGTGGCCCACCACCCATGCCACATCCCAGCGAACTGGGCGGCCTGGGTCCGCTCGACTTGGAGCTGGGCCTGCCGCTGGGTCCGCCCACTGGGCCCCGCAGCGGCAGCTCAGAGCCGGATCTGCTGGGCGGCCCCAACGCGCTGTTCAACCCGTTTAATCCGCAAGGCTTCTACCCGGACTTTTCCGGTGGCTTCCCCGGCCTTCCGCTCAGCATGCTCAACCTGCTGCCGCCGGCGGAGCGGCATCATGCGGCCGTGGCCATGCACAATCTGGGCGTCAGCATGGACGAGGACTGCAAGTCGGTGGGCTCCAAGCAATCCTCCTCGCTGGACGATGACTTCGCCATGGCTGCGGCCGCTGCTGCCATGGAGCAGCGGCGACATGGCGAGGCGACGCTGGCGCAGGCGAATGGGGCGGCGCAGGATTGAAATATGTGGCGGGATTGGGCTGCCAACCCAATGTTCTTCCCGCCCTACGAGCTGGACGCCGCTGCACCCACCACCCACTCGCCTCCTGCCCCGCCCCCGCCGCACGCACCGCCGCCGCACGGCTGTCGCGACTTCAACTTCAATCCGAGCATCTTCATGGCGCGGCGCAAGCTGAAGCGCTACAGGTCTAAGCGAGTGCCGCTGCACGGGCCAGGAGGAGGAGGAGGAGGCGGAGGAGCCGGAGCAGGAGCGGGAGTAGGTGGAGCAGCTGGAGCTGGAGGCCTGCCACCGCCACACCCCGCCGCGCTGCCGCCCCCACTGCGCACCTGAAGAGGGAGAGAGGGGTCCAACTGTGAAAATGGCATGCAATATGTTCGAATGAATTCAATTAATTAAGAGTCTAATTTAGAACTTCGATTCGACAATATTTAATTTACAATTAAGCATATACTTTATACGACGATAATTATACGGTTTTTGATTTTGTATATTTTGCTGGTGCTTTTAGTTCCTATTCCCACTTATAATTTCGTGTGCTTTAGTTTGGTTTAATTACTATTAATTATTGTTAATTTTAAGCTAAGTAACTGAATATGACAAAGCTTACAAAGCATTTGAGGCAATACATTGAGCACTTAACCTAATTTAATCACCATTAATTATTATTAATTCATTTTATTATGATTGTACGTATGTAAGTAAGAATATAATCAAAAGGAAATTTGTGGCTAGCTATACTGTTAAGGGAAAAATCTGTAAATACGAAAGCAAATCTAACCAAAACCAATCAGCATTAGGGGCATTCCGCGTATGAGAAAATAAAATAATTCGAAAACAGACAGAATGAAAATTTACAAATAAAATAATTATAATAATAATATTGATCTACGCATATTTATATATATATATATATATATATATATATATATATATATATATATATATATATATATATATATATATAAATATATATATATATATATATATATATATATATATATATATATTTATGACGACGATGACTGTACCAAAATTTTTAATGTTATTCTATGAACCAGCGGCAATTATTTAGTTATATAGTCTAAGCGTAATCCCCTAGGCAATTTGTAACTGTATAAATCGTATATCCAAATCGAGATTCATTAATGCATATACGAGTAGTTGTATCACATATATACACACACACACATACATATATACATATATTTATAGAGTTCGCTGTGTAAGTGTAGTGCAAACTTAACGGTAAACTTAATGTAACGGGGAATGCCCTGCAATTTATTCAGTTTTTTTGTAATTGAATTTGTATATGAACCAAGCGACGATGCTCGCATTGGCAAGTGACTCATTTATCCGCGCATAGTTTTTAATAAATTATAAGCTCAACAAATATTTTAATTATGATTACAAACACAAGAAGAAATGAAATACAGAATAACAAAATATTGACTAAGTTATGCATATAATTAGTAAAGGTTATTAAATAAAAAGTTAAATGAGATTAATCATTAAATAGTGATTGCCAGTCTTGTTATTTAAAGTGAAATTTGAAATTTCGCATAGTTATACAAAATTAAGTTTTATTTATATTCAAAAGTGTATTTGAATGTGTACTAACATATTTTGTTATCGTTTGGCTCGATAAGCTGTGGCGGCAGGCGATATGCGAGCTACGACGGTTTGTGTCTTGCATATGCGGGTGAGTTA
Organism: Drosophila arizonae; assembly: GCF_054131065.1. NCBI lineage: Eukaryota > Metazoa > Arthropoda > Insecta > Diptera > Drosophilidae > Drosophila > Drosophila arizonae. The sequence continues at coordinate 23,339,145 of NC_142925.1, read as the reverse complement.
CTCTGCTAAATCATGAGTCATTTCGTTTAACTGGTGACTTGTAATAACGCCAGTGTTTTTTCGTTTATTCAATTGTACACATCTAAGGGATTGTAATGAAATATTTTAAACACGGCCTTGTACTAAGTGAATTAAAGCATTCAAATATTAATTACTAATTTAGGAAAGATATGCGGATTTTCGCTATGCACAGTGCAGGCAACACTTTTTGGTGGTGTGGAACTTTGATAAATTCGTAGCCTTCGTTAAGCATAGAGTAAGTACTGTGTATCAGTGCGCGGTTCGTTAAAATGTCGTTTGTGAACTGACTAATTAACGTTAAGCATGTTTTTCGTTAAGACTGGTATTTTTTAGCGTGTACACCAACCGTGCTGTAGCAACTATCTTTTTGTCAAGTAACCATGAGTTAAGTTTTGCGGATCGATTTGAAATTCAAAAAGATTTTAAACAGCAAATCAATTTAAATAACAAAAAAGGTGTAAAATTATTTATTGGACACACTCATTGATGAAAGCTGATAATAAAAATAGATTTAAAATTATAATAGCAGCAACTGAAATATCTAGAAGTCTATTGCATGGCATTAAGAGTTTCAACCTGGCAATTGTCGATTGTATTCGTTCCTTAAAGGTTTAAGCGATTCTTTGTTGTAGCAGTTATAACTCACTATACATTGCCATGCATTGCACTTGCCAAATTGTGGAAGGGGTGTCAGCCCAGTGAGTGTGGGGAGCAGTTGAAACGGATTTGACCTGTGCCGTATCGACCTCTGCTGCACACGTTAAAAATGAACAACAAAAGGGCAGCTCGACTGGCTGAACCATTCATATGGGATATGCACATAACTGCATTTGTATTTGCATAGCTCCCTCGCTCTCCCTCCTTCTCTCCTCTGCCTTTCTTTCCGCCCCTCTCTAACCGGCCTTCAATTGCATCTGGTTTGGCCAAACGACAGCAAAATTCATGCTGGTCGCTGCAGATGCCGCAAACATATCTGCATCTGTATGGCCAAGAGTTTATCTGGTTGCTGTGGTTGTCCGCTGCCTGTTGCCAGTTGTCAGTTGCCGCAGGTGCAGATACAGGCCTCCATCTCTGACTCCGATTCCCATTCCCAGTAGTAGTCAAATTTCATCAAACATTTGCTTAATTTGTATTGCATGTGATTTCTCCTGCCACGCTTCGACATGCCGACAGATGGACCGCTAGACAGAGCGACGCACGGCCAGGCGTCAGTCTGTCCGATTCTCTGCTGGCCGCATCATCATCAGCACGGGCATCAGGATCATTGGCTACCTCTTGCCAGGGTGTCAGTCATGGCCAGTTGCCTGGCCTTTGCCTTTGTTTCTCGTCGTCGTCGTCGGCTGCCTGTCGCTGCGCACACCCTGTGCGTACATCTCTGATAGAGGGTAGTATATAGTACTTGTCTCTATGTGAGGAGATGGAATATTTTAAATTTATATTTTAAGTGGACTCTTTATGGGTCTAACTTGAGTTTGAGATCAATTATTTTATAATACCCTGAACCCATTGAAAATGGGAAATCAGGGTATAATGGTTTTGTGAAATATAACAGGCAGAAGGAATCATCGCAGACCCCATAAAGTATATATATTCTTAATCAGGACGACGAGCTGAGTCGATATAGCCCTGTCCGTCCGTCCGTCCGTCCGTCCGTATGAGCAACAGGATCTCAGAAGATATAAGAGCTAGAGAGCTGAAATTTGGCATGCATACTCGTGTATACCATAGGCAGTACAAGTTTATCATATTTTTTCGATAACTCATCCGATAACTTTTTTATCGAGAATAATCGAAAAATTGACATTGTTTTTTCAGCCTAATTTGAACACTTTCAGACCTGGAGACTTCAAATTTGCGTTGTATATAAAGTTAATGGATTCAAAAATTTTGTATATAAATAAGTGTTGTGTATAAAATAAGTCCAGAATGATTAGAATATCAGCTTGGAGGGTTCAGGGTATTTCTTAGTCGAGCAGTCTCGAATGGAGCCTTCTTACTTGTTATTTTTAAATTGAGCATTCGTATAATCTAATTATGAATAGAACTCATAGATACTTATAGGCTATATATGAAATGTTTTGGTTTACCTAATAGCCACCATTCTCTTGAATGAAATGGATTTTAAGACAAATAAAAATATTATATTGAAAATTTGTTTTAATCCCTAATAGATAATTTTCAAGTCTTTAAAATTAAAGTAATATAATTAATTAAGTAAACACGTTGAATGAAATGAAAACTTTTTTAACTATCTACTCCTTTAAATAGCCATCAATAATTAATGTTTTCTCAATATTCGCAAATTATAAGTGCTTTCAATAAAAAATATTTGTAGGGGCAAATAATCATCAATTATTGATGACCTAACCTTCTTGCTACCAACTCCAGGGTATTTGCCAGTCAGTCATTCTCAGGGTGCACAACATCTGCACGCCACAGTTTGGCTATGGAATGCTCTACCTACCGCTCGGCGCTATTCTATGCATACTTTTGACTCAGCTGTGGGCATTGAACCCGCCGCGCAGCCAGTCAACGGCTCATTAACTCAAACGCCGTATCATATCAGCTGCATATTTGCAGTTGCATTCTCATTTGCATTAGCATATATATTATACTAGATACTCGTGCTGCGGCATTTGTTGCTTCTCTCTGATTTTCGGCTGAAAATATAGACAATACTTTATGATTGAGACTTTCGTCTGGCAATTGCGTCACGCCGTGCTCTTTCGCAGATTCATTCGGCTTCAGAGTTTGATGATGTGTGCTGCTCGCTGCTCGCTCTTGCCCTAGGGACAGTATTTGCTTATATGTACCTATATATTATCTTATGAATGCATATATAAAATTAGCTTAGCCCTGAATGCATAAAATAACAGATGATGAGCTAAAAGGCGAGATATAGATATCTCTTATCAGACTTTGTAGTTATAGCATACAAATTTATATATAGAAAAACTGTTCGCCTTCATGACTATGACAAAAGAGAGCATATCTATTTTACTAAATTTTTTAGAAGATACAACTATTTTTAAAATTGTATATTTTTGAAATTATGCACTTAATAAAATTTATATTATACTTTTTTATAGTCAAATAATAAAATATATTATAATTTTAGAATAATAAATCGGAATATACGTTGCAGTACATATTATTATTATAATTTTAATTTATTTTACTTTCAAATATTGATGGTTTGATTTTAGCTAAATCTTTACATCTGTTTATAAACTCATTCATTCTTTTGTTTTACTGGTTTCTTTTTCTATGTAAGCTCTCACTTAAGAAATTTTAAATTATTTACAAACTTTTTTTTTTGCAAATAGAATTTTCCCCTGGCAGACTCTGTTACATTTTTATTTTATATATTTTTTATGATTTATATTTACATCTATTTAGTAACTTACTTAATACTTTTTCAGCTGTTTATCTATATTTTAAATGCTCTAATTGTCTTCGTTATTAATTTATATGTTATTCAAGAAAAACATGAACAAGTTTTCTTTGAAAATAGAATTTCCGCTCTGGCTAACGCTTGGCCCTTGACCGCTATTTTGATTTAGCTTTGAAAATTTGTTGATGTTCGAGTGCATTGTAATTAAGAGGGCTCTATCAACGGAAATTAATTGAATTGTAGATTATTCTCGGTGAAAACCTGTGAAATGCATTTCACAGCAGAGATTATCTGCTGCATGCAAATAGGGCTTTGGTCTGATTAGGCCTTAGCTGCTGACCTACTGGCAAGCAACTAGCTCACGTATCGATATGCATAAATTAATATCCAATCAGTGCGAGACATAAACGCACACACTCAGACAGCCACACAGATGTTTGCACAGGTGTCTTGCATTGATCGATAGGTGGGTGCAAGTGGTGGCTGCCTCCACTTAGCAGGCTATATTATTAATTAGTTGCACTAATTGCAACCGCGACACTCCTGCCCCCATTGAGTAGCACCTGCCTGTTGAGTAGCACCTGCAATTAGCAGCCCTTGCTGAGGCAGAGACAGACCCAGATGGGGGGAGAGAGAGGCAGAGGGAAGCGGTCACATTGCTCGACTTTGGCGTCAGCGGCGACAGCGAAATGTGGACAATGCGCGCCGGCATGTGACACGCGGCCACCACACGCATTGCACCACGCCGCACCACCGTCCCGAAGACCAAATCGAGTGGCGCTAAAAATAACTAAGCCTAAGCCCCATATGCAGACACAATACAGCCAAAGACGACAAACAGAAGCCGAGACCCAAAGGCAGACCGAGCCGCGGAGTCCAAAACTGAGTCGGAAACAGAAACTGAAACTGAAACAGAAACTGAAACAGATGCAAATTGAAACAAACATGGAAACTAAAATTAAAACAAACCGCACTAAGTCCACCATACGAAATCTTCTCTCTGCCTCTCTTTCTTTCACTCTCACTCCACTTCTCTCTATTTCGCACTCTCTCTCTCTCCCTCCTTGTCTCTCTGTCCACCTGTGTTACGCATACCTTCTCGTTCTCTCAAATGCACCACAGTCAAACTTCATAGATGTGGAATTTTTATTTACCCCAATTGTGGTACTATTAAATATTACGCAAGTATATATCATTTAAATCGTTTCAAATATTTAGTACTTGGCTTATTATATAACTTAACTAATATAATTTTCTTTAAATTTGTTTCTTCGCAATATATTTTAGTACTAGCTGGCCTGGCAAACGTTGCATTGCCCTCTATATTATTTCTAGGTAAAAAATTGTTGAAAGCTATGTTGTTCAGGCTGGGATACACTGATAAATTTATTAATCGGATTTTCATTCAAGCACCTTGTTGTAAACGACATTCTTCGTTTTTTGGTCGGGTGCAAGAACAAATAATGCGGATCGTTTGCCAACACGTGAGCATGCCACGTACAATTGACCATGAGAAAAACACGCATTTTCTAGATTGAGGCCACAAATAGTCAAAGATTGGCCCTGTGACTTGTTGATCGTCATGGCGAAGGCAAGACGAAGCGGGAATTGAATTCGTTTAAATTCAAAGGGCATATCTGTTGAGCTCATCGGAATCCTAGGAATAAGAACTTCCTCATCTTTAAATTTTCCTTTGAGTATCAACGCGTGAATCACATTGCTCATCAGTTTTCTTATCACCAAACGCGTTCCATTGCACAGTTTTGGTTGGTTTAAATTTCTAAGCATGCAAATCATGGAGAATTGCTCTTTTCATAGCTGTGTTCATTTCTTGACGCCGGTCAAGTTGTTCTTCCATATTGCCCATGAAGTATATTTGCAAGAATTTTTGCTGTGCATCTTCAATAGGTTGCAATGATCCAATGCGATGGCAAATCTGGCCTTGAATCTTTAAATTCAAAGCCATAGTTATAGTTATATTTACAAACACTATTTACAGAAATCTAACAAACTACATTATTCAAAATTTTTTTTTGGCAGTCATAGAAAATAAAATTTTTAACGTAAATTACCTTAAATATCCGTCTCCAATATTTTCCGCCCCAAATTATGTCATTTGGAAACAGGCATTGTATTTTTGAGTGTTCGCTAGAAAATGTCGTGATTCTAGTGTTTCGCCATAAAGCAGGGAACGCAATGGCTATGGTGACCGCTAATGGCAATGTCACTTTACCACTAAGGCAGCACAAACCGGGCGTTTCACCAGCAAACTTCAATGCGCCACAATGCTAGCAAACAACGTCCATTGGACCAATGCAAACTAAACGATTCAAGCTGTAATCAATGGTGCAATCATATCGAAACGCTGCTCGATTCAAATCAATCCTTGAACCATTTCTTATTGCCATTTCACGGGCTGCCTCTCTTTGAGAAGCACGAATTAAGGCCCTTCTTCCCTGGGTACTAACGCGGAGCCTTTCTCGGGCGATTTCTCGCTCTTCGTCAGATAATTGACTCGCGCTATTCCGTTGCCTAATTGCATTATGGGTCCGCCGGGAAAGATTAGATCTTCTAGGACGCGGCATTTTTATTAATAGTAATACTGCCCTCGCACAAAACCATATAAAACAATCGAGAAATATAAATATAAATAATTTACACAAATTTATGTTTGAGACAAACAAATACCTGAACTTTCGAGATATTTAGCTTTTGTAAAAGTCCAAAAATACAATTTTTAATAATTAACTTTTTTTTTCTAATTTCGAATTTTGAATTTTGAATTTTTTATTTATTTTTGATTGTTAGGTTTTAATCTTTTGATTTTTTTTTTAATTTTTGCAGATTTTTGATTTGAAATATTTATAAAGTTTAAAAGTCCGAAAATATAAAAAGCCAAAAATACACTTTTTAATAATTACCTTTTTTTTTTTTAATTTCGAATTTTTAATTTTTTATTTATTTTTTGAACAGTCAGGTTTTAATCTTTTGATTTTTTGCAGATTTTTGATTTGAAATATTTTTCCTTTTGATTTGAAAATTTTTTTTTTTTTTTTTTTTTTTTTTTTTTTTGAATAGTCAGTCTGCTCGAGGTCAGGAGACCGTAGACTGACTGACTACATTTGTTTATTTACTTCTACACTATTGTCAAAACTGTCACTGTTACCAAGCCTACTGGGTATAAAAAAAATTTGAACATTTGGGGAAAAAACCGCGTTTTTCAAGTATTCGGCAAATTTTTTCAGTATTTTTAAGACCCTATACTAAACTCGTTGCGGAGACAAATCCAACAAATCAAAAACCATGAAAATTGGTTCAGCCCAAATCAAGTTATAAGCGGTCTTCACTTTTACACAACTTTCTTTTATATATATAGATTTAAATTTAATTGTTATCTTTTGTTATTTAATGAATCAATTTTTTATAATTGACAATATATTTTCTGTTAAAAATGCAAAATACTTAGTATCAAATATCATATTCTATGTATTTAACAACAATATACATCTATGAGATTTGTAGATGTTGCTATACATACATATGTTATCTACATTAACTGAGGAGAGAGTACACAACTGCCATGGTAATGCTATTTAATGAGAAATATATATTATTTATCAATCTTAACTATACGAAACTGTATGAAACTTTGTTTTGAAATAAAAGCTTTCATATACTCCTTTTGAAGGATATATCTTTGAGATACAGAATAACACATTATCATAGCATTTAAATGTAAGATCTTCTACTGAGCAAATCAAAATGAATGATAAATGGTTGATCCAAAAATTAAACTACCTACCTATGCTGTCTTTTTATATAGCTGCATATGCTTACCTAAAAATATATTCGCTGTGTTTCCAGTTTTATTTGTTCAGTTTTAAGCCAGACTTAACGGACTCTTTACTCTTTACTAACGGACTCAGACAGAGTCAATTATTCGAATAGCAATCTATGAGATCTTCACTTGCATTGCCTTAAATCCAACACCGTTGCAACGCGTTGTCGCACTTAGCAAGTGGCTACTGTACTGCTCTCGCAGTATCTGTGCGGCGCCTGCGTTCCACGTCCGACGTTCGGCACTCGACATTCGCAGTACGAGGCGGCGCGACTCTCGACTCTCGACTCGCGACGTTTGAGTTCGCTGCGAGTCCGTCGAGCTCTCAGTTTGGGTTGTGTGAGCCGTGAATTCAGTTGCTTTTCGTGTCTGCAACGAGTTGGATAACAATTCGGTTGGCGCTGCTGCCGCTACGCTCCGTCGCTCTGTCGCTGCGTGTCTGTATTTTGGACTGTGAATCGTTGTTTATTTCTGTTGAATGGAATATTAACAAATGCTATGGGTGCACCAGGGCAGTTGCGTTGAGTTTTCCTATGATGAACAACTAAAGCCAACTGCTAGCCGAAAAGTATCTCGTAGATACTCGCAACGCACTTTCCACACCAAAAATACCGAAATTCCAATCGCGTGTGCACAACAACGACAACAACAACAAAACAGCAGTATAAATATGTACAAAAAAATTGATTGCAAAAATGCGCCAAGAAAATTAAAAAACAGCTTTTAATAAATAAAAAAAAGAAAGAAAAATTTAAAAAAAGAATAGGTAAAAATATTAAAATACTCAAGCAAATACGCGACGTTTTTTTAATATACAAAATAAATAAAATAAAATTATATTTGTTGTTTATTTATGTTTTGTGCTCGGTAGCGTTTGTCTCTCGTTCTCTCTCTCTCTCTCTCGCTCTGCGCGTGTGTGTGTCCGTTTCAATGTGAGTGTGTGTATCTGTGTGTGGCACAAAACAGCTGTTGGTGCAACAACAACAATAACAACAACAGTAGCAACCACAACTACAACTACAACAACAAAATCTCGCTGGCAGACGCAAAAACGAGAAACAACAATAACAATTTGATATAAATTTCATTTCAATTAAGTTTTATGCTAACGAGCAGATGAATTTCTAAGGTGAGTTATAACTGACCTTCATCACAGTTACCGTTATACCACAGTTTCCGAAACAACTTTTACATTCACAGCAGGAAACATCGCGCAAACTGTGGTATACAAATATATATATACGAGTCGATAATTGCGCCGGTTGTATTTGAAGGGAATCAGGTTGATAAGACGGAACTGTTTGATATTTGTGCCATTCGACGGCATTTCGAATTTGTGTTAATGAAGAGCTATAGAGAGAACAAAAAAAGAACGAGGTAAACATAACGAGAAAGGGAGCGATATTAGAGATAAAGAAAAATTGCCTTTCGTAAAAAATAAAAAATGTATTTCTCGTTATGAAGGTAAATGATAATTATTGATTGACTGACTGACTGATTGATGATTAGCGTGTGGGCACAGCTTGTCGAAATTAATTAAGTATTGATTTAGTGTTGATTAGAATTTTTAAAGTAAATTCAAACAGGAAATAGGCAAATAAGTAAGTAAATAAGTAATAAATTATTTAAATGAAATTTACATGGTTTTTCATCTACAATAACTGAAGCATATGCTAAATTAAAATGTTTAAGTACTACATTTTACACTAAATTAAACATAATTATCAAACAACTCAATCATCATATGCATTTTCCTTAAATGGTTATTAAAGCCGGCTTTAATTTATTCATATCTCGCAGTTTTTCATTAAGTTCGTGTAATCTTTCAGTGAAATATTTGCATTGGCTAAGCCAGTGTCATTGCCTGAACCCCTTTCGATTCACTTTCATTTCACATGCCCATAAAAATCCTTTGTTCCTGCCTTTGTTCTGTGCTAAGCCGCTGCAGGGGGGCATGCCAGCTTTTAAAGGCGCATAACAATGGAGTTCGAAATCCTGTGGCTGGCATCGAGTAATTGGTGCAGTTGAAGAGCCTGTGACTAACCCACATAACTAACTAAGTTGGCAGCTTGGAGGGTCTTCCCATTAACCCTCTCCCGCTCTGCCTCTCTCTTTGTCTCTGCCTGCCTCTCGCTCGCACTCACTGCAGTCACAGGATCAGGAACTTTATGAATACACAACACGCACACACTTTAGTTTACCAGCAACAGCAGCAACAGCAACAGCAACAGCAACGAGCAGGAACATAACAAGAGGCCATTTCTCATCGCATTGCGGGAAAAATCAATAAAAACGCACGCGACTAACGGCAAACGAAGCGACCCCTCCGCCTCCGCCCCTGCCATTCTAAGGCCACTCGAGTGAGTCTAGGTCCTGAAGGATACAGCTGCTGATGCTACAGCAGCAACAACAACAGTAGCAGCAGCAGCAGCTCTTGGTAAATTGGGATTTGGCTTTTAATTAAGCGAATCACAGAACAGCAGCTGAAGACAAATTAACGCGCGCGCCTCACAAATCGCGTTTATCAAGTGCAGTTAATGCAAGCCGGCGCCAAAGCTTCTCCCTCTTCCCTCGGCTCCTGGCTAACCCCTTGGCACCGCGTTGACTGCATTGAGGAGTCATTGCCATCAGCGAAAAGCGGAATTCAGCTAGCAACAACAAAGGGCGCGGGCACTAAGAAAAATTCAACAGAACGATGGAAGGATTCTAAATATAGTTCACTTGTCGAAGCTGAAATACTCTAAATTAGAGCTTAGAGTCTACTGCGTTTTCATATATCAATATAATATTGTGGCAAAACCACATTTTCTAAATTTGATAAAGATACATTATTTATTCTGTAGGTTAGTTATAATAATCATCTGCTAGCAAAAGATGGCATAAAGTTGTATATATTTATTATATTTTATTTAATGTTTATTTTATTTTAATATAAATAAGCATATATTTTTAGAGAATAACCAACATTAAACTAGATGAATTTGTGTTGATAAAATTTAAGGAACATCGATATAACCGATCTAAAGTGTTTGGTATCCATGTGTAAGAAGATGCAGAGATCGGTCGAATATAAGCTACCGCTTAGGGATAAAAGAAAGGGATATATGAGAGTGGAAATGGATTGGAGTGGAGAGAGTCTCTAATTTCTAATATACATTCAGAATTTTCCCATTTTATATTAATGCCGAAATTTCATGGTACCCTTCCATCTGTATGCTTTCACATTCTCTATCCTTTAGCTGAAATGCCTCTTCGCTAGTGTATTTTGGCGCTTGGCTCTCAACGGCGCCTCAGGAGTCCCGAGAGAGAGAAGAAACTGGCGCAGGCGCGGTACGTATTTTGTCGCTCTCTCTCTCTCTCTCTCCTTCGCTCTTTCAACCTTTTTATTTACTCTCCAACATTTCAGTCTGTCGGTGGCTGTCCTCATAAACCCTTCTGCACCCGAAGCCCCCCTAAACCCCCCACCGCCTGCTGCTGCTGCTGCTTGGTTCCTGTTCCATTGTTATTGTTGTCCTGATTTTTTGGCAAGAGAATTGTGTCGCTCGTATGTATCTTTGACTGGCCCTCTAACCCTCCACCAAAAACCCTCCCACTAAGTAATAGGAATTGCAATTGCAACCATTTGCTAGGCGAAGGGTTTTTCTTTAGAGGGCGCCAAGGCGCAAGGGGAGGGTAGCTCTCGCTAAAAGCGAAATGAAAATTGACATGGAAAACGAGTTTTTCATTCAACAACTGGAAAAAGGCATTTGCATTCCCATTCGCAATGGCAATGGCATCAATCTGCATTTACGTATATATACTTTTTGGAGGGGGCGTGGCATGTGTTCATTTTAATTGTAATTGACAGTTAAACTTTTAGCATTGAACCACTTAATGCCACTTTTTGACTTTGTTTGGCCAAAAGTGAAAGTCGTGCATCGATCACTCCAGTGTGTGCGTGTGTTCGCAGATTTTTTTTCTGCTTCATCAGAAAATGTAGATTAGGGTGCGATTTAAATTATTTGATGTAGATAGGTTTCACTTTACAGCTCCAGTTTCTATAGTTTCTGTACGGCTTGCGCCAGGTGTCTTAATCGATGTCATTTATTAGCATAATCAAACCAATTTCATTCACTCGCAGACAATGCAAATCGCTGCGTTTATGATGGAGAAAAATAATTCAAATTAAATCGAAATACATTTTGAATAATATGTGTATATTCATAAACGAGACTACATAAGTTTACAGGAGTTTATCTTACATGTGAAAATGAGATGAAAAGTAGTAAAATATTTATCTTTCTATTCTTCTAATAGGTCTGGCTTTACCATTAGATCTTAAGCTTTTCTGTCAATTTCAGCAAGAAATCAACAAGGGATCTGTCAATAATCTCAACAAGTTTCTTTCATTTTCTTTATAATAAAGTCAGATTTCAACTAGCCTCAATTGTTATTGTCTCTCTGGAACAGTTGAATTTGGAGAATCTCTTCCATCTATTTGGCGTTGCATTTCCTGCACGAGATACGCGTCCTACAGTTGTAAATTAAGTGCTCGCTTTCATTATCAGAAGGTCTCCAGTTAATTGGGTCATTTAGCGTGGAAGTATAGTCGAATCTAACTCGAGCGAGAGATACGATTTACAACTAATGCACAGCCATTGAGAGCACTTGCTCAAACATCCTCTCTCGGCTAACAAGTGGCTGTTGGAGTGGGCTTCCATATCTGAAGTGGGGTTGGCTCTTCCATTCAATGCATCACAAGTGGGTCACATTGAAATAATAATATTCTCGGCTAATATCTAGAGCGGATGTGTGTATCATAGAGCGAGGCGTTTGAGTTTGCTCATGCACTTGGCAAACTTCTCCGCTTCTTCTCCTCATCTCTGTTTAATCCTCAACCTCAGCCAGCAAAAGTCCACAAATGATACAAAGACCATGAGCCTTGGCTGAATATCAACAAATGTACATGGTCAGCTTTCATAGGGGGAAGGGGGAAAAGGGGGAAAAAGGTTGAGATTGCAGTGAGGAAAGCGTGTGGGAAATAAAAAGCAGTCACAACCTGCCTGGCCATAAAGCAGGAAAGTGAAAATGCCATGCAATGCAATGGCCTGTGGCTTAAGCAAATTTTCCGCATTGTTTTCCATTGTCTCTCTTTCTCTCCCTCACTCTCTTTCTCTCTCTTTCTGTCTTTTTGCCTCTTGTTTGTTTTTGCTTTTTACTTTATTTATATTTGCATATGCCACGGCAATAACAATTAATCTGTAATTTTACACGGCTTTTGTCTCAATAAGCCCATTGCCAATATGTCGTTCTGTTCTGTTTGAGTATACAATCTCGCATCTATACAACGGGGACGATATCTGCACATACATATGTATGCATTCGCCTGCGATATATTACTATATGTTCAATGTTTATCACTCGAAGCTGTTCTCTAGAGACGGGGGCATTGAACTGCAGCTGCGGCCATGCAATTCACACGAGTATTACGAGGAGTCCATATACGACGATTTAATCACTCCCATGTTTCTCTGCAAAACTTTTAACTAGACCCAAAATCCACACTAACTAACAGAGAAACTGAGGCACAGAGTGTGCCAGAGATAAAGAGAGAGAGAGAGAGAGAGAGAGAGAGAGAGAGAGAGAGAGAGAGAGAGAGGCGATGAAGGAGCTGCAAATTGTGCCAGGGGGTCCAACTAGCTGATAGCTGGTAGCTGGTAACTGGTAGCCAGTGCAGCAAGTTTTCCACTTTTATTTTCTCACATTTAAAAACATTTAACAGTTTTTCACAGCGCAAAAGAGACAGCGAGTTACAGCAAGAGAGGGAGAGATAGTGCAGGAGAAGAGATAGAGGGTAATTGCGGCATGCATATTATACCTGATGTTCAGTCTGCACAAAGTAATGCTTGTAGCCCGGCGTCCGAACGAGTAATACAGTCAGTCAGTCAGCCATCCAGCATACAGTGGGACGAAGCACACAGCATACAGAGCGAAGTATGTAGCATAAGTAAGGAAATGCACTCTTTCATTAAATATATAAACGGAAAAAATATTATAATTACTATAGAAAAGGTTGAGCATTATTACAATATATTGACTATATTTATTCCGTTTATAGAGGAACAGAACTATCGATAAATGTTAAGACTATGGGCCAAATAAATTTTCATTATGTTTATAATTTTTATTACTAGCTATTACTGGGATAATGGTGTATTTATAACAATAATATGATTTCTCGACCTAAGAAAACTCTTTTATCGCTAAAACTTTCTACATATGTATGTACACGTGTGTATTATGTGATAATGCGAAGTTATCGAAAATCCAATTTCGCTAATAATACTTACTATGTATACTTGTGCATTATCTGATGATGTTTAATTATATTTGCGACTCGAATGTGTATTTTGTATATTGTAAGATTATCACTAATTAATTATTATTTATATAGTAATTGTTAGTATTTATATTTATTCAATTCCATTATTATATAGATTTATTGCAGTTCTGCTGTAAAACTCTGTTGTGTTTATTTATCTAATTTATATATTTATCAACTAATTTTTGATAAATATGCTATTGATATATTCATATTGAGGGAGAATGATCAATAATATGTTGGGCTTCAATTCAATAATACATTTAGATAGTATATATAGAGAATTGGTAATTCAATAAGTTTTTGACTCTCTTTTCTTTCACATCTAAAACAGTTTACATCAAGTCCATGCAGCTCTGCTCACTGTAGCTCCACCCTCAAAAGTCAATTAGTCAGCAGCTGAGCCCCAACATTATCTGTGCTGAGCATGCGATGCCAAGTCGCTAAGCTGCAGAAGCTCCTCCAGAAGGCAACTCTCTGGCCATTCGTCTATCCTCGCTCGACGTCTCTGTGCATCTCGCTTCGTGTCTGTCAGGCAAATCTGCTTTAAATTTTTAATCGCATGAAATGTTTGTGTTATCGCACGGGCCATGTCTTTCTTGCCTGGAGACTGGCTTAATATGCCAAGTTACGCAGACTTTCACACTGCTCTTGCGTGCATGTGTGTGTGCATGTGTGTGTGGAGGTGTGTGGGTGGCTGTATCTTGGTGTAAATCTATTGTGCAGCTGTACTTTGCTTTGCAGTTTCGCATTACATCACACACACACACACACAAACATAGCTGAGAGTATGTACTCAATTACATTAATCGCCTTGTCGCTGGGCTTTACTCATGTGCGTGTACCGGCTGGCCCCAGGTCGAGATATGCCGGATAAATGCATTTCCATGTCATACGACAAAGTATATGCATGCATGTATTACAAAAATTGCATTTGATATGCTCAAGTCGAGCGCAAAGTGATTGGGATAGGTCAGTATTCGCCAGCGGTCAGCCGCTTCAAGCTGCAATGGGTTTTGAGCTTACAATCGTAAAAAAGTCGACGAGCTGCAAATATTGATTTTAAAGAAAATACACAGGCATACATGTATTGTTGAATAAATAGAAATAGTCGAATAATATGTTTTCAATGAAAAATTTTTGTTTGGCTAGTGCATCAGTCAGTTAGTCAATCATTAATTATGATACAGTATAGGATTATACATAAATAAATAATTCATTATTTGAATTGGTCAGTGCATTATCATTCAGTCCATCAGTCAGTACAATTTTACATAAATAAATTTATTTAGACTTTAATTTATGTTAAATGTTGCTTTAGGTCTTGCTTATTAAAAGTGTTTAGTACAAATTATTAACCATAAACCAATATGAATAATATAAACACAAATTACTTCCCCGATCTGCTTGTTTATCATTGCCTGGTACAAATAACTTTATTTACACTTTAGTTTAAATTAAAAGATCGATAATCAATCAGTCAATCAAGCACAAAGCTGTACACATGTATTGAGCACTGCATGTATGTATATATGCATGTGCAGGTGTTTATTGTAAACCTTTAGCCAGTTTGAATTATACAGTCAACATCACGCCTAGAATAGCTTCAAAGTTCAATCGACTCATTCAATTTACTATTGACAATATTTGCTGAAAATCAAATACGAGCTCGATCTCTATAAGCAAATAAAAACAGAAATTACGTGTTTTACGAGAGATCGTGAATGAAACGCTCAAATGGGCAATACAAAAAGTCACATAAATCGACTCAATAGCAAATACAACACGTGCAGCTGAGAAAGGGTCGTGGGAGGGGGGAAGGGGCGACAGGCTACTACGTGGACATCAGACTCTGTGGGTGGGGTGTGGAGTGTCGGGTGTGAGGGTGACCTCCATATAAAACTTATGACATGTGCACAAAGGCAATAAACAATCGATTTGACATTTTCGGTCAGTGCAATTGGCTGCCAGCTCCGTTTCCCATTTTCCATTTTCCATTTGCCATTTTCCACATCCTTTCCAGCACTAAATGGCGCCCAGTTCTGGTCGCTCGAGTGGGGACTTTAAGGGGCCAAGCCGCCCCTTAAAACTAATATAAATCAATTGGGATTTGATTTGCATGCTCAGCTCTTGAGATGATTTTCAATTAAGGCGCCAGCTCTGGGAAACTTAATTGAATTGGACAAGTGGGCGGGCGCTTTCACTCAATCGACTATGATTCGATTGGAAGTCGAATCGATTCTTTTCACCGCTTGACGCAATTTCACTTTCATTTGCCGCGTGTGGACTTAACTGTTATTTAATGAGTTGCCGCCGCTACGTAATTACTCAATGTATGCCATAAATTGCTTTCCAATTAACATAATTTACACTTGACACACACACTCACACACACACGCACACTCTGTGGTGGGTGGCTTCTTGAAGAAAGTGACTCATTTGCAAAGTCTTTGTCGAATGTTAATTTTGTTTGTATTTTAATTGTTGTCAATTTGCTTCGCGTCGCGTAAGCTCTAAAAATAAATCCCGGCATTTGCATTCGACCCCAATTTTTTGGCATTGCGCTGAACCGTTAAATGAGATTTGTAAACGTAATTGTAATGGCAATGATTTCTTAAACCGTTAACGACCAATAAGTCGGACGACTGACGACTGACGACTAGCACACATTTCTCAATGGATCTAGAAGTATCCCGCCCACCTAAGCCATAATCATTATCATCATCATCATCATTATCATAGCAATAATATCAGGGGCTAAAGCGCCTCAACTGCCCAGTTTCGTGTCATTCAGCAGTAATCGTTGGAAAGCCACTTCAGAGAGAGAGCAATAAAGATAAAGAGCGAAATAGCGATAGAGCGATAGAGAGAGAGGGTAGGCGGAGAGATTAGGTGAGCTGCTTTCTGTTTTCGCTGAAAGAGTTAAGTACGTGGACTGGCAATAGTTAAATATTTATAGATACAAATCGCCAGCAAATGCTGTTGGGTCAAAGACGTGCTGCGAAAACCAAAAGCAAATCTAATCTAAACCATCTTTTTGAGGCTAAAGGCAAAACGATGAACAGAACTGACGATCCAATCGAGTCGCTGCAGTCTTTCTTTAACGGAACCTTCGATAAGAGAGAAAAGTTACTTACAGAATATATATCTTCTGCAAATATGATAAACAGTCCTAAGATAATTTAGTGCAAAAAAAAACAACAGCTAAGTAAATATTGTTATAGAATGAGTTGAAAGGTAATTCCCAAGTTCTGCAGATATGGAAGCAATACAAAGGGTTTTCTTTAAATAGTTAACCATGGGTTTATATGAGTTTATAAAAATTAAACTTTCTTCGCTTTTGCAAGAGAATTTTGCTTTTTCAAGAATGTTTTTAAGAAGACAGAGAAATAGAGTTGAGGTCTCGTATATTTCCTGTATATTTCAGCATTGATCTTAAGTGGAAATTGAGACATTTACACTTATCTTGACTGCTCCAACATTTTTTACTTCCTTCATAGACAGTTCCTCCACTCAATTCCTAGCGGTCTTTAATTGCCAAAGCTGATTGTCCAGTTTCATTTGGTATGAGTTTGTCAAACGGAGGCTGACGTCAAAATGTCGTCGTCGTCGTCGTTGTTGTTGTTGTCGTTGTCGGTGAAAGGCGTAACACAAGCGGCACATGATCGACCCGGACGCCAAGCCGGCATTAGGGACAGCTCGTTAAACCAGCTGATCAGCTAATCGGGAAAGAGAGTGAGAGAGCGAGAGCGAGAGCGAGAATTGTAGATCGATCTGGTTTAACATTTCCTCGTGGCATCGCCTGGCGAAAACCTGCTTAGGCCGGTAGGCACACTTAAAAGCCTCAACGGACCGCCTCAGCGCCACGCTCTGGTTCATTAGATATTGAATAATTTGGTTTGTTTTAGTTATGCATAATTACAGAATGGCACGTGGCGAGCGCATCTCGATGAGATCTAGAGGCGCAGGCGGGTGTGGAAATCTGAAAATCTTGATCAAGCAAAACAAAAATCAAGCGACGACCGGTTCAATCTAATAAAATTGTTTAACGAATATGAATTGTTTATTACATTAACTCGTTAAGAGCTGTAGAAATTCTTCAATTGACCATTAGCCATCGAAAGGGGAACGAGCCACAGGGTGTATCAAGATTGTGATCGTGTTTGTAACAAGCATTTATTTCCACTGCATTGAAAGCATATTCCAGTTAGTAATGCTTGTCTATAAGAAATTTTCAATATACAGGGTATCTATTCATTAAGTATCGTTGTAAAAAGGAGACGTTTGTCTTGCAAAAACAGGTAAAGACTTTGCTGTATAGATTTCTTTGAGTGACTACAGGGTATCTAATAGTCGTGCTCTATTGCTCTACTTGTTTGAATTGATTTTGAAGAGCTTTGTAATTGTTTGTTATGTTCAACTTGTTGCACAACAAATGAATTTACACTTTGTCTTCGAATTCTTTCTGATAAGCTTATCGCCCTATGGGGTTTATTCAACTCTCTAAGCATAAGTAAAAAGACAGAGGCTGAGGGAATGAGAGAGAGAGAGAGAGAGAGAGAGAGCGAGAGAGCTAGAGAGAAACTGAGAGTGTGTGACTTGACAATTTTATAGTATGATTTGTAATCAACTTTTTGAATGCTTATGATCGCTAATTTGTTTTTAATTGTTGCCCTTGCCTGAACTCGGAACTCGCTGTGAACTGTGGAAACTGGTTTCCTCTTCACACTGTGTCGCCTGCCCTTCAATCCAACCAGCCAAAAACTAGCTCTTTAAGCTATTTTTCTAATGCTTTGCATTTGATTTATGATCTTCGATTATTAACTTGTATTATGGAAATGTCAAAGGTTGACTTACCAAAAGCCTTTCTTGCATATTCATGAGGTTACAGCAAAGTTGTTCATATTTTTGTTTGAAGGGTTATGTTTGAAGAGCACGAACAACTTTGAAGACCTTGAGGAAGTGTGACGTAGATAAAATATAATTTATATATTTTTTTTCTGACTGACAGAATAAATAACTAAAAGATGTTAAATGCTTAAAGTTAAGCCTATAGTACATATATTATAATTTAACAACTGCAAAACTAACCTAAAATATAATATACTTAATATTATATTTGAGCACTCTGAATCATTCAATTCTAACTTGTTCCGAACCAGAACCTCATTCTGCTTCAGTTCTGTGAATGAAAGCACATATCATTTGGTATTATAATCAGATATTAACTTTGTTCTAAGGGCATGCTGAATCGCATGACAAATCGATTTTTCGTAGCTTTGTTGGCAAAACTGTACTGAGTCGGCGACTATAAAAACTAACACAAACATAATAAAGCAACTGAAATCACATCTAGCATATGCAACAACAAACAAAGCAAAGTTACACTAAGACACACACTTACACACACACACACACACACATACAGGCAATCGCAGCTGGGAAAGTAATTTAACAATGAACTTTAGACGCAAACAACGAAATGAAAATGCGAAACCGTTAAAAGTTCAAACGCCTCCATCAGAGCCAACAACCCAGCCCGCTGGGGTTATAAAGCGAATCAACCACACCCACCACACCCCCTCCATAGATATTTATATGTATAGACACTACCCTATTACTCATAGTGAATACAAGCGGCGAGACATTCGCGCCAGACAAATTAGCAACGCATGTCAGGCAATTCGTCAGCTTCAACTTGTATCTATGGCTAAAAAGTAGCTACAAGTGCGTGAGCCCATGACCATGACAATGAAGCAGGCGCTGCCAATTCAGGCCCCCGCAATCATTTTCGGTTAGTTTCATTTTGTCCATTGCCGCCTGTGCTAAGAACTATAAATAAGTGAGATTCGCCTCAAAGCAGTTGGCATTGCCTGCACGCAGCTTTTCAGAAGTTTTCTCTGGTTTTCGTCAGTGAATAAATACAAGTAGAATACACTTGGAGAAAAACTTGCATTATGAATTAATTATTGATAATAAATTGAGATTTGAATTAAAAATGAAAAATTAGTTTGAATAATCAATAAATATATTTGAGTTGAAAATACCTTTTCAAGTCATCTTATAAGCAAATTATTCACTCGTGTACATGGAATACATTAAAGTAAAACTGTTTATAAATTGTTTACTATGAGTGCGATTTAATTTACATAAATTAAATCAATATGTTGATTGCATATGTGTAAATTGAGTTATTTACCTATTATATATATAATTATATATTGTTTTCCTCCTTTCAATTTCTTTTAATATTATTGAAAATTTTTTATTTATTTATTTTTTATTTTTGTTAGGTGAAAAGGGAACTTTATTTCTTTTTAATCTTTTTTAATTTTTGCTCGCTTATATATGTTTTATTTTGGTTAATACTTCGTAATTTTCGTTATTTTTTAAATATTTTATATTATTATTATTATTACGAAATATTTTTTTATTTGGCACTGACCTTAATATTAGTTCAGTTTTTGCTTTTAGTAGTCTCACTATACATAGTTGTCCGGTTATTCTCTTAGTGTATTCTAATATATATATCTTGCCACTTGAGGAATTAATTAATACAAGCGACAATGCGAAAATTCTATGGCCTAATTGTTTCATGTCGCCGCCTCACATGCGCCCCTTTCTCAAAATCCTCTTGCTATAGCTGAACCACATATTTATGGAACTATATTTACGCTGCCAGATCCAGCTTTCTTTTGCAAACTATTTAAGTATATATGTCTGGCTTGTAATAGAGACATTCTTATTATGTCTATATAAAGTCATTCACATTACAAATTTACAGCTACTCTTGCGCAGTCAACCACTCGGCCGGGCTCCAGCCAGACTCCTCGCAGTTAGGGCATACGAACGCTGCTCTGTAAAATAATCGTAAAGTTTTCAATGTTGTTGCTGTTCGTCTGGGATTTTGTGGACTGATTTAATTGCTTGGCGTTTGCTTTTGATGCCAGTTGAGTGCCATAAGAAATGACTTTGATGTGAAACGCTTTTGGTATTGGTTTAGAAGTGACGAAAGCGCTTGACTACTTCGCAATTGACGATATGATGAGCTGACAGCGAGTTGGTATTAAATAAATAATAAATATATCAAAGTTAATTTGTGTGAAAGATATGGAGTACTGTTCGACAGCTTATATTGTCTGCTGGCTTGAGTTTCTTGTCAGCTATTGCCTAGGCTCAAGTAATTTGTTAACCTCTAGGCTAGTTTTCGAGTAGTTCAATAAATGTAAATATCTGCTGAGTACAACTGCCCTAAAGCCACAAACCTATTTTAAAATCTTTTGAGCTAAATTTAATTTCAGTTAATCATGACAGCTGATCTGATATTTATACATAATTCTTACGATATATATATATATATATTTTTTTTTTAAATACTTAATTTAATCAAGTTAGTGTAGTTTATCATCCGACTCAAAATATGAGTGCTACAAGAAAAGATTGTATATTATCTTTAGTAATTCACTTTATTTTAATTGTAATTTAAATGCATATATTTTTAATATCTGCCCACAAAAAAAGAGCTTAGGCACAAAAAAAAAAAAAAAAAAAAAAAAAAAAAAAAAAATGTTTTGTATATTGGGCATAGAATTTCAATTTATTTATATAAATATACTTCATATTAGTATATTGAATTTCTTATTTGTAAGCAACTTGAATCCAATTAAAATAAAAAATTTATCAAAGCTAATTGCTAGTTTATTTAAACTCAATTCGTTTATATTTAAGAAACTAAATGTAAATATAAACAATGCAAAGTGTTTAAGTAAACTTAAACTTATATTCTAACTATTCTTATTTGCATTACACAAGACTCCCACTTTGATCAATAGGGCAAATAAGCCTGGTATATTAAATAAAACTTCATCCTCAATCAGTTTTTAAACTGTTTATGCATGCAATTAAAAAGCGATTTAAGTTCATTAATTAAATGCAAACAGCATGAAGTGTGTGCTGCAAAAACAAATACATTGTTAAATGCATTTTCGCATATTAATGATTAATGTTTATATTTGCTGTTGGTGTTGTTGTTGATGTTTGTGCTGCTGCTGCTGTTGCTGTTGTTATTGTTGTTGTCATTCAGTCAGATTATTTAGCTAGTCAAACAGTTGACTGCGTAGCCTCTGATAAGCATCCTATTTGCTTGTTCACACACAAGTAAACACACACACAGACGCACACACTCGAGCACATTCACACAACTTCTGATAAAGGTAAAGCAAATATTGTTTGGCCAAGAGCTTGGCATTGGGAATTGGCCAGTGACACCGGCGCAACCCGAGCCAGAAGCAGACCCCCCGACTCGGTACTGCCTGTCAGACAGTTGGGAAACAAACTCAATCATTTGCACAAGTCAATTGTATTATTTATTGCCAGGCGATATACCGCAAGCCCCAAAAACACCCAGCGAAACTATGCAAATATTAAATATTTGAACAGCTCTTCGGGACAGGCGCACAAATATTTGATTGGATTGCATCAAAGTCGATTTCTTTAGAGCTTCATAAATTATTTAATGAAAGCGAAACTAGCTGAATTGAAAATTAAAGAACCAACACAGGGACTTCCGCAGCTATCTAGCACATAATATCGGCCACAGATACCATCTGACAAAGGAGAATCAATAAGGCATACAACTCAATTTGTAAGCCAGTAAGAAACAGGTTCGTTTAACCTAACAAGTTTGTTGACTGAGCCGAGTGAGAGCTGGAACGCTTGGTGTTAAAGGCAAATTGCATTATAATTACACGGTTAGCCCGGGCGCCTAGACAAATGAGTCACGTTCCGAAGAAAAACACACGAAA
The DNA here is from genome assembly GCF_054131065.1 of Drosophila arizonae. Taxonomy (NCBI): domain Eukaryota; kingdom Metazoa; phylum Arthropoda; class Insecta; order Diptera; family Drosophilidae; genus Drosophila; species Drosophila arizonae. The sequence goes on along the minus strand of NC_142925.1, from coordinate 23,316,727 downwards.
GAAAAAGATATAAAATATAAATAACACGCCCACGGAGCGCGCGACAGGGCTGACGACGAAGCAACCACCAGCGTCGGACTTCGAATCGGATTTTCGGCTCCTGGCGCTGCAGGAGACGCATTTGCATGTAAAACAGCAACAGCAACAGCAACAATAACAACAACAACATAGAGAACAACTGGCAGATTGTGAGTCATCATTGTACCGATAGCAATCGGATTAACTCCGCGACGCTACGTTAATTAAAGCGACCAACGCCGGAACGTAGGGGCCAGAGACTGCGGCAGGGATTGGGGCCCTTGGGCCTTGGGCTAGGGACCTCCCCAGCTGAGTGCAGCTCTCGTAAAGTAGCCGAGGCCCCGCACTGTGCGCTGTTTTCTTAAATTTTTCTCATTGCGTGTTGAAGTGGAAAATGAGCAGCATACGTAGGCGCGTCGCCATGGCGGGCAAATGGAAAGAGAGGGAGAGACATATATATAGAGAGTGAGTGAGAAAGGGAAAGGGGCAGAAAAGGGGCAATCGCCTTCTCATCCAGGCGCTTGTTCTTCTGTCTTTTGGCTCCCGGCTCGCCTAGCCTAAGAAAATATTTATTTTATTTGCTCTTTGGCTCGATGCGCGTTATAATTAAGTGCGCGCCAAGGAGGTTAATTGGTATTGATTGTGTGAACGAATTTATTGTGGACAATGTTGCGCCTGCACTAAACTATTCCAAGCGGCGTAGCGGCCCATTCCACACAATTCTTAAGTGGCTGGCAAGTGCGCGCATCCTCCCCATTAGGAGGTTCCCACGAGTGCATCCAAATGCGGCCTCTACAGCTGCACAGATCCCAGGCCAAATCCAAATTCAAATCCAAATCGAAATCCAAACATTTTTACAGCATTTGCTTAAACCTGGCACTCAATTCGACTGAGCACTCAGACGTAAATGTGTTTCGATCCTCTGCTCCACCTCACGGCGTGTGTGTGTCTAAAAGCATATTGCATTAAAATAAATAAATAAATATAGACTGGAGAGCTACTTAGCACATATGCCTAATTGCAGGCGTCGTCAGACGTGCTTAGCTGAGCTGGCAATAGCAGAAGTTGAGAAGAGAAAGAAACATATCTATTATATATATCTATTAATATATCTATTAATATCAATGCCCAAACTAGACGAGCCAATAATTATTTTTGTTATAATGAAGATCAAGCTGAACTGAGAAAATATCGCTGAGGTCAAAGTAGAGAAGATAATGAAGCTAATGTGCAAAGGTGAAGATAATTGATGAAGAGTTTGTGATTTCACTGAAACCGAAACACCGAGAGATGTGTGGAGTTAGAGCAAAGCAATCGGCTTCATCTCGAAGTTAATATGGGATAGTACATAGCTCGAAGTTTGGAAGAAATTCAAGAAATAGAAACGAATAGAATTTTCGATGCACAGCAACGGCAAATGCAGTCTGACATATTGTTTAGAGAGGATCTGTCTGACAGTAGAGTCCAATAATTCCCAATAATTAGTACCCCGCTAAATTGAAAATCGCGATAAATCGAAAACAATTCTATCACCTTGAAAAAATTTGTTCTCGATAATTGTTAATAGTCTGAATTTCTGTGTAAATCGAATTATCGAGACTCGATTTTATACATATAAATAACAAAATAAAACTAAGAAATTAGTAATGTTTAATTAACTCATCCAAGTTTTCCATAATTATAATTCTTCTTAAATTTATTCATATAAATACATCTATCATTATTAATAAACATCTTTTCATTATTGAATATTGTATTTCATATTGAAGTTATATATATAATTCTTATTTATTTATTTCATTTATTTATTTATTTATTTATTTATTTATTTTTTTTTTTTTTTTCAATATAATAATATCATCATATGTATGAGTCCAACAAGGAACACTCACACCAAAGCTTAAATATATTTCTGATAAAAAAAACCCAAAACTATTATTTAAACATCATAGGCAAAACAATATACAATATTATTACTAGATAGAATCACTATGAATTGAATTGAAAACAATCTCAACTCAAATTCAATCTGTTATTCGAATCACGCACTCGATTGCTTGAGCACGTCAGATATCGCATTATAGGAGACTTGAGTCTAAATTAAAACAATTTACGCAATTGGATGGCACGCGAATATGTATATATATACAGATACATATAGCCGATCTATAAATGGTATAGTTGCCCAAGCGCCGAGAATAATGGATAGTTAGACAACGTCATGTGACTGCTCTGTCCAGCTGGTTAGTCAATATCAAAGCAACTAACTAACGACATCAAATAAATGTCATTATTGTTTATAAATATATATAGACTGCCGAAACTAATCATTATTTACGACGATTGCCCTCGATACGACAGATTGTGGTTGGCTATGTTTGGTTCCTTTTTTTTTTTTTTTTTTTTTTTTTTTTTTGTTTTATCGATTCTAGTGCAAAAGTGAAAGTCTCATGACAATATAATTCCACAAACTACCCCAATTGCTTTTGGTTTATGAAAGCCACAGACAGATTATAATATATTAGACAATGGGCATTAGATTGGATAATGAGACAGCTAGTTGGGCTGCCTGTATAATTCACATTATATTAGAATTTGATGAGACAAATTACAAAACAAGTAAGAACGTTGCAGTCGGGCGTCACCGACTGCGGAATACTCATTCACATCCCATCAACAATTTAGTAGTTAAGTTTCGTTCTAATACTGTAGAATATACAGGTTTTTCCGATTTGCCACGCCCCAACTGGGCGTAGAGACCTCATTTTTGGTCAGTTTTTAGAAAGAGATAACGTTACCCTAACTGCAAAGTTTGAATGCTTACCCTAAAAAAATGTGAAAATTACAGGGTATTTTTCGATATGCCACGCCCCTAAAGAGGCGTAAAAATTATTTTTGGGGAATCGATAGAGGAGGCTACCAGTAACTCAACTATCCAAATTTGAAGCTTCTAGCTATTATACTTTAGGAGATATAAACTTTTGCGGTTTGCCACGCCCCCTGTGGGCGGACATATATCTGACAAAACTTTTTGGTCTTGGGTGATCAGTCCGAGTATATATACAAAATTTGAGGTCTCTGCCATCAATAGTGTCCAAAATATAGGAGAATTTAAAAAATCACTATATCTTCAGGTCCGATTTGCCACGCCCCCAACGGGCGTAGACTTATAATTTATCTTCAGACTTTATAGAATCATACCATTAGCTGACGTGCAAAATTTCAGCATTCTAGGTTTACAACTTTAGGAGATACAGTTTTATCCGATTTGCCACGCCCCCAATGGGCGTAGATATATCCGCCATAGCTCGTGATCTTGGGTGGTCAACGCGGACCTACATACCAAGTTTCAGCTTTCTAGCTCTTCAACAAACATGATTTCTGGTATATCGGAAAATGCATTTTCCGATTTGCCACGCCCCTAGTGGGCGGATCGGGAAAATTTTAACACTTTATAAATCGGAGATATACACGAGTATGTGTTCCAAATTTCAAGTCTCTAGCTTCAATAGCGCCGAAATAGATTGCGTTCATACGGACAGACGGACAGACGGACAGACGGACGGACGGACAGACGGACAGACGGACAGACGGACGGACAGCAAGACGGACATTGCACAAAACCAATATACTGATTCACTTTCGTGAATGAGTATAATTACTAAATACATACAAGCGACACTAATGTGGCGATAAACTGGAAATTAATTAAGTCTGGGAATATCTACAAAATAAAAATCTGTGAAAAATATAATTTTTTTTTATAAACAATAAATAAAATAAATTAAAAAATCTATTGGCTTTCCTTAAAGCAATAAAGTCAAATGATAGACCAAATAGAAATAATTTAGCTTTGATATTGAGGAGAACTAGGAAGCGTCTAGAGTGGAAGCTGCGAACCAGTTCTACTAGTCTAAAAAGTGACTCTACGAAAAACTGAATCTGTACGCAGATCGTGGCAAACACAGACACAATCTAAAGACTGTTTAACCTTGCGCACAAGATATATTCATTAGCATACAGTCAGTCTATGCCTAGACATATACAGCGATATATAGGCAGAGTCTGAGCAAAAGCGTATGCTGATTTGTTTATAGTTTGATAGGCGGCAGACATTTTCCGCATTGGAAAGTCTATGTAAAGAGAGGAAAGAATGTGGCTGTAAGTAATCAATGTTAATTGCAAAAATCACGGAATCAGGAATCAGGAATCAACGTTGCAACTTTGCATACGACGCATTGTGCGTGGGATTTCACGTTTGATTTATTGATGGGGATGAAAGGAAAATGTTGACAAATGGAAACAAAGCTGCGCTGTTTAATTGGATATCACCTACGCAGCGTAATCCGAAGGCAGGCCGAGGTAGGCCGGGGAGGCATGATTAAATACCTGTGAATAGCACAAAAATCAATATTGTTTAACGCAAATCAAAAGCAGCTATGCGAATGGCAAGACGAAATGTTGCCATGGCTAGCATGAACAGAGAGAGAGAGAGAGAGAGAGAGAGAGAGAGAGAGAGAGAGAGAGAGAGCTGGGAATGGGAATTGTAGAAGAGACTTTGGGAGAGGCGGCTGTTGTTCACTAATTACCAAGTGCTAAACATTTTGACGCACATTTCGCTGGCTCTGCCACGCGTTACGTCTATATGAATGTCTATCTATATTAGCGGGTTTTTGTTCGTGGCACGTTTTTGCAGCACATGACCACAAATCACGCGGGAAACGTGAGTGTGAGTGTGTGTTGGTGTGTGTGGGTGCTTGCAATCGCAACAATCCGTGGCGGATGCTAACAAATCTATGCGATTAATCAGTCAAGTGTTAATTGATCTACGTAAATACAACATAAATACTCAAACAATTTGCACGCCGAGCATTTTAAACGCCTGCATATCTATTTCTGGCCAGCCTCGATGGGTCCTAATTAGGAGCTGGTTTAAAGAGATATTTGCCAGCAAATTAGAAGTTCATTTGAAGCAAGCTGCAAGTTGCGAATTGTCTCATGGCTGAGCAAACAAATGAAACACAAATATATATAATGGCTTAATTACAGCTGACTAAATTTAAGGGCTAACGAGGGCCTATAGAAAATATATAATATATATATTTAAATAGGTATATATATATTCATATGTACGCAACTGGCTATTCAATTACTGGCCAAGCCCAAGTCAAGGTCAATTGGGCTCGACGCTGCGTATACGTAATGTGCCTTACGTGTGGGCCATAATTACGTATTTATCGCACTCGATGAACAATTTGACTGTAATTTCTGTATTCGTATTTTATGCTCTCGATAATGCAATTTAAATAATTTATTTGCTTAAATTGATTTTCCATAATTGAACTCGTATTGTTTCCATTTGCAGCTTAACGCAGCGTGGAGGAAAATAAAAGAGGAAAATAAAACTGTGGTAAGTACGAGAGAGCAGACCGACTCCCATTGTTGTGTCGTTGTGTGGAAAGTGGGAAGCGGGAAGAGTGGAAAACTTTGTTACATACTAGCCCTGTTGATATATCACATTAATTATGTCAAAAACTTGTGACGGGCAGCCAATTTAAAGCTCGACAGACAACTGCGAAAAATTGAGGTCATGATGATAAATGATGGCGCCTAATTAAATTATTTCTAGTCGCGGCCATTAGAAAGCTGGCATATTAGAAATGGCTAAAATGATAGGCGACAAATTTAAAATTTTAAATGCTAAAGCAAAACTAAATATTCAAACAGTCGACGGCTGTGCTATCTATGCAGAAAGATAAGCGCGAAGCCAAAAATGTTGAGCTGAATAAATTAATACGAATTGCTTGGTTATCAGCAAAGACCTATAAGAACTTAAATAAGATAAATGAGAAAGATAAAAGCAGTATCTATAAATATGCATTCATATCATCTATCTACAGTCCAAGATATAGAAATGGCAAATATAATATTTTAAATGTTATTTCAAAGACTTTAGTTTAAGATACTGCAGTTGAATAAAACTAAATAAGATATGTAGAGTCTTCTGGTTTCCATTTACAGTAATAAATGACGATAGGGCCGACAATTTGATAGGCCCATAGTGGGACTTGGCATGTGCCAGCAAGCAATAAAAATAGAAGTTTTAGCTTCCGCGCACAGGTTCAGGTGTTATTTACAGTTTGTTCTTTGACAGCGAGGGACGAGCGGGCCGTTGGCAGCTCGCACGGCGCGTGGCACTCCACGTGTATAGTCTCTTGTGACATATGGGCGGCACGTCCGACTGGGTGGGGTTCGCAGTGGGTGATAATCACAACAAATAAATAATGAATGATAGGTAAATAAGCACAAAGCATAATGACCCGGGCACAGGCGCATATTATTAGTAATGACATTTTGTTGGTCAATAAAAGTCAAATTTGAGCTAATTCTCGAAAGTATTTAATTTGTTGCCTCGTTGCCATAAAAGTTGAGGTTAAACTAACCTAAACAAAGCTTAAAACCTTGTGGTTGCCCTCTCTCCGCGTTAGTCGCAATCATGGCAAGACTACAAATATAATTACATCTCGGCTGTGCTCTAACCAGGCTGGCATTACACAATTTCACAGCAGCAACAACAGCCACAATTTCATTACACAACAACAAAAAAATCAACAATACAAATCATCAAAATGCAACAGCAGAGAGAGAGAGAGAGAGAGAGAGAGAAAGGAAGAGAGGTATCGCTATTGCCAGCATCATTGTTCGGCCCACATCAGCAGCAACTATTACAATTTGCAAGATACAGATACAATTGTATCTGTGTCTAACCAAAGCTGAATCTGAGGCTGTGGCTGTAGCTGTAACTGTAACTGCTGCTGCTGATGTTGCTGTTGCTGTTGCTGTTGCTGTTGCTGTTGCCGGGGTCTCTGTGGGTCGGTAACCTTAACCCAAACTGCATAAGCCAAACTGAAACTGAAACTGTGACTGTAACCAAAATATATTCAGACTTCGTACGAGACAGAGCTTTAGTTTCGGCTCATAATCATATTGAGGTCAGTTGTCTATTAACTGCTGGAAAATGCCAAACCAATAGCAGTTTGACTCTACAGGAAAGTCAAGTTGAGATACTTCAAAAGCTACAGAGTATCTGCCCGTTCTAGGAAATTACTGACATTGTTGTTGTCTCTCAAAAATCAATAGCTGACACAGCAGACCGCCAAAAGGGCGGAAGCCTTATGGCATGTGCCATGTTCCATGTGCCTTACAGTCCGCTCTTCCACTCTGCCAGCCCAAGCCACTCGCAGTCCTAGTGCTAGCCACGGTTCGCTAAGCACAGTGGCACAAAACCAAATTGACAAAGTCAAATTGCTCTAAAGGTAATTTTCGGCACCAACTTGCAGACAAAGTTCTTTCAGAATGATCGAAAGTAACCGAAGAAGAAAATGAATAAGACCTAAATTAAATACATTTGCCAATTTGCTATGGACTTCAAAGTAGATAACCTGAGGTAGAGGTGGAGAACTATCGATGGCACTATCGACCATTATCGATGGCTTACAATTTACTACAGTCTATTATCGATGACGTCCACTATCGATAGCTCTAGCTCTAAGCTGAAGTAGGCATATGAATATATGTATATGGGAATGTATGTCAACAGCTTTAAGCATAGTGAAAGCAAATAAAATAAGACAATTTAGCTGTCATTCAATGTTCATTTATATAATTTCATCAATCAACTATAAGCTTAGACTTCGTATTATAATATCCCAATAATTCTCTCATAGATCAACTTTTAAAAGTAAGCTCTACAGATACATATGTACAGATGTACAATTAACAAAAGGACTTTCAATCGATTCACTATATATATAGACTATATTGATTACATATAAAGGGTACAGAAATGGCTATTCTTACGTTCTTGAATCTGCAATTTGGCATAGATCTTCCTTCTTCAGAGTTATAATCGATGTTTACTTAACAGAAAACCCAGACAGTATAGAAATTTACTTCTATTGTCTTCACTTTTTAATTTGGTATAGGTGTTTCATATTATTTATGAATAATTTATCTCTAGCTTACACACCTTTTTTAATCGTATATGTATGCTTCCTTGAAACTTGTCTTCGAACTGACACCCGACGTAAAAGTTTCTCGCGCATCAAGGAGAGCATATGACAAGTAGTTACTCCCGTCTCCTCCCGCCTCCTTCTGTCTCCTTGCTTTGCCCCCATTGTTCACCTGACGCACTTTTTCCATGTTTTTCACCTACAGCTGCAATCTTGTGAAAGCCTTTCAAAACAGCTGCATTCAGGTGTCAGAATTTGCACAGGTAATGCAACTGTCAGCCCTGCTTATATGCTCATACTCCAGCAGTCTGTCTGGCTGCCCCTCTGACAGGCTGACTGTCTGTCTGTCTGTCTGACTGCCTTGCTCTGTCTTCTGCTTGGTCTTGGCTATATGTGGACGTATTGCCCAAAGCGCTGTCATGCTTTGGGTTCAAGTATAGATGACATTTGACGTCAGTGAAAGCATTTCCATGCATTTTTTGAGTGTTTGCAGCTGGCGTCTATTTTAGCCAGAAGCCAAACTAAACGGAATAAGCGGACAGCGGGAACGGGACTTAGCCTGTCCCCCTCTCGCCCTCTCGCCCTCTCGCCCAATCGCGCACTCGACCACTTGCCCCTTCCCGGTGTCAACAATTACAGCAGGCCAATAGCGGAAATCACGTTTTTTACAATGCCGATGTGCGAGTGGCCAATAAAGGTGACTGCGGCAGAGCCACGCCTATGGGAAGGGGCAAATGGGAAATGGATCTGGGAGGGGGGCGGCTTTGGACTGAAACTGCTGCTGGGACTGGGGCTACGCAATGTAATGAAGCATGGAGCGTGGAGCATTGCGCTTCCGACTGCCAACGGGTTGTGCACGGCTGTGGGTGGACAACACACACACACACACACACACAAGCATATATAGAAGGTGTGCGAGATTTATGACGTTGTTGGCGCTGGCTAACACATGTTCCACCATTTACGCTAACCCCATACCATCCCTTTCTCTACTTATATCTTTTACGGTCGCTACAAAAATGCTATAAAGAAAACACACACAATACTGAGCTGCGACGATAGGATACCCTGGAATCTATACAAAATAAATAAATTTTAGTCAGACAATTTAAATATATCTATATGTTTTAATTTTTTTCGTTTTTGGTGAAATCTAATTTGAAAAAATGAATAATAAAAGTAGATATCATCGGTAAAATATTTTAAATTTTTATACAAAACCAAATTCTAAAAAAAAATAAAATTATATACAAAGTAGATTTCTGTTCTTATATAATTTTTAATCCAAATCTCCTATGAAATGCAATCTGAACAAAAAAAAATCTCTTTCATATTCCTTTCAAGCATTAAACAACTCTTAAACATCATACATTTACAGGGTATTCAAGACGCAAGCATAAGTCAAAAGTGTCTGCTGCTGTTATTCTTGTTCTTGCCATTGTCGTTGCTGTTGTTGTTGTAGTAATAAACGTGACTATTGTGAACGTGATTTTCGTTTAGCCGGCTGTCATGTGGCCCGAGTGTTAATATTTTTATGGATTCGAGTGCTCAGCTCTGTTAACCATATCAAATATATTTTAATCAATACGCGTTTTATTTTTTATTTTTTATTTTTTGTGTTCTCATCGCAGTTCAGTGGAAATTTTGTGAAAAGTCTAGCGCTAACTCTGCTCGCATTTTATGGGTCTGCGACGGTTTTATTAGTTTAGAGCTTAAGAGACCGACCGCAGACCAGACAACAGCCAACGGTAGCAGTAGCAGTCCGGTTCGGGCTCATAAACTCAAGGCTAGAAGCAGAAACGTCAGCCAAACACGTACAATAAATATTTATGTACCGCATTATGGCGACAATTTCCACAAGTTTTCGTCGCTGCAGTCGCTATCCGAAAACTTCAAGTGCATTCGACGGGCTGGCAGGAGGCGGAGGCGGAGGCGGAGACAAAGGCGTGGCCCAGAGGCCACAGACCGACATTTATTAGTCAGCCGACAACAGAGCTCTTTTTATGTGGCAGACGTCTAACAATCAGCTAAAATGTTTTTATACACATATATGTATGTATATGTGCGTATAGGGAGCTCAGACATGTCCCCCATACTACTGGAGTTCCATTCTGCATAATTCGATTGACTCTAGAAATTGTTACTACTTTGTATTAAATGAAAAATGTTTATAGAGGTTGGGTTATATGATATATGCTACCCGTAACAACTTTGTTTTCTTTGGCAGTCACGATTTGTTTGCTCCTAATCTTATAACCATACTTTGTACAACAGTGTATTACAATCAAACCGGAAGAATGCTCTTTAAGTTGAATGTATTTAGAAAAGTTTAGATATACTTTAAATTCCTTTACATTTCTTGCTTTTCAGCCTACTCTAAGCCTACTGCTTAGTCAGCTCTGTAGCATCTCACAGTGTCCTTGAAAGCTCTGCCTACCACTCGTCGCTCAGTCAAATTGAATGTCCTTGTCATTGTCAATAATTCAGCTGCCTGGCAGCAACTGCATTTCTCGTCCCAGCTGCATTTATGGCCACCGCTGCAGCTACTTAAACAATGAATAGTAAGAGTGTGTGTCGGTGTGTGTGTGTGTGTGTGTATGTGTGTGTGTAAGGGGGAAATCCTCGAGATGAATGCGCTGCACTGACAATTTGCTGTAAAGTGACATTAAAATGCATTTGCCAAATATAGAGAGAGGAAAAGGCGTTGGCTGACTGCCAGACCCCAACGCGCCCAACTACTGCCTCAACTGGAGGCCCCAATTCACAGTTGAACAATTGGAGCTCTGTCGAAAGCAAAAATACTCGGAACTGAGAACATCTAAATGGGCATCACGCAATTCGAATCTCTGCAGCAGCCGGCGGTAATTAGAGACTCACGCCTCCCCCTCCCCAACGCTCCCACTCTGACACCCCTCGCAGGGCCAGCTGCTTAATGTTTTCAGTTGATTGGCGAGTGGGGGGAGGGGCTGTTTTTGGCGAATGTAAATCGTAGCAGTGCTGCAGCTTATCGACAGGGTATTTTATTCGCTTTGAACTCAAAGTTTCGCTGTAAATCGGATTTTGTGTATAATTTCGTGAAATGATTTATGAACCACACACAGAGACAGAGAGGCGAGAGCGCATTTGGTGTTGCAGAGAGTCAAGCGGAAGTTTCAGCAAGTTCATTTAAACTTTTCAGTTGGCCCTTGCTGGAGCGTGAAGCGTTTTTTCAATTTGTGTCAAAATAATACAAACAACTTGAGGAGCTTCCTCCCGGCCAGAGCCGAGTCCACATTTCCTGTCAGTCGCTGCATTATTTAGATGAGCTTTACAGCTGCAATTTTCTCTTATGGTTTTTCCTCTCGACTTTTGTGGGTCACGGAAACGCTTGTCTCGGCCCTGCAAGACAAATGATAAGCATTTGGGAATGGGAAATCAACTGAAGTTAAGTGAATTGCAAAGACTCGAATATATTTGGCAGTAATCCTTGAAGAGCTGTCGTCCTTAGTTAACTCAGGCTGAAAGTTGGCCAAGCTGAACTAATTAATTGCCACAGATCAAAGTGTTAATGTGCAAAATATGTGACCAATTAGGAGTTACAAGTGCACCAGGCCACCAGATTCAGCTGGAAATTGAGAACTCGAAGACAAAGCCGAGGATAGAAACGAAAAAGATAGAAGGCGAAGTGCACTTCGAAAGGAAAAATGAAACGAGCGATGAGAAATGAGACGTGAGACGAAACAGGCGCAGAACAAATGTGGCAGCGGTTGGATATTTTTAGCAGCCACTATGTGTATGCTGAAAAAGGTCTCTACAGGCAAGTGTGGGTGTGACTGCATGTGTGTGTGAGTGTGAGTGTGAGCATGTGGTGGCGTATGTTTTAAATTGGTTTCGCTTGCACAGATGTTGCAATATGCAAACAGGCGGAACAGCAGTCGCCAAACAGCGACAAGAAACAAGAAACAAGGTGCCAAGCATTCTGCCAGTTAACTTATGAGACAGAGCGAGAGAGAGAGAGAGAGAGAGAGAGAGAGAGAGAGAGAGCGATGCATAGTGTACTCTCTGTGCCACTATCATAATACAAACAAGAAATACTAATAGAAATACATAGAGAGAGGGAAGCGAAAAACAAACAGAGAATATTCTCTGATAAATGTGAAATGGCATATGAAATTTGATTTACAACTTATGGCCAGTGATTACTTAATTTCATTTGTTTGCGGCTTTTGTAATTGTCACTGGCCGATAGTAAACCAGAAGCAGCCGTCATCGACAAACGCAGCCTGCGAGCAGCCCGAGAACTGAAATATAATATCGCCAGCAAAGCAACCACAGAGTGTGTATCGAGTGGTGCTGGCAATGTATTGAATAGAACGAATATGAAATTCGTACACAAATTGTATATGAGGTGCAACTCAACTGCCAAATCTATGTTTGAGATAGAAAAAAGGAGAGACATACTCAAGAGTTGGGGAGACGCTCTATCAGAAAGTTGTCCAACTCGATTTCTCACGCCACGAGCAGCATGCAAAAGCTGGGCAAAGTTTTATGCGAGTTGTGGTTCGATTTCCCCATTTGCCTCTTTTCGCATTTAATTACCAATAAAATCCCTCGGACACGAGTGCAATCGACATGACAGCCTTGAAAGTTTTGCTCCTTTGCCAATTCCGCTCGACGACATGATTCGACTTGAGCTGGCTCGCTGCAGCTGACAGTCGACAGCCGAGTCAAGAGCCATGGTCCAAGTGGAAATGTGGAAGTGAGGAAGAGACATGAGAAAGGGCATATTCCAGTCAAGCTCAGTGCTTAAGCTAATTAAATAGTTTGAGCCGATCTCAATATATCTTCGAATTGAAAATTAAGCAAAAATTGTCAATTTACGAATAATTATTATTCTGATAAAAAAATAAATTAAAGACGTTACACAATCAAATATTTGTCAAAATTGTCAAACACCCAAAAGGCCAATTCTAGAGCTCCAGTCGATAGTGCTGATTGGAACCTGCCAAACTGGAGTTATTCTAAGTTCCTTAGATGTACTTTCGAGATCAAGTCCATAGCCCCAACGCGCACATCGTCGATAGATCCTAGATGCGGCTCGCTACTACGAAGAGCCACGCCTTACACAAGGTATGACGCATGACGTATCACTTGTAAGCCCAGTAACTCTACTCATTCGACTCTGGTGCCCCATCGAGTCCATTGTGAACAGCTGACAGCGCTGCGCTTAGCGACATTTACAAGTAAACCCACACACACACACACACACATACTAATCGCCTTCTGCAGTTGGCAACACTTTGAGAACGAGCATCGTTTAGCAAATTGAAATGCGTCTGTTGTAGTGGGGCTAGCATAGATGGGGCCGTTCGCCGAAGCGCAAAGGGGGGCAGCCTCTGAGCGGGCAACTGGCTCCATTGGCAACCAAATGGCGCAAGTCTAATTGAAGGGCGAGTCAGTTCAGTTGAAGTTCTTTAGCGCTTGCAACACGCTAATTGCTGCCAATGGCTTTGGTAATTGTTGTTGTTGTTGTATTTGCTGTTGCCTTTGCTGATTTACGTAATCAGCGCTAGGGCAACACAAATGCTTGCCTATATATACATACATATACAATATATGTACAATATTTTCCATATGTAGTATTACATCTTAAACAAGTGCATAAATTAACGCCGTAATCAGTGCACATTTCCGTGCTACCTGTTACACCTGTAATTTTTTCTGTCATTTCTCTCGTTAAATTCGATTGTTGTTGATGTTGTTGGTTGCGTTTAGCGTCGAGTTCAACGAAATGCATTAAAGCGGAGCGCAATAAAACGCATCAAAATCACTCAAATGTTAAATAAAAACTTTTCCATAACTTATACATGCCCTCCCCTCCCCCTTGCACTTTCCTACCCTTTCTGTGGCTTAATAATGGCAGCGAAAAGTGGAATTGCGCTCAACAAAAGCCCAACTCTGCGCTTACATTCTGCAAAATTGTTAATAGCGTTTTAATTTGTTCGCCTTAAAGTGTGCGCAGATTGTTGAGTAACAGTAAAAAAAATGAAATTTATCCTAAAAGTAATTAAATACATTTTATATCAATATAAAGCTAATGTATTGAAAAAAATTAGTTTAAATTACAATTCAATTGAAGTCTATGAAACTAAATCAGATATGAATTTAAGTAACATTTGTATTGATATTATATATTAATATGAAAATATTTAATAGAACAAAATCTGATATTACAATTCAATTTAATGCATATCATATTTAATAATCATATTTATGTAATGAAATATGTTTTATATTAATATCAAAATATTGAATAGAACAAAATTGGATATAATTACAATTCACGTCAAGTATCTAAATTACATTTATATTAACATAAAACTATTTTAATTATTTAATTAATTAAATATTTCAATTAATTAGTTATGCATTTGTAAGCATATTTAATTTAATTTAAAAAAATATCTCAGTTAAAAAGCCATACTGAAAGCAACAAATGGAGCCAAAGTAAATGAATAAATTTGATATTCATATGAAAATGTTAAATAAAACACTATTATATAGAATTCAATTCTAGACATCACGTTTAAAAATGTATTAAATAAATTATATATTAATATAATACTAATTTGTATATCAGTTAAAGATTAAATTCTTGCTCTCCCCTCTGGAAATTAATTGAATATTGTTTGATCTTAATATGAGAGAATATTATGTAGAATAACAAGTTAAATTCTTAAGCTCACTAATCTCTCATTGGCTACATATGTCTTTAGTGTATCTCCTTAATGAAGCTATTGTCTAGTCCGTTTCGAGCAGTTTCAATGTGAATGAAATTTATGAAGGAATATTACATTGTATAACCAGTCTTTGTTTCTACAGAATATTAAATTGTATAACTTATCTTCAGCTTTATCTATTGTGTCTTTTTAATTAAGCTATTTTCAGTCAGTTCTTTACAATTTTCATGATCAATATAAAAGTAATATATTGAATAATATTTTAATAAATTGCAAATTAAATTGGAGAGTTCACTAATCTCTCGTTGCCTCTCTTCAGTGTTTCTCATTAATGAAAACGTATCTCTTAGTCATTTTCTATCATTTTCAATATGCTTTTTCTTCTTCATTGACTGCCAGCAAGTTCTGCTCAAGACTTCCTCTACGTAGCTTCTTCCTTATAGAATGTGCTGCTCATGTCATCATGAGTTAAGTGTGCAGCACATGTCTTGAATTTAAATGCCGAATTATTGCTAATCACATTTTAATTGCCATCAACTTTATTTGACTTCCTCCTCAGCTGAGCTCAGTTCGACTGGGCTCTTGGGTCGAGCATCCTTTGGCTGTGATAAACACGTGAATATTCTCATTTAATAAAGCGTCTGCTCATTAGGCATACGAGGAACACATAAATTAAATATTTATTTATTTCATTTATTTTCGAGTGAGTAAAGCGACAAACAGTGAGCGCTAGATAAAAGCGAATGCAAACAACTATCAGAGACTCGTATCGCTAAACCCATTATCCATGCGTATCACGTTTTTTGTTTTTTGCTTTTTTGCGAATCACGTTTCGATACGCAAACACAGACGAGTGTCTATGTGAGTGCACTTATGAGTGTATGGGTCTGCACTCAAATTTAAAATATTTCTTTGTTTATTTAACGGAATCTACACTATGAAAAGCTGTTTTTATATTATTTTAAATCCGTATTTCTGTATTTTTGTGTTTTTATGACATTTGTTGATTTATGTGCAATTTTATAAATTGTATTCATTGAAAAGAGGTGAATATTATTTGATTTACTTAAAAGCAATGAAGAGGGGAGCTAGCCGAGATATTTTCTGAAATAGCAACACCTGTGGAATAAAAAGCTTATCTTTGTTACCTAAAAATAAGACAACAAACAAGGCACTTATCAAAATACATAATACGCAATATAAATAAACTAAAAATAATGCACCATTCTATATAAAAGGAACGAAATGCGAGAGAGAAAATGAATCAATTAAAGAGCTTTATTTATTTGCGCGAGGGGAAAACTCGTCGTTGGGCTGGCAGTTGGCCAAATAATGCACGAAACGTAATTTAGTAACAGTGAAAACTATTTTATATAAATAAACAATAACAACAAGTGCAATCATAGCAACAGCAACAACAACAACAACAACATCAACTACTGCTAGAACAACAACAGCAAGTTGTTAAGAAACGCATTTGAATGGTGTTAAAGACTATCAGAAATTAGCGCGGGAAATCGGATGAGGAAGCGCCCATTCGCTGTTAGATAAGTGACAAAGATTTCCCAAAATTGATTTTCCAAAATATGATTTAATTTTCTCTTGTGACAAACAAATATTTCCCAACCTAATTTTGGAATTCGAGCTGCGATTCACATTTTTCTACCTCGCATTAAGCAAACTCTTTCGATACGTTTGAAGAGCAGTTCGCTTTATGGACACACCCTGCATATTTTAACGATGCAATACAAACACAAACACACACACACAAGCACAACTCCCACACACAAACGTACGCACAACAAATAAAGCAATAAATAAACGATACAAAAATTGAATACCAAATTCAATTTTTGCCATTTTTCACTTTTATTTTCAGCGCGCACAGTGGGGCAAATACACATGCAACTGCACACATATTTGCTAGCAAGAGCAACCAGCTTTCAGGGTCATTATCCTAAACAGGCCGCGTGCTCACTCAGTGTTGTTGTTCTTGTTGTTGTTATCTTTTGCTTTTTTATGCTCTTTTTTTTTGGCACACAGCTCGTTCCGCAACTGTTGGCCAAGTCGGTGGCTCTGTCCCCATTAAGGCTGTGTACCCCTCCCACTCTCCCACTCACCCCTCATTCCATCGATCGCTGCCCTTGTCCTGGCCGCTTGCCCACATGCCAAGAGCAACTGCAACAACAACAACAACAACAGCAACAAATAAAATAAAATGCAACGATGCATGCAAAAGCAATCGTCGAGACATTTTGGCCAGATCTGAGCGAAGCAAAAGGGCGCTACAGCGACAGCTAAAACTGCAGCTGATAATATGAATGCACAAAGAAGTCAAAAATGTTTTATAACTATTACTTTTTACCAGATATATCAGCAATTTTTAGATATATTTCTCCTTCCACTACCAGTTGATATGTTTAACCTCTTCATGAAATTGATTCGCTCTCATAAGTTCTTTATAAACACTGTGATTCCATCTGTGGGCACGCTTACTACAGCCGCTTGAGTAAGTTGCTCCACTGCGACCCTTTGAGCGTGCAACTTGAACTTTGTTTACACAAATTTATGAAATCTGGAAAGATTGCTTTACCAATGTGATTCAAGCAGGCAGCGCAGCCCAAGTTGGTTCATAGACTCAGCCAGTGGCTATAGACGGCTAAATAAGTGTACTCACACACACACACACACACTTACTACACACAAGGCGAGCATAAATAGGCGTCAAAATAAAGTTTTGTATTCAATTGGCGGAATCGCTGGCTCTCCTGTTCGGCTGGCCGAGTCGACTTTGACTGCTGAAAACTGAGTGCATATAGAAATTAAATTTATTGTAACCAGACGTCGCGATGAAGAGGGAAGACTGTGTGGGCTGGGGGGTTGGGGAACTCTACTTTTATGTAAAACAAGTAGGTGTCCAAGCAGATGCCGCGAGTCTCCTTTATGTAAGAAAGGAAAACTGGAACTGGTTGGCAGGCAGCTCAGGCGCTTTATGTGGTCTTGGTGGCTGGCTAGTGGCTTGCCGAACCACTTTTCAGTGTCAGCCGCACACCCACGACTCGTTCGTGCCGCCCGTTTGCCATTTGGCGCTAGCCCTGGCAACACGAAATAAAATATTTAAATGCATTGCATTTGCCTGACACAGCGGGCAGCAGCTGGAGAGGAGGGCAGAGGAGGGGCCAGGGGACAGACGAGGCAAGTGGGGCAACGGGCGAATTATTAATGGCAACGCCTTTGCCAGTGGCATTGGCCTTCAGCGTAGCGAAATGGCCAAAAATGCAGGAAACCAAGGAATTCGCCGTTTGCTTCAAACTGCAGAGCAATTCGTTGTATAGCTGCATAGGGCGCAAAATATGATTTGTGTATGACCCAGGAGCTATATAAATATGTGTGTGTAACTGTTGTTCATCAATTCACAAAGTGTTAACAGCTTAGCGAAATCGCAGCCATGATTTCAATGGCTACCTAGTGGGTGTACAATAAATAGCATATTATCCGCTGATCTACTGGCTATAAATATCTATAGGCTATCTATATAGTTTTAATTGATTTATGTCTACAATCCGTAAGATATATAAAGTGCTGAACTAACCTGAAGTTATTGTGAAACTATTTGAAAATGTCCTTAACCATTTCCCAACTATTTCCTAGCAACAAATAATATTGTTTGTAACATCAATGTCTACGTACACCAACATTTAAATAGGCTTATTATCTAATTAATTAATTATAAATTAATTATTAGCTTTATTATACAAACAAACAATATGCATACATATATGATTATGTTGGTCAGTTTAAGATTTGCTTAAAACTAAATTAAATATATATAACACAGCAAATCAGTATATAATGCAAAGATTAGATTATATATTAATGCAATATGAGAATAGTTAGGGTATGCAAAACGATTCTAGACTTAAAACATACTAACCAGCTCCTTAAGTTATTCCCTGTCCGTTTATAATCTATATACAATCCATGACAAATTTTCAAATTTGTAAATATATAACAATTTATTTGGTGGCATCTGAAACAAATCTATTGATATATCTTTCGTTTGTTCATTCAAATGTATAGAACCTTAAAGCTTCCCATTATTCCACTATTCACTTGAGATATTATTCATGTATTGGCACAGCAGTGAAATGCTTACCCCTTGCCATCATTCGGTCTTTTCATTAGGTTAATAGGCACTTGTCGAGTGATAAGGGCCTTATCAATTTGGCTAGTATTTAACAAGAGCTGCCACTAAATATGATTCTATAAATATGGCCGCTTATCGCTAGCTAAGCGAGCGGCCCCACAGTTTTCAGCGACTTCCACTATGCCTAACATTGCTTGAAACTTAACTGTGTTTGTTTTTAATCGTTTCAGTAGTTAAACGACTTTGGTTAGCATCGCAGTTGCAGGAGCAAATGTTGCACACAATTTAGAGATACGGAACTGGATTGAGCTGTGAGCTGAAAAATAAAAGAAAACAAATCAAGAACACCAAGGAATAAATAGATCTCCCGGCTATGTACTGCCAGGAAATGCTGCTGTTGGCATGCCTACTGCTGCTGTTGGGGGGCCAGCCGCCCTTGACCTCGACCACGACGACAACCACTTTGGTGGCGGCCATGACGATTGCCAACCAGGATCTGGAGCGATATTTTCGACCGGCGAATGCGACGCACTCGTACACCAGCATAGGCGAGGAGCGCCTCACCATGGACTTCTACAACTTCGCCTTCCTCAATTGGTCCTATGTGGACAGCCAGAATATAATCAGGGAAATAGAGTTTTCCGAGGAGAAGGCGCGCTACGGCGAGGGCCGAGTGCTCAATGTGACGGGTCGTCTGATACACATTAGCACTGCTGATGACATTAGCGACGATTTCGCGTGCACACCCTATATACGCGGCACCCTGGGCATGCCCCTGCCCGAGAAGGGCGTGTCATGGATAGCGCTGGTGCGACGTGGCCGTTGCACCTTCGAGGATAAGGTGAAGCATGTGCATCAATACAACGCCGCGGGGGTAATAATCTACAATGATAAGCAGGTTATGCAGCTGGAGAAAATGCAGATCAAAAACAAGAATCGTGAGCTCCTTTATTTTCATTTCAAAGAGTCAACAAACTAAATTCGCATTACTTTTCTAGGTAATATTGCCGCAGTGATAACGTATCAAGCGATTGGACTCGAACTAGCGAGCACTGTTGATAAGGGAATAAATGTAACCATTTCCATAATTGAAGGACGACGGGGCGTGCGATCTGTCAGCAGCTTAAATCGGTAAGCTAAACAATCAAAATAATTATTTAAAAAAAAAAAAAAAGTTAATCCAGCTGTTGTTCTGTGGAGACGCCGGGGTTTGAACCCGGGACTTCTCACATGCGAAGCGAGCGCTCTACCACTGAGCTACGTCCCCATGAGAACGGGTTGCGGAAAATGCCTTAGTTATGTCAAGTGAACAAAAATAATTTATTTGCACTGCTTTATAATTATTATGCACTGCTTTATTAACGTTGACTGCCAAATGATCAACCTAGTTTTGGAAATGACGAAGTCAAGGAAAGCTTAGTTTGATATCAGCGAACTTATATGAAGGATTCATTAGTGCAAAATTAAAATTGTGAAATAAAAAATTTATTCTGAAATCCGATGGAGACGCCGGGGTTTGAACCCGGGACTTCTCACATGCGAAGCGAGCGCTCTACCACTGAGCTACGTCCCCAATACATTAAATTGTGCAAAATGACTTATTTACAACAATTATGCTATAGCACTGCACAATGTACTGATGTACTTATCATCGAACGCAGGATGCACTGCTTTACTTTCTATTAACAGCAATAAAAATGCTTTCACACGACCTTTTACCGCTCCTACTATCTATAAATTTAAATTTTAAAAGCATGTGTATGATGAAAAAATAAGGAAAAGACAATCGTTGAGATTGAATTAGAAACTTTAATAATGTATTTTAAAATAAAGCCATCAAGTACTACTATGGAGACGCCGGGGTTTGAACCCGGGACTTCTCACATGCGAAGCGAGCGCTCTACCACTGAGCTACGTCCCCATATTAGTCGGCCGTGACCAATTTTGCAGTTCAGCCCGAGTTCTCGAATTACTCCTAGCTTTAATATATATATAATAATAATAACAGTGAATTTAATTAAAATTAATCCTTTTCAGCACCTCGGTTCTGTTTGTGTCGATATCGTTTATTGTGCTGATGATTATTTCGTTAGTATGGCTTATCTTTTACTACATACAGAGATTCCGTTACATGCAAGCAAAGGATCAGCAATCGGTGAGCTATGCCTGACTTTGAAGTGACCGATATGATTACTTACAATGATATATGTTGCAGCGCAATCTTTGCTCAGTGACAAAGAAGGCCATTATGAAAATTCCAACTAAGACGGGCAAGATGACCGATGAGAAGGACATGGACAGCGATTGTTGTGCCATATGCATTGAGTCCTACAAGCCCGCTGATATAATACGCATACTGCCCTGCAAGTAAGTGTAGAACATGAGTCACTCTCCGATAAAGCAAATTGACTAAGTTGTGTATCTCTGTCTGTTTCTCTTTCCTTCGTTCTCTCTCGTCAGACACGAGTTCCACAAGAACTGCATCGATCCGTGGCTGATTGAGCATCGCACCTGCCCCATGTGCAAGCTGGATGTGCTCAAGTTCTACGGCTATGTGGTGGGTGACCAAATCTATCAAACGCCCAGTCCACAGCACAATGCGCCATCCGCAGCCGCAACCACAGCAGCCGCAGCAGCAGCAGCAGCACCTGGTGGAGCAGGTGTTGCTGCTGCCGCTGGCCCAGGTGCCGGCGAGGAGGGGCTGCCCGTCATTGTGGTGGCCCTGCCACCGCACAACATAAGTAGCTTTAATCCTAGTGCTATCAGCTATCACCAGCGTAGTCCTAGTAGTAGTTACCAACCACAACTGCAACATCAGCAGTTGCAACAACAACAACAGCAACAGCCACTGGGCGGGTCAGTTGAGCGCGGCAGACGGAACTCGGCACCGGCGACAATGCCGCAAATGATTTGCACTGCCAGTCGCCAGGTGACCGACGTATAAGTCGCCTGACCCAACTGATCTATAAGTAACCCTCGTATCTATATAGTTACGTATAAACCTACATATACTTGCATATATTTAAATTCTACATTCGACGTGCTGCGTACTTACCATGTAAATATGCGTGCTTCGGCTGCTTGCCCAACAAGCGGTTGCAAGCAGTGCGAAGCAGTTCACACAGTGTACTTAATCGCTGAACAGAAAGCAGAGCGGATAAACTACGCTAACCACTCCAACTGGAGAGTGCAACAGCCCTAATTAGATAATGTAATTGCTCTAATCAGCGAAGTCTGTAGACACAGAACTGAAGATCCACGCACATTAAATACAGAAAACAAAACAAAACAAAAAAACAAAGAAATGCGAAAAGAAAACACGAAACTATGCAAAGTTCTATAAGTTCTATATTTAAGTTCTAAATTTAAGCGTACCAATTGTCGATATAAAAACAAACCGGAAAACCGAAAGCCGAAAACCGAAAAACAAATTACGCGAGAGAAAAGCAAACAGAAATATTTACGAGTACTACAATAACTACTATAACTAATAACTATTTCTAACTATGTATATGTATTATTATGAATCATAAAACGTGTAGCCGTAGTAGCTGTAATATTCAATGCAACATCATTTGTAGCAAAATCAGCGCCTGTTTTGCTAGTCAATAATACTACGCACACACACACACAGACACATACACACATACATACATACAAGACTCATAAACACACACACACTTTAAGATAATGTCGAAGGTGCCAAAGTATTTGCTTTTAGCTTTAGTTGTTCAAATTGAATAAATGTACCGCTAGTTATATTATTTATTTTAATTTTCTCTCTTTGATTTCGCAAGTCCATTCAATGGACTCATAACCGATAATTGGACCAGGCCATTCTATTCAGAATCAGGCATCGCTGCGTTATCGCTTGCTTGATCGATCCCCTTCGATGAGGATCTTTAGCATAAATAACTGTGCGAACACCTGTGCGAATATATAGGTGAATATGTATGTACTTAGAGATGAGTTCCAGGGTTTCGCACACTTACGATAAAACATATCTGCGATCCATTGCCAACCATTAAAAAAAAAAAAAAGATACAGAGGGAACACTCAATCCAATTTCATCTTGATATCTCCATTCAGTTTCATCTCCACACTAACAACCCGCAAGCTGCCCGCTGAGCTTAGAGCAAGTTAGAGCGACTAGGAAGACATAGGGCCTCCATTAGCTGTCGATTACAATTAACAGATGTGTACTACATACACATATATACAATACATACACAGATACGAATTATACTATATAGAACGTATATATAGTTTTTGCTAAAACCTAAACCTAGACCAAACGTGGACTCAAGCATATTCAAGACCAAATAAATTGATTGAATTTGAAAAACGCTTCCGCTTGTTTGCAATGTAGTTGCCTGAGCGCGCGCTCTGCTCCCAACGCTTGTCCACCCGCTCACCCGTAGCTAGACGCCATGGACCGACTCCAGAGGAGCTGCCCGATCGATACCCTCGGCGATGGTATATGGTGCTACCATTCAAGCTCTTCTCGTTTCAGTTTCTGGGCAGTGAGGAGAGCATCTTGGAGTACGAGCCGGAGAGGAACGCCCGCAACGCCAATCCGCCGATTCCTGCGATTCCTGCGAGCGGCCTCACCCAGGAGACGGCGACGGCTGTGGTCCCGTCATCGGCGCCGATCCAGACGAGCGCCTTGGCCGATCTGATACGCAGCCGCGACTTTGTGATAGATTTCCCGCGCGTCTTCGTCCTGAACAGCGGCAGCGTGGTAGGCGCCCGGGATATGCTCTTCCCAACCAGGCTGCCAGAGCGCTCGCAGAGCTCGCTGTCGCTGCGACAGGCGCGCGACTGGATGGCTCAGATGACCAACAAACTGGAGGAGCAGCAGGGACTGCGACGTCTGCGCAAGGATGAAATGCAGCAGGTAAATGCCAGCTAATCGATGTAGATGTATGTAGATGCCACCTAACCATTGGCTCCTGCAGCAACTGCTGAGTGCCCGGGACTCGGCTCGACAGCGTCGCTCGCGGTCCGCCGACGGACGCTATGCCACCGGCTGCTTTGGTCGCCAGCGGCAGTCGGCAGCCGGCACGCTGCCCCAGCCTGAGGCGGGGCCAATGCGACGCACTAGCTCCACTCAGGCGCTGCAGCAGCTGACGGACGCCTCGTATGCCCAGTCGCGCCAGAGGCAGCGCGAGACCTTCGACTTCGCGCGCACTCGACGCCGCTTCATGGGACGGCAGGACGATGAGATCTCCTTGCAATCCCTGCCCAGGCGTGCCGCACCCCTGCCGCCCGCCCACCCGCAGCGCGAGCGGGGCGAGGCTGAGGCCAGCGACCACATTACCATTCAGGTCAACGGAGAGGGCGTCGATCTCAATGAGTAGGCCAGCTGACTGCCGCGAAGCCAGGAGGCACGCGCCGCTGTAGATTTGTAAAAAGTATTCCGCTTAGAGTGTAAAATGTACTGCTGTTATCTCCACATCGACTTAAATACCCTGTAATATTATTCACGCCTGCGAGAATTAAATATACTGCATACTTTCGCTTTTCCACAAACACTTGAATACGACTCAATTGCTGGGACATCAGTTGGGAAACTGGGCGACATTTGGCTTCTATAACTCTAAAGTACATCTGGATTATCAGACAGAAAGATGAAATGGAAGATTGCTTCTGGAGAGTGGACAATGGCTTACTGTTTCATCTGCAAGTCTTTCGACTGCAAATAACCTAATTACGGGTGGAATTTTTGAGTGGGAGTTACTAAGGGCCACTTGCAATGATTTGGTTATCTAAGGACCTGCAACTTGTTGAAGTTTTATTCCAGCTAGGCACAAAGGGGTTACTAGAGTATCTCGTATGACTTGGATGATTCCATTGCATACTTTCAGGCTGCGAATTCAAAATAAGAGGATGCTCGTGCGTAAAAATCCTAGCATACTTTTGGGAGGCAGCATAAAATAGACGAGTAAAAGATTAAGCAATAATAAATTGATCATATATTTATTATCTGTATATCAAACATTAATTACTCATTTTCATTACAATTTGAAAATAATTAGTTTTTAGCCTTTAAACTAAAATCAATCGAAAATTAGTGCTATTTATAATAATTTAATTAATTTAGCCTAAACCCATTCGGTTCTGGTCTTTAATCCCTATGATTCACTCAGCGCACAATATGAGCTATGCCCAAGTGGAGGGCATTGCCCCTTAGCTCTCCTCTCTGGCCCACTCCTCGACGTGGAGCTGAATTCCATTAGGGATTTGCGCGTGCCTCGCGCTGACAGCGGCGACTGCTGGTTGCCGTGGCGGCAGACAGCGAGGCAGCAGCGTTATCCGACAAATCCGCACTGCTGCGGCCCCAGACACATCGACAGCTCCAGGGAGATCCCGCCAGTCGGGCCGCCAAAACGAAGCAGCGAGAAAAATAGAGCAAAAGTTATGAGGAAGCGACCGACGCGTCGGTTGAAGTTTGCCGCTCATAACTGCGCAGCCGACACCAAAGGCAGCTAATAAGAATTCATCAGGCAGAGGCAGAGGCAGAGGCAGGGGCAGAGGCAGGGGCAGATCGAGGCATCGGGGTACTGGGATCGAGGGTCGCCTGCACGCGCCGTAATTGCAACGCAACAGGAGGGCCGGTCGGCCCGTTCGGATCTGAAGCTGAAGCTGAAGCTGAGGCTGAGCTTGTGTCTGTATCTGTATTTGTGTGTGTGTGTGTGTGTCTCTGGACCGGCGGCTGCTGAAGCAACTCTCGGTAGGCAGCGGCCTGGCCCATGTTTATAAACTTAAAGTCTGTAATCACATTAGCCATGTAGCCAGCGAGTGGAGAGTCCGCCTGGCTGGACATTGGGGCCAACTGTTGCAGCTTTATCACCTGACTGTTGCTCGAGTCTCCTCTGTCCGCGTATCCCACGATCGCGATCGATGACAGCACGTACAATTTTTTTTCGATTGCTGCCTCAGCTGCTGCCTCTTGCTCCCCTCCCGCTCCCGCTCCCGCTCCCTGTGCCGTCGCTCGCCTTTTGCGGCTCAGCTATGGGCGTGTCCGCTGTGGGCGTTGCAGGGCACATTCAAGATAAAATGATTATATTGTAGGAAGTGCAGGTCGCCGTCGCCGTCGTCGTCGTAGAGTGCCTCGTGGGTAATGAAGCAAAGGAGTATCACACAAATCAACATATAACTCAGACGCGACGTGTTGATGTCTATTGAGGCGCATAAATATATCATTGCGCAAATTGGACAGCTATCCAGCTGGGGAGCGTAACTGCCCCCAAAGGACAACCCATTGATGCTGCAGATACTAAATGCAATGCTCAATCCTGTTAAATATCCGTCCATGATTGAATGTCCTGCTCAATTGATCATTAATTCATGTTGATTACAGAAACAATGATGACTTTATTATAATCATATTCCACTTTACATTTGTGGTTTATGGAGTCTATCGACTTCTCTCATGAGTTCGTTCAGAAAGAGTATAGAAATATACTTATATAGACAGTTGTTAGCCCAGCCTAACTGCCTTTCGGGCTCATTCTAATTAAATGTATGTGCAGCCCTTTGAGCTGTCGCTGAATTGAAGTGCATGGCAAGAGGATCCCACTGATCCTTATCGATTTGTAACCCCCAAATTGTGCCTGGTTAGCACTGGAAACCATAAACAAGCCCATAAATAATGAGTCGCACGACAAAAACAATGCACGGCGACGATGTGGCAATGTGGCAATGTGGCAATGTGGCAAGTAGGAGGCATTCATGGCGAGGCGCAACAAATTGCACGATCGGCAGCTGCGACTGCGACTCCAACAGTAATAGCAACTGCAAGCCGTCGCTAATCTGGCGTAAATGGACAGCAGGCAGGAATCATTGCAGCTATTGATGAGCGAGCATATGCGAGGATCGCCAGGATCTTCGATCCTGCCGGTGCCAATCGGAACTAATCGCCAGCCAACAATAAAATTGTGCTCAGTGCCAGCTCGCCAGCTCGCCAGCCAGACGATCCACACGATGTGTGAAGCTAAATCCAATCAATGAGCTGAAAAGAGAAAAACGAGAGAGAGGCATTTGGTGTTAAATAAAAGCAAAAAAAGAGAGAGAGAGAGAGGGAGAAAGAGAGAGGGATCTGAACATTTTAGTGTCATTTTCGAGAGATTTTCGCCTTTTATTTTATTTTATTTAATTTATTTTAACGTTTTAGCAAACACAAATACAAACACAAATGGGAACCCCGATGAACGCGTGACAGGATGATCGGCCGAGGCACCCAAACCCAAAGGACAGCGCAAAATGGCGATTCGTTGCGCCGGCTTGTCATGTTTGCCGAGCTCTGACTGCGGTCTGGGTGTGTTCCTGTCACCATTGTCAACGAGTCGACCAATGCCGACTGGCTGTCCCTCTCCAGTCCGTCATGTGCTCATGCTCTCTCCCTTGCACGAATCGATATTGTCTCAGAACACGTGGACTTGGCGCGTACTATCTTGAAATTGAAAACCGAATTCTTACAGTCGGAAATTATATACACATATGTAGTATATACACTGCTAGTCATTAATATAGTGTAGTCTTCAGTTTCTATATTATTCAAGTTAAAGTCCCAGAATTCGTGATCTATTAGATTCTGTTTTATTATTTATTCTTAAAATACAAAAATATATAACATATGTATTTAATTTATATGGGACACCTTATTTTAAATTTTTTTTTAAATTTCGGTATACATTACATTTTTAATTTATGAAGTACATTAATTTATAATTAATTAATTAACATTAGTAAGAGGGGCATATACATACTTTATTTAAAAATAGATGACAAAAATAAATAAATAAATAAATAAAATTAAAAAGTGTTAATTAAAAATTGATCATCAGGATTGCGCATCCAAATTAAATTGTGAATAAAGCTAGCCGTCTACAGAAGCTTAAAAGGCTCAAACTTAAAATATAATTAAGCAGCACTGCATTGTGTATTTATGAATACTTTTGATCTTAATGCTAAAATTAAAAACTCAAGAGTCAAGTAGAGATAAAAGATAAAAGCAATGTACACATAAGTAAAATTTATGAATCATATTTGAAATACCTTTTCATTTCTTGCGTTTAAAGAACAAACCATTTAAGAGAGAATAGAAACAAGATTTTACTTAGCAGTATAGTTCATAAGTTGAGATATACCCCTAAGTATGTACATCTCACAGAATAAATATTTAAGTAGCACAAAGCTTTACTACAATAGAACAACGAACATGGCTTTCCCCCCTACATATATAGTCGCTGTACTTAAATTTTGTAGTTTAGCTGAATGTCAAGCTTTAGAAATATGTCGAACGATACACACAAGTTTACATTTTATGCTGTAGCGAATCGCAAAGCAATCTGATTTGTACTTATTAACTTTTGGTGAACTATACTCGGCGCAAGTGCATGTCACAAATTACAAGCTGACATCGAGGCACCCCAGCCCCAACCCCAGCCACAGCCACAGCTTCAGGTTCAGGTTCAGCTTCTGAGATGGGAAACTTGCTGCCTGAACACTGGCATACATACTACTGATATCCTTGTGCAGGACAGCGTGCTTTCACTAAGCGGGTAATGGAAAGCTGCAAAGGCAAGCGCCATATATCATCAATTAGGAGCTCTGACGTCTACATTTCCGAGTCCGTGTTCCATGCGCGCAGCACGCCGCCCACAACAATAAAAATTGTATCTGTAGATGTCTATGTGTGTCTGTGTATTTGTGTGATATGTGTGTGGGTTTTACTCTTGCAGGACAAAGTTGAAAATGCAATTGGCATTTCGAGTCAATTTTGTTACTTTTTCGCTTTTTCGCTTTTCGCTTTTCACTTTTCACTTTTCCTCTTCGCAAATGGCAGCAGAACATTCACTGTTTATTTTTGGGCAGGACATAAAATCGATAGGAACTTTCGGCTTTAAGCCCTTTAAATTCAGTTGGGGCCAGTGCATGCGAGTGACTTGGCTAGCTTCTATTTGGAGTGGGTATCAACGCCGCTAATCCGGCATCTGCATAGCTCACAGTCGCACGAGCTGCGGACAGACAGCTCAACGCCCCAATTTGTGCATGGGTAGCTCTGGTAGCCTGATGCAGCCCGAGGTGGCAAAACTGCATCAGACGCAAAAGCCGAAAGAGTTCGCCTGTGCCAAAGTACACTCAGAGAAAAGCCTATTGAGCTGCAATTAAGCATTGAAGAAGCTTAAGCTAAAAGTCTCATACTAGAAGTCGAATACGAATTATCTTAGGCATATGAATATATCCTTAACTGCAGCATACTTCCTTTTGCATTTCCTAGTCTATTTTTTCTTCAAGTGTACAAGTAGGTTGGCGGATATGGCTAGCTTTTGATCGCCTTGGCTGGCTCGTTGATGTAAGTGATTCATAGGCCATAGTTGGTCGCCGATGATCTCCTAGGGCCATTTTCCGCTGTGGCTCGTTTTCTGAGCTTTGCTGTCTGTCGATGCTGATCATGTCGATTGCCCGCTGATATGAATAAAATGGGCGAGTATCGGACTCATTTGTCGGCTCCACAACAAAGCAAAGTCTAACGGCAATATACTACATCTTTCAGCTGCTTGCATTGCAGATCACTGATCCACGATCGAGTGCGAGTGCGATCTTGATCTTGCAAATGACTTGCTCTCTCCTCTCCTTCGCTCTATCTCTCTCTCCCTCTCTCTCTGTTCTTTTATATTTTTATTCAACTTTAACTGCATTAAGTTGTGTTAAAGGCCAACTAAACTTACTGTTAATTGTATTCATTTCAAAAGGATTATTTTCTACATGTGCAGATCAACGATCTATGGGAAAGTGTAGGAGCTTTGCCATGATGAAGAGATTTTCATGTACTCCATATTATATACTTTCTAGATGGTAATAAATTAGTTAGTTAGCAACTTGCTTTACCTATCCATTCTAATCGGATTGCTGATCCTTCAGCAAGGAAACAAGTCGTTTCGATTCGCCACAGTATTTTCGCACAGCTCTTCCGGCTAATGCAATATGAAGCTGATAATAATAGATAATATCACATTGAGGCAAATACTAGTGCGCAGTTGTTAAGAGATCGAGACTAAATCCAATGCACCATGACCAAGCAGAGATTCGCTGCGCCTGCGAAGGCGACAGGATGCCCGGTTGGCAGGACACGCTGGCTGTCTGCTGAGATACATATCTAAGATTGCGTACCCGGCTGGCCGGCCATTGGGAGTCGAGTTGGATTTTGGGTTCGGGTAAGCTGTAAATCCAATAAATATTGCCAAAACTGTAGCGTGCTCAGCGCTTTGTGCGTGCAAGGATCGCAGGATCAGAGTCGAACTGACGAGCTGACGAGCCGAAAGAGCTGAGGCGAGCAGGTTGTTGCCGGGCACAAAAAGGTGGCAGAAATTGTGTCAGTGTCCCTTTCTGGATCTGGCACAACATGACATGACTTTTGGGCCACGTAGGCGTTTACTCGACTTAGCAGCGGCTTCACTCTGTAAGCCAAATTGAATCGGTTTATAACACAAAGACGAGCTCGCAATCGGATCAACGTCTGCTCTGCACTCTCTCCCGCTCTGCAGCTCCTGATGAGTTCATCTTGCACTCTTCCTGCTGCTGCTGCTGCTGCTGCTCTTGAACTTGAGCGTTTTTAAATACATACTTGCCACAAAGGCCCGTCCAGCTCCTGTCGCACCTTTGAGTACCTGCTCGGTAACGGTAACAAGTGCACGCAGGGATAATCCACAGCACGCGCAACTCACGAGCGCGTCGTCCTCTCTGCCAGTGCAAATAAATAAATTGTAATCTGCTTTGCTGTTTGATTTGAATCAAAATGCAGCCACGCCCACCGACAGCTAAGCTTCGCCTGCGGCTCACTCAGCCAAGACAACGTTTGACAACATGCCGTTTGCTGGCCCGTCTCTGATCTGGTTGATCTATATAATCGGATATTGATTTCAGCCGAATTTCTAGCTGTTGTCGTTGGCTGCAAATAATATTTTGGTTGCCTTCTGAGTTTCGGACAATTTATGGATTAACTTTGCAATCGGCTTCTGACCAGCTATTGTCAACTGGTTTTCTGTTGGCTAAGGCATCAAAACTCTGCATCTTTAATTGGAATAAGCTAATATGTCGCGTCTACATTCATTCATTGTGTTCCACAGTCATCAAATCTATTCGGAAATGTCAAAATTGAATTTTGCAATTATATCATTTAATTTCATTAAATAAATCTCATTAGATATGTCTCATCAACGTCGCAATGGCTGCCACACATAGACATATGTACACACATATATTGGGTATATTGTAGGTTAGCTTGAAAGTCTGGCAATTCATGATGGCTGCCGGAATTGCAACCCTCTGCAGCCTCGGTCACACCAAGCGTTTATAAGTGCCCAAAGCAAACATCCACCGAGCAGATCAAAATAAGCGTAAAAATAATCCATCTTCGCGCTAAGCAAGCTGCAAACGCTACCTCAGACCCCTCCCCCTACCCACCCAGGGCAGCCTCTACTGGGGTCAGCGGCAGCTGCAGCAAGTCAAAAAAAAAAAAAAAAAAAAGTGTCAAAAATGTTTCATTTTGGATATGTTGAAAAATAATGGAAGAGAGCATCGGAGTCGAGCACACGGAGCTGCATTGCAGCCCCGTCTCTGAGCAGTCCTCGCACTGTGGACCTTTTTGCAGCCACGATTTCTGCACGCTTCACGCTAATTTTCGCGCCTATCAACGTCGACATCGACTTCGACATCGGCATTGACTATATCCACAGCTCAGCCCAGCCCTCATGGTTCCGTTCTTGTTGGTGGTGGTGGTGGTGGTCCTGCTCGCTCCTGCCTGGGCAATTGATGCTGGCCAGACGCTCGCCCAGATTTCAGTTTCAGCAATTGGCTGGTTGCCCCTCGCTGCATCCTTCCGCTTCCCTATGGGAAACACGGCATAATTCATTCAAATGATTGCCCTGTTTGCACTAGAGCTGTGCGTGAATGGGCCGAGCGGCGTGGAAACTCGTTTCTCCCAATGTTCACAGCGTTTTTCCCACTGTCAACCGAGTAAATGGCGAGGGAGCGGCGCGCAGTCAATGAGAAATTGCAAATGATGAATGCCATTTTGCACATGGGCATTATTTAGCTAGATTAAAATGACAAAATTTCAATTTAACATTTTTAAGAATTTTTCAAGAATATTTACAATGCCAATAAATACAAAAAATTGTGTCCCATTAAAATATGATCTAAATTAAGCTGCTGTTAAACAGAAATACACTCAAAGTTTTTATGGAAATATTGGCTCAAGCTGAATATAATATCTTCAAAAGTTATTTGCAGAATATTAGCCAGACTTGGAGACAAATAAATAATATTTTGGCAAGCGCTGTTAAAAATAACTTTTGTATGGCCCAGCAACAACAATGCGGACTTATAAGCCTTCTATTTCAAATGATAGAAATTACAAACAATTGACATAATAAGAAAGGCGCATTTGCGCGGTCTGCTCCAATCAAAAGGCAAAAGAAAACTTTAAGCAGAGATGCTCCACTCTGCGTACTCCCCAGGCCCACTCCAAGCTGGTGTTCGGTATTCGGCATTAGGTGACCGGTGCTGGGTGTACTACAATGCTTACAATTACAATGTCAGATGGCTGAGGCGGCAAAAGATCAAAGCGCTGCCACAAAAGCTGCGCCGGGCAGCGAGTGAAAAGAAAATCACACAAATTTAACTGGCAACAATAACAATAAAAATAAAAATAATAAAATATAAGCCAAAGAAAAAATCATAATGTACAGAAAATGGCAAAAGCAGAGAGCAGCAGCTCGACCAACAACAGCAACAGCAACAACAACAACAACAGCAACGGAGACTTTCCCAAGCCATATGCAAATATATCATAGCGGCTAGTTACCCTGATGGATGGTACAGCCGAATGGGCCATGAGTCATAGTCGGAGCCGAGGTTCGAGCTGCGAGTCGAGCTGCAACAGAAAATATGAACGTGGAGCAGGTACGACACCAAAGTTACGGTTTGATCACAAGTTGAGCGTAAAATATGCTAAAGATCAGCGAGTGTCAGTGCCACGGCGACTGCGCTGTGCGCTTGTCTGTGTGCCAGCAAATGAGCGTAAAATGATCAAAGAATCTTCGCGCGCTATGCCAATCCGCAGAGCAGTTACCACTCGTCCACTCATCCACTCGTCTACTCGCCCAGCCATCCAGTCTACGGTGTGTCCCACTGGCGGATCCTCGGGGTCCAGTCGCTGCTCTCTCCCTCTCTGTCTCGCTATCTATGTCGCTGCTGAATGATCGCATATTGCACGGCTAGGTACGTGTGCGCATTTTGCAAAATAACATTCAATTTGTGCAACCTGATCAAGCAATTGCATCAACCGATCGCGTCCAATGATCTACCCAAAAAAGCGGGCTTTGATAAATAATCAAAGTACGATCATTGTTGCAGTAAAAGAATAAGGCAATCGCATTCCTCTCGAAGCCCTTCCACTCAAGCAGATTTTACGCTCGCTTAAACAGCCGAGCACCGATCACTGATCACTTCGATCACCCTGATCACTCTGATCATTGATCAACGATCCTCGATATCAGCTCAAAGCCATTCGCCGACGGCTGTGCCACCATCGGTGAGCAAATTACATGTTGCCACTTTGATGATTTCTGCAATTGGCCACAACAACAACAGCAACAGCAACAATGTCGACAGCAACAACAACAACAACAACGGCAATCTACTGTAGCTGCGGCAGACATGCTGGCTGCCGCTTTCTAGTCGAGCCAGCTGCAACTTTGTGGAGTCGACTCTTGGCTTAGGGTTCGCTTATTGAATTGTAATGTTGCAAGTACTCGGCTGCAAGTTGCAGCTACGTCATCGCCTGCCACAGCGTCGATTAGTTGTGGCACCGTTGCACCGATTGCCGCGGGCGACGCACCACTCAACCACTCGTTAAGCCCAATTCCGTCCTGCGATGCAGTTATGAAGACATTGCAGACAGAGTCCTCAAAATGATGATATCTATATTGGGACGGTAAAACTTCTTACAGCTAGAAGCTGACTTAATTACACAGAAATTGTGATTTAAAATGTTAAGATATGAAATTATTTTTTAAAATAATGTAAATTAATTAAATTAAAATAATATAAAATAAAATAAAATAATAATAATATTATATAATACCAGAAAGTTAGAATTGTAAATTTAATTTAATCATGTTAAGAGTAAAGGATATGTAATAGGAAGACGAAAAAGAGCCCAGAGAATTTAAATAATCTTAAATTGGCTGATGTGCTAACCCTGTCTAACCATCCCTCCATCCTATCTGTCATTATATATGAATATTAATTTCATATATTCAGTTGTGTATAAATTAAATTATTTATCATGCTATATCCATATGAAATTATGTAAGACCTTAACTAAAACTGTAACAAAGTTTATCTCCGTTATAACAACAATTCTTTAAGCTTAAGCCACCTGTTGCAAAAGGTTCAACAGAATATTTCTTTTGGAGGTGCAGATTCTTCTCGGCACTTCCCAAAATATATACATACGTATATACACGCATATAAACACTCACATGGCAAACTCAAACATTGACTTTATCAAATTTTCAACGCGAATCGATCAAAATTCATGCACAAATTGCCTTTGGCAAAGAGAAAGAGGAAGAGCAGCAAACAGAGACAGCCCCGAAAACCGAAAACCCAAGACCGAAAATGAGAACAGTCACTCATGCGAGCGTGGTGTGAACCAGGTTTCTGTTGCCATCTCTGTCACGCAAATTGTAACGCTCTAAATTTGCGTTACGTAACGGAATTTAAAGCGTTCCTTATCAGATTGGTTTTGATGCTTTATCAACGCTCCCAAAAATACAAAAAAAAAACCCATGAACTAATATCTTTTATCGTGTATAGCACCTGAATTGCTGTTGTTGTTGTTGTTTTCTCTTTGGTTAATAAACGTAAATAATTTATAATGAATATATGATAAATTTATATATGTATATGTTTTTGTTTTTGGCGTGTGGTTGATTCGAGCGGCTGAGTACGTGAAAAATTAGCGGAAAATTTCATCAGTTCATCATGAGCACTTGTAAATTGTCTGTGCCTGTCATATTGCCCATACATGTTTATTAAGTGGCGCTCGGCTTCCACTTTGGCAATTAACGGTTGCAGTTCGCATTGGACACATGCGATTTGGGCGCGAAGTTGCGGCACAGGCGCCAAATAACTGGAGAGTGTAAAGGATTCGGATTGTGACTTGTGGGACTATAACTATATATGTGTAAGTGTATATAATATATATAATACGTGGAGAGAGATGTTCGAAACTAATTATTTGATAGCTGACGTATTTCAGCTCTTTACATTTAGCTAAAATTTAGCCATATAGAATTTGATTACATTATATTTGAATTTGATTAATTATACTGCAGTTTCCAGTGCTTAATTTCTGAGTTACTTTCAACCCCATATTAATTATAATCTCTATTAAATAAATATCAACACACACAGCAACATGTTCGATATGAGTTTTAGTAGACGACTAGATTGGCTGACATGACCTGAATATAACCAGATTTCCAATTCTACTGTTCTATTTCTTATTAAAGACTCTAGGCTACATATGTACTTAATAGTAGAAGCACAATCACTGGGTAATCAGAGAATTCAATCGTAGTAAGACTCATTACCTTGTAGCCATATATTTTGTAGAATAAATAAAAAGTTAATGCACATTTTTAAAAAGTTTGTGTTTCGTTACAAAAATATTGAAAAGCTAATGTATGACAAAGAGCTTATGTATTGTACTAAGTCAATAATACAATATATATAATAATATTATTTTAGCTTACATTTTAGCGAATCGAAGAACGAGGATTATACAATAAATATTGGAAATATTGAGTTTTAGCTAGTATATATAGATTCCGAATGATTACATGAGTACATAGATTTCAGAATCATTGACATGTTTTATTCCCCATTAAAAAAGGCCCAATTAACCAGAAACGATGTTTACATTTCCATCTGTTGCCAATCAAAATAAACATAATGTATATATGCATGCAGCTATTCCACTTTAGAGTAATTCTCCTGTAACCAACTAAATGGCTTGACAATCTTTCTGCCAAAGTTCAACTGCACAAAAAGTTCCCACATTGCGGTTCTCGCCAGTCGCTACCATTTCAATCCGATCACAATTCGCATTATGGACGCCTTTGATGCCGATCATCAATCAAAGTGCGGCAATGGGAGACAGAGCGTCTACATTTTGCCGCCAGCTACCGGACACGCCGAGTGCTTGCTATTCAGCATACCGTTTGGGCCACACAGGAAGTGGGCTCAGATAAAAAAGAAAAGAAAGGAAAGAAAAAGATAAATTTCGCATGCTACCGGGTCGTCTGAGCTGGCATTCGATCTTGCGCTCAGCTATCAAAAACGCATAAATCAGACGCACTCAAAGGCCGGGAGTGGCTTTCAACAGTTCTGTTCAAAGAGCCACAGAAAGGAAGAGGCTCGGAGTTATTGTCAGCTCCTGCACTCGACTTGCCACACAAATTAAATTTGTATAAAAATATCCAAGTTGGTGGCCCTGCCAGAAGAGAGAAGCCAAAGAAGAAGCCGCTCGGCTACTGTACGACAAAGTGACGCTCGCAGAGAGCAGAGAGCAGCATAGGAGAACCCTAGGAAGCGATCCATTATGATTGTCACAGTTGACACACATTATCACCCTTGTAAAGCGAGGGAGACGGAGCTAACCTGTCGTCGTCTTGGTATGCGCAGGACCTGCCACACCACTAGCCGGGCAGTTAGACCCGAGCGATATGAGCTAATTGATGTTTTCATTTAGACGCTCGCTGATGCTCAGGCAGGCACGCTGGCAGGCCGGCAGGCTGACTGCCCGGCAGGCATCTTCCCTTGGAGATATGTATATGTATTCATTCTAGGTGGTAAGTGCGACGCCTGCTGTGCACACATAATTGAGGACCCTTGCAGCGGTAGAGCTACCTAAGCCACCCAAGCAAGTCGTAACTAGGACAATCAGGACCTACTACAACTAGTTACAACATTTGAGCCGGTCTACACCCCCTCTCTCCATCCCTCGATTCCTCCATCCCAGCATTTTGTCAATGGCTTTGTCCACTCCCGTTTCGCCAGCTCTTCGGCCTGGGCCTCTCATCTTTGACTAGCCCACAAGGCGGCATCTTGAAAGGAGCCCGCACTGACGTTGGTGGTCTCTCATATTTTGCTCATCTCCCATTGTCAATTGCTCTATTTTGTCGCTAGACGTCGGCTCTCTTTGGACAATCGAAGGAATTTTGTAAATTATTTTCGTATTATCGAGTCGCAAAATGTGTTGTCTCTAATTGTTTAATTGTCAACTCATACAGTCCTCGCCCTGTCGTCCCCTTGTTCACAGCCGAGCACTGGGAACCCACAGAAAGAGCTCTAGTTCAGGCCTGAATCGACGCTAGCTGAACTATTGTTATCCTGTCAATTTAAGGGACAATTTCTGTACGATTTTGAGGGATTAGCTGGGCTGGGCTTGAACCTGTTGTGGCTGCTTGGACATGTCCACATTTCTGTGTGGTCCACGTTTCTCTTTCAGTATTTTTCCTGTGTGACATTTGCGATGTCCTTAGTTTAATGGAGTATGAATCTTTTGTAGTTTTCCTTGCAACTGAACTGGCGCTTAGAGCTCTATAGTCTCCCAAATGAGATCACCAAGATCACCCATGGATGCAACATAAAGTAGCTTAAGATAGTATTTAAACTAGTTACAGATATAGGACATAATAGGAGTTTGTACGACGACTCTTTTATAATATGTGCTAGGAGGTTTATTCATATGTGATGTAGAATACAATTTGATAATTATTTTGCAGTAATATTTGCTCCTCAAACCAAGAGCAAATCCTTACCTGTATCTCCTTGTTTAAGAAACTTTATATAATTGTATAACTATATTACACATTTACGTAAGATTATTATTCAAAGTCTATCTAAGCAATACAAAGTGAATTTGAAATTAATGCAATCAATGATTAAAACTATTATAATGATTTAGAGCTTTAATGATTTAGAATACTTTTCCTATAAATCAGTTGAGATTATCAAGTATGGGCTAGTTACTGAATGTTTATCTCATGTCAACAAAGGGTATGATATCTTTGCATATTTATATTACACCTTTAAAAATGTAAATGTAGGGTATATAAAAATGTGTGTAACATCAAATGGAAGTATGTGGAAGTATGATGTGTGTAACATCAAAGAGTATATAAATTCTGGACTCGGATAACGATCTAAATCGATCTAGCCATGCCTGACAGTCTGTAGAAACGCAGCGCACCAAGAATGTTGTATGCTGAAAGATTACACTAGTATGAGTTTATAAATTGCTTCGATACTTTATGTTCTCATCATCGATAAATATCGATAATTTGACTTCGTTTATTAAGTGTATATTGAATGCAATAGGAGCAGGTTTCTTGTTTATTTAAAATTGTGTATACCTCTCCATATTTGCCTCAATATAGAACAACACACATTCTGAAATACCATAGACTTATCCTTTAGTGAATAAAAATAAATTACTGTCATTAATTTTCTTAATTTCTTCCATCCATAAGAAATGTTATTTAGCAGAATGAGAATGTCTGAAAAATCATTTCTTCAGAGGACTCAGGGTATGTACTAGTCGAACATCGCCAGCTAGAGCATTCGCTTTTATAAATACATTCATACCGATAGCTCAAACCATAAAGAAAAACCTTTTTATAATTCTTATTCGTATATTTATATTTATTTTGATTTCGAACTTATTTTAATAGTTTCCTAAGTAATTGTTAAAAATCTTAAAATTACGCTTAAACTTAGTATAAACAGTCTTAAGCTCTTAACTAAAACTCTTTAAATAGTCAAAGATCTGCATAAAAAACAGGCACTGATTAGAGAATAGAGCCAGCTAGGAGAGCAGCGAAGCCTCTAGCTGGGGAACTGGAGCAAGTGCTGGAGATGAGGGAGACTCCATTAAAATCCGAAATAGGGATAGGCTGCTCCAGCTGCCATCATGGAGCTCTTGGGCTCGGGGGCGACCGTCTGGTGGTAGCCGCCCATGGGATTCGCATTCGCGCTGGGGAAGAAGGAGCCGGCAAAGTTGTAGCTGTCCCACGACGAAGGATGATGAGAGCCAGACGCAGCGGCGGAGGCGAACTGGGAGCGCAGCTGCTCTGCCGAGCTGGCGGCTGTTGTGGGCATGGAATAAGTGGAGGTGCCAGCAGTGGCTGAGTAGCCAGCGGTGGCTGTGCTCATGCTGTAGGCGGAGTTCATGAAGCTGTTGCTACTGCTGACCTGTGCTTGGGGCAGGGACTGAGTCTGGACCGGGCTGTGGGCAGCGGAGCTGCTGCTGCTGCTGGCGGGCGACATGGAAGCCACCGAGCCGCTGTAGCCGGCATTCGCCTCATAGCCAACTCCACTGGCGGGCCACGACTGTGTGCTGTACAGGCCCATGCCCATGTTGGTGGCAGCAGCAGCACTGGAGCCATACGACGGGGCTGTGGAGTTGCCGCCGAAGCTGGGCACTTGCTGAGTGTTGAGCTGCTTGCGCAGGCGCGCACGACGGTTGGAGAACCACACCTGGACACGGGCCTCGGTGAGGCCAGTGCTCTGGGCCAGCTCCTCGCGGGTGTACACGTCGGGGTACTGGGTGCGCGCAAAGATGCGTTCCAGAGCATCGATTTGGTCATTGGAGAAGGTGGTGCGGGAGCGGCGCTGTTTGCGCTTCAGCTGCACGCTGGGCTCGGTGTCGTCCTCGCTCTCATCTTCGCTGCCAGCGGAGCAGCCACCGCCACCGCCCAGGATTCCATCGATGCTGTGGGAGCCAGTGCCGTTGCCAGAGCCGGAGCCCGAGGTGGTGCGAAGCAGGCGCGAGATCGAGCTGACTGAGGGCGCGTTCTGCTTGTCGCAGACGCCAGCCTCGATGAGCTTGGCACGGATTTCCCAGCTAAAGATGCCTGGCTGCGACTGCTTGAGCTCCTCAATCCTTGCCTCGATGTCGGGCGTGGCAACGCGGGGCTTGCTTCCGCCAATGACGCCCGGCCGAATGGAGCCCGTCTCCTGGAAGCGGTTGAGGATCTTCGACACGCAGCCATGGGAGACGCGCAGCTGCCTGGAGATGACGCAAGGACGAACCCCAGCGGCGGCCATTTCCACGATTTGGCGGCGAATGTGATTGGGCAAGGGACGACCGTTGATGAAGACGCCGCCAAGCTGGTTGACGCGTCCCTGTCCTGAAGAAGAGCAACAGAAATGGAAATGACGAGATTAGGTTAGCTGATCTTCGAGTACAAAAAGACTTAAAATTATCCTCAAAATAAGATGTACATGTTTTTGTTTTGAAAATTCTTTGCTGCGTGTGGCCTTTCGAAGTTGCTCTCAAGCGATCTTCGGGTGATCCTCAAGTGATCTTCAATTAACTTTTCTTCGCTACTCGATTGAGCGGCAATAAGTAATCCAATTATGCAGTTAGCATTGTTGGCCAGAAGGATCAGTTCGCACGATCTATTGTCTAAGGCTGAGGCTATTCGTTGGCCATTTGTCTTTTCGTTTGCCAATTCGCATGTAAACATAACAAAGCGCAAATTGCCAATTTGCGTGGGCCACAAGAAAAAAGCAAAAAAAAAAAAAAAAGAAAAAGAAAGAACTGAACTGAGCAGTAGGCATGGAAAATGCTGATCACTGTGCAGCTGTGCAGCCCATGCAATCAAATCAAACTAATAATCCATAAGCCAGACGGACGGACAGACGGAGAGATGCAGAGACGGACAAGCGTCCAGCTGTGCCAGGTAATATCAGAGTATAAAAGGCCAGCCCCAAAAAGCTCAAAGATTCCAGCTCAGTTGTTGTTGCTGTTGTTGTTGTTTTGGGGCGCTGACGTTGCTGCTACGTGCTACACGAGAGGCCCAAACATCAGACGCTGAGCCAAGATCAAAGCAGCGGAGCCGACTCCAGACCGTTGAAAAGGCGAGAAGAGCGCGCCAAAAAGTCTGCAAAGTCTGGACAGTGAGTCGTCGTCGCCTGGCTGACTGGCTGGCTGGAAAAAGGTTGGGGCTGGCTGCAAGTTGTGATCACAATCAATAAGTCAAAAAGCTGATCATGATTGTTGTACGAGCGGACCAGCAGAGGAGCGGACAAACGGACAAGGGGACGAGCGGGTAATGATCTCTCGTTTGTAGCCGGCGAAAGCGCTGCCCCATTTGATCATGATGATGATCACGGTGATCGGGCACTATTTTCTACGACGTTTTGTAGTCGTAATTGTGGTAATTGGTAATAGAGCGTTGATGCTTAGATGCTGAAGCTGTTTCTATTGCTATTGCTGTTTCTATTGCTGTTGTTGTTGATGATGATGATGATCGTTGTCGCATGCTTACCTTGAAAGGGATATCCAGCATAGTAGGGTGTCATGTTAAGTGCCGATACAGCCATGTCTGTGTTATTATAATCCGTTTTAATACTTTGATTAATTGATATGTGTGCACGTTCACCAACACTATTAACAGCACAAGAATCTTATTTTTCTAGTTCAGTTACTTCTTCTACTATTTTCTGTTTTCTGTTTTCTTTTCAATTGTGAGTTTTCTTTTCAGTTTGTTTGGGTAAGGCGCATGCGCACGTTGCTGTTTGTTGATGCTGCTCGTTTGCTTGACAGCTCGAAACTGATTTTGAAACGGTCAGCAGCCGAGACTAAAACGAATTTGTGAGATTCTCAGACGACGCGACGGCGACAGCGACGGCAACGGCAGCGCTGCCTCGTGCATGCAGAACACCAACAAACAAAAACAAGTTTTTTTGTTTGCCACCAAGAACAAAAACAACAAACAGCATAACCCACGCATCGAGGGTGGCTGGCGAGAGAGCGAGACAGACACAGTTATGAAGCGCTCTCACTGTGCAGTGATCGCTAGCCGCCGTGTGTGCGAGCAGGGCAACTCACTCTACCAGTTGCTCTCTGCTCTCGCTCTCAACGCATGCATGTGTGCGTCTGTGTGCGTTCGTTTGAGCAGCTGCGGCAAAGAGAACCAATGGGTGCGCATAGCATGGCTGCAATTGGTTCAAGCGCCGCCCCGTTTGATCCCTGGCTTAGAGAGTTGACTTCTAAGTGGATCTAAGTGGATCTTGGACTCCATTATTGTTATTTATATAAGACGTATTTTAGCTTGATTTGAAGTTATGCGAATTTCGCGGCATGTCTAGTTGATTTTCTTCTTCTTATTTTTGCTTATTGCTTTTATCATTCCTAAGCATTCCCAGGCAGTTATTTAACTGTTTATCGTTGGACTTTTGTTGGCGTTTTATGTTTCCTGTTCGCATCGTAGTTCACTGTGAATGACGTTACTAAAATTAATAAGCGTAATGAAAAGTATCAATAAACATTAAATATATCATAAATAAAGTTATTTAAAAGGAAACTATTGGAGAGCAGTAATCCTAGAATATAAATAGCTAGTTTATAGTATATATAATATATAAATAAATAGTTTTGTTATATCTTGAAAATATATTCAATATGTAGCGTTTTTAATGTTCACCATCAATGAAAGAAAAATAGAAATCTTAAAGCGTTGCATAGCAACAACCAGAACTGTGTGCCGTTAAAGGTTTTCATTTTTTGCTCTTTCAACGCTTCACCACGGAAATGGGTGAACATTATGCATTGGCAGCAACAGAAATGAAAGCAAAGCAAACTCAAACATACATTTCACAGCGCCAATGTCAATAACCAGCTCTGTGTGTCCTTTGCTCCTCTATGTGCCCAGTCTGTGACGTGGGTACCGTTCCTGAATAGTTTGCATCCTTGTGTATTCGATCGCATTGAGCTAAATAAACGCCTTCATCGAGTCCTCGAGCGATGCAATGACGTGCTTCAACTGACACTTTGTTGTTGTTAAAGGATGTATCGAAGTGAGGGAAAATACTAGAAATTATTGATGCAAATGTTGATAAGTAGCTAATGGGTTTTCCTTCGAAATAAATTTGTTGAATTCAAGGAAAACTCTCTTATGACGTCTACATCATCTGGGCCTTTCATTATTTTGTAAGTAATACACAATCTCTTATAAACAATATACAATCTGCTCTCAATGCGAGCACCAGCTGCTTCTCGACTATTCCAAAACTCGGCTGGAAAGCAATTGCCCGAAGGAGTTGCTGCTCTGTTAATTAAGTATAGCCTAACCAAATGAAACGAATGTTCATGAGAAAAAGACGGCCTCAAACAGAGCGTAGTGCGAGGCGGATGGGAAGGTGGCCAAACTATTTTCGCACGAGCAAAAAAGAGTCTAGTTAATTTCCTAGTGCATGACTTTTGCTTAATTTGTGGCACAG
Source organism: Drosophila arizonae (assembly GCF_054131065.1). Lineage (NCBI taxonomy): Eukaryota > Metazoa > Arthropoda > Insecta > Diptera > Drosophilidae > Drosophila > Drosophila arizonae. The sequence goes on along the minus strand of NC_142925.1, from coordinate 23,273,462 downwards.
TCGCGAGGCGGCCGAAATCAAAGAACTTTGTCCATGTTGCGCATACGCCGCGTGTGCGCACATGGAAATTATGCGGCCGCACTGTTTGTCGGCTATCCAAAAAGCGCAGTTGGCCTTGGCTAACACACACGACAACAGCAACAACAACAGCAGCAACTATAAATTGTAGTTGTTGTCCAACTTGTTGTTGCTGCCACTGTGCTCAGTTGTTAATTCTGCTAGCGTACGTGTCTGTATGTTTGTAAGACACATTTGCCTGGATGTGGGTGCACGTCGCTCCATCTCCCTCTCGCCCTCTCTTCCTCTTCCCTTTCTCTCTCTCTCTCTCACTGTGTGCCATTTGGCAATAATTGTGGTGCTATTGTTCGGGCGGCCGCCACGCTGTGTGTGTGGCTTTGCTGCGGGGCAATCGCTCAAAACTTATGACAACCCAAACAGCTACTGTTCGTTTCTGTGGCTGCGGCATTGATGTATCTGTATCTGCAATCGTATCGCTATCTGTATCTGTTGCTGTATATGTATCTGTATCTCGCTATTGAACTTTCGAATGGCAAGTGTGCGGTCGCTCTTTTGTGTGGAGCTTCAAGTCTGCGGCCTTTGTCGGCAGCCGCTTATTAATATTTACACTTTCATTGCGCTGCCCCACTTTGCCCCCACCTATGCCCCTTCGTCGAATTGATTGCGGCCCATGTGCGCGCTTTTCAATTCACATTATTTGTCGAAATAAATAAATCGAAGCGAATACCTCAGCTCTAACTTGTTACATATTTTGCGAACGTTCTACTTATATAAATATACATGCGTATATAACATTTTTCTGGCATTTTGTGTGTGTGTGTTTTTTTGTTGTTGCCTTACCGTGGGAGAAGGGAGGTGGCTCAACAATTTGACTAGCTGTAGAGTATCTAGTTCAAGTTGGGAATTCATTTGCAAACGAAGCATGCAGCCATAGAAAAGGAGAAAAAGAGGAATTAACTTGAGTGATGGCTCGCAGAAAGCTCTGGAATTTAATTTTTTTGTTCTCCGTTTCGGCATACTTTAAAGTGAAGCAGCTGTACGGCATAGTAATTGGATTCCGCTCAAGAATGTTTTTTATTTAATGTGAATAAGTAAAATTCTAATAGGGATAACGTCCAGTTTTATATATAATTTATAAAGTATATATAAGTAATGTAAAAACAATATTATATACACAAACATAATAAGTAGCACTCAATAAAAAATTACCAAGAGTCAAATAGAAGCTGATATAGTAAATCTATAATATATTAAATAATACTTATATATTGAATTCGTACCAATAAAACTCAATTGTAAATGTCTAAATTAAGTAATGTATAGTTATTAAACTCTAGAAAAGTACATGCTAATACCAATTACAGTTAAACATAGAAGTGTATTTTTATCTATTCAAAATAATAAACGATGGATATACATATATGTCAATAGTTAAACTATAATTGAATATAAGGCAAATGAAATAATTATAGCAGTATAAATTAATAAAATTAGAAATTAGAAAAGTAAATTAAAAGATAATTTGTATATTTAAGCGCTTAAAAGAAATTATAAAGTTAATTAAGAATATTCTTTAAAATTCCGGTAGCTCTTCGAAAGAGATCTCAGAAATAATACAAACGCTTCTAATATATATAATAACGACAAGATTATAATGGATAAGCGACTGCCGGGACATAAGGGGAAACGCTTAAGGCACTACAAAGTGCCAGTCGTCATATGCTATTCACGATGCTCAGTATATAAAATGGCTCATTAAAAGCATATAGATGTGCCCTAAATGCAACACTAATGATACCCAAAATGTTTCCAATAAACTCCACTGAAAAATTACCACTAACGCCCATATGTCAGCTTAAACGAAAGCCCCTTTGGGCCGGAGTTCAAGCAACAGCTGTTAGGGCCCAAAAACAAGAAAACTAAATTAAAACTCAACCGCAACTGTTTACACAGCAAATGTTACCACAAAAGGGCGGCACGTTAAAGCCGCCGCCGCCGCTGCCTCTACCGTTGCCTCTACCGCTGGCTCAGTCGGTCTCCCAGATGAAATCCCAGAGAGAGATGATTAATTGGGGCGGCTTCTGCGCGAGACAGTTACCGGTCAGCTGGGAGCCGCGGTCGTCGATCGAGGTGAGAAGAGTAATATGTACAAATATATCACTCCTCCACGGAGCAGCGCTTAAAAACGAATTAATAACGTGTGAGCCGAATACGCCCACAGGCCGGACAGTTGGCCAAGAAGGGCCGATATTGACCAGCTCGCAGCTCGAACTGGCCAATCCAGTCGATCTGGGCGGGCACGCGCATGACGCGGCAAAGGATAACGGCGGCCAAAGGATGTGAGCGCCCGACTTTCAGCGAGGCACAACAAAGGATGCCCATTATGTGCATGATCTGTGGTTTTTTATGCTCTTCTTCTTGCCGTTGTGCGCTGCCCGACTGCGGCGCTTTGTCGGCAAGTCGACAAAGCCGGCGAAGTCGAGAAGTCGAGGCTGGCAGGACACACACGCCGTTTGCCAACGCCGGCGGCGGTGGCGGTGGCGGTGGCGGTGGCGTTGAAGTGTGAATTCTAACAGTCCGCAACGACTCTCAACTCTCTCTCTATGGACTCTGCACTCATCTGGCCGATCGTAAATAAAGAAACATTTGAGCTCTGCCCTAAAGATTCACGCGCTGAAATGTGGCGGATTCTTTGAAAAAATTATGATCAACATTAATTGCTCTTGGGCTGTTTTTTTCGTTCCCTCTCTGTCCCTCTCTCTCGCGCTCTGTCTTTTGTGTTTGTTCTTTCTTGAGAGTGTGTAGCGCCCACGTTTAACGCATTCCTGCTAATTCCTGGCCATGATAGACATCGCTGATCCTTGATTAGCACTCCCCGATAGCTAATAGCTGGGGGCGTGGCAACTCCTTTCTGCGCCAATTGCTTTACGTTTCCATTCCTCCCGCTCTGGCGTCAAGCCATAAAATTCGTTTAGCACCTGCCGACGAGGCGAGCACAAGGTGTGATGTCAATGATTATAATTATAACGCCTGCACCTAGTATTAGCTAATGAAAGGGTTCCCGCCCGACACCAGACCAAATCAATCTGCTTCAGATTGATTGTCGAGTGCGCTCTAATAGAGATGCTACCAGGTTACGCCCAAGGCTTAAACGTTGCAGAAGATTGGACAGAAGAGCAGAGCGGTAGCAGCGCACAGTAGTCGATGCTAAGTTAATATTATGATAATATCCGTAAAGTGTTATATAAAGGGTTGCATTGCATTAGACACAGTAGAATTTCGATAATGCTTTCACAAAAGAATCTCGAGTGTTTCGATTCAATTATCTACAGAACAACATTAAATAAACAAAATCGAACAGAATTGAATACAAAGAATATAAGACAAAGGGAACTAGTATTATGTAATCATATACATATTTAATCAGCTTTGAAATCTTTTAATTTTTTCAATTTCCTTTATTTAAGAATTTTTATTAAATATTAATAGGATTTACTTAGATATATCTCCATTCGCAAATATTGATTTGATTTAGTAAAAACTGAAATAAAATGTAAATTCCAAGATAAATTGCTTTTAATTTCCTTCACTTTCAGATCCACTCAGCGTGATTTTCAGGTTTACTTTTCCAGGTACTGTAATCATCTCGTATACAATTGAACATGAGCATTATATGTTAAAAAAGAGAATTTCACTTACATCTGATTTTTAATCAAATATTATTATGATTTCCTCAGCTATATCTATTCAAATCTACACACAAATCATTACTAAAATACGTTTTAAGATAGGCTACATTTAATTTCCTTCGCTTCCAGCTACACTCAAGGTAAGGTAGCATTTTCAAGTCTTGTAATCACATTATGCATATGAGCCGTCGAGGATCTCAGTGAATCATTTCGATAACGTGCTCAATTATGCATGGCAACTCACATAAATACCCCACATATCTCGCATGTTTCACATATTTATCACATTTTGATTACAACTAATTTGACATTGAAATATTAGCATGTGCATCCCAAAAGGAAAAGAAACCCCCAAACAGAGCCATAAACCAAATAATCACGAAATGCAATCAATCCTTTGATGCTCACGATGATGATGCCACAACCTAGAGAAGAGCTTCGTGCTCAGCTACAGACTCATACATATGCCGATAGAGAATTATACATAAATAATAGAAATAAATACGCCCAAAGCCTTTGCTTGCCTTGCAACTGTATCTCTGTATCTCTCGCTTTTCCCGTTTTGATTTATTCTCCATAGTAAATGGATTTTCGTAATGCATTTTAGTTCTGCATTGAGAGGCACCGCCACCGCCACCGCCACCGCTACCGAACATGAAATTATCGCCAGAAAGTGCCATGTGAAAATGGGAAAATAAATAATTATCGAGAGGTTATATGGCTGCCATGTGGAGCAACCGAACTTCTTCTTCTTCTACTTCTGCTTCTGTTGCTTCTAATTAAAAACGTATTTCTAGAAACGTCGGCAGCAGCTCTGCCGAAAATCGATTGGCCACAATTTCCATTTCTGTTGACTTTTCCGAGGTGGCAATTGGCCAGCGTGATTTTCAATTACATGTGCCCACTGTGCAATGCGCATCGGGCGGCACATGTCAAAGTCCGGCTTGGACTTTAATAATCAACTGCTGCTGCTGCCACAATTATGTGGCATCAAGTCACCGAGTTGTGCCGTTAAGCCCAAAACAATATAAAGACTCGTGCCGGCGACTTTTCCAGCAGCTCTGCTGCTGTTATCTTCAGTTGATTTAATTCGATTTTGATTTGTTGCGCCATTTTTGCATTTAATTGTTGTTACATTTCTCAGAATCTGTAATTGCCACAGCTCTATATAGACACTTTGATCTTGCCGAGAGCTCGAGAGATTGCAGAGAAATCTGTGAAAAACATTGTCAATTGATATCTCATGTAATACATCAGATTAGTTTTCCATTTGAACGGAAAGTACAGGGCTATAGCATGTAAAGCACTTGATTGATTGATGGATTCAATACGGTTGTTCTGATCTAATAAGGCCAACAATTGATTCACGCAAGAAGTCACAAGTGGTGAAAGCTATGTTAAATCGGAGGAGTAGGAAAATTCGAAATTGGTTTGATTTTCTAATCAGAATTATATTGTAAGGATACTATATTTACATTACAATTTCAATAAAAAAATATACAAATGATATATGAATTGTATATATGTATGAAATATGTAGGAATATATTAGGTTATTTGGAAAGGCAAAAAGGAAGAAAGTTAAATATCAGTTTAAACCACAAACTAAAGGGTTGAATACTCAAACTGCAACATATTAATTTTTATTCAATCCCAAATTCAAAATAATCTTACATTCATAATAGGCCGAAATTCAGAAATACTACAATATATATACTTACAATACATACTCACAAGGTAACATATCCGAGAGATCATAGATTTGGTTGGGAACTAATTTTTATTCACTTTAAGGTTATCAAAAATTAGGAATTACATCATTTTGGTCTTATATTATAAATTTTTGCTTTGACTAAGGATATATTACTTACTTACTTCGCGGATAATACAATATTTTTCATCAACTTCTCGAAGTTCGATTATATTTCTAACCTTACACTCCATAGAAAATAATCCCCACAAATAATTATCCATTGGATTCGCGTCTACAGATAACAGCTAACCAACAGCTGCGATAATAATCTTCACTTAGTTACGCCCTACATAAAAGAAAATGTATGCAGCCTGAAAATAATACTGATTTGTGAGAATTTCAAAATATTAATACAATATAACAAAAAGTAGTATTTAATAGAGGATAAATTAAGCTCACTCAGAATTTTTATTTGAGTAACTTTTTATACTAGCCATAATACCTATATATATAATGAAGCGAAATACAATCATGAACAGCTCTTGGGACTTGGTGTTTCTAACCTCTAACTTGTTACATTGGCGAAATCAATTCAAATATTAATTTATTTCCACCAGCTCTGCCAATTAATTATAAGCTACTTTTCCATTTAAATATTTTATTCATGGCTATATAGTGCGCTCTTTAGTGGGCGTTCAAAATCAATTCGCAATAATCTGCGACCAAATGCGATTTGGTCAATTAACACATCCGACAAACAACATAATTTGTGGAATTCGTATCTTTAAGATGCGCAGTCGCTATCGACTGGTGTTGAGGTGTATAATTTAATTAGCATAATTTGGCAACACCTTTTCGGGCGACGCCCAGCGCAGCTAAGCCAGCCACAGCTGCCTAGCCCAAGATGCCTAAAAGTTGCTGCCGAAGCTGCATCTGTATCTGCAGATCTAAATGTATCTGCAACTGTGTGTGTGTATGTGTGTGTGTGTTTTGTGTTTAGGCTAAAAAGCGCTGCTAAAGCGATTGGAAACGGCAGCACTGACAGGACAGTCGCATCCTGGCTAGCATTTGACTAAGTTGGCGTATCAAATCGATCATTGGCACAGTTTGACAAGTCTATTTGCAGAGACAAGATGCACAAAACACACAAAACAAACAAGCGACTGCCACCTGTGTTCCGGCTCGAAGAAGCGTAACACTCACGATTTGTAATGGCCTCTAATCAGGCGACAGAAATGCAAGCAAGGACCTACCGCGCAGTTGCCCAACAGGTAGCACGCTCTCCCTCTCTCTCTCTCTCTCTCTCTCTCTCTCTCCCTGTCACACTCTGTATTTGTATCTTTCTTTTTGACGTTTTTGCGGTTCGGGTGTTAATGGTTTGTTAGGCATATCCTGGCCCGCTTGTCGCCTGTCTGTCTCACAGTTATCACCTGTTGGCCGCGATCTGCAACGCCCCCGCCAGCAGCTCGATACGCCGCAATTATGACGCCCTAGCAACTTCCTCTGCACACACTCTCCTCACAAACTCCCTCTCTCTACCTCTCCTTCTGTCTCTTTCTCTATTAGCCTCGGCTTTGCGTTAATTTAGTTATCTACCAAAGCCTCACGCAATTTTCGCCGGAAATTGACAGTTGGTTGGGCTTGAGCTCGGATCTTGGCTAGAGCCTGGGGTCGGTGCCCACAGATCTTTGATTTAGGATGCACTCTTTAAAAACGCATTCGACTGCATTTAAACATGTTTATGGCCAATGCCAGTGATAAACACAAAAACGCCGACCGTCATCATAAATCTGCGAAAACTTGCGATCGGCAGTCCGAGTGCCCCCACATCTATAGCAGGGAATGGATCGTGAGAGGGACTGAGAGAGAGAAAGAGCGAGGCTTAGGCAGCATGTTTAGCAAATTACTCAACAACTCAGGCATTGATGATGCAGTGCCTCCAGTGTCTGCAAATCCTTGGCGCGCTTTGTTGCCATCAAATAAATTATAAAGAACAGAGAGAGAGAGAGAGAGCGAGAGAGAGTGAGAGTGAGACTGAGGGAGGGAAACTCTTTGATATGTTGGCTAACAAATTGCTCAGCAGCTCCTCCGCTTTTGGGAGACGACATACAGTCTGCAGCAGCCGGTTAAGCGCTGGACGAGTGGCGAGCGGGTGGGCGAGGGGGGCGCAGGGTGTTGCATGTGTCAGCAGGCTGCACAAAGCGATGCCGCTGGGAGTTGCCCCTTTAGTGAGTTTTTAATTTATGTTATTGATGCGAAGATATATGACAGACACTGTGCGAAAAGCCCCCGACTGAACAGCATCTCTGACGGATTACTTATCTTGATATGGATTGACTGCATTTTTATGATGTAATCAAGTTTATTGAAAGTCGTTTAAATAGTCAAGGCCGTAAGCGTGTGTAAGGATGATGAAAAGGCAAAAACTTGATTTACTGTTCGACTCGTGTATCACACATGGAGCGATAAATAAATATTCAAAATGTAATGAATTACATTATCTATAAGGGATATGGAAATTTGTAAGGTATAAGCTCTGTATTAAAATATTTCACATCAATAATTTTTATAATTTATTTATTTATAAATTTATTTATTTTTGCCAGGTAAATTTTATTTTTAATGCTCGCACAGCAAAATGGCTGTTAATAATAAAAATATATTTGATTATTAATTTATTTTCTTATGTCAATTAATTTAATTTTTAATTTTTAATGTTCACACATCAATATCATCATCAATAATATATTATATTTCGTAAGAGATTAATATTATATCACGTCAATAATACCATCTTAAGCTTTCATCTCATTTTTTTGGAAAGTGTAGTTTGGCAACATCTCAAAAGCTGCCGCCCCCTCGCCGATAATATCTCAGCGGTGATCGCTGGGCGCGCGTGTGGGAAAATGCGGGGCATGCAACACAGCAGATAATGCAATTCGGCGATTTCGGTGAAGGTTGCTCAACAAATCCTCAGTTCCAGAGCCAGAGCCAGAGCCAGACCCAGCCCAAAACTCAAGACTCAAAACGAAAACAAAAACGAAATAAAAATTTGTTTTGCGCGTATTTAAAGAGAAGGCGAATGAGTTACGGATTTGCAATCGCTTAAGTTGAGTGCCAATCTGCTCCACGAGACCCGCTGGCACGCAGCCCGGCACCCCGTCTCTACCGTTGCTGCTGCCGCTGCTGCTGCTGCTTGTGCTGCTGCTGCTGCTGCAGTCATATAAACAAATGAACATATGTAAAATCCATGCTCGAAACGCCGCAAAAGACAAGAGTCTGACGGGGACGCTGACGTTTTTAACGACTTGACGCAGAGCTCTAAGGCCAGCGAGGGGTGCGGCGAGTGAGTAGTAGCCAAGGCAGTGGAGAAAGGCAACGGGGTGAGAGCGAAGCAGGCAAGCAATAGTGACTGGACAAAGTGGCCGACAAAAGTCACTCGCAGCCAAAAACTAAACAGAGCCGAGCAGAACTCCAAATGTATCTGTAGCTGTAGCTACAGCTGCAAATGTATCTGCATCTATAGCTGTGGCTGTAGCTGTAGCTGTAGCTGATACTGTAGCTGAAGATCACAGCTGGAGCTGACTGAAATGGCTTTGAAGCGCACATTTGCCAAAGTGATCGTAAAAATGCCAGGCCAAATACCTTGAGCACGTCAAGCGCGGCAATTAAAATTGAACTTTTATGTTACAATGACATATAGCCAGCCAGCCAGCCAGCCAGCCTGTCGGCCGACCGGCCAGTTCGAGCGCCCCGACTTTCAAATGAGATGCAATACGTTCAGCCAAAAGATCACGCCAGGAGACACTCACGTAGAGAGGGGCTGCGGGGCTGTGAGCCGAAACATCAAAGGGCTCGAGCCGCAAACGCACTTGCCGGTAAGTGGGCTAAGATGCGGCCCGGCAACTTGGTAACTGGGAAAGGGGCCAACTTTGGGTAACTGGGAATTGGCACCAAGTGCACTGCAGCAGCTCTTGCTGCTGCTGCTGCTGTCGACGGGTTCAAAGTTTTTGGCCGGACAATGCAAAGCAGGCGAAAGGCCAGCGCTCAAATCCGATGCAGATTGTGTTTTTGTTTTTTTCCTTTATTTTCCTTTAGCTTCACAATTTAATTGCAAATAAATTGAGTTTTTGGTACTTCATTTAAGCGAGACGCTTAACACATACTTACACACACACAAACACTCATACAGTCGCACAGCTTTCCAGCCGGCGGATCCATCAAAGTCTGGGGAACGTCTTTTTGCCCAGTTGAAAGTTGGCGCGATTTTTATGTTGTCTCAGTCGCCAGAGTCTCTGCTAAAAGCAAACGTAACGAAATGACAAATGAAATTGAAAATATATATTTTAGTCTCCCAGACGACGCGCCGTCTGACTCGAACTGATCTCAGCCTCAGACAACGTACATTTTCACAGAGATTTCTAGGCTAGACTAAAGGATTTTGTTGGCCATTTCGTTTTTTTAATTAAGGAAATATCTGTGGGGTTCATAAATTTTTAACTAATTTGTATCTTAATACTCACCTGAGCTCGACTTCGAATCTTTGTTAGTTGTTCTATATGAATTTACTATTTTGTTGGCAATGACAACAAGAGTTATATATTCTATATGTATATGTATATATACTATATATATACATAAATCAAATACATACAAAACCCAGATATTGGTTGTTCATGAATCATTTATAAATATTGTATGACAAGAATATGCCATAAATCGTCTGGAGATAATACTCTTTATACACTAACTTAAGAAAATGTTGAAACTCAAATTCTCTAAGACAAGTCAAAGAATATCTCAATTGAGTTCAACTTGTATGTTTCTTTTATTTATTATAAAAATAATATATACTACCCATAATAATAGCCGTAATAGCAGGTAAGTTCCAAACAAAGCTTAAGAAATCTCCTTAATAGATCCCATAAAAATTTCAACACAAATTTTATGCGGACTTCAAAGTGAAACAAAGTGATTCACTCGAAGTGCCAAAAAATAGAAAATCGAAATAAAGACAGGCGAAAATGTGTGAAAGTAAATCTTCACACTTTTTGAAAAATTTCCAGATCCAGTTTCCAGTTAATATGGGAAATACAAAGCCCCCAATTAGTGCCCCATAAACGGAATTCAGCAACAAAATCTATCAAATAGCGAAACTCGGATCAAAGACTCAATGGCTGAATGGTAGCAAAGTCTTTCAGCTGAACTGGAGCACATGTTGTGCTCGAGCAGGACATCGAGAGGACATCCAAGCCAATGATTTACTAGGGGGCTGTAAATTTGTTCGGCGGGCATTTGAAAGTCAAGACTCGAGCATTAAATCTGTGTACAGATCATCATCGGAGGCTATAAAACTTTAAGTGCATGCAAGCAGTCGAATTCATTCACAGAGAATCATAAAATTCCTACAAAAAAAAAAAAAAAAAAAAACGAATCCTGTAACTAGGACGTGCCCAGAAGTCTCGGTTAACTGGAATACTAGGAAGCCTGACTTCACAGTCAAGCATTGTCCTCCAGCTAGTGTTTATGACTACCGAATGCTGAACGAGTAGCCAAGATGTCCTTGCCACTTGCTGTGCATCTGTGTAAGACATTTGCCTCATGCCAAGACGTCCTGCGGGACCTCAGCTCTGTTTGTTTGCTCTGTTGGTCGCAAATTTAGCATGAAGGAGTGAAAACAGTTTCCCAATTGTCCTGCTAGTTTGATCTACCTCATGTTCACAAGTGTGTGTGTGTGCCTGTGTATGCTGTGTGTTCTGTGTGTGTTGGCTTCCTAATTTTGACTTGCCCTGCTGCAGTGGGCACAGCAATCAGTCATGTGCCTCACCTAGGGATTGTTCAATATTGAACTTGTCCGGCCAATCTGTTTGTTTTGCCTACCAGTTGCAGCTACTGCGGCTGCGATTGAGATTTGAATACTTGTGAATACTCGCATGAGTGCGGCCTTTGTTGACAGTTGTCTAGCGGATTTTGATGGATCATTAAGCGGAACTTCATTATATGTAGTATAGAATATGCCAATAGAAACAGCTAACGGTTTCAGACAGAGTTGCAAAAGATTGTCTAGAAAGCATTAAAGATTCAGGAGAATTTCTAAATTTGCAGTATTACAGGAAATAAAAGATATCTTAAATTGCATCCTTCAGATTAAGAATAAGGAAAGTAACAGAAATGGCAAGTTAATTTACGAAATAATTAGCACTTCTGTGCGGATTCTCTGTATATGCTCTTAATTTTTTGGAAAGTATATTTTCAGTAAAATATGCATACTCGATCACATATTGGCTATATTGGCAATAGAATTTTAAATATTAAATATAGTTATAAACTGGATTGATTTAAATTTTCTTTTTATTGGAAATAAATAATAATGTTTTTATACCTTAAAGCGACTATAGAAATTATTGAAATTTCATCTCAACAGCTTTAATAAGACAAACAGACGGATATTTTAATTTTTAATTTATAAGGAACACTTTATTTTATATCAGTATTTACACAAGTGTGAGTGATTTACGTGTGAAAGTTAAGAGTACAGGCCATAAACCTTTTCTGCTTAAATGTTAATATTATTTGTTCAGGAAATTTAATTACATTTAGAAACATTATTTTTGAAGGAAAAGTATAAACAAAAACCTCGTAAATTGACTTAAAGACTAAGAACTTAAAATTAAAATTAAGACTAATTGCTTATTGCTTATAAGGGTTCATTACTGTTTTGTAAATGAAGGTAAGATGAATAACTACAACGGGTTACAAAATTTGTGTGTAACTTAGTCAATCTATCTGACGCTAGTTCGACTCTGGCAATATAGTGTAGCTCCGCAGTAGGGTAATGCCACGGGAGATTAAATATTCTTTTTAATATTTTGTTTTGCAAGACTTGGATTTTACAGATATGAGTCTTAGCTATATCAGCCCAAACCGGAGCCCCGTAAAAAATTGTGGACTGGAAAATTGATCTAAATAGGTACATTTTATTTTCTAAACTTAGTCGAGAGTTCCTATTTATGAATGGATATAACACTTTAATTAATATATTTGTTTTTTTAATTATAAATTGGACGTGATCAGAAAAAGTTAATTTTTTGTCTAACAAGACACCAAGATATTTAACATTGTTCTCCCAGTTAATGTCTACTTGGCTTAGATTAATAGGATGTAGAGGAATATAATTATTTTTCCTATTTCTTGTAAAGTATATTGCTTGGGTTTTTTCCGGATTTATAAGAATTTTCCACTTAGTAAAGTACGCAACTAGAACGTTAAAGGCTGCTTGGAGAGAATCTGAGATATCGGTTGCCAGTTTACCAGAGCAAAGGATTGCCGTATCATCAGCGAAAATGGATGCCGTGCATCCACTTAAAGCAGGGAAGTCGGATGTATAGATATTATATAATATTGGGGAGAGGCAGGATCCTTGCGGGCAACCTGCAGGAATATAACTTGCACGTGAATGAGCATCGCCTATGTACACTGTAAAGAATCTGTCTTTCAAGAAACTGCGTATTATTTTAATAATCTGCAATGGGAAATGTAAGAGGTTCATTTTGTACACAAGTCCTTCATGCCATACAGAGTCAAAGGCCGCTTTAATGTCTAGCAAGACCATACCCGTAGATTTGGAACTACTAAAATTGGCCTTGACAATTTTTTTAATTCTACCCAGAGGTTGAATGGTATTGTGTTCACGACGGAAGCCATACTGAAGAGGCGAAAGGACATTATTACTTTCAGTAAAGTCAACTAATCTTTTCTTAATGACTTTCTCTAGGATTTTACTGACTGATGAAAGCAGACTTATTGGTCTATATGATGTAGGGCATTCAGGAGGCTTGTTTGCCTTTAAAATGGGAATGACTTTAGAGATCTTCCATTTATGTGGAAAATATCCGAGGCGTAGGCACTCATTAATAAGGAATGAAAGAAATTTGACTCCTTTACGAGGGAGGGCTTTTAGGCACACATTTTCAATGTTATCCAGACCTGGAGTCTTCTTGGATTTAAGCTCTTTTAAAATCGAAGATACCTCATGGACATTTGTCAGGTATGATTCGTCGTGGTCAACAGGCAGGGAGTCCAATAACCCCGTGAAACTGTTGACCTCAGAGCTAGTGGATGGATCACCGAGATTAGCTGAGTGCGAATGGTTCAAGGCGAACAATGATGCTAATAGTTCGACTTTCTTATCGGCACTTACGAAATTTTGCTGATTGTGTGTGAGTGTGGGTATTCCACTGTATTTCTTCTTGATGACTTTTGAAAGCTTCCAAAAGGGGGAAGAATTTTTTTCTAGCGAGGATAAGAGATTATTCCAGTTCTCGTTTCTGAGTTTGGATAATTCAATATTAACTAGTTGGCTGAACCATCTAACTAGAGTCAGATCACATATATTTCTGCGTCTCAACCAATTTCGACGGTGCCTGTTTCTAAGTTTTATTAGAGAGATTATATTAGGAGGTAGAGCTTTGGGAGAAGATTTGATTTCTCTTTTAAGAATACTGTGCTCTTTAGCTCCAACGATCACTAAGCTAAACAAATTTATTAAATTGTCTATGTCGTCCTGCGAACTAGCGGGGAAGGAGTCGCAGTCTGGTAATAGTCGGTTGATTGTTCTACCAAACACAGTCCAGTTTGCGTTTTTGATATCATAGAAGAATTTTTTAACTTTAGTGTAATTTGAGTGCAGTATTGTTTGGACAGGGAGATGATCCGAGCCTAGATCATTTATTGCTATAGTATTGGATAACAGTTGACAGTTGTTTGAAACAAATAAGTCTAGCGTAGACGATTGATATCTAGCACTCGCTGGTACATAAGAGTGTTCATTAGGGAAATGAACTGCAAGTCCACGAGATAATGAGAAGTTGTACAGCAATGATCCCCAGACATTTGCTCGGTTACAGCCCCAGAGCCTGTGTCGGCTATTAAAATCTCCTCCTAACACTAAGTTTCCAGGAGTGCGGGTTAATAGTCGCAAATCATTTGTAAAGATTTGTTTTTGAAGGGGGTCCGCTCGACCACCACCAAAATAACAGCAAAACAGTGAAGTGCAGGTAGTTCCGTTAATGGTAATATTTATGCCAATAGATTCGATTAAATTTGTGTTAGGGAGGGGAAGCAGGGTATGGCGAATAGATTTTTTAATAATAATGGCAACCCCTCCTCCTCTTCTACTAGATCTGTCACATCTGTAACAAAAGTAATTATTGTTTTTAATTGATAATGAGCTGTTAAGCCAGGATTCAGTTAGTAGACAGATATCTACATTTTCTCTATTTAAGAAAGCAAAAAGCTCATCTTTCTTATTTTTAACGCCTCTAGCGTTCCAAGTTATAATTGAGAGATGATCAAACATTATGTACGAACTTGCATGCCAATGATGTTATTACTTCGAATTGGTCTGCCTTGGTCTTGCAGTTTCTTAAGTTTTTTATAAGCTCAAATGTAAGGGACTTGATCTCCTCCAAAGAGAAAAGATCCTTGTTGACATTAGGAGTGTGATTGCCATTATGGTTAACCCATCTGGCGCTTGAATGAAAATTTGATTTACTTAGCGTATTAGGGAACGCATTGGAATAATCAAGCTGTGGTGGCAAAGAAATATTAGTACGATTGGGTCTTACATGATGCGACCGATATTGAGATCTTAGATTTAGGTAACTAATCCTACTAGGGCAGTTAGCGTCGTTGGATTTATGTGAACCATTACAGTTGGCACATTTAACAGTAGATCCATCCGGACATTCAGCGGTTTTGTGAGGTCCAGCGCAGTTAGAGCAATACGACTTCACGGCGCAGCGGTTTGAGCCATGACCAAACATTTGGCAGTTGTAGCATTGAGTTATTTGGTGACTGGATTTCTTTTGATACTCCCACTTCACTCTTACATAGTTGATAACTGAGTGGTTTTTTCTAAGCTCATTGAGTGTGATGGATTTTTTGGTGAAGAAGACCACGTATAGAATTAGGACAGTGTTGTTTGGTCTTTTTCGCTGAACCAGTTTAACATCTAGACAGTTTAGACCAAGACCGATAAGCTCATTTTTTAATGAAGAGGGATCCATTTTATCTAGCCCCAACAGCAGTGCTTTGTATGGCCTGTCATTTTTATCGGCGTAGGAGAAATATTCAAATTTTCCATGCATTACACTGCACGCGGCTTTATGGTCATTTATATCGACGCAGTGGAGCTTGATTCCAATTGAAATCTTTTTGATGGAATATTTAGTGCAATTAATTTGTTTGCAGACATTATGAATTTGATCCACTGTGCATTTGAGGACCGTTATTGGGGGAACATACACTTTGTTTTTAGAAATGATTTGCTCGAGCTCATCTTCATTCTTATCAGTGATTTCGATCTCGTCGTTTGGTTGTATTAGTGTTTGCAACGGCGAGTAGTAGTTTTTGTTGGCGTTTGGTCGCTGACCAGTGTCTATTTTTAGCGCAGTGCGCTTTACTTTGGGCGACATAACGGTGTCCCCTGGAGATAAAGTTCGTTTTGTTCTTTTAATCGTGGACTTGTTTTTATTTTTATTTTCTTTGACAAGCTAATCCTTAGGTACGTGCGTACAGTAAGAGAGCTAGCACAAGACTGAACAGACGGATATGATACATTAATTCAGCTCATCATTTTGAGCAAAAATTAGGTCTGCGACACGTTCATCTGGCTGTTATATATAGATTGCTAATACCTTTATGCTCGGAGGTCCTATTTTCAATTTGTTCTGGGTACTATAATTAATATAATCTTATAATAAAATTTGGAATTATATTAAACAGCTAGCAACATAATTAAATTGTTGTTAAGTAATCTAGTATTAGGAACTTCTTTAAGGAAGTATCAACAAATTGAAATTGTTATTAGGTCTGCACAAATACTTGAACTATAATAAATATCAAAAAGACTCAACACGAAGTGTTCTGTGATGCTTCATGGTACAGAACACTTAATGTTTAGGCATATGCTAGTTGATATTCAGTATAACTCAAGTACTCCTCTGCTTACCTAATATATATATGTATAGTTCCGTTATTCATGTCATTATATAATATTCGATTATCCTGAATATTATTATTTGTACAGAACTTCTGCACGTGCTCAATTGATATTTGCGTTCGACAAAGCAAACAACACTCAACGAAGTCAATTTCCCGGCCACACATAATTTACATAGCTACAACAGGACATCAGTTTAGAGCGCCCACAAGGCCCAACTACCCAATGGGAACTTCGGCTTGCCTTCTGCGCTTGCCAGGGGACCTGTGTGCACGCTTGAGGAGTTCCAGTAATTGAAAACTGTCAATGGGCAAATTAGGAAATTTGTCATGTTTATCGTGACCAAGTTTGTGGTCTATTTTACAAATATATTTTCTGCTTCTGGCAGGCGCAATTAATAGCCAGCTCGGGCATGTCCTTTGGCTCATTTGCATTGGCAGGCGCAGTGCAGCGTGATGAGGCATGCGAGTGCATTCAAGTACCCGGGCTGCTCTGCCTTGCATTGCACAACGCTTCATTAGCATCGAATTTTATGCTGATTAGCGCTGAGAGGATGTTGCGAGGATGCAGGACCTCAGCTGAACTCACTTCAGCTGCAGCTCCTACAATCCAGACAGCGGCTATTTTTACAGCCTGACAGGCTCATTCCGCTCACTTCCATTTTCACTTCAATTTCAATTTCAATTTGAATTTGAATTTGTATATAGAGCACATTTGCATTTGGCCTGCTGCCACTCACACACACAACACTCACTCATACACGCTCACACACACATACTTACTGGCAGTCGTTCAACGGCCATTTTTGTGCGCTGGTTGTATTGGTTTTTGCTTTGGCCAGATGCAGGCGGCGTGTGTTCGCATATGCGTATCCTTAATATGCGTAAACTTCACGCTTAATTCTTTATATTATGATGATGTCCTTTCGCTGCTTTTGGCTTTTGTTTCTCATTTTCGGTTTTCGGTTTTTGGTTTTACAATTTTTCAAAAACTCCATTTGGCAGTTTTGTAGACCAGGTGTGACTACTTCTATATGCCTGCATATCTACCTCTCTCGCTCCTCTCTCTATCTCTATCTCCTTCTCACATTGTATCCTTTATCGAAATCGACTGCAATTAATGTCTGTTGATAGATTTTTATGTTTGTATATCGGCAAATGACTTTGCAGCTGAGGGTTGAAAGCGAACCTCCCCTCTTGACATACGTGATGGATAGAAAAACTCGTTAGGAGCTTGCCTAGCTCAGGAAAACACTTAAAAGTGAATGTAAAAGTTTAAAGAGAGAAAACAAATTATGCTAAGATATTTTTGTAATTAACTTGAGGAATTATAATAGACATCCATCTCACAGTCAGTAAAGTGAACAAGTTAGTTAGTTAGTTACCCTGACTGCTCACAATAATATTTAAAATAATATTTATGCATCTCTCTGTACAAGTAAGGTTCGTATAAAAGCTTATTGGACAGTAAAGATTTATTTTGACCCCACTGGAAACCCCATTAAATCGTACAACACTCATAATTCATACGGCAAGTTAACTTGCTAACGAAACAACAAACAGAAAACTATCTTGACTTGTTAGATAAACAAAATCTCCACCGAATGATGTCTGTGTAAACACACACATATACACACACAGACACAAGGAGGGTGGTCGTAAATAGGCATGAACGGCCATTGTGCTGCCAGCGACAGGATAAGCCAAGCCAAACCCAGCCAAGCCGGGACCTAAGAAACCCCATAAAACTTGACGATGACAAACAACAAAGCGGGCTCTGAGGCCTCGTGTCTATGATACTACATACTTGGACCTAACCCAACTAACAGCCCAGAAAAATTGCAAATGAACAACAGGAACTGCTAAGAAGAGTAAAAATTACGTGACCAAGTCGAATATTAAATACCCTTGCAGTCGGGGAAGAATTTTTTTCTAGCGAGGATAAGAGATTATTCCAGTTCTCGTTTCTGAGTTTGGATAATTCAATATTAACTAGTTGGCTGAACCATCTAACTAGAGTCAGATCACATATATTTCTGCGTCTCAACCAATTTCGACGGTGCCTGTTTCTAAGTTTTATTAGAGAGATTATATTAGGAGGTAGAGCTTTGGGAGAAGATTTGATTTCTCTTTTAAGAATACTGTGCTCTTTAGCTCCAACGATCACTAAGCTAAACAAATTTATTAAATTGTCTATGTCGTCCTGCGAACTAGCGGGGAAGGAGTCGCAGTCTGGTAATAGTCGGTTGATTGTTCTACCAAACACAGTCCAGTTTGCGTTTTTGATATCATAGAAGAATTTTTTAACTTTAGTGTAATTTGAGTGCAGTATTGTTTGGACAGGGAGATGATCCGAGCCTAGATCATTTATTGCTATAGTATTGGATAACAGTTGACAGTTGTTTGAAACAAATAAGTCTAGCGTAGACGATTGATATCTAGCACTCGCTGGTACATAAGAGTGTTCATTAGGGAAATGAACTGCAAGTCCACGAGATAATGAGAAGTTGTACAGCAATGATCCCCAGACATTTGCTCGGTTACAGCCCCAGAGCCTGTGTCGGCTATTAAAATCTCCTCCTAACACTAAGTTTCCAGGAGTGCGGGTTAATAGTCGCAAATCATTTGTAAAGATTTGTTTTTGAAGGGGGTCCGCTCGACCACCACCAAAATAACAGCAAAACAGTGAAGTGCAGGTAGTTCCGTTAATGGTAATATTTATGCCAATAGATTCGATTAAATTTGTGTTAGGGAGGGGAAGCAGGGTATGGCGAATAGATTTTTTAATAATAATGGCAACCCCTCCTCCTCTTCTACTAGATCTGTCACATCTGTAACAAAAGTAATTATTGTTTTTAATTGATAATGAGCTGTTAAGCCAGGATTCAGTTAGTAGACAGATATCTACATTTTCTCTATTTAAGAAAGCAAAAAGCTCATCTTTCTTATTTTTAACGCCTCTAGCGTTCCAAGTTATAATTGAGAGATGATCAAACATTATGTACGAACTTGCATGCCAATGATGTTATTACTTCGAATTGGTCTGCCTTGGTCTTGCAGTTTCTTAAGTTTTTTATAAGCTCAAATGTAAGGGACTTGATCTCCTCCAAAGAGAAAAGATCCTTGTTGACATTAGGAGTGTGATTGCCATTATGGTTAACCCATCTGGCGCTTGAATGAAAATTTGATTTACTTAGCGTATTAGGGAACGCATTGGAATAATCAAGCTGTGGTGGCAAAGAAATATTAGTACGATTGGGTCTTACATGATGCGACCGATATTGAGATCTTAGATTTAGGTAACTAATCCTACTAGGGCAGTTAGCGTCGTTGGATTTATGTGAACCATTACAGTTGGCACATTTAACAGTAGATCCATCCGGACATTCAGCGGTTTTGTGAGGTCCAGCGCAGTTAGAGCAATACGACTTCACGGCGCAGCGGTTTGAGCCATGACCAAACATTTGGCAGTTGTAGCATTGAGTTATTTGGTGACTGGATTTCTTTTGATACTCCCACTTCACTCTTACATAGTTGATAACTGAGTGGTTTTTTCTAAGCTCATTGAGTGTGATGGATTTTTTGGTGAAGAAGACCACGTATAGAATTAGGACAGTGTTGTTTGGTCTTTTTCGCTGAACCAGTTTAACATCTAGACAGTTTAGACCAAGACCGATAAGCTCATTTTTTAATGAAGAGGGATCCATTTTATCTAGCCCCAACAGCAGTGCTTTGTATGGCCTGTCATTTTTATCGGCGTAGGAGAAATATTCAAATTTTCCATGCATTACACTGCACGCGGCTTTATGGTCATTTATATCGACGCAGTGGAGCTTGATTCCAATTGAAATCTTTTTGATGGAATATTTAGTGCAATTAATTTGTTTGCAGACATTATGAATTTGATCCACTGTGCATTTGAGGACCGTTATTGGGGGAACATACACTTTGTTTTTAGAAATGATTTGCTCGAGCTCATCTTCATTCTTATCAGTGATTTCGATCTCGTCGTTTGGTTGTATTAGTGTTTGCAACGGCGAGTAGTAGTTTTTGTTGGCGTTTGGTCGCTGACCAGTGTCTATTTTTAGCGCAGTGCGCTTTACTTTGGGCGACATAACGGTGTCCCCTGGAGATAAAGTTCGTTTTGTTCTTTTAATCGTGGACTTGTTTTTATTTTTATTTTCTTTGACAAGCTAATCCTTAGGTACGTGCGTACAGTAAGAGAGCTAGCACAAGACTGAACAGACGGATATGATACATTAATTCAGCTCATCATTTTGAGCAAAAATTAGGTCTGCGACACGTTCATCTGGCTGTTATATATAGATTGCTAATACCTTTATGCTCGGAGGTCCTATTTTCAATTTGTTCTGGGTACTATAATTAATATAATCTTATAATAAAATTTGGAATTATATTAAACAGCTAGCAACATAATTAAATTGTTGTTAAGTAATCTAGTATTAGGAACTTCTTTAAGGAAGTATCAACAAATTGAAATTGTTATTAGGTCTGCACAAATACTTGAACTATAATAAATATCAAAAAGACTCAACACGAAGTGTTCTGTGATGCTTCATGGTACAGAACACTTAATGTTTAGGCATATGCTAGTTGATATTCAGTATAACTCAAGTACTCCTCTGCTTACCTAATATATATATGTATAGTTCCGTTATTCATGTCATTATATAATATTCGATTATCCTGAATATTATTATTTGTACAGAACTTCTGCACGTGCTCAATTGATATTTGCGTTCGACAAAGCAAACAACACTCAACGAAGTCAATTTCCCGGCCACACATAATTTACATAGCTACAACAGGACATCAGTTTAGAGCGCCCACAAGGCCCAACTACCCAATGGGAACTTCGGCTTGCCTTCTGCGCTTGCCAGGGGACCTGTGTGCACGCTTGAGGAGTTCCAGTAATTGAAAACTGTCAATGGGCAAATTAGGAAATTTGTCATGTTTATCGTGACCAAGTTTGTGGTCTATTTTACAAATATATTTTCTGCTTCTGGCAGGCGCAATTAATAGCCAGCTCGGGCATGTCCTTTGGCTCATTTGCATTGGCAGGCGCAGTGCAGCGTGATGAGGCATGCGAGTGCATTCAAGTACCCGGGCTGCTCTGCCTTGCATTGCACAACGCTTCATTAGCATCGAATTTTATGCTGATTAGCGCTGAGAGGATGTTGCGAGGATGCAGGACCTCAGCTGAACTCACTTCAGCTGCAGCTCCTACAATCCAGACAGCGGCTATTTTTACAGCCTGACAGGCTCATTCCGCTCACTTCCATTTTCACTTCAATTTCAATTTCAATTTGAATTTGAATTTGTATATAGAGCACATTTGCATTTGGCCTGCTGCCACTCACACACACAACACTCACTCATACACGCTCACACACACATACTTACTGGCAGTCGTTCAACGGCCATTTTTGTGCGCTGGTTGTATTGGTTTTTGCTTTGGCCAGATGCAGGCGGCGTGTGTTCGCATATGCGTATCCTTAATATGCGTAAACTTCACGCTTAATTCTTTATATTATGATGATGTCCTTTCGCTGCTTTTGGCTTTTGTTTCTCATTTTCGGTTTTCGGTTTTTGGTTTTACAATTTTTCAAAAACTCCATTTGGCAGTTTTGTAGACCAGGTGTGACTACTTCTATATGCCTGCATATCTACCTCTCTCGCTCCTCTCTCTATCTCTATCTCCTTCTCACATTGTATCCTTTATCGAAATCGACTGCAATTAATGTCTGTTGATAGATTTTTATGTTTGTATATCGGCAAATGACTTTGCAGCTGAGGGTTGAAAGCGAACCTCCCCTCTTGACATACGTGATGGATAGAAAAACTCGTTAGGAGCTTGCCTAGCTCAGGAAAACACTTAAAAGTGAATGTAAAAGTTTAAAGAGAGAAAACAAATTATGCTAAGATATTTTTGTAATTAACTTGAGGAATTATAATAGACATCCATCTCACAGTCAGTAAAGTGAACAAGTTAGTTAGTTAGTTACCCTGACTGCTCACAATAATATTTAAAATAATATTTATGCATCTCTCTGTACAAGTAAGGTTCGTATAAAAGCTTATTGGACAGTAAAGATTTATTTTGACCCCACTGGAAACCCCATTAAATCGTACAACACTCATAATTCATACGGCAAGTTAACTTGCTAACGAAACAACAAACAGAAAACTATCTTGACTTGTTAGATAAACAAAATCTCCACCGAATGATGTCTGTGTAAACACACACATATACACACACAGACACAAGGAGGGTGGTCGTAAATAGGCATGAACGGCCATTGTGCTGCCAGCGACAGGATAAGCCAAGCCAAACCCAGCCAAGCCGGGACCTAAGAAACCCCATAAAACTTGACGATGACAAACAACAAAGCGGGCTCTGAGGCCTCGTGTCTATGATACTACATACTTGGACCTAACCCAACTAACAGCCCAGAAAAATTGCAAATGAACAACAGGAACTGCTAAGAAGAGTAAAAATTACGTGACCAAGTCGAATATTAAATACCCTTGCAAATATTATGTCAACTAAAATTTGTAATATCAATACATTTATTTATATACATAAATTTATTATATATATTATACATATATAATCAAGCAAGGCTAGTCAGATCTCAAAAAATATATTTATAGAATAACTCAATGATTATTCTCTATTATTCTCTAGCCGATTTTTATATTTTTTTGTGCCTTTTTGCATTAGATGAATCTATGCTCATGCATTTTATAGATCATTCTACGTATTACTTATCTATGTTTCAGATATAATTATCTTAAGCGTTACACACTGCCTAATAGATGTATGATACCTTTAGGAAGAGTACGAAAATGGCATAAATACACGCACACATACACTCACACACACAAACACGCGCACAGCCAGGACCGTGGGTGCTGAAATGCCAACCGGAACGATTGATAATATAATGCGCAAGAGGTAAAAACGGTGGCCCAGAGTCCTGTTCCGTCCCGTTCAGTTCTCTTCTGCTCTGTCCTGTGCCGTCGGCAGCCTTCACGCTTTAATTGGCTGCCGGCGACAAAAGTCATATATTGTGCACAAAAGTGTCACACACAAGGACAACAACACACGTACACACACACACATACACAGAGTAAGCAGCAGCCATGACAGGACTAGTGACAGCTGCACAGATCGCTGATGATGTCGCCGCATGGCTGCGACGGGCGGGCGAGCCGCGGGGATGTTTCTTTGATTGTGCGATTGTTGTTGATATCAAAGCGCAGAGCGCGAACCGCCCCGCAGCGAGCAGCCAATCAGCGTGCGCAGCCGACTTGCTGGCCGACGCCCCTGTCTCGATTAAAGCGCAGAGCAAGCGAGAGCGCACACACTCGCGCGCTCTCTCGTCGCGCTATCTCGCTCGCTCGCTGTGCCGAGAGCAGGCAAACGTTTTTGATCGTTGCCATATTGTGGCGCCAGGCAACAAAAGGGCGGACGCGAAAGCTGCGCGCAGCTCTCTCTTACTCTCTCGCCCTCTCTGTGTGTGTGTGTGTGTGTGTGTGTGCGCGTGATTCGTGTGCTTGTATTGCTATTGGGAAACCAGTTTATGGCCGCGATCTCATTGTCGGCCGCATTCGCCGCCCGGCGTCGCCTTCGTTAATTTATGCCTTTAGTTGCTTTGCAAGTCTCGTGCTGTTTGATCGTTCCCAGCGCGCGCAATTCCAAGAAACGTCACGAAGTTCGCTTGGCGAAAACACAACAACAAAATACAGCTCGCGCTTCCTTCCGTCGGATATCGCGTGCGCGCAGCTCTCTCTGTTGACTGTTATCAGCGGGCCAAGTCGCAGTGATTGGCATTTTGGCCCACAGAGTCATGTGAATTGTGCATTGTTCCTTGTGCTCCTTGTGTTGTGCGTGCAATTGTTTCCGCCCAGTTCAGCTCCTGCTCCGTGCGCCATCTGCCAAACGTAGTTCCTAAGTTAATTAATAAGCAAAACACATCAATCAATCGAAATGGATATGTCCAGCGCCAACTCCTTGCGACCGCTCTTCACCGGTTATCCCTTTCAGGGTAAGTTGGGGGCTCCCAGGGAATACTAACAAAAAGATGCAGATTATCAAATACTAACATAAAGATTCTGATCATCAAATACATCAGACAGGACCCTTCATTGAGGTTGAATTATATATTTTGCTTCTTAACTTTAAATTTGATATAAAGTTTAATATATCACAAATTATTTTTTGCCAGAAATAGTACATCACATCACTAACTAACGTAATTGTCATTTTAGTCCCAGTTTCTTACGTAAAATCTGCCGTTTGGATATTCATTGATCCGTTCCTGCTGTCATACTTTAGAAATCTATATACTCCATCCTGCCTTACTAACTCTGAATGAAATCCTATTCTATCACTTGAGCTGCACAAATGAACTATAAGACATCCTATTCCAGGCCAGGGACGCGTCAATCAGCTTGGCGGCGTCTTCATCAACGGCCGCCCACTGCCCAATCACATACGGCTGAAGATAGTTGAAATGGCTGCCAGCGGGGTGAGGCCCTGTGTGATATCGCGACAGCTGCGAGTCTCGCATGGCTGCGTGTCCAAGATACTGAATCGCTACCAGGAGACGGGCTCCATTCGGCCGGGCGTGATTGGAGGCTCCAAGCCGAAGGTGACTTCGCCAGAGATCGAGGGACGAATCGAAGAGCTGCGCAAGGAAAATCCCGGCATATTTAGCTGGGAGATACGCGAAAAACTGATGAAGGTGAGTGCGCAGTGGGTGATCGCCCCTCCCTCTGGTCCGCTTGCTGCACCTGCGCAGGAAGCAATAAAATGTGAGGACACAAATGGCACAAGGATTTGCAGTAGCTCTCTAACCGCATAGCATTATGTCCATTCAGTGCGGCAAACACAAACACGGCTTACTTCCGTTTTCCGAAAAGTCACGTGGCACACTCGGGCCTACGATCATAGAATCGGGTGCAGGTCCGGCCTACACGCCCGCCCGCTGGCTTTGTTTATGGCACGTTACCATTTCCATTTTCAGTTCCATCCATTTCGGCCCTTTGCATATGCCCTGCCTTTTGGCCATTTGGCCATTTGGCATATCGATGGACAGTTGACAAATTTGTTGTACAACGGCGACGACAAATTTTCACAAGATGCCACCCAAAGCGTTAAGAAATCGATTAAAGCATAAAAGTCGGCAAAACGCCAACGGGCTTCATCTCGGCCGCCTTTTTGTTGTTGTGCAGCGGCTGTGACTCCGTCCTATCCTTGAGGCCAACAAGCTGCAACACAGCGCAATATGTTTATTTTCGTTGTTGTTGTTTGTTTTTATGTTTTTTGTTTTGTATTCAGCCCTGGGGCAAGCGCTTCTAACTTCCGGTTCGACAAGCATCTTAGCATGGTGCAATCGGCCAGGTTGTAGCGTGGGCCAAAGCAGATCGTATTGCACATAACGGCACTGTGTACACTGCACAAAATTGTGATCACTTAGAAGTGCATATGATGTGAACAAAGTATTGAAAGAGGTTTTGGCAAATGAAGGATTTATGCCTTGAAAGGATTACATTGATAGATAGATAGTAGATATTTCAACTTGCATTTAAACATGTAAACATTTTGAATAGCACTTTTAGACTTGGTTAACTAGGCATAGGCTAAATATCTTTTAGGACTTTTTAAAAGAACTTGATTGTATCACCAGGCCCATGGATGTATTTTAGTTACCAGACTAACCAGCGATGTTCCCATTTACATTCATACAGTTGGTTAATAAAAAGTTAATAAACAATTAAGAGGAAAATATAAACTCAGTAACAAAAGCAGAGAGAGAAATAAAGAGAATGAGAGAGAGAGAGAGAGAGAGTGAAAGAGAAGGAGAGATGGGTGAAATAAGAATGATGTTACTGAAATGCCTATTACAGCTATTTTATGTACTTCAAGCATTTTGAGGATAGGACTTCAATCAATGTAAAGCTGAATGAAAATAAGGAATTAAATGATTGATAGAAGAGAGCTACAAAATACGTTAGTATTAAAAGGTATCGGTTTGATGCCTCTAAACTAGGATCAGTATTCGTCTCCTTGTGCTACTATCCTCTTCTCCCTACATGATTTTATATAAGCACTGTGCTTGACAGAGGTGTTTATTTTTTGAAAACAGAATTCGAACTTTATAATTTAATTTGCAATTCCTATACTTCATCTCAGCTAAAACGTATAATTATTTTTAATAAATGATCCAATTATCTCTCCAGTTTAATATATAAACCAACTTCCCCTCAATTTTCTCTGTGTTTATCTCTCCAAAAGTTAAACCATTTTCCATGGATCTTCTGCAGAAAGCAAAAATTCTCATGTGCCAGTCTACTCCCTCACTCACACACTCACAGATCCAGATCGAGGCAACGAAACGTTGTCATTATTTTTGGCACAAATTAGCGTGAAAAATATAAATATGAATTGTGGCCAAAAAATACAAAATAATAAAAATGAAACCAAAGAGAAACAGAATAAAAACAAAGCGTGGAAAAAGCCTTGAAGCGGGCTTTCGAAACTGATTTCTGAACCTACGCCAATGTTGTTTGCTCAGGGACTGCCAGACCGAGTGTCTCGTGCTGCCTACTGATCGGATGCGACTCCCTTGCGCTTGTCTCACTCTTAGCTCCTCGCTCTTCACTCTTCCATCGTCTCTTTTCGCTGCTCTTTGCTCTTTATTGAAGCCGCAATTAGTTACAGTTTATGTGGGGATCGCGATTCCGATTCGAGCGTCCATCGATGCGATCGGTCGAAGATATTGCAAACAGCCAAACGGCAAAAGGCACACGAACGGTTGCATCATTCGTCGAATGTATCTGTTAGCCGTGCATCTGCAGCTCTCCCTCTCTCTCTTTTTCTCACTCTCTCTCTCTCTTTCTCCTTCTATCTGTTTCTCGCTCTCCATCTGTGCCTGGCAGTAGGCGTAAAAAGTGCCTCCAGGTGCGCTTCACGCTTAATTAGAATACGCCATCGGCATCTCATGCTGTCCCTCATGATCGGGGCGTCGATGCGATCGCAGCCTGATCTTAAGTCGCTTGCCTCGTGGTTAGAGGCAATTGTTGCTGCCGCCTGTTCGTGATTGATTCAGGTGGTATTTATTGCATAAATCAATTGATTAATCGCCAGTACAGAATGCCCGATCGTAAAGATCACTTGAGCAGTGCAATTAAGTTTCATATGCTACAAGCAATACAAAGAAAATTCCCACATGCACTCTAAGCAGATGCAAGATAGAAAACATGAATTGAAAACATCATTTATGCTATGGCTTTAATCACGCAAAGAACTATGTTTGCGGACAAGAGCTTAGGTTCTCATTTCCGAGAAATTCAGTTAAAAATCCTCTCAGCCCAAATGAATCTTTGGGCATCACACCTGTCACTCAAATAAAAGGAGAAGTATATACACATACATATCTGCATATTTGTATATCTGTTTATATATATTCGAAGCGCACTCAAGTGTCAATCCGACTGTCAACTAATTAATTAAATTTCAATTGAATTTGTGTAGCCAGAAATCAAAGAGGTAACAAAATAAAATGTGAATATAAGAAGCAGAAAAAGGTGTCGCACAGTCGGGGGGCTGCGGCTCTTGAACTGGGAGCTCTGGAGCTGGGGGCGCGCCAGCCAGTTGTCAGTTGCTACAAGATAAGCTGTCACACATTCCAGCTGGCAACTGGTAGAAGCTGTCCGGTAGACCGGAGCCAACCAAGTGCCATGGGGCATAAAAAACGCAACAAAAGTCTAGTTGAAAATCAAAACATATTCCAGTTGCTGTTGTTGTTGTTGTTGTTAGCGTTGTTGCTGCAACCGTTGCTGTTGTTGTTGCTGTTGTTGTCATATTCATGACACTTTCAATAGAAATAAGAGCCAGTAGCCAGAGCCAGTGGAGCAGCTAACCAGACAGCAGGCAGGCAGAGTGCCCCTGCCCCTTCTTTCCCTCAGCTGGACAAAATGTCAGTGTCCAGCTTTGAGTTGGCTCTAAGCGGCGTCTGGGCCATGTCTATGAGGTGCCAGTTGTGGCACCTCAGCCATTACCTGCTCATAATTTTTATGTTACTGCTTATTATTAATCACAAGCAGCAAGAAAGTGAGAGAGAGAGAGGGAGAGGGTGAGAGTGAGAGAGGGAGGCAGAGAGAAGAAAATGTTTGCGGCACATGCCACTCCATTTGAGACGCTGACGCTGGGTCAGTTTTTTAAGCAGCTCCAACTCCAACTGCAACTCCAACTCCGACTCCGACTCCAACATCAACTCCAGCTGCAGCTCCACAGATCAGACAGCGATTAGCTGGGAGCTGCAGCTCAACTTGGAGCTGCGCTCTCGACATGTTGCTCTAATGAAAACTGACAGTTTTCGTCTTGCATTGCATGAGAAATCGGTTTGGATTTCATACGTTTTCTGTTATGATTTGATTTCGATTTAAGTTGCGCGGCAATTACGTGGAAAAGTGTTGTCGTTGCCCAAGCGCCATTAGAGTTCAAATTTAAATCAAATTGATATAAGCTGAGCACATATCGTGTATTACACAGGAGTTACGACAGTTTGATGGAGAGAGCTGCGATAAAAGATGCAGGCTGTGTAAGCATTGAGCATTGAGATGGCAAAGATGTAATAAATGAAAAAATAAATAAATAAATAAATTATTAATAATAAATTAATAATAATAAATTAATAATAATAAATAATAAATATATATATATTTATAAATATAGAGTATATAAATCCATTTTAAGAAACTTTTTAATGCTTAGAAATAGAAATAAAAATATGATTTAGTTGAATTAAATTATCTTTATCAAACCAAACAGACTTCAATGAATACAAATATATATACATATATATTTATATTTATTTCTTTATGAGAGACTTGAATTAATATATAATTAAAATTTAAATGAGGCCTTTGGCTTCATATTTCTTGATATTCTTCTACATAGATAATGATTTACAACTCGGACAACTGCAACCGCTAGGAAAGGCATGCATATAGATTGTACAATTCTTAAGATATTTTACTTTCAGTTAACAAAAATATATAGAATATTCCTTTAATACTTCACTAAGGTGGAAACAGTTGATTTTAGAGATTTTATTAAAAATATATTGAGACACTTTGAGAAATATTATCAAAATTTTATAGCTTAATCTGAACATTTAAATAGTTCTTAACTCCAACTCCTTAATTCCAACGACATTTAATTTAAATCGTTTATCGACCAACAGCAGCTGTAGGTCGAACCCATTTAACAACCCAATCCAAATGATCGTAGGAATTTCGAATTAAAATCAATTTTCGTTAACTTTGCGATGCTTAGAACTTTTGATTGAAATATATTTTATAAGAGTATACTCAGTTCATTAAAAATATCTCTGCATTAGCAAATCCATCTAAGTACAGTCCTTAATAAATCAAAGTATATTAAAATATATTTCTATATATTCACTTGCATAAATTGCGAAGCTAAGTGCATTATGATTTACAACTCAAAAATGTCGACAAAACACCTGACATTCGCAGACAAATTCCGAGGCCCTGCTCAGCTTGACATTTCTTCTAATTGGATTACAGCACAGAGAGCTGCCAAGAGAAAGAGACAGAGTGGGAGAAAGAATGGGATAAAGAGAGAGAGAGAGAGAGAGAGAGAGAGAGAGAGAATAGGCTAGAGTTGAAAATGTGTCCAAACAGCAGCAAGTGGGCAGCTGCCCAGCAACTGGGGAATTAATGTCACAGCGCCAAGTGCATTCGTAAATCCTCGGCCCATTTCGAAGAGCTGAGTGCCTAACGCTCGTATAATTAATGGGCCCCAACCGGTAGCCCACAAATATTTATGCGGCTTGGGCTTATCTTAATTGGATTTGTGTGCTTGATTTGCCACGATTTCGAGTGCTCATTTAGATACCAGATATCAGATACCAGATACCAGATGTCCCCATTTCAAATACAAACACATCAGCACGTCATTTACACAATTTTTCCCATGGATTGCATTTCTTTCTATTGCAGGAGGGCTTTGCTGACGCGCCGTCGACTTCATCGATCAGTCGGCTGCTGAGGGGCAACGATCGCAGCAGCGAAGATGGACGCAAGGACTACACAATCCATGGCATACTGGGCGGTAAGTGTGCAATTCTATAATAGATACGAATTTTAAAATACACATTGTAGCATATTTCTGTATTCCATATATGCCGCACTACGAAAATTAGTGATCATTTATTTGATATGTTTGATGTAATTTCGTAAAATCATTCCCAAATCATTTGTTGCTCAAATCAACAAAGTTGATGTCGGCAACGGCCCTTTGATCGTCTTAGAACGAGCGACTTAAACTTAAATCAAAGCCGCTCAAAATATTACAATAGATCTCTCTGGGCCATACGATAACGATCGCTGGTTCGATCGCTCGCTCGATCGTTCGGTCGGTTGTTCATTTCGTTGTGTTGGCAATACAAACGGTCCAAAATAGGTGTAGATGATGACACCTGAGAATCAAAAGTACACGAGATTCCAGATCCCATCTCTCTCTCTCTCTCTCACTCTCTCTATCTCCTTCAGATCAGCTAATAACCCGGTTTTCCAATTGCCTTGCGTGAGACCTCGACTCTGACTCCGACTTCGACTTCGACTCTGACACTGACTCCTACTCTGCTCTCTGGACGGGGCCAATAATCATGCTAAATATGCAAAGTCATTCGATAAACGATCGGCGGGGGTCAAAGCGTTCCCCTTTCTGGGTTTACGACTTTCTGCCTTCAAATTGACTAGAAAATTGTCTGTTTCTTCTGCCTGTATTGTTGCTGTTGCTATTGCCGTTGCATCATTAGAGGCAGGTTTTTACTGTACTTTAGCCGACATTTGAATTCGTTCCCTCCTTGCCAATTGTCCAATTTGCCGACGGCCTCTCTGATATTTGCCGAGCCATTTCTGTCACAACACAAACACCTCTCACAATGACTCAGTGGGTGACAGTAGAACACGCACGCCGCCAGGGTTGTCACCTTGACTTTGGATGCCATTAAATGGCCTCAATGGTTGCGGCTTGCATTTGCTGAATGAATATTTACGATGTTTTGGGAGTTTCCCAACCTTGAGCAAAAAGAAAGCAACTGTTGTTATTTTCCGGTCTGTCGACATTGAACAGAGATTTTTACTCATCTCATACCTCTGGCATGCTGTGCGACAACTGTTCTTATCTGTGTGCACATAGGGTGTACAATCTGTAAGATGTTTGTAGCAAAAAGAAATATTTAGCATATTTTTTAAATATTCTTGCAAGGCAATAAAATATTAATAAAAAAATTATAAAAATTATAAAAGAGTATATATATAATATTTACTCCTATGATCATGATATAGCACATTAATTTTATCACAGCAAAAAATGAGCTAAGCATTACTTTGATCGACTATATAGAGAATTTATTATGAATTTCCGTGACCCTTGTCAACTGTAAGCTCTACTCTATACCCACTTATTTATTCAACTTCTAACGATATTTTGTATATGCATATCGGTCTCCCTCATTTAATCGTTTAGCCGTGCTCTGTCAGCACCTGTATGCCTAACCCATTTAGCCAGCCTCCAAATGGTGGCTCCAATCGTACAAATGCCAATTACTAAACATAATCTATATAAATTCAAGACAAGAGCTATCATTATGCTGTCGAAGCGTATAATAAGCACACGCCTTCCCATCATCATTGCCATTGCCGAACTCCCAGAGAAGAGAGCTCAACCAATTCCCTTTTGCTCGTAATGATGCATCCGTCATTATGTTCACCTGGTCAGCGCGACCTCATCCTCGTCCTGGGACGCACAATCAGAATGCAATCGGAACAACATTCACAGAGACACATTCACAGTGGCGAGCCTGTGCCCGGGCATCCGAGTGGAGCGGGAGGCCGAGTCGGTGCCTTTGCCTGTAATC
This sequence comes from Drosophila arizonae, assembly GCF_054131065.1. NCBI lineage: Eukaryota > Metazoa > Arthropoda > Insecta > Diptera > Drosophilidae > Drosophila > Drosophila arizonae. Next base: position 23,241,079 of record NC_142925.1, on the reverse strand, counting down.
AACGCCTTCTCTCGTCCGGCTGCGGCGGGGCTAAGCGGGGCTCTCAAACGAAAAATTATGCATTATTAAATATATATTTCTTCGTCTCGTATTTCACTTATAATTTCGTTTGATTTTGATTTTGTACAATTTATACAATGCGGGGTCCCAGAGCCCCAACCGTTGACCAGATGCTGCATTGTCGCTGGCTGTGTTTAGCGGCGGCTCGCTTTGATCTTTCGTACACACAGCAAACGCGGCCAAAAGATGGGGAAAATCAAATAATAACTGAATAAAAACGCACACACACACACAACATCTCAGAGATGATATTTGTGTGGGGGCTTGTAACTGACCGAGATGAAGGCGCAGCTACCGAAGCTCTTGGTGACAACAACAATAATATATATATTTATAAAAGTTTGGGGCAGGGGGAAGCCCGAAAATGTATCAAAAGATGTTATTGAGCCGTTTTCATTTATATATGCCGACACGCGTTCCAAGTGAAGAAAACCAATTAAAATTGCATTACATTAGACGCTATATTATTTAATAGGCGATGTAAGAAATATGAAGATTTGATTTCTATGATATGTATGTTCGAGCCGTTAAATATAAATAAGAATAGAAAATAATATATTTTTAATCAAATGGAATCGATCTTGCTCTTGTTAATCTTTATAGAAATATAGAAGTTTATAATCACATAGGTGAATAGCGAGTTTGCACATACCATCAGTCCATTTCTTGGCTAAACACCTCGAGCAGATCTAATTTATAACTTCTATTTGGACGGTAGACGATTCAGCATAATTAATTTTGGATCGTAGCTAAAAGCCGATCAGTTACTGAGAGTTAAGATTCCACTACGAACTATAGTTGTTGCAGCTCTCTGAGCCGAAACGCAAACCCATTTTAAATATGTGGTTCTTCGTGCCTCTGGACACGCCCTGACTTGAAAACTCTTTATACATAGTCGAAATTACCAGATGAATTTCACATTCTGATGAAGAGTTTCTTACCATTTCATTTAATATCAATCAAGATCTAGATTTGTTCAGCAATTGCAATTAAGCTTTGTTTCATTTGTATAAAAAAAAAAAAAAAAAAAAAAAAAAAAAAAAAAAACAAACTAAAAATATAATGCTTTTTTGTACTCATTTATTTATTTATTTTGAATATTTAAAATAATAATATAATAATATAATAATTTATGTTCATGTTATATGTTCATCAACGTTAATTATAGGATTCTAATGCTAGTTCCAGTTGTTATTCCAGTAGTGTGAAATTTTCCTATTTTTATGGTAGTTAAGTATATAAAATAAATTTACAACAAGAGTGAATTTATTTCATTCGATATCTTCTGCCATTTTCGGCAGATTTGGCCACAAATCCAATAAAATGTTGTCTGTAAAATTTAGTCTTAAGTTACAATTGAATCTTAAATACATATTTTCGAGTATTCTTAGTCTTAGCTAGCAGGATCAAAGGCTCGATATGTTCCACGAACTAAGCCGCTTGATAAATATCCAATTGCCACGCCTGCGTTTGGTAGTTGCAACAAACCTGCCGCTAAATGTTGCAACGCCCTCGCTGACCGCGCTCAACAATAGATCGGAGTCAAAACGATGCCGACCTTCTGTCTGAAAAATACGCGTGCGATTTGTATTATTTGGCGTGATAATGGACCAACCCATGTCAGATCAAGGCCCACTCAAAGGAAGGCAACACAACTACGAACACAAACACAAACACGAGCAGAAAGACAAAATCAAATGCCAAAACACCGACAAAAAATTCAAAAAGTCAAATAAATAGAAAATAGAAAATAAGAAACACTTGTGGTAATTAGTGTTAAGGACAAAGGAGCAACGAGGCCGACAGGAGGACGCGTGGGAATAGCCAAAGGCTATTTACCAAATATTTGAGACGGCCAGACAATGCGGCAACAATTGTGCCGCAGAGGCTCAAACCCAGATAGAATACCGAAACTAATACAAACAGGTTCAATTATTTGCAAAAATCAAAAGAGAGAAAGGTAGATCAAAGATAAAAGGCAAGAGAGCGAGAGCGAGAGCGAGAGTTAGAGAGAGGGAGAAAACTGGCAATGGCCGCAGAAGACAAACGGTCGCCGATCGCCAAGAGTCAAAGAGCCGTTCACACCTACTCTAATACCGACAAGAGATAGAGCGAGTGAGAGAGAGATAGAGGGAGAGGGAGTGAGAGAGCGAACTAGAGCGAGAGAGACTGCTGCATTCTTGCAGTGTCACATGACAAATGAGTGAAAGAGAGATGATTGCGCAAAAATATCCTGCTCCTTTTTCGAGGGCCCATATGTGTGCGGTCCCACAGAGAGCTGTTGTGGCTGTACGATCGTGCCCTCGATCATGCATATGGTCTGCGGCTCTTGTGGCTCATTTGTTCGAGCCGTTCGGGCACCCATTAAAATCGTTCATGCCCGAAAAAAGTGTCAACGTAACAAAAGCAGCGCCTCGACTTCAAATGCACCGATCGTCGTCGGCGTCTTTAATGCCCACCAGGGTGTCCTGGGTCGATCCGTTTGATCTCATTGTTGGGACTGTATTCTGTTTTCTCGTTCGATGCACCGCTGCGCGGCTCGTTCGTGTTGATGAGTTACAAAATATTTTATTAACGTATTATCACACTTTAGCCAAGCGCGCCCGAGTAGCTCTTCCTCTCTGCCTATAGCTATATATGTATATATGTAGCTGTAGCTGTATCTGTAGCTTGTCTCTGTGTTTGTATCTGTGTATCTGTATTTGTCGCTGCCTGTGCTGTCTGGGCTGTCTGCTCATCTTTGGGGGATTTGTTTTGATCAAGTGTTTGTTCGCATTGTTATTTAAATTAGTTTCATTTCATTCTGAGAGATCAACTGCATCTGCATCTGCATCTGCATCTGCATTTGGATCGCCATCTTCGGGGGGTGCTGGCTCCACACAATCGGCTCGACTCGGCTTGTCTCTTTGCCGCCGGATTATGATTATAACTAATTTTGGTCTCGGCTCCGTCTCTTTGCCGCTGTCTGTTAACAATTTTGTAAATTAGTTTAAATGTGCATCCTCTCATTTGTATCTGATAAGCGGACTGGCTGACGGACTAGCGCGAGGGCGTTGATAGAGCATAAATTTTGGTTACTTTATGTTTAATATATTCGGTAGAAGCATTTAAATAAATATTTGTTATATAATTATACGCTGTCCGATTAGCTGGGCGGTCAGTTTTTAGAACTTCTAGCCTGCCCTGAAGAACTGAGAAACAAAAATTTCGCTGTGGCTTTGTTTCAATATGTTCTAAGTCTTTAAGCTGAGCTCAAGTTCTTAATTTTCGTATTCAACTGTGTAAACTGTTGATTAAAGATATTTGTCTGGCTAAATATTTTAGAAAATATTTTTATTAATTCGATCGTTCACCCTATTTTCAAGGTCTGTGCATTTAAAGCCTTTAAGAAATCCCGAGCTCAACGCGTGTTCAACTTTCAAATATGAGCGGCATATATACATACAGATCTCAAATATATATTTATATACGAACCTTTTTAATACTCCTGTAATCCTTTTGCTGACAAGAATCTTAAGCCTTAAAACAGAAAACAGAACTGAACTGAACTGAGCAGCGCACGCCGACTGAAGACCCCGAAAGTCCCCAAATCCCAAATCTGGCTGCTGACAGAGCCCTCGCGTGTCTCCACGTCGCTCCTCGTCTCTCTCTCGGCTGACAGCTGACAGTGGCCTTCAGCTCAGTGGTGTCCGCTAATAAAAAGTGTCAAAGCCGAGGGCAATGAGTTGGATACCACAAATTTCATTTACTTAGCTTTACTCTTCTATATATGTAAGCATATGTATGTATATATATTTTATTTATACATTTATATATACTTATTCAGATCTCTGCTGGGGCTTTTCAATTGCAGGGCAACATTTTATATTAGATGCAGGCAATTTAAATCGTGTCAGACTCGTGTTGATTGATGACTATAGCATCTCGTCTATGGGGCTGGGCCTTGCTTGAGCTCGATCTTTTGACCCTTTGCACACAAAAGTGTGCCCTATGACTGTCCATCAAGAGTGTGGCTGCCTTTGGCCACACAGCAGCTGTCCCCACTCCCCACTCCCCACTCCCCACCTCCTGCTCTCTTGCTCCAGCGGCATTTACTACCTGCTGTTTATATTTTTGGAAAATGCAATTCGAAACGTCGTTGAAAATGATCGATACCCCGCGCGGATTACAAAACCACGGCGATTTATCATCACGGGGTCAATCGAAAAGAAAGCCATAGCACCACAGCTCCACAGCACCACCGGTAGCCACTGTGGTGCCAAATCTTTGATCTCTGTTTTTTCTGTTTTCTTTTACGGGGATTGTTAATTGTTGAATTGCTGCATTGCTGGATTGTTTTAAGTCTGAGTTTGAGCTCTTTTTCACTTGTGGTAGCAACAAATTAATAAATTGTTTAACATTTCAAAACTAATTGATTTTTCCATAGCTCTGTCTCCCTCTGTCTCTCTTCCTCGATCTTTTATTTCCCTCACTCGAACAGCTTCTGCAGTTTTGGTTTAAGGGAACCCGTTTCTTATAATTAAGTTTTATTGTTGCGTGTGTTGAAAGATTAATAGTCGACTTCTGTTTTTATTATTATTTTTTTGTTTCCACTTGTTTAATACGCATGTGAATTTCGAAAACCCGCGCCACTAAACAGTGGGCGTTCCACACTTGAGGATTTCTTGCTGCTTTCGCAGATCTTTGTTTTACTTTTCTCTTCTTTTTGTATTTCTGTTTTTAATAATTATTTTTAGGTGTGTTTCTTATGAGCTTTACGATGTTTATAAGCGTGCCTGAAACTTTAAGCTTTTTTGGCAAATCCCATTTTGAAGATTTGCATTGATTAGACTGACAGGTGCATGGGTGTGGCCTAACGTGGTATGTCAAATGTTTATGAAATCTTATGCAAATTGAAAACTATATTTAATAGAAGTTGACATCACTTTAAGATAGTTCAAAATATATGAAAGATCAGATAGATCAGGAGTTTGACAACGAAAAACAAAATATTATATTTTAGTTTGAGATTTTATTGAATATAAAATGTATATATTTTCAAGTAGGAATTCAGCATCATAAATTTTAAATAACTTGATCTGTAAAGCTGTGAAAACCACCTGGGTACTCACTATGTTACTCAGAAGACCATATAATATAATTTATTATATTTCATATTCAAATTTAAAAAAAATAAAATTTATTGGTAATATTATTATTGGTAATATTATTATTATTATAATAAAAGATTGCATTACTTTTAGATTGATTTTTATATAAGAAATAGTAGTTAGATTAATATCCTGACAGAGTATTTAATAGATTGAACTGAGACTTAGCTTGAAATCTTATTGAATATAAAATATAGAATGTAGATATTTTCATAGTCTCCTAAGTATGTTAGACATCGTAATATTCTTATTCGAATTTATCTTATTTAACCAGTTCCCTAATCACCTTAATAATTTCAATTTATATTGTATTATATAACCTATATTTGAGTAAGAACTAGCCCTTTTTCTAATGCTTTTTGTTGTCCATTGATAACTGTACTCAAAGAGCAGCCCTACAAAACTTCCTCTCACTTCCTGTCCTAGATCCTTGGGCAGTGGTCTCATTTATCAAGCCCCAATATCAATGTGGCCTAATCCACTAAATCAATTAATAATTTCTCACTGGACAGACCGGAAAAGATTACAAGGCTGACCGCAACCGCAATATGTACCTGTGATCACCTTGATCGTTTCCTGTGCCACACACACAGACACAAATGCGCTCGCTCGCGGTTGATCAAGGACGATCTATTTAATCGAAGGCGGTGCGGAAACCCAGCAAAGTATTTCCGCTGCGAGGACCAAGCCAGGCTCAACTCGACAATTGTGAGCGTATTTGTGTGCGCTCAAAAGAAAGGGAAAAGAGCTGGCAACTCATTATGAAAAATGATCTTGTGATCTTGTTGAATAGTTCCGAAACTCTTTGAAGTGAACCCTAGCCAGGCCTAATGTCAGTTTATTGTGTAATGAGCTCTCCAAATAATTTGGCATGCCCTCCAACTGTAACCGACTCCCAACCACCGATCGCTGCGATCGCTGCCACACGCCGCGCTTCATGCCCGATTTGAGAGCTAGGCGGCATTTACTTTCGTAAACAGATGCCGAAGTTAATTGGCGCACTCCTCCGTGGCGCGACAGCGGCTCACCCTTGCCCGTTGACAACTTGCCGATCGTCATCCTCTTGTGTAATTTGATATATTGTGTCACTTGTCAACTGTGGTGACTTTTACGAGCTGCCTGCGGCAACGCCCCCTCCTCGCCAGCTTCAGCGAACTGCTTCGTCGATTCATCGTCGCTGCGACTGCTGTGCTGCGATCGTCGGCGGCTGCTTTTGACAGATTTGTTGCGCTCCCTGACGTTTCAATTAATATGCAATGGCGCGCAGTGAACGTCGACACTCCCACTCCCACTGCCAGTTCCACTCATCTGCCCCTTTCCTTCTCCCATTCACATTCACATTCCCATTCCCATTTTCCATTCAGATTCCCATTCTCATGCCGAGGGGATCTCGCACAGTCAAACGATCGATTCACCACCACGTCGGTGGCCCCATCGAATATGATTTAGTGACTTTCCTTCCCAATATCCCATTCAGCAGCGCTGAGCGTACAAAATTTTATGACTTCTTACGAGGCGTTTATAATTTTTAGTAGCCTTTTAATAAACTCTCATATCTCTTTGCGCAGGCCGAGACTCGGACATCAGCGACACCGAATCGGAGCCGGGTATTCCGCTCAAACGAAAGCAGCGACGCTCCCGCACCACATTCACCGCCGAGCAGCTGGAGGCTCTCGAGCGCGCCTTCTCACGCACCCAGTATCCGGATGTCTATACCCGAGAGGAGCTCGCTCAGACCACCAGCTTGACTGAGGCGCGCATCCAGGTCTGGTTCTCCAATCGCCGTGCCCGTCTGCGCAAGCACTCGGGCGGCTCGGGCTCCGGACTGTCTCCCATGAATGGTAGCGGTGCAGGCGTCGGAGTGGGTGTACCACCCAGCAGCGCAGCAGCACCACTTGGCTTTGGGCCACTGGGCGTGGGCTCGATGGCGGGCTACAGTCCCGCCGCAGGCACCACGGCCAGCACCGCCACAGGCATGACCGACAGCTCGCACCACCACCACAGCACCGCCCATGCTCCCAGCACCCACAGCGCAGCAGCGGCTGCGGCAGCGGCCCATCACCACACACAAATGGGTGGCTACGACCTGGTACAGAGCGCGGCTCAGCACGGCTTTCCGGGCAGCTTTGCCCAACACGGACACTTTGGCGGGCAGAACTATTACCATCAAGGTGGGTACATGATGCTTAAGATGAAATCCTTATCCATCTTCTCTTTTGTTATGGATTTCATGTACTGAGTTTTCTACTTACTCAATCCATAATCCCACTATCTCAACTCTGTCCTTGCTTTAACTTCTAGAATGAGGAAAGGGTACAAGAGACCTTCCTTTCCATATTTACGTAAATCTTCATGATTCTCTTGCTGTTTTATAGAAATTGAGCTGTCAATATTGACTGTAGACCGATTCTTGAGATTGTCTAAATATTATACATACTTGTCGTATATCCAAAACTATTATTTCCAAAGTTTTTTTTAAACCTAATCAATTTTGCATCTGGATCACCTACTACATATTTATCCCTAATATATATATATATATATATATATATATATATATATATATATATATATATATATGTATATATATATATATATATATATATCCGTGAATTCATATTGTATATCGAGACCGACTTATTTTATTTTTTATTTTTAAATAGTCTTTCTTAACTTATTTATCTTCTTTTCCGTACAAGTCTATTTCTTATCATTCATTCAATTTTAATGTGAATCAAGCAGCATACATTACCCCTTGCCATCTTTTATTATACTTTTTCCTGTTCTCTCAATTTCGTGCTCAACATTTTAGGCGCCTTCATTAAAAAATTATATATATGTATCCCATATTTTCATTTTTCTATCTCGTTATTCAATTCCCTTATCATTTGCTCTTCCATATTCTTGATCATGAATCTCTTCATCTTATTCCTAAAAGTCCGATGTTCTTTCCATATGAAATAGGGATTTCATATGGAAAGAACATCGCACATAGGGATGTGCTTTTCCATCTGTTTCCTTACTTTACCTCCATCTTTGTGTATTTACATTTCTTTAGTTTTCTCTTTAATGTTTACCTTCCTTTACATTCTAGATTCTTTAGCTCATCTCTATCTCTCTTCCTCACACTTATTTTTTTTTTAATTCTCTCCTAACCTAACACCCATTCTTCTTCATTTTAGACTACTCCAAGCTGACCATTGACGACTTCTCGAAACTAACCGCGGATAGTGTATCAAAGATCTCGCCATCGCTGCACCTCAGCGATAATTATGCGAAACTGGAGTCGCCCTCCAACTGGTCGCAGGCTGCCTACCATCTCAACCAGTCGGCAGTGGCGGCGGCCAATTACAACGCGGCGGCTGCCCACCACGCGGTCGCCCAGCACCAGTTGACTGATTATGCGGCCGCAGCAGTGCACGGCAATGTGGCTGCCGCCTACAACCATCCACTGCCCGCCCAGGGGCAGGCGGCCAAGTACTGGTCATGAATTGATTAACTAAGCTGGCGCTCCACACCCAGCACCGTTGGTTAACATAGTGTGGAATATTTCAACTTGATTATAATTATCAGCAGAGGCACATGTAAATCTTAGACACTTACCTATTTATTCCAGCGACATGCAAATCAACATCTAGCTATAGCATTAGAATTTAATAATATGTACATATATTCAATTGCATATAAATTACACGGCTATCAGAAAACGCGACGTGTTTCCACTTTGATTAAGTACGTATTTATTTTGTAACTTAAGATATGAAAAAGCGATATTATGTATAAAGAAAATATAATTATAAAATATAAACAAAGTCGACTGTGGTTTGATTTGAACTAAAGTAAGACTGGTGGCAAACATCTAATATAAATGGAAGACACAAGGTAAGGTGCTTGATAAACAGCTTGAAGTACTTATTCGTTTTATACTTTCTTGAATACTTTTAGGTCTTTTAATGAGTTATGGGTTAAAATTTTAGTTAATGAAATAAATATTTAAAGAAATGAAAATGAAATACTATTAAAAGGGATACAATTTGTATCATTAAGGATAATATCTTATAGCATTGTCAGATTTCCGTTTTAGTTTTCTGTTAATTTTTATCGAATACGAATTAAGAGATAAGTGATGGATAATATAATTGCTAAACACTAAATTTGAATCTTAAAGAAAAAAATGGTTGCTGGGAGGAATTATTGTTATAAAAAACAGCTTCAAGTATTCGAAATTAATAAAGTTAATAAATAAAAAAATTAAAAACAATTCCCTTGATTTCCTAGAAACAATGTTATATAAAATATATGAAAACAAAAAATGTTTGTACTTTAAACCATCTTAAACAATCTTTATCCCGCCGGCGAAATAAAATATATTTGCATTTATAATACATATAATAAAAATATTATGATTTGTCTAACAAAAAGACAAAAATTTTCTACCGAAAAAAAAAAAATATATATATATTGAAATGAAATGTACTATATTTCATTATTATACTATATTTATACATATAAAAAAGATAATATATTATTAAGTATATATTTATAAGCTCATCTCTAAATAGCTTTCAAATGTATCCCATTATTTTCCCCAGCTAATGAAATAAAACAATTCTCTTTTCATTGGGTTAGGAGCAAACCGTTAATAAGTATTTATGTATATATATTTTGGAAAGTATTTTTGATTTGTGTAGTTTTTCGTTTGGAGTAAGTGTTTCGTATATTTAATTAAATTGTTCTGTATAGAGATATAACATATTGTTAAGTATTGTTATCTTTACAGCGCTTCTATTCGCCTTGAGCAATTCGTCGAGATAAGTACATACATAGATAATCGAAGTAAATCTGTATACATGTATAATCATCGTATATGTATATATTTTCATATATTTAAATATATTTTGTTGTTGTTTGCATTTCGAATACTTTAAGTTGGAAATGAATATGTAAGTTAATTATTGACAACATCAGACTTATAATTACGCACATTGAATATGTTTATATTTATTTGGGGTTTCTCTTTCTTTATAATCGATTTCTCTTGGGGTAGTATTCAAATAAATATTTTAAAAGGATTGAATACAATATTTAATGTACTTCAATATATAATTTGTTCGCATTTTTATTGTCCTTTCATTTATTGTCGGATTTGCTGTATTCTTAATTATTGTCTTTGACGCAGTAAACATTCCATCGGTGTATACGAGTACTAATAATATCTTGATTCATATAGGTATGTGTATATATATGTATATATATATATATATACATATATCGTGCCACAACTTAGGCTAGAACATTGCACTAACTGGGTAGGAATTTCCTTTACTTTATTATCAATAATTATTGTCATATATTTATATATGAATACACATATAAGAAGTAATACAATATGTAGGGAGTTTAGGGTTTGGGAACTAGCGAAAAATAGGAGAAGCTGAGCCTTTTTGTTTCGGGGGTTTCATTAAAATTCAACACTTTCTGCTAAGGTACGGCATTGGCACTAAATTTGTTATTGTTTTTCGTTTTGTTTGTTGTTTTTTTTGTTTTTTTTTTTTTGTTTTTTGTTCAGAGATAATCGATAGTTTCAAGACGATATGATTTAGTTGTGATATTAAACGTTTCCATGCTTTGCACTGGCATCAGTTATCTCATTTATACATAGATAAATAAATTATTTGATTTATATATATATATTGATACAGATACGTATTCGAGTGGCACCGAACTACGGCAAACTTTAAGATACAGATACATTTGCGCTGCGTAGCTGCGTGTGCTGCAGGTGTGTGTGTGACGGTGTTAAAGAACTACTACATCGAAAATACTGCAAACACATTTATATATATATAAATATCTATATATATATATGTAAAATTCTGCATACGATATTGTTATTGTTATTGTTATTTTGGGATTATATTGTCGCGATATCTATATAGAGTTTAGTATTCGTAATTGTCCATGGACTCACCGTTGCGTCGATAGACGCCCCGTTGCAATGCTGTAATACGCGGCGGTGTGCCCCACGAATGGAAGGGGTAGATTCGGCTCTTGCTTGGGCCACTCGGCAGCGAATTGGTGGAAATGCTGCGTATGCGTGCTGCGTTTGCTGCCGATGATCTGGCCGTTTCGATGATGGGATCCACATAGAATTTGGACAGACTACCGCGTATGCCAGCACCGCTCCAGTTCATCATCGGTCGATTTGGTAGGAAACAACGTTTACAAACGGCTGCGATTGGTTGACGCAGTCGCTCGTGTTGGGGGTAGTACTCGACCTGTAGTAACAAAAAAATCAAAGGAAAAAGAAAAAGAAAGGAAACCAAAACACACACGCACCCATACATTAGTTTTCTTGCTTTCAAACTTGGTGAATAATTCAACAGCTGTACAATAACAATGTATGCATTATAATATCTCGATCGCCGTGTTGTACCGGAACACATGCAACAATACGATGTACTGCAACCAGCCTACACCTAGATTACTGCAAGAGCACTAAATTAAACTAAAGCAAATAAATCAAGACAGCTTATACATAGACCAAGTCAGAACATGCCAATGGGTCGACTCTTTAGAAACATGCCAATGCGCTGAAAAAAACAAGCTTTAAGCACTTAAATGCCATCAAGAAAACAAACACTTAACATTTCTTCAAAAATAAATGAAAACATACATATATAAATAAATTTGTTTAAATGTAGCAAATTACACAGAATTTTCAGAAAAATATATATAAATTTTAATTAATTAATTTTCCGTACATAAATTTTCTCAACAGCTCAGAAGTAGGCAACATGTTTTCTTTCACATTTTCCTTTTCGCTCGAAAGTATGCTACAATTAAGTGATACAAACTGTTCTCGGGAACAGTTTGACGACTTCCTTCAAAATTTCTAACGTAGTCAAACACAAGCAAAAACTCTATAAAAAAAACTTTTTGAATTTAAATGCCAAATGCGTGGCAATTGAAATAAAGCAAGCGGAAAAGTTCTGAAGAGCAAATAAACTGCAGTTAAAGCGAATGCCATGGAAAGAAAAAGAAGGAGAAGGGGGAGGCAGTCACACGGCACATGGCCTTGGTGGCAGGCAAACAAAATGCCGGAAATTAGACGATTATCCGTAACACGCAATGTTATAGGGTATGGCCGGAGTGCAGAGCTGGGCAAAAATATGCGAGCAGATTTGCCAAACATACGGAAAATTGAATTTCCGGTTGGCAGTCAATTGGACAAACGGTTTGAAAATCAACAGAAATTGTGTTTCGAATGTGTTAACGGAAACATGAACATGAATTGAATTTTTACAATGCAATTTAAATACACAATAGAAGAAAAAATTGCCATCTGCAAGGATTTGAATAGCCGGTGCTGAGTTGCTCAAATATTAAGGAAATCATTCGTAAGTAAAAGTGTTGGGAGCACTGCTATCAGAACTTTTGTCACCCGGACTCCAACTCCTTTTGGATTACGTAAGGCTTGTTGTTATACTCATAAAGAAGAGCGTGCCAAGTCACGTTAGTATAAGTTTGGGTAACTTTCAATCAAATAAGGTTACATTCCTCTCGAATGGATAGTTTTACTAGGCCATGTGAGACTATTTTAGGTTACGTGAAATTAACTATATATATTCGATCAATCCATCCGTCCGCCCATATCTTTGTCCGTATAATGGTAAACCGTTTATCCGCTATTGAGGCTAGAGAAAATGAAATTTCTAGTGTCTGTTGTTATTGACAAAAAATATCAAAAATATATAACGGATATATGTATATCTATTTTTATTTGGAGACGAGGCAAATCGACGCGGTCTTTTTTTTTTTTTTTTTTTTGTATAATCGAATGTGGTTTTAATTATTCACAACAGCAATCGTAAAAAAATAATCGATTATTGTGTATCATATGATTGATCGTGCCATCACTAATAAAACTATACAATTAGAAAATAAATGTTTTTCTAAAAACCTCCTCTATTGATTTGCCGTTGGAAGCTGCTGCTAGCTGTCGATTACACCGCAACTAGATTGATATGGTATCCATGTTGATTTATAATATATTATCCAGGTTGTATTGTGTTAAGCTTAAGTAAAGTTTTAGAATATGAAATACTGTCTAACCTTTGATATCTAAAGAACTGTTCATCTGTCCATCTATCGATTCAAAAAGTTCCAATTATTATAACATCACACAATCTAATCTAAATAATCTTTATAAACTATTCATGTTTACGGTCACTGACGCAATGAAAGAAATTGATACCCAACTACGAATAGATTTTAAAAAAAGGGTAAAGACTATAAAAGGTCTTGCTGGTCAACATAGCATTAAGACACTTATCTATCTAACATAGACTAAGTTAAACATGGCATTTACTAGCAGTTGAGTAAATAGTTAAGCAATTACTAGCAAAGCTACTGATCTAGATCAGCTAGACTAAAGGAATTAGATATAACGATCGTCGCTACTACAATATATAAGTGCACTATCTGTAGATAAGGAGACAGAGGCAGGCATAAGAGACAGAAGATCGAGCAACAAATAAAATTGAGAAAACGATCAGAAATGGAAATTAAAAAGCTAAACACATCGAACCATCTTCATTTACTCATACAAGTTGCCTGGCACGTCCCGAGCGACTAAAGCGACCGCCCGCACCGCCGAAGCCGCCGCCGGTGTTGCCGGTGGGGCTACGCAAATAACGGTAGCTGGGCAGAAAACCGGAACGATAGACGGCGCCAATGTGACGCTTCTGTGGCATTGCCTGCAATGCTGCCTGCTGCTGCTGCTGCTGCTGCTGTTGATCCTCCTCCAGCTCCTCAGCAAGGGCAGCGACATTGGCATCGGCATCGGTTGCTTCATTGCCATGCTCAATGCCAAACAATTCGGGATCCTTGGAAGTGTCTTTGGTAGCGATCGCATAAGCATATATTGGTATATACATATATATATATTTACAAACGGTGCTCGAGAAGGTACTGCATAGCCACTAACTAGGTGCAGTTGTGCTCGTGAATGAACTGGGGAATGGGGGAAAGCAATCTACGGCAAGCCGCAGCGTCGATTTGATAATCTTGCAGAAAGAACTTGAACAATTTTATACAGAGCAGACTAAGGTGATATTCTGTATGAGAATATCAAACGGATACGGATAAAGGCAACGTTTAAATACTTAAATAATTAAACCAAGAAAGCAAATAATAATATTTAAAAATATACCCAAATGAATGAATTCATTAAATAAATAAAAATAAATAAATAATGAAAATGATTAAGTTAATTATTTAAATATTTACTAAATCAATAAATAAATAAATAATTTTAAAACAATGTTTTATATATGTATATTTATTTTAAATATAAAAATGAAAAATGTATATATACAATAATAATATAATGAATCAATTAAATAAACATATAAAAATATATAAACAAAAAAAAAGAAAATAATCGAATATATGTATATACATATATATTTCAAATATACAAGGGAGAAATATGTATAATCACTCGGAGCGGATCCCGCTGATATAATTGTCCATACATAATATTAAATTTTGAACGGACATTTCTCAAGCTCAGTTCCATCTTCTGCAAGCTTACCAGCAAATTCTAGAGAAGCACCAATCTTATGAGTCCACTACTTACCAAGGAAGCGCTTCTCGGCGCGTCGATAGTCATTCCAATCAAGATCGGCATAGCCAGCATAGCTGGGATACCACCAATAGCTTTGCATGGGGTCGGCATAGTCCGGAGCGGCGGCGCCGACGGCGGGCAGAAGCATCTCCTCGTCCTCGCGCTTCTGCTGCACGCCATGAACTGGCGATGACTTCAAGGCGCCCAGGTTGCGCTTCTCGCCGCTGTTGCGCTGATTCTGGTGCTGTTGCGAATTGTAGCGTGCCACGGCGGCGACATTCCGCTTGGGCTGCTCGCGATGGGTGCTGGGCGCGCTCTGCAGCCGGGCCATGGTGGCAACGTTGCGTTTGCCGTTGGGCAACTGGAAGTCACGCGCCAGGGTGCCCACATTGCGCTTGCCAAAGCTCATCAGACCGCCGGCACGCGCAAGCGAGCCAATGTACCGCTTCTGCTCGCTTGGCTCCCCAGACTCGGCATCGGCATAGTCGTCGCCGGGCTCGGCCGTCGGCAGCTGTCCGTTCTTGGCCAACGTGGCCAGACTGCGCTTGGGTGCATTCAGCAGTCCCTGTGCGGCCAAAGCAGCCACGGAACGCTTGTCCTCGTCCAAGTAGTCGCCGTAGTCGCCCTGTTGCTGCTGCTCCTCGCGTTCACGCAGTAGATTCTTAAGCTGATTGCGCAAGGCGGAAGCCTGGCAGAAAAGGCAAAATGAGAGAATCACAGCAAGGGAATGTGTAAGACGGAGATAAGTAAGAATGAATAAAAAGAGAGGAGGACAAAAGAAATTAAAAAAGTGAACGGACAATGAAGCAGTCGATGAAACACACATCCAAAATAATAGAGTTGAGATTAGAGACAAGTTGAAAGATAAGATGGGGATAATAGAGAAGAAGTATATATTATATAGAAACGGAAATTATGAACAGAGTCGGGAAGGATATTTATTAAAAAAGGAGTAAGAGGAAGGTAAAGAATTGTTAAGAAGAAAATAAACACATTGAAGAGACAACAGACAGAAAATAAAGAGATGATAAGAAGATTTAGTGTCAAATGCTTAAAGCCCGCACAGCTGCCATGGCTTGACTGAATAGGGAGAGAGCAGGGTAATCCTTTGGATAGCTTACGTGTAGCTGATACTCCGGGCTGGGATTCAACAGTTGATTTATTATGGTCTCCATCTCACAGGGCGACACGTTGCCAATATCCTCCGCGGCATTCACAGCGAAATCGCGTGGCTGAACGGCCTGCAAAATGGAAAAGAATTTTGCGCCAAGTGAAAAATTTGCTTGCATTCAAGACGAAAGACATTTCAATTAGCTGACGGTGCAGGAGTCGGTGCAGAAGTCGCGCTGCGGACTCGCACCGAGCTCGCTTAATGGACGCAATTATTTACAGTAAATTAATTTTTAAATGTGTCGATGTTTGGCGCTTTTCCTGCCTGACGGACTGCCCTGACAGCTCTGCGAAAGCCTGCGCCTCAAGATGGCAGCTGTGGAAATTTATCGCTTTATTTGTGGCATACTTTCGTGCGCCATTCATCACCAGCTCGAGCGCAACACATTAACGCGCAATTCCGCATATTTATTTAATGCCAGCCACTTACAGAGCTGCCAAACTGTTGCTCATGGCTATTTTTAGCATATTGCTGAAGGAAGTAGGACGGGAAAATCCTTTCACTCAAAGTTCCGCCATCTGGCATTTCTTTTAACTACTTTCAAGAGCGGAATTCTCAGCTGCATAGCCGTGCTATAAGTTTATAATTGAAAACGGGTTACAGTATTTCATAAAGCTTATGAAGCTCCTACTCCCATACCACTCTTACGAAGAAATTGTCTTGGAAAAACTTTGTTAAAAACTTTCGCATACAAAATATTCTCTTAAATAGAAGTTTGTGTTTGAGACACTTTTCTTAGCTTTACCTTGTCCCATGTAAATAAATTGCGTTAAGTGTTCAGGTAGACTCTATTTATGCCAATGCATACTAGATATTGTTCTCATCTTCAGTTCAGAGCTAATCCTACTTAGCAACCGGCCAGCAAATAACGTAAGCACTCTCAAGGTCTGTCATATCTTATTTTTTACTCACACCGAAGGCGAAAAAGTAGACTCAACACATGTGCTAGGCGGAGCGTGCTGCAAAACCTAAGCTGAACTCATAATATTTAGCTTTGAACACACACACGCACACATTCACAGCAGGAGGCGGAGAGGACAGTGGGCACAAGACCAAGCACAGTTTGTCGAGCAAATGGTGCTTCAAGCGAAAGGATAACACCAAGCAGCTGAGGAAAAAGACGGAGAGCGCCTCCTGCTCGAGTGTGTGCCGGTCGGTGTGCGTGTTGTTTCCTGCTGCTGCGAGACAATATATTTGGCTTTTAATAAACCAACGGCTGGATAGAGGGGTAAACAGGGGCGGTGCCTGTTGTGCGGCAGCAGGATGTGCCGTAGTATGTGTTTGCCAGCGGCGCAAACGTCCGCAGTGCAAACGCCGTAAATCTCAAACAGAAATTGACAACTACTTATGTGCACTCAAGTGTGTGTGAATACGTGTGTATGTGTGTGCCTGTGTGTGTGCTGGCTGCTTAGCAGTCAAATCTTATCCCATATTAGCACTAGAAATAACGCCTTGCAGGTGTTTGCTACATCAACTGAATGATATCCTGCAGCTCTTTTATTTATATGATAAGCTTTCAGGATTTGCGCATAATAAAGCCTAATTGGCAGCTCAGAGAAATTAATGAGAATTTCTGATAGACAACTAATGGGCAGTAAGCTGAAAGCAAATATCGATTAGATAAGTCTTTAAAATATTGATAATATAATAATCATAGGAATCGATAATATTAAATAACATTTCGTAACCCGCCAGCAAGCAAAAATAAATTCAATTTCAAAATAAATCAAGTCAAAATAGGTCTTAAAATTGAAATGCTTAACAACTTCAGACTCCCATTGAAAATAATTTCAATAATAATTTATGAGAGCGAATTATTTTATCAGCAATTTTCTAAGCATTTATCAAAAGCTTTTCCGCACGCCATAAATATAAATTTTTATTGTTTTGGGAAAGCTCATTTAAGCGAAATTAATATTCACTCAGTGTAATCGAACAGCAGAAAACAAAAAAACAAAAACAAAAAATAATGTAAAAGCAATCGAGAACATTTTCTCTTATTGACTTTGCACTCAATGAAAATTGTGGCACTCACAAATATGCATGAAAATGTTTGGCAGTGGCATAAGCGATGGCTGTTTAATCTTAAATATGCATGCGAATAGCATAAATCGTTGTATTACAATGCGAAAAATGTACACAATGTTGTTGCATATTCCCGAGCGGGATGCCCTTTGTGTATATTTATTCATGTGAGTTGCGCAGATTGCGATAGCAAACAAACAACGACAACAATAGCAACAACTATGTGTTCAGTCTGCCTCTGACGCACTTCCTTTCTGACTCTCTCTCTCTGTCTCTTTTCACATAAACCTGCCAATTCATGGCAGCAACTCACGAGCGCCCAAAGCATGCAGCAAAAATTTAATTTCAAAATTCAAGCTCTCAAATTCCAGAAAACACTTCAGTTTTTTTTTTGAAATAGTGCCGCGTCACAGCTAGAGTCTCAAGCCCAAAATAAACAAGGGCGCAGAGGCGTAGAGGCGTCGAGGCGTGGCAGGTATCGCATATTTTACTTTTCTCCTCGGCTATCGTAAAAATGTTCTTGTCGCAGCAAATGAAGCGCGCAGCTTTACCAGACCCCAAAAATGTGCGCTGACTAAATTGTTTGCCTCGCTACTTTGTCTAATTTTTGTGCATAACTAGAGGAATATACTATAGAGAAACGGAAAAACACAGCGGGCGAGAGGGACAATTTGGTAGGTAAAGACATTGCTGCTCGGAATATTTTAAATTTATGACTAAAGATAAAGGAAATAAAAATATTTGCTGTCTGAAAAGTTGCTTTCAAGCAAAAATTATTCTTAGCGGCATTGAAAAAATTGCGAACTGTAAGAGAACAAACATTTGTCGACCTAGGCTTAAAATATTTTAAATTAAATTATAAATAGAGTGAAAAGATTTGAAAATACGAGAGGAAATAATAGTATAAAATAAAAGGTACCTAAAACATTTTTATTTAAAAAATACTAATACTAATATTTTAATTCTAACACATTTTCTTAATAATTAAAAATATATATTAAAAAATAGTACTTAAAGTGTATAAAAAAGGTATAATTATAATGAATAAACAAACACTCTTAAAATTAAAATGTCCTTCAAAAAGTTTAATGTTTAAATAACTATTAATTTAAATAAAAGCATTAAATATCGAATTAAAGATAGCTATAATAATTTTCTTTTTAATTTAAAATTTTCGAATAGTCATGATTTTTATTTAACAATTTAAAATAATTTAAATTTACAACAATAATAAAATTATATAAATAAATAAAACAAACATTTAAAAAGAACTGAATAAAAACGCATTAAATTCCTTAATTTAAAAGAAACTTTATAGTCAATTTTTTTTTAATTAATTTAATTTATATCAATTATATCACAAATATTTGCAGGTTTTAATGATAATTTCTGCGTGCTGCATAATTAAAATTTCCACCTCTAATAAAGTTTTATGTTTACTTCTCGCTGATTGTGCAGCAAATTTCATTATTTAATTTGCCGGGGCGTAATTAAAAGTTGAACTCCTTTACAATTGACAACTCGAAAGTGACAAACGCCGACCGCGTCCCCTGGCGCTATAAAAATTCAATTAAAATGCAAAATAAAACACGAGAAAAACAAATGAGAAATGTCAATTGAAATTACCGTTCAATAAATGTCTGACAAGAGCTGCCATCGCACAGGACAGGCCATAACAAGTGAGCTCTTTGACTACTTCGATACGTCTCAATTCGATTTGTATCCTTAGCTAATTGGCCGTAATGTTGTATTACTCCAGCTCAACGGTATGCAAAATCCAACAGTTGAGTCAGCTTTGTGGCCAAGGACTCGTTAGCCACGCCCAGCTTAACTGCCCGCCCACAACTCCTGGCCCACTATGCCAGTCTGTTGTTAGCAACAGCCTCTGTCCTCGCCTGTTGAGCAGCTTATGTCCTGCCGCAAGCAAATTTTATTATCGCCCAAGCCGGTGCCTGCCTTAAGCTTTATTTTTTGTTTGCCTGTTACTGTTGCTGTTGTGGTCATACTCTTACTTTGGGTATCGCAAATTTTTAAGATATTATGTAAAACTATAATGTCGAGATCTTTGGAATCATTATGTAGTTGTATTTTGAAAACTCTTGCCGACACTTTTTCATATTATCAAATATAAAACTAAAAAAATTAAATTTAATTTAAATTAAGATAAATTTTTAATTTTAATTTTTTTAAATTTAATTTAAATTAAGATAAATTTAATTTTGATTAAATTTCAACTAAATTATATCATATTTTATCATATCATATTTATCATATTTTTTTTTTTTTTTATTATTTGGTTTATTAAGTGTAGAAACTGTAAAATCAGATATATATACATAAAATTAGAGCCAAACCTCACTCAATTTGTGAGGACTGAGAAGCTTATCATATTATCAAATAGAAAAAAAAAAAATAAATTTAATTTATGTGAAACTAAGATTAGATTATTATTATTACTATTATTATTTTTTATTTATTTTTTTTTTATTTATTTATTTTTCCTTTTTTATTATTATTATTTTTAATTTTTTTAATATTTATTTTTTTTTATTTTTTTTTTTTTTTTTGTGGAAAACATATAAGTGTATCAAGTCTTTGTCTTTGCTACTTTGTAAACCTTTTTGGACGCCATGCAACGAACCATTTTGTTGCTATTTTCATTTGGCTTTCCACTTACTTAAAACAAATATTGTGCGTGGCATTAAAGCTTAAGTGCTTTGACCTTCCCGGGACTATTCTTGGGATATGCCACATATAGCTAATGGATGTTTTCTTTTGGACAAGCGTCGCAAGAAAATGTCCACTAATTATAACAATAATTAGATGAAGCTTATTTGCTTTGAAGTTTATATTTCTTGCTTATTATTTAGGCATTCGGTAATAGAATATTAAGCATCGACTGCTGTAAGGGTCTTCTGGTAGTCCACTTTGCATTTTACTCAGAGAGTACAGCGTAATGCGAGTGATGTGCTTCGTGGAATCCACACAATAACATTTTCCCATTATGCCCGCTTGACAATAAAAAGCAAAAGCGTCCATTAAACAATTTCAGACATGCCCGGGGACATTATCTCTGCCCGTTGCCCACACACTCACGCCCAGAGCTTTAATTGAAATTACCTCTCACTCACACTTGCTCGCCCTCCCTCTCTCTTTCTCTCTCTCTATGTCCCATGTCCACCCATGCGCTTTTCATGAAACCCAACAATCCTTAATGGAAGCACCAAATCTATTTGGCTAACACCACAAAAGGTAGATGGACGTATGTGTGCGTGGGCGTGATGACGATTACACACACTATTCGAAATGCCAAAGTGGAAAAAAGTAACAATTTTCTTAATGTCCCTCAGTAAGACTCTCCATATGGCGAAAGGCCTACGCACCGCATTAGTGATTGATTGATAATAATACACTAAGAGAAAAGGCGGTCAAAAATGTTTACATGAGCTAAAGTAAACTCACAATAATATATTTCAATTCACACTTCACAGCAGATGCAGGATAATATAATAAAATAATCAAAAAGTTTCGAATGCACACGAGATTCAATTGAATTTTACTGCCTTGCCGAGAGTTTTCGAGCTAATTTAATTTATAAAGAAACATGAATTGTATTTATCATCTAGGCATCTGGCCATTTTTAACCAAGTGTCTCCAGCTGTTGCGCTGGCTGCTCACATTTATTCTCTCATCTAAATCAAAGCACTACAATCAATAAACCGAGTGCCCGAAATTGATTTTGTTTTCTTAACAAAGTCATCAAGTCGTCTGGCTGCGGAATAACGAACACACACATGACTTCGGAAATTGGCGCTCAGGTGATGAGCTCCAGAGGTTTCAATTAAACTGCGTTTACATAGCCCCGGTGACCTTTCACACAAGCAATACCAATGCCAATGCCAATAGCAATAGCAATGCCAATAGCAACAGCAAAAATTGAGCTGCTAAGGCAACAATAAATCACTTCTATGTTTTCTCGAGCTTTTTGTTGTACGTTTCGTTCTTTATTAAGATTGGATTTTTTCTTATTCTGTTTTTTTTTTTTTTTTTTTGCCTGAAGCTGCAGTGAATGGTCTTCGCAACGCAAAGTAATTCTAGCATAAATTTTATAAAAATAAATTTAAGAGTAAGCTTTGACGTCTGCATTCAGTTATATTTAGCTGGCATTTAAGCCAGCTTGGGCAATTGTTTCGGTTTTTCTATTCTTCCGGCGCTCGAGAGTTTGCAGCAACAGTGAAGGGCGACAACTGTTTGATGTATTCAGCCACGCCTGCTGCCCCCGGCCACCGCCTTTTCTATGCAATTCGCACGGCTGTGCTGTACGAAAATAATATTTCCTGGCATTTTATTAAAAATGTAAAATGTAAAGTGTAAAATGTAAAATGTAAAGCATGCAAGCTCCTCACACCCACGCACACATGAAAACATGAAAAGCTGTGGACACGTTATTGATGTCATCGCTGGCAAAGCGGAGCTGGTACTTCTGTCAGTTGGCTGCTGCTCTGCAGCTGCAGAGTCGCCCACGCGGAGTCCTTTTGCGAACATGATTTTATGCAATTTTCATTTACTTTCGCCAACTGCTGATTCTGTGTTTCGACTTTATCAGCTCGTGTTTGAAATAAATTTTGAGCATAAATAGCTCAAACGAAAACTGTGAAAAAATGCGAAAACTCCTGCGAACTGCAGCTGATTATAGAGAGGGGAACAAAAGAGAAGGCGAAAATAGTGAGAAAACTATTCGCAGCATTATTTTTTTTTTTTTTCTCTATTTCGTGTCGCATAGACGAGGCTAAGCTTTTGATCAATTTTTGCCGCCCCGCAGGCAAAATGCATTGAAATTGTTTGGCATTCTATCTCGCGTAAAACCAAGCTTAAACCGGATTAAAGTATTATCACGGCAGTCGAATCAGAAACTATAAAACTATTTGGAATTCCTTAGTTGAGGGTGTAGCAAAACTTTTCATTTTATTTTTTTCATGCTTTTCGCTTCAGCATTAAATGAAAATTTAATCCATTTATGCTTTTACCAGTTTATATAAATTAAATTAAAATAGTTATTATCTGAAGAATAAGTCCTATCAATAGCCTTATTTCAGCTCAGTAACATTTAAGTAATATTTAAATAAAGCAACTTATTTTATTTATATTAAAAGTTTGTGTTTGATTAGCTAACACAAATTATAGATGAAGAGAGCTGCAGGGTACTCGAGATAAATTAGTCCCCAACTTCAGTCAACCTCTTCTTCATCAGTTAATTAAGCAGAAACAATCATATTGATTGCACTTAAGCAGATCCTCAATCTTTGCCTAATCAGTGTCAATATTTATCGAAGATTGCTCGATGAAAGGCGACCCAAAAACTTGGACAAAAACTTTGCAGACAAAAGCACCCAAGTTTGAGTCACAATTGTTTGGCGAATGTCTGGCTAAGGACTTGGGCTGACTCAAAGAAGGACAGATGGAAAGGAAGTCCCACCCGCTTCAGGTGTGAATCCGCAGTTCCGTGTGACTCGGTGAACGCGGCTCAGCGCTCATTATTTATGTGCACCCAGATAAGAGCAGTAAAAGTCACTATATGTGTGTATTTGTGTGTGTTTGTATGTGTGTGGGTGCCTGCTTGTTGCTTATGCAAGATAATGAATTTATGTATGCGCTCATAATTTACAATTCCCTGAGCCTTGATTATTTGCACTGAATAAATTTGCTCTGGCCCACGTTGCGTATGCGTAACTTGAGAGTTTAATGAGGCGCAACAAATAATAATGTGCATTATGAGAGATAAAAGGGACTGGGATTCGAGTACAATATTCTATGAAGCACACCCACACACACACATACACCTACAGACATGTATCGATCTGCTGTCTAATTAGATTGGCATTCCGCATGCAGAGCATGCAAAGGACGAATGCCAATCAGCGCTGAATCACAAATCCCACATGCTCAGCGCGGTGCTCACGTTATGGGGTGCATATCTCTGCCACGTGCACGCCCCTGAGCCCCTACGCCCCTACGCTCTTACGCCCTTACGCCCACGCGAAAGCATCCGAAATAACGCCCATGTCAATAAAACGCTGACGTTCTGTATGCGATTCTGATTGCGAATGCGCTTGGGATTGGCATTTGGATAAGGAAGGGGGGTGCTTACACCGTTGTCTTAGCTGCAGTTTTAATAACTGTCAGTCCGGCTGCAGGGCACGTCTACACAGCACAACATATATCTCTATCCGTTTATATATAGCTACATACATATATACATATATTGCAAATCATTTGACGTCGTTGCAGCTGTCGGCAACAGCGATTACAACTGACACATTCAACAGGATAATAGAAGTCACATTGATTGAAAGCGATGCGATTGAGGCACTCAACGTACAATTTACATTTGAATTGTTAAAGTAAATAAAACAAAAGTCGATTTCAAGGTCAAAGCAGCTCAAGATGAAGGTAAAATTGTGTTGAAGAGGCAAAGGTCAATTCTGAATGATGGAAAATTAAATTAATATTTATTTTTGAATTAGAATGAGGAAAATGAATCAAGAATGCCGTAGTGGATAGTGAAGACTTCTTTTCAATCGTCACGCATCCTTAGACTCATAATGAATTACTCTACAAAGAACAACTGAAACCAAACAAATATACTCTTTTCATTTCATAAAAAAAATAACAAAATTATAACAAATAATTTCTACCTTAAATATATATATAATATAGTATAATATTTTTTTAAATTATGGAAATTAAAAATCAACTTACGTATGTACATGAAATAAATTCATCATAGAGAAAAAGGACTAAATCAAAATTAATATAATTAATATAATAGATAAATAGATTCGTAACTCATATAACATCTGATACCATATTTGCATACATTGTAGCAAATCCTCATCAGATCTTGCTTATAGTAGTGAAACTAATCAACGCAGTAAAACTAATCAACGCATTTTCAACGCAAATTTAAAATAAATGGATGCTAAAATTTGTGAACTGCTTAAGTGGTATATAACTCAACCTCACCCAGACAACTTATTACACCCCTATCTCCATATTATGACTAATATTTTATATATTGTCAAAAAAAAAAAAATAAAAAAATAAAAAAATAAATAAATAAATAAATAAATAAATAAATAAATATTTCACTAAAGATTTTAATAATATAATTAATATTTTTATATTTAGAGTCCCTAGTTTAGAAAAATATTTTCTAGAGCTTACTGCCACGTGAAGCTCAACTCTCAGTCAGTTAATCTATACGTTGCTCATCTATCCGTCGGTCAGTCTTGGATATTTAAGGATCTTCTCGTCCTGACTCAAGCACTGCTGCTCAATGCTCTTGCACATTTTTAAGCGATTTACTCCCAGCTAAGACGACAACAATCTTGTGTAGATTATAAACCACTTTGTTTTAAGCTCTGCAACGATTTTAATTACGCTCAAGCACCCACCGCAATTAAGCTGCTTTGGCCACGCCTCTTGCCTGCCCCGCCTCCCGCCTCCTGCCAAGGACAAACTGTCACTTGAGCCTGTTGCTAACAACTTTTGCAACATTCCTTCTTGTGTGTGGCCAAGCAAAGCTGCAGGAGAGTTTTCCGTAATCTAATCCATTTCTTTGAGCACTTAATTAGTGCAGTTACGTCGTGGCGTATGCGTGTTAAAATGACCAAATTTTTAAATACAAAATTCCAGTAAATATATATTAGAAGAGAGAGGGAGAGAGAGACAGAGATGTTGCTCTTGGTTTATGATTTAGAAAATAATTTGCCACAACAGTTTCGTCCTCAGTCACGCATTTATGACGGACAGCTGTCACGACACGGCTCTTGAACGAAAGGGAAAGGAAGGGGTGACAGGTCACGACCACAGGCAAAACGTTGACAAATGTCAACAAATGTCAACAGGCAACAATAGAAAATGTTCCACATTCCACATAAATTGTTCAATGTTCAGCGCTCACTCTCCGAGCAGAAAAAAGGAAACTGAAAATGAAGATGAGAAAAAATATTGCACTTTGGGCAGGTCGCACGTGTCTCCAAACGGTTGGACGGAAAGGATGTGCACAGAGTGGGGCGGAGCACGGCAGGAAATGCCTTCTGTATCCCATTGTGGCAGCCGCAGCGGCAACTGTTGCAGCTGCCCCATGGGCAGGCGTGGTTACAACATAAATTACAGCATAGCAAAGGCGTTCGCAGAGTGCAATTGAAATATTGCAGACAATTTAGCCAGAACAAGTCCATTCTGTGCCAGTGCGTACTGTAGCAGCACCCAAGAGCCAGCTAGGACAGTAAATGTCTCTCTCATTTAGTGATTGTGTGGGTGGCAGGAGCGACGAACATGTTCCACATAATTTATTACATAAAATGTGGGCGTAAAATGTTTAGGGATAAGCAAACCTAATTTTGAAATAATTATCAAAATATGTCAGAGCCAACGGAGATTATATTAGATTCAAATTAATGGAGAAAAGGTCAATGATAATGGCAACTATTTTGTGGATATGGATATGTGCATATATGTAATTCAAACGAAACTAATTACTAAGATAAGCTAAAATTCTATTCTGTAACTTGTGCAACCCAATATTATAGAAATATTAAAATTATATATTTATTGGAAGATATGCTTTCATAAAATACTAAACATTTTTTACACGGCTATACAAAATACAGAAAAATAATCAAATAATCTTTAATAAGTATAAGTAATGTATTTTGAATAATAATATATTATTATTTTTTAGTATATATCTACGCCTAACAGATTGAGGAAAACTGTCTCATAGACAGTTTTAAAGCTCTGCATTTCTGCATGAAAAGTTAGAAGTACATATATTAAACAATCTATAACTAAATAATATTTAAAGTTAGTTAGGCCGTCAATGATTGACTGCAATATTCGTAAAGTAAGTTTGTTCTTTATTAATTATTATTTTAGGCTGACAGATAATGATTTAGTATCCAAATACTCGAATTCTCTTAAGATGAAAGGGTCTAAAATAGTGTAGCTGATATCAACGTAGGCATTATTGCATTCAAAAGCTTTGGAGCTCTAACTCTAAAATCAATATTTAATTAAATATTTCATTTATTCTGCATAATACAAGAAAAACGAGATAGAAAAGGCAATAGGATAACAACGAGGATAATTCAATTTAAAAATGCTATGCTCTTTTCCACGTATAGGCTATTGGAATAACAGGAATGAAGTACTTTTCATTTCCGCCCAACTGTCAAACAGTCGGACATAATTGAAATCTGTTTTGTTTGGACACAAATCCGTTTAAATAAAAATTGTAATGCGCCACGCAGAAAATAAAGCGTGAGATAAGACGACTTCCAAATACGAAAAGCGTTTTCGCAGAAGTTCACGGCTCGGCGCACGCACGTCCCCCTCTCCGACCGGACACTCCGGGGAAATGGCGAAAGTGAAACCGCAAGTAAATAGCTGTGGGCTTTGATAACTCGTCTGCTTGATGCAGGCGTTGAAAAATGCCCAAATTTGAAAAAAATTTATAATCCGCACACCACCCAGCCCCCCGACCCACCCCTTGTACTTACCGCATTCAGCAGCATGGCGAAGAGCAGCACTAGCCATTGGCTCCTCTGTGCATTTGTGTGCACGGCCTGCATTGTGCTCGGTCGAAACGTAGACGAAGCTGTTTAATTTATTTCGAACTTCCACACAGAACGCGAACTTCACGCGGTCACAAATCGAATTGGATTAGCACTTTGCACCACTGTGCGCAGTCACTCTCAAACTGTTTCAAAATCTAACGGACAATAAGTCTCTTTGCGGCCTCTGCTTCAGATGCTTCCCAGACACGTTCGCAGGCAAGTCTTTCGTTTGACTGTGTCCTGCAGCCAGCACACTTGGCTTTTTATACGGCCCGGATAACGGTACTCTCGGCTCCGGTTGCTCGGCATACGGCTCGCTATTGCTCTCTCGGGCCTGGTAACGTGAGCCGAGCGCCAGGAAAAGCGGATAAAAGTTCCAGCAGCAACTGTTGCTAGTTGCAGGCGGCATACTTTTGGGCCCCTTACAATAACTGTAAAAGTGTGTATGTATGTGTGTGTGTGTGTGGGCATGGCCTGCTTGTGGGCAGCTTATGAGTGGAATGACGTCATCACAACTTGCTAGCCGAATGTAACTTGTTGGCATATTGAGGGCAAACGTGCAGCACAGTGGAAGCAAAGAAATTTAGCTGAATATAAATCAAGACGATGCAAATAATTTGAGCATATATCTATCAATCAAGACAGACATAAGCTTAAGGTCTTAGTTTTGACCCAAATAAATATAGATACAGTATAAACTTAAATATTTCAATCATATCTAAAGAAAAATAATAATAATAAAATATAATATTTTTGATATAATATAATCCCGTTTTAAATAAATATATATACTCTATTATATTCAATTTCACTTCCATTTAATATTACTACTCTACCTCTTTTTCACTACACAACATTCGGTCTCAGCCCACTGTGCGCATTGCTCTCTGCGGCCATGCGAAGAGCGTGCGGTTACAATTCTCGGGCGAGCTTATTTATCCATATGCAGATGGCTCTCTGCGGTACCGTTAGTTGAGCAACCCAGTCAGAGCACTTGCGCAACGCTCGGCGTTCAATTACAAACGAAATTCGAATAGCTCATACGCACCGTGGTACGCCAAAGAAGTTACATGAAGGACAGCACTGCTGGCATAATGCAATAGAAAACTTTTCCTTAGTCCAATTAATATTCATTTAGTTCTTTAGAGACTGTTAACTAGTCGAAGTTCGATTTTCGCTGAAAACGTTACAGTAAATACCACAAAATAATGACATTTGAAATTGAATTTATTTGTGAACTCTTCAAGTAATACAATTGGAAATGTTATTTGACTTTACATCAATCATAAAATACAATACGAATTAGATTATTTTCACATGTATATTTATATTTATTACGTGTTCTCAAGATCTGTTATGTTTGATTTATGGGCTCGCAATGGATTCATAGCATCACATTCAATTATCAAGTTTTTTGGTAATATCTGAAATACTTTTTAATTTACTGTAAATATGTTTATTTTAAAAATACAATAAAATACATTTAGTTATTTTTTGATTATTTCTCATTTATGTTCTTAAGCGGTACTTTTTAACATATGACGTGTTTTCTTGAAAGTAAGCGTAAACAATCTGGACTTAGGTTTTTTTTTTTTTATCATTAAAAATAGAATTGAAATAGAAATAATTAATTGCGACAAACAAAACCAATAATAGACTATGACGTTTGCAGCTGCTGGGTACTTTTTAGTAGTTCCCGTCTCTCTATAGTGTAGTGTATAAATACCAGTAGAAACCGTAGATCAGCAGTCAGTTTCGCTCTGTGGGTTGAAGCAAGGAATATGCGTTTCGCAATAATATTTGTAGTTATAATTGGCCTGTTGGCCTCAGCTGCCGCCCAAGGAACAAGCAGCTCGAGGGTTCAGGGCAGTTATAATTCTGGCCAACGCGGTGGTCCGCTAATCTACAACAGAGGTGGGTCAGCTATCCCCAGAACAACGGCCAGTTCAGCTTCAGCAGATGCCTAATAAAGTCTTTTAGAAGATGTGCTAAGCTTGAATTTATTGTGAATAAAAATACATCTGTTATGTTGCTTGATGCCAGTGAGTGTATCAAATGCCTCACAATGGCTGTCAACGTAATCCCGCAAGCAATAAATATCTCGAATTCATTATCCCCTGCAATAAAAGTCGTACCCCTGTCACATATGCTACCCCTAAGGTACGCGAAAGGGTTACACTATGTCAGCTAATGCAAATGACGAATAGAGTAAGACTGGATCAGTGGAGAATGATTGACTGGCATATACCCTGTAGTTAGTTACGAGTTGGTGTGAGAAAGTTTAGTATACAAATTTGAGAAGAATGATGTATGTATGTATATATACATGTGTTGTGCTTCCTCTTATGAAAATATTTCATTTTCGAGAAGCTCCACTGCAAATCAGGAATGTTTGAGAAATTAAAAAACAAGTTAGAGGTAAACTGGAAAATAAATTAGATCATAATTCGACTTTAAAACAGTCCATAGATATCAAACTGCCTTATCGCATTCTTCTGTGTGTATTAACTGAAAAAGTCTATACCTTGATCAGTGGATTTTACATCTGAGCTCTACAGAATTTCACTCAGAATACCTTTTCTCTCTGCCGAGCTATGCCGAGTTATCATAAGAATCATACAGATAGTATAGTGTAGTATAGTCTGTCATACCCTCTTGTCTCTATTGCAAGTACTGGGCATATCAAACAAATTATGAAGCGTAAACAGCGTCAACGAAGCTGCACGTAAATTGTGCAAAGTGCAGTTCGTATTGATATTCATGTGCACACACATACACTTGCACACCCTCATACACACACACATACAGAGATGGAGAGGGAGAGTGGTTCACCTCAGGCAATTGTCACGGCTGAATGCAGTTAACAGATTGCACACCGATAGCCTCGACACAGGTTGGCGGCCTGCAAAGCCGGCCGGTTAAAAAATTCAGTTAACACACGTCAAAGCCAAAGGCAAAGCCAAAGCCAGAGCCGTGAAAAAACAAAGGGTTGCAGTTCGGTTTTTGTTTCAGCGTGGCGATGCATAAAATTTGGTTAGACCAAAGCCAGCCAAGCAGCGCGACGAACAATTCAGGATAGATGCACCTCATCCTCATCGAGGGTAATGCATGCTAAACATATGCAGATTAATTCGCAGCGATAAATGAGCGGCAAATACTTTTCAATTTATGCGAATACTCAAAAAACAAAAAATAATATATACACATAAGTAAACAACTTTAGCCACAACAAACGCATATTTTAATTTGATTACTAGCTAATTGGCGGCCGGGCTTTCATATGTTGCAATCAATTTTGATTTGCAATTTGGGCAAAATACAGCAAATTAATTGATATAAAAATCGATTAAATGACCAGGGGATTAAGGTATATTTTGCTAAAGGCAAAAATATTTAAGCAATTTATGTAATTTTTAAATTAAAAGACGTGCATAAATTAAATCTATTGAAAACGCAAATTTACAAAATTAATTGAAGTAATATAAGAGTGTGTTAGCTAAACAACTTCCTTAATCTGTTGGAAACAGAATAGATAATACGATGAAATTGAAAGAAATAACAATTCAATCATTTATTAATGAATGGAGCTAGCGAAATGGAATACAGAAGAAAATATATATCACAAAATAATAGAAAAGTGATACAGATTCAGCAAGTTTGAAGTAGAATATTTATTAATAAATCAATGAATATAAAGAAGAAGAAATATTCAATATTTTGATTTATTTCATTGGTATAAGTTTAATGAGATAAATAAAATAATTCTTACAGAGTAAACATTAAGTGAAACTAAATATTTTCATATAAATTTATATATTTCAAGGTAATTTAAAGACAATTTTGTTTTAAAAGTATATTTCGTAAAAGTCCTTAGACTATGTCTCAAGTACATAGCATATGCATTGATACTTTACTTTACTCTCATGCACAACAAAGCTTTAAAGACTTCTCAGTTCATTTGATTTAATTGAACAGCCAAAGGTATTAGCCAACAGCTGATGCTGCTCTAAACAATCCGTATGCTATGCCATTGATACTATCATCATCATTTAGCACATCAACGATGCTCAAATTGAGCATATATCAAATTCCAATTGCCATTTGCCACATACATCGACCGCATAATGAGCCGAAAGCCACTGCTCGAATCGCAGCACGAGTTCAGGGGTTAATCAACTCGACCGCCGCCCCAAAAACGAAGAAAAAAAATATATATATATATACATATATATAAAATTGGCGCAACACGCACAAACGTGCCCCGCGGCTCAAAGCCATAAGAGCCAAAAGATTGGGCGGCTGCCACGCCCAATTGCTAACAATGCCAGCAATTCAATTGGCATCAGCTGGGAACCCGTTTAAAGCAAAACAACTTCATGTGGTCACGCTTTAAAAATATATATCTCCAACAAAAGTATGTATATAAACAAGTGAGAAACAACAAGTAAGAAAATTCTAGTCGAGAGTGCTCGACTAGATACTACCCTGAACCCAACAAATAAAAATGCTCATTTAGTATGGCTGAAATTTCAATTTCAATGTATTTAAAAATATAAATAAAATACCAAACTCATTTAATAAAATATAAAAATATTTTGAAACAATTAAAAAAAAATTAACATCAGTTGCATCGATCGGGATTCGAACCGCGACCCCTCGATCGAGCGTCACGCTGCTAACACACTAGGCCACCTCACTCCTGCTAGTGGCGCTGGCAAAACTCAATTAGATTCACTGCTGCAGCGCCATCTACCAAAACTAAACGAAACTAACTGCTGATGTGATTCTAAGAATCTGCTAGAATAACCAAACTATTAAAAACGCACATAAAGTATAGTTAAAATTTCAATTTCGGTGTATTTAAAAATATAAATTAAATAGAAAACGCATTTATGAAAATATAAAAATATTTTGAAACAATTAAAAAAAATTAACATCAGTGTTGCACCGATCGGGATTCGAACCGCGACTTCTTGATCGAGCGTCATCCAGCTAACACACTAGGCCACCCCACTCCTGCTGGTGGCGCTGGCAAAACTCAAATAGATTCACTGCTGCTGCGCCATCTACCAAAACTAAACGAAACTAACAGCTGATGTGATGTTATTGTTGTAGCTGCTGCACGTGCGTTTGTTAATTGGCCAAATATTTGATTATTTTTTATTAATTTTTGACTGAACGGAATTTAATGAAACTTTCAGCATATGATCTACATATTATATTGAATATTTGAGTAATTTAAAAAAAGAAAAATCATTCACAATTAGCTATAGAGGCATCTGATTTGAACTTGAATGTTTTTACTCGATAAAAACATAACGGGATGATTTTTCGAATTTTAAAAGCAAACTCGACGTCCGCGCTGTATATACGGTCATTTTAAAAAAAAAATTCAAGTCTCTAGCTCTTATATCTTCGGAAATCGACGCGTTCAAACATACGGACAGACGGACAGACGGACAGACGGACGGACGGACAGACGGACAGACGGACAGACGGACAGACAGACAGACGGACAGGGCCAAATCGACTCAGCTCGTCGCCCTGATCAAGAATATATATACTTTGTGGGGTCTGCCACGCCTCCTTCTGCCTGTTACATACATTTCAACAAAACCATTATACCCTGATTTCCCATTTTCAATGGGTTCAGGGTATAAAAACAACTAACGCAAATTCCAATTTAAAATAAAATTACAAAGCAACAACAATAAAAAATAAAACCGCTTTTTCGGTAGACCTTTTGTTATGAAGTGCTCACAGCGGCGCAGAGCCCCGACACCTGAACAGATGTGTAATAAAAAATCGTGGTAATAGACACGATAAGTATAGGTGCACGCACACACGCAGACACACACATAGCAAGCGTATATATCATTATCGGAACGCGCTTTGCATTATAATCGAGAGACCCTAGCCAGACTGCATGGCAGTTCCATTCGCTAATTTGTTATTTAAATTCACAAAAGCAGCTAATTAGCGGCTCTTGAAAGCCGGTCCGCAATATCTTTTGAGGCCCGAGCCCCGAACCTGGCCAAGAAGCCGATGACTAATAGACGACATCTGGTTGTTTATCTACAGCATATCAACGTGCTTTATCCCATTGTTATGTTGTCTAACTGTCAAAGCGTTTGCTGTAATTGGCTAACAGAAGCTATAAACAATAGAAAAATAAGTGAACGATTCTAACCGAAAGGTGAATGCACTACTTTCAGAATAGAATTTCAGTTTCATCAAGTAATTAAAAACAGGTAGTAACCGACTGCAATCTTATTTAGTTTTATGAAATAGGTTGGCCAAAATAATAAATAAGAAGTATTTTAATGCTCATATCAAGTCTAATATAATAATTTAATATTTCATTACCAAGTGAACTACGCAAAGAATTTAAAATTATATTTGAAAGGTCATAAAGTCATTGGCTAGTACATTAAGATTTTTGGACAGAGATTTGGCATTGATCAACAAGAACTGTAATAAATTTGTTAGTATCGATATTGTTACAAATTAAATTATAAACTCAATATTCCTTGTTCACTACATGAAGTGTATTGAAAAATAAATCTAGAATTGCAGGTGTTGTAATTGGGTAATAAATGTGTGTCTAATGACGCGCTGTGTCAAGCATATATCATAGCGATAATTAGAAACGATTTATATGGTGTCTAAAGAAACCATTTGAGGTGTATATTGAGGTCTCGTTAAAGGCCCGCCTCAAGAATGCCTAACTTAGGACAATAAAATAAATAATTAAAATTAAACAAGTTTACTGCCAACAGACACAGAGGGTATTCAAGTGCAGAGAAATTAAAAAATATCTAAACGTAGTATTAGTTGAATTTGATGATGATTTAAAACGACTTCCTTTCCCACAGTTTGATAGTTGATTAGAATTAGCCTTGGGCTAAGCATTTACTTCACATGTAGCCGACAGCCTCTATCGTGTTAGAGGCGACTTCCATAAGGAAAACAGAAAACAAAACCCATCCATCAGCTACATTTAACTAATGAATGTCAAGTTATGTAAACATTTTGAAGTACAAGGCAAGCGAATGTTTACACAGCACACGAACATATCGTATCAAATTATATCGCATCGACAACAATTTGATCAGCTGACTTGAGATAAACAAGTTTATAGAATATTTCAAAATTAATTTCAATTCAGACAAGATTGAGAACAGGTCAAATAAATATTGGGTATAGACAAAGTGAGTGCTGGGGCTTAAACTCAGGTTGAAAGTGAAGAACTTAAATGCCTAAGAGACGCAACTTTGAAACGTTTGGAAAAATATTCAAATTTAAATATACAATATATACACAAAATTGAAATTTAACTTATAGTAAACGCAAGTGTTTCCATTAATTAATTAATAACTGCCAATCGGTAAAAGTATATTAATCGACACAGGTTTTCAAATAATTTTAATTTACAAGCTTTATTTCTTTTTATTTTGTTTCTGTTTACTTTAAACAAAATTGTAAAATTATTTTGGGAGATTCTTTGCTTATTTGAAAACAAAATACAAGATACATGCGTATGTTAAACTAGGATAAAGAATTCGAGCAAAATAAAGCTGAAGAGTAGGGAGTATCGGGTTAGGGCAGACGCAGGACACAGACAAACAAAATAAAAGTAGTAATTAATTTACATATTTGGAGTGTTTTCACTTAAATGTATATATATATATATATTATTATATATATATATATTACTTATGTTTTACATAGATTTTACATTTTAGACATATACATATACATCATATCATAGAACGTACATATCTTTATAGCAATTCTATATCAGGCGCCCAATCAATTAATTCATTTACTTTTACTACAGCTTATTGTGAATGCTTTTGCGCTTAACAAA
This sequence comes from Drosophila arizonae, assembly GCF_054131065.1. Lineage (NCBI taxonomy): Eukaryota > Metazoa > Arthropoda > Insecta > Diptera > Drosophilidae > Drosophila > Drosophila arizonae. Next base: position 23,205,552 of record NC_142925.1, on the reverse strand, counting down.
CTAATATCTAAAAAAGCCTGAAAATTAGACAAAAAAATAAAGAACTATGCAAAGCAGCTTAAAAAATGTTAAATATGGTTTATCGGTATACAAGATATATATACTATATATAAATGTAAATTTACTTTTGATTCATTTCCTTTTGTGAGGGGCTAGTTTAGGAATGTTTTGTGTTTCTCTCTTAAAATTTGTTTTCGCTACGGTACATACATATATGTATATCCATATATATATTAATATATATATATAGACGAAAAAGCAGGCATTGGGGGACAGTATAAAAAATATCAACTTTTGTTCGCCTCTAATATCCACTGAACACCCACACAGAAAGCTAACCGGTTATCGTCTCGTTCTTTGTTCGTTTGTGGCGTCCTATATATCAATTATTAATTATGTCTGCCTATCTTTCCATTTTGGGGCCGGTGTCTTCTACATATGCCTACGAGACACGACACGCTCTCAAAGACGGGTACAACAGGTACAACAACAACAATTAAACGCTATGCTAATTGAGGGAGACCCTCCCAAAGCCCATCTACAGATTTAACAGCATTATCGAGACGAGCGCCATCACTGCATATCCTGTCGCCTGTATTGTGGCTATCGCGTTGTTGCTGCCGCCCACTCCAAAGCCAGCGAGCGCTGCATCCTTGGAGGACATGTTCTCTGGTGCTTCATGTGAGTTGACCTCATTCGTTGAGGTTGAATCGTTCAAAGTTTTCTCCAGCGAATCGGGTCCGGAATGCTTATCGCCCACATGCTCGACGCGCACCATGGGCGGCTCATGTATGGGCGTGGGCTCGTTGGTGCTGGTTGTGGTCGCATGTGTCGTAGTCGATGTGGTTGACGTGGTGGTGGTTGTTGGCACCAGCGTGCCATTCTCGATCCAATAAACCGGACTAAATTCCATCTTCACATCCTTCAAATAGCTCTTGCGCACCTGCAAAGGAAGCACCAGATTAACGGAATTCGTAAAGGTATGCTGGCACACTCACCTCGGCGCTGATTTTGCGCGAAACGCTTTCGCTGTCGTAGTAGAAGGCGGACAGCTTTGCGGTGTAGGGCGCCTCAAGAGTCACATAGTTGCCGAGCAGCGTCACATTGATGGCCGTGCCTGGCCAGAGCTTGCTGAACACGGCCTTATTCTCATGCCGCTTCTCGCTACGTTTCAGAGCCCAATTGATTTCGGCGGGCGTGGCCACATTCTTCTCGTAGATCTTGGTGGGCAGGCCCTTGGCCACGCCCTCATGCGAGCCCCAGTACTGCAGATAGTCAAAGCTGTAGCTAATTATCTTCTCCATAGTGGCGTAAGTGTCGCCTCGGTTCTCCAGAACGCTGGTGGCTATAAAGAGAAATAGAATCCATTTTAGTTAGGTTATACTTTGGTAACTGTATATCTCTCTCCACTCACCCAGCTCTGTCATATTCTCGCGCAGGCTGGTGCGCAGCCGGTCCAGCTTGATGTCTCGCAGCTCATAGCTGAAGGGCTCCGTTTCCACAAGTACTTCGCCATCGTCATAGTACTTTTCCCGATCGTTCTCCGCCACCTTGATTTTGCCCAGACCTACGGGCTCCAGTCGTCCCAAATTGTAGTCCGCACCGCGATGCGATTCGCCGCCCTCAGCATTCGGCGGATGCACTGCACGATGGCGCGCTATGTAGGACTCATCGCCAATGAGAATGGCGCCGACCGGGATGCCCGCATTGAACTTCGTCCAATGCTTCCAAGCGATCTTGCCCAGGTGTCCACGGTTCATCAGCACATCAAAGTTCTCATTGATGGCGTGCTTGAAGAGCTCTGCAACGCAGACGTGCCGCTGCTGCTTCTTCTCGGTGTGGCCAGAGGTGCGCACTCCATCGATGGTCACGCGGCACACATAGATGGGATAGTGCTCCTCATCCGAGATGTATTTGCCGCCCTCGACAGCCGACTGCATTTGCTTGGAGTCCTTCGGATCGTACGTCTCCCAGACCAGAGTGCTCGATGTGACCAACTGGCCCAACTGCGTCGAAGCATTCTTGTATGTGAGCACAGGATGTGTGTGTCCCTGGCCGGGTGTCACCAGCTGCAGCAGGGCCATCACACAGGCAATGCCTGTCAAATGACAACTGCTCCGACAGCTTCTGCTGCCCATGATTGTACTTCGTCGTCTGCTCATCTTTTGTTCTCTATGTTGTGCCCAAAGTGTTGAGGAAAATTCTGAAAGAGAGCGAAAGACGTTGATGGAGATTAGAAAGTGTATTTATTACCGTTATATTATAATTTTTATTTTTATTTTATTTTATTTTATTTTTTTCAAATAATAGATAGTAAGCCCTCTCTCTTTTCGATGGAATAGATTTGTTCTGAGAAAATATTCTTTGATATTTTAAGCACATCTGTGATTCCAAGTCAAGAAGTAAACCTTACTATAATTAAATTGGTATGCTCAATGACCTGAATTAGGTTTTAAGATAACTTTTGTTGAATCATTGAACTAAAATTGTTTTCCTTAAATTCTCTTTTTCAATCGAAAAAATATTTGGAATTAGAAACGATTATTATAAAAAGTCTGCCACAGATTTTTAAATTAGAATACTGAATCAGATATTGGTCATTTAATTACAATTTTAGTAAATTTAAATTAATATGTTTAAAATAAAAATTCTAAGCCACTTTAGTTTGTTCATAACTATTTAAAAATATATACGAATTTTATTTCATGACTTCTCATCAGTCTCCATTGTCTTCATTTGACACAATATGTTTCGTTAGACGAGGACACGTGTGCAAGAACTTCTCGCAGCCACTATGCCTCATGTGCACATGTGAAAACTTTGCCCTTCAACTTACAGCCGAAGTTTTGTGGCACAAAGTTTCATTTTATCAGCTGCCGAACGCCATCAAAACAAATACTATTGAACTCGTCTGCGAAACGAAAATATCTTAACTAAGCATCCTTAATAGACAGCGCTGTTGCTGACAGTGCGTTTAGTAAACTTGGTTTGGTTAAATGCCTTTGGCAACGAGCGGCACATAGTGCATGAGTAATGTAAGCCCCCCTTTGAAGCCCAACAGACTGCGGCTCCGACGGAAGTTCGCTTGGTCGGCTCCTGTTCTATTTGCCAACTGTTGGTGTGGTGGTTGCCATTAAAAGCTTAAATGGTATAAACAAAGCCTGGCCGAAAGATGTAAAGACACCACATCGAATAACCCCCAAAAACAATTCATTTGTCCGCTTTGTGGGCTTTATGGCAGGGGGCGTGACAGCTGACGACGAGGCTGATCATTAGACGCGTCAATGTCAGCACCGCAGACACAGACCGGCAGACAGAGAGACAGACCCGCCGCTGTCCACTTCAGACTGGGGAATACATGAAAAGTGGAGGCGAAACATTGTACGCGCCATGCGCCATGGGACACTCGATGTTGTCCCAATAAATTTGTTGCTTGTTTGCGCAAAACTTCATCGCAGCCAAAACACATGGCGTATACGTAGCTCGCAAGCGTAAAAAATAACAGATGAGAGCAAGAACATTCGCGCAATTGGAAGAGTGCATACTCTTAGTGATAAAACTCTATAGCTGGTCAATTCGAGGGATAAAGCAAATTTTATATGGAGAGGTTTTGTAGAAGTGCAGGCATATATGAAATCGTAAGTGTTTTTCTTTATCATGCATTTTACACATTCATATATGTGTGTTCCGTAAGTCAACTAGATCTTTCTCTTTAACATATTCAGTAAGGCTGAAAAGAATAAGGCTTTCAGCTTGATATATGAATATTTAACAATTTATTTATATGATTAGCCTTACGATGTTAAAGAGAAAATGCTGGGACATTTCAAAACTAAGCTGTATTTTTTATGATATAGGCAACTTAACCCTCACACACGCACAAATTGAGATATTTATCCAACCAAGTATACACAATGAACTTATGCGCATACTCCATCGAAGCTCACTCAATTTGTTAGTAAATCCAACTACACTTTGACAAATAGAGTATATTACTCCAAAGCGGAAGTGTAGTCGACGCCATGTTTATTCATTAGCAGCCATTGTCGAGGCTGGCAACTCCTTGTGTCGCCTGCATGTCCTGCAGCTGCTGCTTCTGGTGCTGGTGTCCACTAGAACAGCGTCTAAGGTCTGTCTTCGTCCGCTGTCCGTCCACTTGACACTCTGCATTGTGTCGTGGCTTTCTCTCTGCCAATGTGTCTAACCTTAGCGCTTGACCTTAGCTGACAGCTAACACCACACACAAGCACACCGGCCGCTGTCTGCGGCGGATATGAGATGATAAGGTTACATGCAACATCATTTGTTTGCCTGACAAATGATGTGTTATTGTGATAGTGTTTCAAAAGCCAGCCCAGGCACCAGCAACGGGGCATGCAACTTTCTCGAGTGAGGAGTCGAGTTCAAGCAGACGTTGAGTCCAAATTTAAATATTGCAACACAATTGAGTGTGCAGTGTGTGTAGGTAGGTAGGTGCAGCTGTAGCTGTAGTGCGCTGAGTGTTCTGTATGAGCTGCCTGCAGCAAGTGATGGATGACAAAGCAGCCACTGAAGACTTTGAAAGGATTACGCCGATTAGAAGATGGCTAAGGAGAGACGAGTGCTTGGCATAGTAAATGGTTTGAAGTCTACAAATAACGAGTTGTATTTATATCTGTATGTGTATAAAGCTATAACTCATAGGATAGCTGAAGTTGAAGTACATTGAATTATTTAGATTTAGAATACTGAATGAATGTCTGGAGAATTTTATAAGTTTCGCTGCACAGAAATCCAAAGTACATAAAATGGTATTTGTTTTTGTTAGAGTCGGAAGATTTTAATAACATTTTTTAAATATTTGTTAGTTATTAGTTATAAATATAAAGTATTCCCGACGATAGTGAAAATTCAATAAGCAGAAAAACAAATATTATTCCAGGGTATTCTAGCATGTAATTTTCACACTTTATTTATTTACTGTTTCTCTGTCATCATAAAATTTCATGAAATATTGTAGTAACATTTTTTTTATTACTAGATTACTACTTTCGGAAGTATTAGATCCGTAAAGTTGCGTTTATCTTAAGAGACTCCTCTTAATAAAATATAATAATAAAGAGACAATTTCCATAAAACTCGCCAACAGCTGTTAGTTAGATGTCACGTACTTTTCACTTTATGACCGAAAGTATAACCCGAATTTAAGTAAATTATGTGATGAGCGCAGCAAAATGTATGTTACTCATGCTCGGACGACCTCAGTCCACTCACTCCACTCACTTAAACAGCTCTTAAAACATTTAACTATGACGCATGGCAAAAAATGTGAGCCACTCGCTAGCAGAAGAATTACAGAATTACAGAATTCAAGAACTCTTAGCTGCCGCCCCAGAGTCGTCGTCGCCGGAAGTAACTCTCATAAAAAGTCGGCAGCAAGGGGGTAAAGGGTGGGGTTTAATATGCAAGGAAATAACAAGACATAAATTGACCTCTGGTAACCGCATAGTTGACCCCCTTTTTGTGCAGTGCAATAAATATGCTAAAAATAGCAAAGTAAATTAAGGCGCAGCGCAAGAGAATGTCTGTGTGTTGTTCAAGGCGCAGCCAAGTTGCAGCACTGTGCAACAACACAACTTGCAACATGGTGCACGTAGCGCTTAGCAGCAGAATTCAATTGAGCCAACGCCGGTGAAAGTTCACGTTGCCTTTTATTAAATCAAATGCCTGCAACTTTGCAACATTGTTGCAGGTCTCACACTCTTTAATTTTGGGGCGCAGACATTGAGATTTACGAGGCAAGCGCTGAAAGGTCTGCGGGCGCATAACTAAAAAGCAAGAGCAACAAAAGGGGCAAGGGGCAAGGGACGAGAAGCCAGCGACATAAGCTGGGGCTGCGCTGGGGCCAGGCGCTGCGCTAGTTTAATTGGATTTTATTGAACTTTGACTCTGACCCTCATAGCAGCTATTGCAACAAGTTGCAGTTGTTGATCGTAATGTAGATTGTTGCATATGCAACATAGACACACGCGCACACAATCATGAGCACATGAGTTATGAATCCGGTACTTCATGAGGGCGGGTGCGCACTGCGCACCGCGCTTCAATTCAACTCAATTTGGCATTGACACCACGATAATAGGTCGCTCCTTCTATCGCGTTCCCCATTTGATTTCTCACTTGGTCAATTGAGAATAGCACGAAGCGCTGACAGAGTTCACTGCACTTGCTGGGCAGTAAAATGAGCCTTAGAGAAGGGCTGTAAAACGAATTCAAAATACCCAAAATACACGATAGCTAAACTGACAATGATATGATATATATAAAATCTCATAATTTTGATTAATGTCAAATATAAAATTATTATCAATAGAAAATAATAAAATATGTACGAGCATGACTTTTATATTGAAATATCCCATAGACATCACCTTTTGTTTGTTACATTAATTTACAAATAACTTTGTTACCTTTCTCCACTTCAGTGACTATAGAGTATAGAAATTAATTAGAAACTCATTAAGAGTTATTTAGCTGGCACTACGTGCTGCCCACTGTGATTGGGCGTGGGAATGTAGCAAAAATCAGTCGGAAGCACACAGCAGAGATGGAGCTGGCGATGGCGACGGCGACGGCGACGTCGACGGAGTTGGGGAGCGAGACAAAAGACAAAATGTTCCTAACTCATTTACTGCTTTACGACACTACGCTCCATGCCAGATAATTGATGTGAAGTGAAAAGTGTTTCGAGTGCTCGAAAACTTTAGTGAGAAAATTCAATTACTGCTGAGTATCGAGTGTTTTCCAGTGAAAAGTTGGTGAGGGCAAGGGTTAAGCTCTTCTTTGATTATGCAATAAATCAGAGCTCTCAATGGACCACAGAATTAGTTTGGGGTAAACTATTGTTGACTGCGACGAATTCAATGAAAAACTCAAATGAAATTGAATTTTCCTGCTTGGATAATAAATTGCATTTGGGTGCAGATTTTCTAGAGTTGTCCACGAAACAAAAACGAAATAAAAATATGCAAATCCAGTTGAAGTTTAATTAAAATAGAAGAGATAAAAAATGGCATTGCAAAAATGTGTAAAGTCAGACCACGGTCATAGTTATCCTGACAATCCAAGCGGTGTTTTCTATTTTCAAATAATATAATTTTATATATATTTGTCGGCATACGTTAGAGATATTTGCGAATAAAAATAATATACGTAACCCCCAGAAAGTAAAGATTCGGAATATATTTAAAACAGCATATACATATATAATAATTACAGTATAATATATATATAACTTTTTATTAAATTCTAATTCCTTCAACTCTTAGATTCTTATTCAAAGACTTCGATCTCAATATAATTCAAAGTTATTCCACAAGTTAAAAAAAACTTGTCGTTACAATTAATACGATTCGAAAAGACTGTGGAAACACGAATAACATGAATAGTCTGAATAATCTGAATGATTATACAACTGCCCGAGCTTTCTACTAAAAAAACGATTGAGCAATCGTGTTCCACTTGGAAAACTAGGTATATAATCTCAATGATTGCGTTCAATAATGCTCCATAATTATTGAGAAATGTGTATCCGCAGTCTTTGCTGGCTATTGATAAATGTTTTCGATTTGCCACTTAATTGATAGAGCAGAGCACAAACATTTTTGCAGCTGCTTTTCGCGTTTCCTCAATTATACAGTGGGAAAAGTCGTGTGTGATAATTGGACTTGAATGGAAATTGAGTTGTTTTTCTTTCTAACAATTTCAGTTTTGCTTTCTGTTTTACATCGCTATAGCAAGCTGATCTCAAAATGTGGGTGGCTCAAGGTTTGGACTGAGCGCAGCTTTAACTATTGACTGTAAGTGCAATGCCACGCCTTCTCTGACAGCCCCCTTAGGGCGCACAAACCTGTTTGGCGTGAGACAAGTTTCGTAATTGCCTGTTGGATTTAGCTTTACTCGACAACAGGTGTCGATGCCGTCCACCCCCAGCCCACGTACTGCGCCTCTTGCCCCTGGCACCCACGCTAATTGCCCCATCTCAATATCGATTCTTTATGCAACCAGTTGCCAAGTCCCGTCTTCCTCTTGCGCTTACTCCCGCCTCCTAATCTAAGTCGCACCGCGGTAACTTTTTGTCTGATGTTTTCCAGCGGCAGCAAAATCAAAGAAAATAGGAAAGCAACAAAAAAAATCGTTGCTTTTGGCTGTTGCTCTTTTGGCCGAGACAGTTGTTAACTTAATTAAAGTGCATGGCGCAAAAGTAACAAGAGTAGAGCAGCGCAGCGCAGAACGTGAGTTGAGCTGGGTTAACGCTACAGATGCCCTGCACGATTACTCTATAAAATAGCTTCAGAAAATTCTATTTTTTTCTTTCTTATGTTATTTATTACTTACTTTATTACTATAATTGTTAAAAATGGCCAACATATTTGTCTGTCTGGCGTTAATATATCTCAAACTGAGCCATTTATTTACCGCTTAATTTATCAATTATCTTTCCATTCGTCTGTCTAGAAATCGGTTTATAAATCTGAGCTAATGAAACTATCTCTATCTACATCTCTGCTTAAGTGACTAAAAAATTTAGATTGCTATACATCTAACAATGGATATATTGACATATACATTAACGATCGATTAAAAATCAATCCATTTATAGACATATCTTACTATACTCGTATGGATTCATCCTCCTAAGTAATTATCCAACTCTATTTACATATATAAATCATAATTTCTTTTACAATTCCAACTGCTGCTTAAAGCATCTTGAAGTCTTAGTAATACATATCTTTCTCATAGTCACTTTTATTTAAGAGATTATATAATAGTTTCGTATGCTCACTTTGTCATCATTAGCAATTATAGCTCTTGCCACATGAGGTCTCTGCATAATACTTTAATCAAACACTTTATTTTTTCTTTCATCGAGAATTTTTTTTTTTTTTTTTTGCTTTCTACGCATTTTAAGTCAGCTTGGTATTCAAAATATTTTTGTGCATATGTCACGACTTTTTCTTTTTTTGGCTTCGCTTTTAAATCTTAAATGATTCTCAAGTCTTTCTTGTTGATTCTCAATGTGTGATTTATTGCAGGGCATCGCATCTGTTTGGACAGCTGAGACAGGCCGTTGCGTATGCTAACCAGCAATTGACACCCCCATCGAAAGCCCCTTCCCCAGATGCCCCATTTGCATGTGCATCTATTAGAGCTGCATCAATTAAGGTGTCTAGAGGACCCAACACACAATACACACATACATACACACGCACACTCACACACACACAATACACACACTCGTTAGCGCCAGACTCCAACCGATTCGGACCAGCTGCTGGCCAGCCCATTAAATTGAAATGCACGTGATGCACGTGACAATGGGCAAGGTGTAAAGGTGTGTGTCCACTGTCTCCCCTAACACCCCGCCGTTCCTGTCTTCATTGTCTGGCCTGTTAGCGAAACATTTTCCGTACACTCAATTAATTTAATGGATCAATCGATCGTTTTGTTTGATGCTAGTCATTAAATTAACGCATTGACTGTGCAAATTGTAAGCCGTTATTTATCATTTTCCATTAATTGAAAGCTTTTATTGGCAATCAGCAGATGCTAAGTAAACAGCAATATTATCTAATTAAAGAAATATTATCTAACTAAAGAAGAAGAAGAATTAAATCTGCATTTTAGTTTGTTAAATTTCCTAAGCTATTTTTTATTCTCATGTATTTTTACAACAATTTTTTGATACAATAAAAATCAATAGGAAAGTTTTTATTTTTATTTTTTTTATTAAATCCACATCAAGACAGGAAATATACAAAACAAACAAAAAAAAAACTGTCTCAAATTGAAAGCTCGTGCCGCGAAATCGAGTTACAGCCCCAACTAGCTAAATGAATATTGAAATTTAATTTCTAGTTTATATGCAAATTGTAAACTCATAAATTGTAAGACCGGCTCGTTTCCCGCTTCAGTTTTGAAAAGATAAACAAAAATTATACAAAATACTCGCAGAGCTTGAAAAACTTGGCAAAGATTTATCTAAGAAGCTCATTGGGCAACATTTAATTAAAACGAAATTAGACAAACAAATGAGCGGCTAATTAATTAATTCGTAATGCCCAATAAATTTGTCATCAATTTCAATTCGGAGGCACCCCAAAAAATGAATGCATTTTCTATGCTGCTTTTAAGTAAATAATAAAAAAACAGAAATAATAATAAAACCAAACAAAAAACGATCCGCAGCTAATCGGTCTTGAGCCTCGAGGTTTCATAATTTATATTAATTTATTTGTAATTTAATTTTGTGTGCTTTATAAGAAGCATCTTCGATCCCTCACAACTGTGCGCAATTAAATATTTAAATTGTTTTCGGTATTTTTTTGTATGTGTATTTTTTATTTTTTTCGACGGCTGCTTTTTGATGCCTTTGCATGTTTTCAATTTGCCGCTTAACCGAATTCAGTTGAAGGTTAAAAAATGTTTCAATTAATAAAATTGACATGGAAAACATTTCAGCCGGATACGGCGTTTAAACATGTAAAGAAAAAACGAATGAAAAGAAGAAACAAAGAGACACTTGAAACTGAATTTATATTTAGAAATATTTTTTGTTTTTCTTCTAGTATTTCTTTTCTTTTATTTGATTTCAATTATTTTGTTTTCATTCCAATTTTGCTACTACCTGTTATCGAATTGTGTGCAACGAAACAGTTTGCTGGGCACGTGCTTGAGTGGACTGTCAAATATTTAGTCAACAGGAAGATGAGATGATGATGAATGACAGTTCTATTAACTTTCCACTGTTGTGTGCTGTCGCAGCCAAAATAATGATAAAATATAAACTTTGCAAGCAGATGTATGATTGAATGTGAAGAAATAGCAAAACAATAATAATAAATCTTTTGATTTGAAAAGAGTTTCGATTGTTTTCTCTCAACAAACCTTTCCTTTGATGTCAATATTGAATTGTTTTAATATATGTTGTGATTCTACAAATTTGAGTTATATATTTACATAGTTTCTGAGATATTTCTTTGTATATTATTTGCTTAAATTTGCATCAAGTGAAAATTATTGGAAATGCAGAATGAAAAGAAAACAGAATTCAGCCATGATATCAATATGCCTGAAGACAGCAAAGAAAAACATGACTCGGATTCTTTGAGCTCCGATTCAGCGGAGGAGGTTAACAAGCACCGCAATGTTAAAACTAGTGAGTAAAATAAAGTTTGAAATTTTCAACATCCCATGCTAACAATCTCTCAAACATCCACACATAGCTGAGGGTCAGCCCAGTAAACCCATCGAAGTAGCGTTCGTGGCATTATCGTTCATACTGATGTTCATCACGTTTCCCATCTCGATATTCATGTGCTTGATCATTCTGCAGGAGTATCAGCGGGCCGTGATATTGCGGCTGGGTCGCTTGCGCCCGGGCGGTGCACGTGGCCCTGGCATGGTGTTTGTACTGCCCTGCGTTGATAGATATCGCAAGATCGATCTGCGCACCACATCTCTCGATGTGGCCCCACAGGACATACTCACCAAGGACTCGGTGACCATCAGCGTGGATGCTGTCCTCTATTACCGTGTCAGGAATCCACTTGACGTCGTCCTGCAAGTAATGGACCCCGAAAGCTGCTGTGAGCTGTTGGCCATGACAACTCTCAGGAATATCACTGGCGGCTACATGCTCATCGAGCTGGTCAGCTCCAAAAAGGCCCTGTCCAGGGAAATTAAGGCCGCGCTAGATTCCACTGGCGCCACGGAAGCATGGGGCATTCGCATTGAACGTGTCGAAATGTGAGTAGAAGAAGTTAGAACAAATGCTATCGAATACAAGTGGCCTTCAGACATAAAGTAAGATCGAGTTAGATCTATAAATAATCTCATAATATTCTATTCAATAATATTAACAATTCAACCTTTCACAAGCTATAAAAAAGAAGATATATTTTCTATTTAGTTCAGGATTATATTAAGAACTCAGACATTATTAGCTGACAGGTTTTTTTCATTATCTTGCTGCCTTTTGTTGGGATTCGCTCATGAGATCTTAAATTATTCATACATCGAATGGAATTTATGAGTGCTCAAAACGAGCCACAAACCCATTTTATGCTCTTCGCAATGAAGTAGCAATCTAATTTTGAGTACGTTCGAGTCTTAATAGCTCTTTTCTCTCATCCCCATAAAGCACCGATATTTATATGCCGGAGTCGTTGCAACGTGCCATGGCCGTGGAGCAGGAGGCGCGCCGTGAGGCAATGGCCAAGGTAGCTGCTGCAAATGGAGAACGCGATGCCGTCAAGGCACTGAAGGAGGCCGCCGACATCATGGAATCGAATCCCATAGCTCTGCAGGTGGGGATTCATCTTTCGCTTTCTCATAAATGACTTTTGAGCTATAATTATGAGTCGATATAAATTTCCAGCTGCGCTATCTGCAAACACTCAACACGATTGCCAACGAGGATACGCAGTCCATTGTCTTTCCCTTCCCCATCGATATCATGCAGAAGCTAATTAAGTGAACCGATCTTGAGCTTCACAAATGAACTTGAATTCAGACTTTTTAAAGCATTAATCAAATCGTCAAATTTAAAGCTAAGTTAAGGGTAAATTATGTACATTTGACGTATTTGTATATATTAAATGAAAGAAATACATGAGCAAAAAATATATTTTTGAATAGTTGCTCTAACATACATATTATATCAACATCAGAGCTTGTGTATAAACAATTTGGTTTCTCTTGAAAACGATTCTGAATTCTACTGTAAGATGTGTGTGTATATAAACTTATAATATCTCTATAGTCTGTAAAACCATTTATGAACATAAAGAAGCAAAGATTTTGTAAAAATCAGCATAGGTTCAAATGTTAGATTTTCGGCGTAGAAAGAACGCAAATGTCAATTATTCTCTCAAGTCTTGGAGCATATTTCCATAATTAAGCAATAGATTTATGGCTTTTGTTTCTCCCTCGAAGACCACAAGCAGTAATTTGCATCATTAAAATCAATTAAAATCTGTTGTAATACAGCGCACAAATACCAATTAATCTTGAAAGCATATTCAAAATAAACAAAACGAACAAAGCAGTAAAGTTAAGAAAAAAGTGAATACAAGTACAAAGTACCCCGATGTCGAAATAAATTTCTGCTGATTGACATAAAAGACAAATGGCCCGGCAAGAGCTAGATGCAACTCTGAAGTGGAGGGACTCTCAAGGCTGCCAATAGGGGGAGAACGAGGGGGGTGCGGCACATACTTGAAGAAATCTTGAATGCCTCTACTACTTGCAGCACTTGCAACATTTTTCGCATATAACTCACTTTAATGGGTTTTTAATTATGCTAGGGCGCAGCTACTCGAACCTCTTGAGAAAATTCATTACATTCAATAATTTGATAAGGGACTTTCTATGAAAAGCCATCGGGCACGCTTTTAATTGAACAACACACTCATATTGTTTTCATTTTTATTTATTTTTAAATATTTCTCTTGGAAGCGTTGACCCCGCTGCGCACTTTAAACAACCAAATTTTGGTCATGGACCGTTTGAGTCGAGTTGCGAGATCGCAAGTTAGACACATGTGTTTTTTTTTTTTTTTATTCATTTATTCTTTTATTTTCCCAAAGAGCTACGTCATCGTAGCAGCAGCAGAGCAGAAACCGAAACAGAAACACAAACCGGTACCGGTTGGACGCAGCGACGAACCACGTGCTTGGCCACTATGCCGCCAAAAAAGAAAAAATAAATAAAAGAGCCAAAGAGTTGAACTGGTTTTTTGCGCTTTAGCACCAAAATAAAGTACTGACTTTTTAGGCAGAAACGAATATGGAATCAGCTACAGTAAACTATATCTATATATGGGAAAGACAATGAATATTAAGTGTGACTAAAAAGTAAAAAGATAAAAAATATAGAATTTGAAATAATAATTTACAGTGCAATCAACAAGTAATATATAAATCGATCAAAAATGAAAAAACAAAATATTTGTAATGATAAAGTTTTATGTAAAAATATTTAAAATTTAATTTCAAAAAAAAAAAAAAAATAAATAAAAATAATAAAAATATATAAGTGCATTTAATTTAGTTTAACAATTTCTCGTATCTTGTAAAATTTTATTTAGTTTTTTTGTTCTTTTTGTTTATATATTTAAAAATGTAGTATTTTATATGGTACTTTTATTCACCAATATTACCTAGTAACATCGCCTTCATATAGCTTTAGGGTATTTTTATTTGTATTCTAATTTTTCCAACAACAATATTCATTGCCATGTTTCGAATTGAGTGCTTCAAATAATTAATACACGAACGCCGTTCTAAGCGCTACATATGTATCTCAATGTTCATTTATCTGTATCTGTATCTGTATCTGCGCATCTCTCGAGCTGAATATAAATTAAATTTATGAGCGCACTTTCAAGGTGACTGTGACGTAATAAGCCAAACACAAGCTTCTATTATATGGGCCCTGTACTTATTTGGCGTATTTGTTGTTAGAGTTAATCAATTTCGAGATTTGTCTCGTTGTTGTTCGGCCTGACAGGCAGCCAGAGAGATACTTTTCATAATTTGGCTAGTGCTCACATTGGGTGTATCTAAATGCGAATCAGAATCGCATATGTCAGCATTAAGAGGCATAATACCCAACACAAATCATTTTGCCAGCTCTCTTTGTAGCTGAATATGAAACGTTGCCTCATAGATCGTAAAATGTATCTCTGAAATTGTTGTCAGCGAACAATTTGTTGTTGTTGTTGTTGTTATTTTGTGCTCGTGTCTAGCTTGAGCATTGAACATTACAAACGCTAAACTTGGGCAACATGTCGGAGAGCTCCATTTGACTTCATATATAATTTGTACATTTATTATCAGAGCTGAAGTTTATTTTGTAATTTCAAACCTAATAGCTATAATTATACTTGATCAGATATATTTTTGTGTGGGCTGCGGTATGATTTTCATGTTTCAAAAGCTATTCATATCTTTATTCCAATCGATAATACATATATCTAACAGAATCACTTTTATTTTATAACATTTATAGATCTATGTCTATGATTTTACAATCAAATAAGAGGGATTTTGTTGAATGTTAGATACTATCATAATGTTTTATTATTTATATATCTTTATTTTCTGCACCTCTGATCCCTCTGCTGACTTACTAATTTATTGTCTAAATATTTAATATTGATAAGCGTATCATATTCAAATTATTAAGCTAATTAATTAAACGATTCTTAATACGCATATTATGCATGTAAACATACATTAATTAGTTTTGGAATATTTCTCCATTAACGCGCAGCTCAGTTTCGACATATTTATAATCGTATTACCAAAACTTTTCCAAGAAACATAATTCACATTATGACCAAGTTTCGTCTGATGGCAAAACTTAATTAAAACTTGCTGCAAACACAAACAGAAACCACATAGAAGTAAAGAAAAATATGAAGAAAAAAACTTTGAAGAGCGTCTCAAAATTTATTCATAACCCAGCACAGATGTGGGCTCCGATTACAGACCACGACGACACACTCGAACAACACTTGAGAGGAATAAGAGAAGCGAGCAGTGGCAAATGCAACTTTAAACTATTTCCATTTGATTTATTCATATTAAAGATGCACTTCGGTTTGTTGGACGATAAAACATGAATGTGGTTTGCCTAACTGTATATATTAAAGTTATGCCTGGAACTGCAGTTGGATGATGTCTGATGGCTGTTGGCTTGTGGCTGTTGGCTGTTGGTCTAGCTCTTGCGCTGACAGGCGGCTCCATTAGCACCTCATTGACAGGCATCGTGTTACGCTGCCGGAGGAGGCATTCGAGGGCGCCGAGGGTATTTCAATGTTCGTAATGAAACTAGATTACACATTGATGATGCGCTCCAGTAAACTGCTGTCCCCGCTTTTGCTGTTGGGCTGCTACTTGGCATATCGCGTGCCGTACTTATTATGTATCTTTGAGATACAACTATGCATGTGTGTAACTTGCGGCTGCCTTCATGGAGCGTAAGCAGAGCCTGCCTGTTTTTGTTGTTGCTGCTGCTGCTGCCGCATAAACAAACATCAGCGAGTGCTTGCTTTGCTTTCAATGACGACTTTTGACAGCCCATCAATAAGCAGAAGCAGCAACAGCAGCAGCAGCATCTACATCTCTCATCCGCCATGTTTTACACACCAAATGAAATTTGTAAAGCGATTGAAGTGGGTTATCATATTATTTCTAAATTCAACACAAACTTTTATTAAACAAGAGCCAAAAATTGTTAACTGACAGCCATTGTCGCCTGATATGTTGACAGAGCTCTTCTATTGCTGCCGTCTCTATTGGCATTTGCTCAACTCTTTGGAAGACTTTGTCAGTTTGTTTGCCCTTTCAAATATAAGAAAAAAACGCGGCCTCAAGCTCAACACTTGACACATTTGTCATTTGATCCTTTTAAGGCCCTGAAACTGTGTTGTAATTAACTCGCAATTTGCATTTTAACGAAGGCGCTAAAGCCCTTTTAATACCCTGTATTTAGACAATACATTAAGAGTAGTCGTAGAGTACATATGTATGCATGTATGTACGTATGTATCTCGATTCATATATATATATAATATTAATTAGCTTTTAATATAAACTCCATTATGAATTTCTATTCATTTTTGAGCAATTTATAACAACTTTATAGCATAATAAAATTTTTAACAACATTTTCAATTTTGCGGGACTCGAACTGTGGCAACAACTTAAGCCATCGAAATATATTTTCTCTGGATAAGCAGAGAACAGGGTATCTCTCTGCACATCAGCTCATTTACATGTTTGCCTTGCGACACATCTGCCCTTTTGCATATTGTTTACACACTCTGAAGAAACTTTGTATTACTTTTTGCATGCCAAAAACAAATGGCAATTGTTTGTTGTTTACTTTAACTAATTTGTTATTGTTGTCGCTTACGGTTTCCACCCCCTCCAGAAATGTGTGAAACGTAATGTTTAACTCGTTTGGGCCTGAGTAAAGTCCCTAAGAATTATGCTTTCCGGGTTTCTTGAAACGCATTTCAACTCAAATTACGGCGCCAAATGGACGCGAGGGGTCTCTTTGGCAGTGAGGGCAAGGGGATTGCAATTTTTTATAACAAAAGCATTTTTCTATTTGGTATTTTATGTACTTTTTTCATTTTTATATACATATATATACATTTTTTATTTTTATAATTTATGATTATTTTTTTTTTTTTTTTTTTTTTTTTTTTTTTTTTGTGAGTCTATGCGAGCTGCAATTTGTTTTATGCGCTCAGTGTCACTTTCAATTTCTAGCAATTTAAATCGCGTTTGCGGCCAGCGGCCAGCGGCCAGAGAGCAGCGGCTTGTGCCGCGTATCCGTCGAATGAGGTCAGAATTGGACGAGGCAGCTATTAAAAAAAATTGGTTAAAAAAAACTAGAAAAAAGGTTCCACTCGCCCCCAACTATGCGACAGATATACGAGTATAAAAATTGTATATATAGAATACGCCTTACTGTGCGTTTTTTATCACGTCAAGTGCCAAAGGAATGAATTGGACATGTCGAAATCCACACAGCGATCTGTGGTGCTGTTAGTGGTGCTGCTGGCAATTTCTTGGCGCCAGTACCCCAATCAGCATAAATATTCACACACAAAATTGCAAGCTAGTTGAGTCTATTTGCGTATAACGAATAAATTAAACAAGTTGCAACACTCGTATCAACTCGACTCGTTCTACGGCGACACAATTGATTGAAAGCTATAAAATTGTTTGTTGGATAAGAGATGCTTGACTAGCTGCGAGGTATTCTCAAGTAGCAGATTATCTAACTGGCTGACCGTCTACTTGGCTGACTTTATATCTATCTATTTACCTATATATATGTATATGTATATGCTATAGTATATCTACTTTCCTAACCTTGTCAGATTTTTGCTTATACATATTTTTAAGCTTCGATGATATTGAATTTAAATTATTGGATAATGATTTTATCTTAATCATCTTAATCACGTTATACCATAAAAAAAAAATTATTATACATTAAAAGCAAACAAATTAGAGCATTAGTTCTTTTCATCAACTGTGTGGAATAACAATATAATAAATATTAATACGAATCATGTTGCACACAGCAATAGCTGCAGCAGCAGCTCGTATGTCCTTAATTAATGTTCCGGAAGAATAGAAATTATTGAAAGATTAAATGGAAAAAATATACACTATCAAATTGCATGTTTTACAAATAATGAATGATATAGTAGAGTGAATTTGATGAAAGCAAAACAAGTTGTTATACAACAGCAGAAAAAACGTGACCTTTGCTTATCAAATACAACTGTAAGTTGATGCAAAAACGACAGTAGAAACGAATTAAATTTGAAATATGTGAAAAATGTTAAAGTTATGGCAGGCTATTATAATATGCACAGAATGTGAATAGGAATATTCGTGCATCAATTTGATAATTAGAAAAGTGGACTCAAAGTAGAACGGAGTTGGACAAAAGAATGTCAGCTGTCGGCCGCTACTGAACACCAGGTGGCGCCAGCAGCTGTCGCCACGCCCATTTAGATTGGCGTTGACAGGCCACGATGAGTGGCGGACCACTGCTGTGCACTCGAACAAAAGCCAGCGCGTGCAGCAATTATATAATTGAGTCTGACTGGGTCACAGTCGCAGCATTTAGTTAATTGAGGTTAGAGCAGGAGATCTGCTCAGATATCGTGATAGTCTATATGTAGATGTATGTATGTACAGATATGGGCACACAAGAGATTACACACTTGACATGAAATGTTATTAAAAATGCAGTCGAAGCCCCGCTGATGACACCGTTCGACAACATTGACACGCATCTCCACGACTAAACGCATCCCACAGATACAAAGATACTTTCGTATCTTTGTGCCCAGCGAGCACCTAATGGCCCGTCGCTTATTCCCTGCGGACTTCGCGTCTCCACTGGCATTGTCTAAGCAAGTGAGGTGGGCGTGCTGGTGTGAGTGTGGGTGAGCTACCAAGTGCATGATATGGTGCATTAAACGCGATAAGCGGCGTCGCTCGTGTGCCTCCAAGATTGGAGTCGCCACTTCTGGCCGCTGAGTTACTATCGAGTGGCACGCACTGGGCTTCCTGCCGCTGCTCTGCTTACCCCAGCTTCCTGCTGCTGGCATGGGCATGACAGTGGGTAAGTGGGTTAAGTTATTTAGTGTGCGTCTCAAATTACAAACTGAATAGCATTTGGGTCAGAAGGAATTGTTACAGGAAATCATGAAGAAACTTTTGAAAGGGTGCACAATTTATGATATATTATAGGAAGTTAAACACGAAGCGAACTGCAAGCACCAACATAAATAATAATACGAAATCAATTCGTTTCTTTTCAATAAATACCAGAATGGTTTTGTTTTTGTTATGCCAAAAATATTTGTTCATGCGCTAAAATAAAAAGTTAAGAAGTTAACAATTGTATTTTGGACACATTTAAACAATATTTTAGCTTTTCTAAACTGGTTTTCACACATTTATTAGTCAATTTGACTTGGAGTTTCATTTTAATATGCCTTCCTAATCATTTGTTCTATTTGTCTTAGCTATTCGTTTATCATCAATCATTCAGCGCAATCTCGTTTGTCAATAAACAATAGAAATTTATAGTAACAGAAATCGTCTAAAAATCCGCATGAGTAACTTGACTTAAGCATCAGTCACTTATCAATCAAACCACACTATTCGTGTTTTATACCCATTATGGTGAAACTTTATTCAATACGGTGATACTTCGATAATCAATCAAAACATGTCAGTCAATCAGTCAACATATGATCCGCTGCATTAGTTACAGCTCTTAACCATCATTAAGTTATACAATCTTAAATGAAACCATACTATTCGTTTTAAAGAAACTTTATGTGATAACTCTTATACTCTTGGTATTTTAATAATCATTCATTATATTAAATATCAGGAACATGACTTAAGCATCAATCAGTTAGTCAATTCTTCAATCAATCCAAGCTCATACTAATTCATACACATTTTAGCGATTTTCAGAAGAAATATTCGAGTGCACAGTCATACTTTGTCAGCAAATCCATCATCACGTTACTTCGCCTGACCACAGGGTATCTCTCGTCAATCTCGGTAAATTCCTTCTACGTGATTTTAATAAGCATTTGCCCATTCGTTAAGTTTTAACCTTGCAGCTCAATTCCTTTCAATCCTCTCAAAATTTATGCCACTTCGTAAGCCACACTCAGTGCGACTCGTAAATTTTATGTGCTCATCAAATTGTTCAAACATCGTTCTATATATATATGTACATATACATCCAAAGAAAAAAACCCGTAAATTTGAATAAATGTATGCAAAGCGTCGCCACATGAAAATTAATCACTGACAGCAGCTGTCGACAATTTGGAGGTTCGTTTTTGCTTTTGGGGCTTCAACAGGGCGCTACTCAGCTACGCCCCCGATTCGAATAAACCTCTCCCGCCCTGTCCCTACATCGCGGCTTAACTGCATCGGCCTGAAGCTATTTGTTCAACCAATTGAATTTATGTTCGGGTGAGAAAATAAATAAATAAAACCAACAACGCACAAAACATACAAATTTGCTTATGAAAACAGAAGAAACAAAAACGAAATGCAAAACTGCAACTAAAAGCGTGAAAAGTGGAGAGAGGTTCTCAACGGCAAAAAAAAAAAAAGCAGAAAAGCAGACAAGGTAAATAAAAGCGTACGACCCCATCAACAACAACATCTACAAGAGCAACAACAACAACAACGACAACAGCTACAGTTATTGCTATATGTCTGTCTGATCTCAGAGCTTGGATAAAGAAGAAGAAAAAAAAAAAAAAAGAGAGAGAAAAAAAAACTGCGACGCTCGAGCCTCACAGCCCCCAAAAGCTTGTTTGACATCCAGCTGTAGCCCCGCTTGTAGTTCAAGGTGCGCCTGACAACCGTTCAAGAGCCAGACTATGCGGGTACAGTGAATCTTGCCTACAGCAAATACGCCTAGAACAGAGTGTTGAAAGAAACTTGGAGTGCTTATGAAACTTTAAGCTACACGAATTACAACTTTTAAGATAACATGAAAAAAAAAAATTTTATTCAAGAAAATAAAATTATCTATGGGAAATTGCCTGGATTAAGATTGCATTTAAAAGCATTTTCATTAAATTACTACGAAAATTCTTAATTTTAATATTTTGGAATTTTACTTTAAACTTGAAAACAAACTCACTTGTATAAATTCAGACTCTAAAACTACAAATTTGGAAATTAGCATATTATATATTAGCTAAGAACATTAAATTGTATGGACATATAAAACAGTACGGCTTAAACATTTATTTTTAGCTCAGATTTTAATTACAATTTATTAACTTTAAAATAGAGTTCTGGGTTTTTCTTCTTTAAGTGTAAGGCAATGAAATTAGACTTTCAAATAATATTTATTTAAATAAATTCCAAATCTGTTTAATGTCCCTGCATATATGTTTAATAATCATAACATCGCATATGCTTTACATTTTATCGAAGCTCCACTGTAGCTGCTTACTTTCTTTTATTGGTACAAGCGCAACTAGAAGGCAGTTTGTATATGCATTGTAAATTGACAATGATTGCCCACAATTTGCTGAGCACAAAACGCGACGCTAACTGCAGATGCAGATGCAGATGCAAATGCAGATACAGATACAAGCTGCAGATACAGATACAGCTATACAAATATACATATATAAACCGTTGTAGCTTGTAGTTTGGACTTGTCTGACTGCCGCATAATTCAAGCTACTTAAGTTTGTCGCACGGTCAACTTGACACGAATCGAGGGCCGCGAAAAATAAAACATATAAAGAAGCAGGAATCTTGACGATTCTCTGACAGCTTCACTCTGAATTTATAAGCAGCCCCAATGATTATTCAATTAAGATGAATGGTAATGGAGTCGTTCAAGACGCCTCGCTAATTGACAAGCCAACAATGATGTAAGTCCCCAGCAAAAATATAGAAATATGTCTAAAAATGGCACCGCAAACGAGTTGCGTAGCATATAAGGCGTCACATCCACTGCTGGCTGCAACATGGGGCAGCTGGATTGAGTTGCAAGTTACGTTTAAGGCGCTGTATTAGTACAGTGCATAGGGCTTATAAAACCAAAGCCTTTTACGGCATCTATGGACATTACAAATAGCTAAATTAGACTTGTTTTCATCACAGAAAGCTATTTAATAAGTGTGGCTGGCCATATTGTGTGACTTACAGAAATTCTTTAGCTTTATCAA
Source organism: Drosophila arizonae (assembly GCF_054131065.1). NCBI lineage: Eukaryota > Metazoa > Arthropoda > Insecta > Diptera > Drosophilidae > Drosophila > Drosophila arizonae. The sequence continues at coordinate 23,183,240 of NC_142925.1, read as the reverse complement.
AGCTGATTAGTACGCAACAATTCTCTCTCTCTCTCTCTCTCTAATAAAAAAATTGTATAAGATTATATATGTATATATACTTACCACTCGATTGTACAAGCAGCCAAATGCAATTAATCTGCAAATATTAAAAAAAAAGCAAACTATTAAAATATTGTTATCAGAAATCCAAGAAAGCCTCAGGGAGTAGTCGACTACGAGTTCCCCTCTAATTACATTTTATGTATAGTATAAATAGTAAATATATACACAAAACTTTAAACGTTTTGTAAGTATTAATCAATTTTATTTATAATAAATATTGATAATAGATAATAATATTAAGTATAATGATTTATACTATGAATATAGTCGATATTCGTAATTAAACATACTATTTATAACAGAGCATACCCACTTTTAAGACGCTCTCAATAGTGTGTACACAATATACAAACTGGCAATCAACACATGGAAAATGCATTTCTCGACTCGAAAACTGAGTTTTCAGATAGGAATCGGCTTTTGTGCGGCACAAACTGTTTGGATACATGGTAATCTATCAGTTGAGCCGACATTATCGCTTGTATATCTCACGAGCTTGATGCGATTATAGAGGGGGCAGCCGTTATGAGCTATGGTTTGCCTTAGAGATGGCAGACAGTAGATGGGGCAATATGCTCTTTACCGTTAGGCACGACTTTAGCCAGACTAATTGCAATGCTGGAGCCGACGTCGCCACCGCCACCGCCATCGCCGCTGTGTGGCATATATGAAGCTATATACAATGTATGTGCGGTGGCTCAAACTCGTTTACCGCGCCACAAACGAGCCACTGCACGTGGCCAAGGCGAACATTAAAAGACGTTAGAACAAAGAAGCCGCCTTTGGGAAATTGGAGCTAACTCCCGAAGTAGTTGAAGAAAGGTTCGCAAAGTCAAATGCAATTGTATGTGAGACGGAGACGGTGTGTATGCATGTATGTGTGTGAGTGTAACGAATGTGAGCGCAAATCGGTTTAACGCGGTAAACATAGTCCAGAAGCCACTCATAATTGGAAACCTAGAAATCAATTGGATTGCTCGTAAGCTCAATTACATTTACTTTGAAATTGGCATTGGATAGAAGGCAATATTCAATTAAACAATTGAAACCCATGGGCGAGGCCCTAAGTACTTCGATTGGTTTCTATAACAATAAGATGTGAATACACTCGTATAGGAAAAACCCAACAGAAACTTTGTCTTGGTCTTGACATGATTGAAAATCACATATTATGTAACCTGTATATTTATTTTCTATATTTCTCGTTTGAGATTGACATCTGCCAGTGTCATATATTGAATAAGGTTTCACCTTATGCTCAACTCCAACCATATACCAAATCGTTAACCCTCTCCCTCCTCATCCTGACTCTTTTCTGCCAACATTTCCTCTAGCTTTAGCACTTTGTGGCACATTCAACTTGCGCACCTCGCTATTATTTCCAGCATCTGAGAATCAGAGCTCCAATACAACAGACGTCTTTGCTTTTGTACCTTGAGCAGATTTTTCACTTTCCTTTCTAAGCGGCAAATCCTGCCTGCATGCCTGCCTGCCTTTCTACTTGCCTTATGGCTAGAGTTCTGAAAAGTTCACGCTAAATTTAAAGTACACAAAGCGCATACCCCGACCCAAGGTGTGTGTGCACAGCTGTTGCCAACTGGCAGCGACTCACCCACAATCGCACCACATCCGGAGGCACTGAATTCGATATGCCCCACCTCACTGCCCTCCCCCACTCACTTGCGACTCCACATTTATGCTGAATTGCATATTTTTGCAGAGACCGCAGACGACTGCAATTGCTGCCCGCCAAATGGGATTTATGAATGCCCACAGCAACACGGCCCCAGCCCAGGCCCCAGACCCCAGACCCCAGACCCCAGACCCAGACCTAGACCGAGAACTGAGTTTCAGCTGGTGCCAAGGTGAGCTTTAACTGAACCCACAGCCAGCGCGACTTGGGCAACTTCTGATGAGTGGTTATAGCTTAAAGTGAATCGCTGATTACAGCTACAGCTGGCTCTATCAAGCGCATTTTCTATCTCGGCGCTCTCTTGACCCGAGTGGCATTGATAAGTTTTGACTTTAGCAGATGCCTAGACAATAAATTGGCATTTGTTCACTTTAAGCAATTAGTGAGAGGATTATTCCTTGGCCATGTTATGGGATTGGGAAAAAGATAGAATGATACAGTTGGTCAGTTAAATAGGAATTTAAAATCGAATTTTGGAGTATTTGGATTATTTTTGGCTTTTGATCTGTGATCTTGTTGGTCAATGGTCTTTGGTTCCCATATTCTATAGTACAGATCTCGGATTGCTGATCTAATATTTTGTTATGAAAAAATAGATTCGATAGAGTTCATTCCACTACGGAGTAGAACTTTTGCTTTTCTACATTTCTGCTTTATACCCAAGCACACTTATCAGAATTTCCACAAATGATTCGAGCACCTAACAATTCCTATTGTGATTGGGGTCCAACTCAACTCTATGCAATTCGATTGGCGCACGCACTCTAAAACGGGATACTTGTATGTTGGCGCCATGAGTATGTGCTCATGTCCTCTTGGCTCGGCTCCATGTCATGTACATGTGTTGTCCATGTTGAGGCTCCTGTTGTGGTTTCTCCTCCTCTTTTTTTTGCACTCTTTTCCTGTGGTGCCATGGCACTTGACATGGCAGTTGGTTGTAAAGTGAATTGTGCCTGGCACAAATTAATGCCTTCCCAACATAATTGCCATTAGAGTATGTATTAGTCCCCCACCATTCTCTCTCCCACTAACATTTGGGCAGCAATCTATTAGCTCTTGGCCAATTTTCCATGTGGCTGACCAATAACTGTTGCACTCTATGAAAAGTGCCGCACTTTGAGAACTTCTCCAGAGGTATTCATAATGGAACCCTACTCGAATCATTCTCTATAATTTGCCTGTGGTCAATATTGTGGGTCATAATTGTGCGTGTGTGTGTGTTATTGATTTATGTGGTTCATTGTGGAGCATTAAATTTGATTAAAATTGCGGTGGGTAACGAGTAGCAGCCACAATTGCGAAATTATAATTATGTGGAGACAGAAATTTAGTTTGGCTGAAGAGATTCCAGTTAAAAATATCTTGGCAAGGTAGTTTATGGTATATGTATTTATAATTATATCAAAAGAGAAATATCATTTAATTGAGTAAAGCTTAAAGTGTAAGAAATTATATATTTATATCCAAAAAGTGATATATGATGCATCATCACTTAAGTTTTGTCAACCTGCTAAGTATCTCAATCGCTGCACATGAAACTGAAGTTTATGGCTGATGCCTTTCAGCTATTCAGATTGCTATTTGTCAGCTTCAGCTGCGTTAGACTTGACCACTAAATAAAGCTATTATCTGCGAGTAAACCACATGAATTGTCAGCCTAAGAGCTAACCACAACAATGCACATCAACAGCAGACTAAAGGCCTGATGATGTGGCACAACAAATCCTTACTCCCGCTGGTTCAATTGTCGTTTGGCATACCTTCACATAGACATGCCCACACCCACACTCACGCACACGTATAGCCATGTGTGCGTGGACAGCTGTGTAGAAGTACCTTAAAGTGAGCTCATGTTTTGGGCATTTATGTGCATACGCATAGCTATCTCTATCTATGGACAAGTGCTCCTTGGTCAGTTGGCATAAATACCAGCAAATAGCACAGCACACAAAACACACACACACCCACATACACATGGCTGTCAGCTCAATTAAAATGCCGTTTGTTTTTGTTTGCTGTGCTGATGACCAAGCTAATAATGAGCTTCCGTTTTCTTCTTCTTTTTTGTTTTTTTTGCACACAGTGCAAGCAAAAAGTATGACGCCAAGCAATCAAATAGAGTGAAGAGAATCTGCCAGAAAATCTTTTCAGCTGCGTGGGCGTTACTGCAATTATCTCAGCTTAAAACTAATTAACAAGTGCCTTGAAACGGTATATGCCTCATTCTACCCACAGCTCTGTAACCCATTTATGAGTCGTTTCTGCTCAAAACAAGGCAGTGTGTCAGTCAATCTCGGGAAACGAATCTAAATAATACATAATAGAGAAATATGCATGATTCATAGAGTCTATATATTTATACATCTTTTCTCAAACACTGACATGGTAAGCCCACGCTGTCAACCACCTCTCATTTAGTCCATCAAATGTGAAATAGGTCTCAATGCAAAAATTATGAACTCTTCACACCTTAATAGCCGTCACAAGCCTCTTGGCTGTGGGTCATTTGGGTTTGGCTGTTGGTCAACCAGCAGAGCTAACGGCTTTATGGTTTGTTTTTCGTACACCTGCAGTGCTATAAAATTTTATGGGCCCTGACCATAAAAGAGACATTTGCCTCAATAATTAATTAGCAAATATGTTTTATGCCATTTTATGACCCAAACGCGTTAATTAATAGCATAAGGTGTAGAAATTTTTAGAGAGAGAATAAAGAGAAAGAGAGGAAGATACAGAGAAAATAGGAAATAGAAATTTTATTAGGATGCATAAATAAAAAGTGTAATTGAACAACAACAATTTATTGTTATTGTTATTTTACTGATAATATTACCTTTGTTATAGAATAATGGCTTATTTATATTCTTTTCATAATATTTATATGAGCACATGTAAAGAAAAGATTCACTGCAGGGGTTCGAAGAGTCGTCCAATGTAAAAATATAACCACAAACCCCCAATCATTTTTGCTAAACAATCAATTGGATTGTAATACAACAATGAATCGCTCTGCCCTCCACTTAGTATTATTTCCAAGTCAATCCACAGCCTCGCCCTAGCCATTGCTCCCGCCCATTACCATCTTCAAAACCAACCCAAATAGCAATTATTTCCATTTGAGTAACGCTTTCGCTCTTAAAGCTAAACTGTTTACGCTTCTTTAAAGCGAACTTGAAACTCGAAAGCGACAACAACAATTTCAAAGGCATCCCAAGCCACTTGAGGCAGCGAGTGTCGAGTATGTTAATTGCGAGAATGCAAGCGATGTGACCTCACGAAAACAAAAAGCAACAAAAAGGGGAATCGACTCAAAGGACATGCGAGGCACGCCAAAGCCGCCCCCGAAATGCAGCCAATATAACCAGGATAAGGAAATAATAAAAACAAAAGCAAAACCAAAAACAAAGTGGGTAAATTTCAAAATTTAATACGACAGCAGAAGTGCAAGGGGTTACGACTAAGCGATGCCCTACATATTATATTACTTTTATGGAAGCAGAGAAATTTAGAAATGTTCTTGAAATTTATGAAATTTAAGGTATCTTCTTTCTATGAATAAAAATACAATTTTTTTTGTTGCATATTTTCACATGTTTACTTTATATTTCGTCTATTTATTTTAGAGTCCTATATTCCGAAAATATCTGACTTTTAAGAATTTTATAGATAATTCGACTTAATACTTATCTACTTCTTGTACAGCAAAACTAACCAACGAACTAATTAAAAATTTTCAGAAATATTTTATCGTCATACTCTTTTCTAACGAACTCTCAATGCCTACAGGGTATTGGGTGGACAAACAAAAGGTCCGCTTGATAGGGTGTACGTTGCGGGGTGGTTTCTCGATGCAGTCACCGCAGGATATAGCATTAAATAATGCCGCATTTCATATTGAAAACGGACCGTGCGACGGTGTCGAGAAATTTCACGCAAAATAACAATTTCGTCGCCGACTTTTGAGTGTAGAAATTAATTTTATGTGACTCGCATTGTTGCTGCTGTTGTTGTTGTTTGTTTGTTTATTTACAGAAGGTGAAGTAATTGCTGGCGGGCGCCGGTGCCATATCACCACAGGATCTGGCAACAGGACTCTGGTATTAGCCGTGGCGACGCGTGCGGTTTCCCTTTTACGGCATTTTGGCGCCTGCGGTGCACGCCATGTCCTGTATCCTTCACTCTGTGTCCTGGGAATCACAGCCAAAAGTCAACAAACCGAAAATAGAGCCAGGACAGCAGCTGCCACGGACAGAGCGCTTCATAATGGAATGGACCACCAAGCACGCACAAACTCAAACAGAATATATATAAATATAATATTTTTGGCACTTGCTCCTTCAGCAAGTAAAGCGGAAATTTCATAATTTCCACAAGCGCCGGAAATGCAGTCAAAGAAATTAATTTAAGCACTCAGAATGAACAAAAAGCTTTTGAGCATTGTCAAAAGAGCGGAAACGATGCAATTGACAGTTTTCAAGACTTTTGACTCAAGATCAACTGGGCGTTAAAATGCTGCACTGCATTAAAATTAAAATTGTTCAGAAAAAAACTTAACAAAAAAAAAAAAAAAAAATTAAATAAAAATAAAAAATAAAGAAATTAATAAATACATATAAAAAAGTAATATAAACAAACATATTTGTAAAAATATTTATAAATAATTATGAATAAAAAAATAGACAAAAAAATAAAAGATTAATACATTTAAAAAATTACAACACACTTTGCGAACTAAAAAAAAAAAAAAAATTATTTATGTAATTAAGATTTTTTTAAATTGTTTATATTGAGAAACAAGTTTTATTTGTATAATTATTTTTGTATAGTTTGTTGTTTTTGATATCTAATTTTTGTTTTATCTTTTTTATATAATTATTAAAATTAATTGATAATTAAATAAACAAAACAAGTCTTAGCTAAACTGCTCGAAGTCGTTTCGCTCAAATGCTTAAATATATTTACAAAAATTAATAGATATAGTATGGGGATTAAAAAAAATAATTAAATATCACATATTTAATAACTAAAAAAAAAAAACCTAAATGATTTCAATCACTTAAAACGCTTTTGAATGCATTCCATCCACACCATATAATGCATGCTGTGCTCAATATTTTTGCCACCAGTGTGCGCATTTACAGCCCCAGGCGAATTTCATCACGAAATGCGATTAAAGAGGGTTTTGGCCAAATACGGTGCGAACGAGCGAACACAACAGAACACAAACTGGAAGAAGCAGCATGCGAAAAGAGAGCGAAAATGCCGCACAAGGCATAATAGAGAATTGAAATAGAAAATAAATAATGAAATATAAGCGAATGCCGCATGCCAACCCCCGTGCCGAGATGGCAGGATGAGGCCACAGAACGGGTCCTTGCTGCTTGCGCTGCTCCTGTTATTATTGTTGTTGTTGTTGTTGTTGTCTGTCCAAAAAATAGAAGCAACAGCAGCAGCAGCAGCACCAGCAGGGGGAGGTTTGAGCTGGAATATGTAAATGTAAGCGAGGTGCAGACAACGCAGCCAAAAAGCAGCGTAAACCACCCCTCGCCAGGCTAACAGCAAGGACAATGCCACTAGAAGAAGAAGAAGAAGCAGCAGCAGCACCAGTGGCAGCTGCCGCATTCGCTAGTTGGCTCGCAGGCATTTTTTGCGTACTTGTCTCGACGCGTCGTCTGAATCTCCGTCACAGGACGCAGCACACGCGCGCTCATTCCCATGCAGGTCCTGCGAATATCCTGGTGAGCAAGCAGCTTGGCAACTTGGCAGCCAGCACACGCTGCATGCCACAAAGTAGCTGCGTGATTCATAACAAACGAGAGAATTTCCAGTCACAAACATTGACTTGCAGCTTCTCGGAGATGTAAGATATCCTCTCAGCCAGACATACGCGTATACCAAATGAAACCCATCAAAGTCGAAGCCTTGGCAACAAATGAATTAGCCCTAAGTACTCGCAGCCACAGAATATGCTTGGCCAAGCGCTATAATCTGTGGCAGCAGCCATCATCGTATCTGATTATACCGAAAATAAACTCCAGACTTTGTCCATTTATCAAATTGAGTTAGGTACAACTAGCGTAAGCTGTAAATATTACACACATTAATCAAACCAAAAAACAGAGAGACTAATTAGTCTAAACTTTTAGAAAAACTTGACTCATTTGCTTATCGAGATGATGGAAGATTTTCTCAAGATATTTTGTTGTAATTTCAAACAATGGAACTCATGAAGCTTAAACTTATTTTTAAATTTTAATGCATATTTTTATTCTATAATGTATAATGGTAATGTATAAGTTTATGTTTAAAATTTCATTTTTTATATACTCTGATTAATAAAACGGCTATATATATTTAAGTATTAGGTTTTATATCATGAAAAAATGCTAAAATTACAAGGAAAACTATAGAGAGTAAAAGAATCGGTTCATAAAAACTTCCCTTTAATGCAATACATAAATATCACAGTTTCTATATGCGTCATAAATTACGCATCAAGCCTGGAAAATAGTGAAAATAAACTAGATAATAGATCATGCTTTGGGCATAGCTAATTGTTTGCCGCACTAACAATAGAACGCAATTTAGCTCAATAAATGAAAGGAAATAAAGCCGCATAAAAGTATTACTATACAATATATGTATACAATATATATATATGATAAAATATGCAAAAAGTTGAACTGCACAACAAAGTTCATCGGATGAGAGAAGAAAAATCAATGCGTGACTCATAAGCCTTGCCCCCTCGATGACGAAAGACAGAGACAAAAACATTCAGGGGGAGAGAGAGAGAGGGATAGAGCGAGACTGCCGATACTCAAGGTCTTGACCATATTTCCATAATATATGCCAACTCGTAAATTGATGACATAACACAAACACACTCATAACTATGCTGATTGGAATTATCAAGCGGAATGAAAACCTTATGAAGTTAGAAGCATCAAGTAGACATAATTTAGTCATGCTAGAGTTAAGATTGAGCCAGTTGGAAGTCTTGGGTTGTTTCTCGGAAAACGCGAGCAATTTATTCATGAATCATGGGATCAAAGACATTGTAAAAGTCATGATTAGGAATGCGGAAATGCTTATGAAACTGAATGGATCTTGAAGAGAATATATTTAAGAGATCTTTTCTATATATATATGCCTTACAATTATTTGAGATTAGATAATATAAAAAGATATATATACTAAGCTAGCTAATATAATAATATCGTATATCTTTTCTATAAATACGTGAATTTCTAGCTCGTGCCAACCGATTCGATTTATGACTATTGCCTTTAGCTAACCATACATAGCTGCGACAGCTGGTATATTAACTAGATAGACTAGTTGTTGGCTATCCTTCTGCCGTCTCATTTGCCTTGTTCTTGGTTTCGATGACACGGCATTGGCGCCACAGGGCTGTTTGTCCTTCTCGCCTCGGTCTGCCCGAAGGGACCACGAGGACTGTGGGCCAAAAAGGTGACTGGGGAAATGCTAGAGTGTTCTGACAAGGATATGAAACTTATTTGCGCCACGCAAACAGCTGAGCGAAAGGACAGCCGCAAGAAAAAAAGCAAACAAACAAACAAGGAAACACGACTCAATGGAAAGCAGTTAAAACAAAAAGGAGCAAAGGAACAATTGCTGCTAACAAACACGGCAAACAGGAGCAAGAGAAGTGAAAATAACAACAACATATGCAATAAGTTCAAAGTTAATTCAGTTTGCCGTTGGCCCACGCGAAGCAGGAAGACAATCGTCCTGCCAAAGACCTGGCATTGTTAGCGAGCAGATTGAATCCTTGTGAAGGCCGTCGCAGCCGAGACATGAGTCATCCACGAGGCTGGCACGCATAACTTTTGTGCCACTGCGAGGAGCTCTTTGGTGCCTACACTCAGCGAAATGCCTAACGATGTTGGTGAACAAGTTTCAGAATGTGGAGACATATTTTCGTTATAATGAAATTCATAGAAACCGAGACTGCAAAGAGAGTTTTAAGCTTATTTCAAAGCATATTTTATTGTTTACTCTTCTTCTATTTACTTGACATGAAAAGTTCCATAGATTTTTTAGTTTGTAGAGAATACAAATTGTTTACATCCTTGAAATTTTGTTAATTAAGAAGTAGCTCAGCTCATGCTAGAACTGTTTCTCGCAGTGTACTTTATAGTCCCACTGGCTCCACGCAGGAGTCCCAAAAAGTCATAAATTCTTCCATTGCGCTTTTTCTTTGTTTTTGCTTCTCTTGTTATACCCTGAACCCATTTTCAATGGAAAATCAGGGTATAATGGTTTTGTTGAAATGTATGTAACAGGGAGAAGGAGGCGTGGCAGACCCCACAAAGTATATATATTCTTGATCAGGATGACGAGCTGAGTTGATTTGGCCCTGTCCGTCTGTCTGTCCGTCTGTCCGTCTGTCCGTATGTATGAACGCGTCGATTTCAGAAGATATAAGAGCTAGAGACTTCAAATTTTTTTTAAAATGTCCGTAATTACAGCGCGCATATCAAGTTTATCATTAAAATTCGATAACTCATCCCGATCTTTTTTATCGATAAAAAACCTTATCGAAAACCAGTTATAAAATTATATCTTCTACACCTTTATTGCTAGAGTCCCCAAATTTTTAATGTATGCTTATATGCTTATATGCTTATTTATACAATTTCGGTTTTTGTTAAAATTTACCCCCCACCCTTAAATTCACCCCCTCACCCTCACTTTTGTAAAAAGCGTATTTCAAATACTAGAGACTTGTGCTTTGGCAATTACATGCATATCCATGTTATAATCATAATCTAAAAGTTTCATGAAGATCGTACGTCCATAAAAAAAGTTATTAAACAATTAAGTTCTCATAGTAAGCGCACACTGCAGCCCATGCGTGTTTATGCGTGGGTGCTTGTGTGTGTATGTGTTTGTGTATGTGTGTGTATGTGTTTGTGTATGTGTGTGTGTATGTGTATGTGTGTGTGTATGCGTTTGTGTATGTATGCGTGTGTGTGTGTGTATGTGTGTCTGTATGCGTGTGTGTGTATGTATGCCTGTGTGTGCGTACGTGCCTGTGTGTGTGCGTGTTTCTTGTGTAAGCTGAAAGACGCGAAAAGTTATTGAAATATCTATTGCTCCAAGGGTTCAGGGGATCTCGTAGTCGAGCAGTCTCGACTAGAGCTTTCTTACTTGTTTTCATTCAATTTTTGCTCATGCTTATTATGAAATTTCATTTGGGGCTCAATTAAGTTGCGTCAAGCACGCGATTTTGTTGCCGAATGTCCCATATACATAGAAATATACATACATATGTATATACACATATATATATCTATATCTATTCGTGTATAGCTCGCAGTTGCGGTAGGTTTCGCAGTTGTTCTCTCGTTGTGGGTGGTTGGGCAGCTGTGCTTAATGGCCTTTTAAATGTGGCGCCAACTCGCGGCGCTTGCCACGCCTCCCCGCCCGCCCCTGGCCTTACGAACGGAAATGTGCATTTAAGTTGACTGAATGAGTTTAAGGACCTTCGGAGACGAGCAGCGTGTTCTGTCACACGCGCTGCCAACCAGCAAATCGATGAACTAATTTGATGGACGTCAGACTTGTGACTTGTTTTTCGGGGTTCAGTTGTCAAAGGTCAAACCCGAGGGCGTTGATGAGTTGATGTGACCAGAGTCAAAAGTTCTGGGGGAGGACTTTGTGTGAGCAATAACTATAACGATTGTATACTGATATGAGTTGAAATAGAACGTGCAGCTAAAGGGGAGGTTTTCTGAAGTTTTTGGATAGATAAATATACGCCGATAAACTCGTATCCTTATTTGGCATATAGATTAATTAGAAAGAACGAGGTGAAGAGTAATGGCTATACAAGCAAAGGACGAATATATGCTGTTATACTATTACAATAACAATCATGGTTCAGCACTCCATTAAGGAGAAATGCATTTGTGGTTGTTGCATATTGATAACCCATATATAGTACATACAAATTCGTTAAAGCTTAGACTTCAAAGTCAAATCCTTTATGTGCATCATATTTCATATACGATAAGAACAATTCGATCCGATTAATCAAAGATTAATTTTTTACTTCCGCTTTCTACACGACTCACTGGCTCAACTCTGATTGATTATCAAGCCCACACAATCCACGAACCCAGCATCTAACTGGATCTTACCAAGAGCGACCCGCAAAACCCATCAGATTAAGCCCCAAAAGCAGCTTATCGTACTCGACCCAAAACACTTAACTTTCGACCGAGCACAGCCAAAACAACAACAACAATAACAACAACAGCAAGAGCAATTGTTTGTACTGCTGGCGCCGTCAAGTGTCCATTGTTTCGACCTTTCAGAAGAAAAGAGATAGCAATCTCTTCCTTGTCTCTTGCTCTCCCTTCAACTCGAACTCCCATTTAATATTGCTGAACAAGCGCTGCATGTCAAAAGTGCGTAAAGCTATAAATAAATAAAATTAAACTCGAATACAATTATAAATAGAGCACAATTGTCAAACAAATAAAAAAGCCCAAAAAAGTTAACCAAACACCGAAAAAAAATCAATTAAAACAAGTTTCGCCGAGCGGCAAAAATGCCACAGAGGGGAGAGGAGAAGGGGGACGGCAAATACAAAAGAAGAGAGAGGAGGGAACGGAAGATGGTACGAAAAAGCAAAATCAAAGGCAATAGTTGAAAGAAAATACGTGGGCAGAACTTCAAAGCAGAAGAAGTCAACGTGGTGTAGATTGAATTGAACGACTAATCGATACCCTGTAGCCGAGTCCAAGTTGACTTATTATTTTTTGTATTTAGTAGTTTGTTATTATAAATATATAGAGCAACAAAATTTAAGAAATATTATTAATATTGAAGTATAGTTTTAAAAATTTTTATTATTATTAAAATAAAATTTCAAAATATATTTTTGGAAGTAATGGGTCAATTAAAATATATATTTTATTTGGAAAGCTATATTTTCGTAAATAATAAGATATACTCTCTTACATAATATATCTATAATGGTTTGTCTCGCATTTAGTTTAGAGATTTTCATTTCTCTTAAAGCAATATACCTTTCGTGAAACACTTTCACTTGATTACGGGGTATTCGAAAGGAGAATGTCATCGAGATTATCATCATGAAAGTGCGTGTCAAAGCGCACAAAACAACAATTTCGATTTCCTTGAGCAACTTGCGACTAACTTTTGCCCGTTTGCATATAGAGCATAAGAGTTGGAGGAAAAATAGTAAGAATTATCGCTGGGACAATCAATTTCGCCGGGGCTTAGGGGAGCAACCCCAAAATTGGTGAATCTAAATCGAATTCATGGTGCATTCAACTTGGATATCAATAAAAATCGATTTGGCCTCCCAACACGGAAGCACTTTGCTCACTAACTGCCTCCGTTCCCCTCACTCCAATGCACCCCCCTCAGTCCAGCTTATTAGGTCGAACGTGCCTAGGCAAATTGTCTGCGCCCGGTTTCCGGCCTTTGCCTGCCATTCCACTTCATTCCAGCCTGGCCTAATAACGGACATGGCTCTAGCAGTTAAGGGCAACTCGTGTCGCTCCATGCCCTCCACTCTCTATATATTTCTCTCTTTCCCTCTCACTCCCTGTAAACGCTTGAGCTAACAGTTTTCTGGTTATTTGATGGCGCAATAAAAGCCTTTGATTATGATGTCCCCGTATTCCTTTGAGTGCTGCAACTTTACATGTACCGCTATCCTTTATCCCCTCCACCACACCCCGTATGCTTTTTTTGGATGTTGGAAAAGCCCCCGCAACATTGTTCAACACACACACTTTTTGCACGTTTCTCTCCTTGCTGTTGTTGTTGTTTTATTGTTCAGTCTGCTGCTTGTCTGGTGTTTCATTATTTACAGCCTCCCCCAAAAGGCAAGGAGAATGAAGGAGACAGATAGAGGGAGTGGGAACCGGCGAGGCGCAAACCAAATTTTGGAATACTTTCTGTAGCTGGCCACAATTCACAGCTGAATTTTTATGGGAGTTCTTTTTAGCTCCTGCTCCCTTGGAGGAGCACTCGGGAGACAGGCGAGATTTTTAGGGCGCATTAAAAATTCATTAGCTCACAAACTTTGAAGTCTTAATGTTACCAAAATGCAATTTGGCTAAAAGACAACAAAAAAGAGCAGATGCTAAAACGAAGATTCAAGCCAGCTGCTAAAAAGTAAGTAAATTAAAATAAGCTCATCCTAAGCTGATAATATAAATATGTTATATTTACAAATGGGGAAGTATTTTTAAAGCCTTTTGGTTCCGCTTTGCGAGTCGATACGTAAATTTCTCAGGAATTATTTTTATTATTGACTTTCGTATAAATAAACATTTAAAATATATACATAAAAATCTTACTTGTCCTAAGTTAAACTCACCTGAATTGATTTCAATTATTTTTTCTCCAAACGCAAATTGAATTTTTAAATGGTTTTTACTGAGGCTAAAATATCAAATGAAAGGAAAACACAAAACTAGATTAAATTCACGTTTGTCGATTTATTTATTGTTTATTTTTTTCCTTTTTGCAAAGTGAAGCGCGATATCAAACTTCAATTCAAATAGGAACGAAAATGAAATATATAAAATAACGGCATATATGCGTATAGGATATACGAAAGCTGGAATAACAAAGGCTTTTAGCCCAAGGCCACTGTGATGGAGTGCATTAGAGAGAGAGGGGTATATTCAAGGACTAGCCAAAGCTACAAGTGTGGTGCGTAATAAATGAACATCCCGTTCCAATTCCAAGCACACACACACACACGCTCACACTCACGCACACACACACTCACTCAAACACACACTGAGGCACAAGGCTCATACACAAAGAGCAAGAAGCTAACTGGACATAAAAGTAGCGCGCTTATGACGTCATTAGTGCCAATAGGATGCTGCGCGGGCTTCCCAATAAAATGGACCAATTCTTCAGTTAACTTGAATTCACAAATTTCCAAGTATTTTGCACTTTTCACACAGAACGAACAAAATTACGCGCTAACAATTTTGCAGAACATTTGAATTGTCGCTTCCACGAACTGTTCTAATAAAGTATGCAGATTGCTTGTGGTCATATAAATTCGATTTAAATTTAAAATAGGCATATAGGAAACTGCACGCAATTGTTGTTTGGTGTATTTGCCCGCTGGCTTTTTCGCTATTTAATTATTATATTTTGATCGCAACTAACGCGCGCACACAACCTTACCGCAGCGCATTTGTTTCAAGACTAAACCAAGGCTATCGATTTGAATTGTGTCATCGATTTAAGCGCGTAAAAAAGATTCAATTGTGCGGTTGCAGCCAACTTCAAGCGGCGCACATTTGCTCTGCTGCTATGTTAATTTAAATTAAAATGTTAACCGCAATTCTGCTTTTCTAAAAAACTAGAATTTATTTAACATCTATTTCTGTTACGTTAATTAACAGTAAACTGTTAAGTTATAGTATTTTTGTTTTGATGCCGATGGGACTTATTTTAATTGTAATTAATTAATACTACTACAAATTTATTTAAGGAAAACTGGCTGTTGAGAGTACATTTGATATTAATACTTTAATCGAAATTAATAATACAATTACGCTTATTAACAGAAAACTACTAGATAATTTTAAAACCTAGCGCTCTTTAATCCTATTGAAAAAATGTTATTTACAGCACTGTAACTTTAACCGGTTAAAAAGGAATCCATATCTTATCAGAAACTGTTATAGCGAACACCTTGGTATATTTGAACTAATTGATAAATTATCTATAACCAATACCAACAATAAAGTGGAAGTTCTATTGGAACACATAGCATTAGCTAGGCTTTCGTCTGGCCTCGTGGGCAGCCTCAATGCGACTGCGTGGCCGCCAGCGATCCATCAGGCGCAACATAAAGTGGGCAACGACTAGGAATGCCAAAAACCAGGCTCCACACTGATACACAGAATAGATCAGTTCGCTGAGCGTAAAGGCTCGTTCCTTCAAGACGCGATCGTAGACCTTGACTGTGCGCTGGGCAACGTCCTCCCAGTTGTAAAGAGTTTCCACCAGCTCGTTGCATCTGTGCGGACAGAGAACGGGCTCCGCCTGTTTGGCACTTGATGCCACTGCCCCTCCTATTGCTCCTGTAGAGTCGTTTCCTGCTACCCCTGCTAATCTAGCAGCTGCTCCTGCACAATCGCCAACTATTGCTGCACCTGCTTTTCTCGCATCTCCGCCACCTGCAGCGCCTGCTTCCACTGCTATAGCACCTATCGCAGCTCCATTCGCTTGTCCTCCCGCCGCGCCTTTCTTTTTCCTCTTACGTCTTGGCCTGCTACTGCCGTCATCCCTTGCAGCCGGCTTGCAAATACTGCGATGTCGATCTATGGCCACCAATATCGCCGCATAGATGGCCTCTATGTCCGGCTCGGCAAGCAGTATTAGGCTATTGGGCAGCACCTCGGGAATTCCACCCACACTAGTGGACACCACTTGGAGGCCACAGCTAGCGGCCTCCACTATGGCCATGCAATATGCCTCCGTCAAGGAGGTGTTGACAAAGATGTGACCACGCACAAGCACGTCTCGAACCTTGGCATGCTCCACAGCGCCTAGGATTTCGACCCGGTCTTGCATATTCGTCTTCTCGCGAATCTCCTCCAGAAGATCCCGCTTCGGGCCATCCCCGACAATTATAAAGTTTATATTAGGGCAATTCTTAAAGCGGGGAATCACCCCTGCCAGCAGATCGATGCCCTTGCGGTAGACCAAGCGCGAGGCAACGACGATGTTTATGACCCCGTTGTCGGGTCTCTGTGCAGGATCGGGGGTGAAGAGCGCCGTGTCCACGGCATTGGGTATGACAGAGACGCGATGCTTCGCAACACAGGCACGCAGCACGGTGTTCTCCTTGCCGATGTGCGAGACGCAGATGGCATGATTCACCATACTCAAGGTGATTTCCAAGAGCTTGTTCGTTAAGGCAGCAGAGAGATCAGCAAAGCCAAACAAGCTGTGATCCGTGAAGACAGTCTGCAAGATTGGAAGAGTGGTTGCATTATATATAAATACGTATAGAGATTTGAGCAGATTCATTTCATACCTTCAGTCCGAGCAGCGCGCCCACCATTAAAGCCTCGTGAGCCAGGGCGCTAAATGCCGAATGGCCATGGACTACGTCAACTTGCTCGCGCAGCAGTACAGCGCGCAGCATAGGCACATTGCAGACGGCAGTGGGCAGGATGCACTGATTGTAGCACACCTTTATGGGCAGGTAATAAACCTTCAGGCCATTCGTTATGTGTCGAATGCCGCTGCAATCTCCGTAAGCGTGCGTCAGAACAACAACCTAAAGATTAGATAAGATATACACATATAAAAATCCATATCTGGAGAGAGATAGATATTTTCTGGCAATCCCTATTGCCATTTGGATGCACTTCGCCCACCTTGTGACCCAATGCGAGCAGCATTTGGGAGAGATTGTAAACATGTTCTTCGACGCCGCCAATGCTTGGGTAGAAGAAGTCCGATACCATGCAGATGCGCATTTTCGCTCTGATTTACTGCAACTTGCCAGCTCATATGCAGTTGACATTACACACAAATAAAATTATTTATATTTTAAAACAACAAACTGACTAAACTAAAATCAAGTTGGGTCTTTACATTCATAATATGTTAAACAAAATAGTTCATTGCAGTCAGTCGAACTTGAACTAGTAATTTATGAACTGACTGGAGTAGCAAAATATTTAATTTTTTCTTAATTGAAGATTACATATAAAAATAAAATATGTGGTACAATAAGTTGTTTGAGTTAACCAACGTAATTTATTCATCTTAAAAATGTGATGCTCTTTTATAAATATTTTAAAATACTCGTCTACACAACTGATTCATTTTATAAATGCACTCAAAGCCATTAACAGCAGCAGCCATATAACGACGTCATTTCGATAATAAAGAAGCGGTATTTTATGCCAGCTGTTGTTAGTTGATTACCAGTAATCGATATTAGTATTTAAATATGAATTGAGGGCTGTTTGAAAACAAAATATATTTAATGGACTTCATCAAATTGGAATACGTACGTACATAACAGATTATCTAGTAAAAACAAAAAGATTGTCATAAATAAAAAAAAAACTGCGAATATCGACATTAAAAATATTGTATCGATAAAGTAGCCCTGGCGATTTTTGAGTGGCGGCATTTTATGTACACACTGGAAGCGCTTTTGTTTTGGTGCTCTTCAACTTGTAAAATTTACTTAAATTCCAATCTGCATGTACCAGTAGAATGCCGAACAGCTCAAAAAAAAGGGATGCAGCTGATATGAAAACGCCCACACGGGCGTGCAACAGCAGTAGTAGCAGCAATAGTGTCCAATCGACGCCGAAAGGCAGCTGCCGGCAACGACAGCCTCGGAAAAGGCGGCGCATAGAAAAGGAAAATCCACAGCAACGCAGGTCCAGTCTCGACTCGCAGATGGGCGACTGTAACAAAGAGGACGTCAAAGAGATTGATCGACGGCTTCGCAAAGTTGCGCGTGCCAATGCGATCAGCAGCGAGGACATGCACAAAGTTGTGCGCCGAGTCGTGCGCAATGAGCATGTCCTGGCCCTGGTTACACTGAAAGCTGAGGATGAGTTAGCCAGGGAAAAGCGCGAGGCTGCAACGGCCAACGAAGAAGAACAGCAACAGCAGCGTGGTGCCATCATTATCACAGAGACGCCCTCGGTGCCGAAATTAACGCGCGCCAAAGCCAGAGAGCTCAATCGAACGCCAGGCATAACGCTTCCGCCCTTGAATGAGACACCGCTGAATGAAATCGAGGTGCTAATACGCGAGGATCTGCACTCGGATGAGGAGGACGAAGAGTACACCTTCAAGGAGGACGACTTTCATGTGGGTAACAATCCCTTAACAAAGGCATACTCTATTTAAAAATCCAATCTGACTTTCAGTCCGATGAAGATACCAATAACACGACCTCCGATTTCGACTCGAATCCCTGCACACCACAAACCCCGCTAACCGCCAACGAGGAGTCGCCTGTCAAGTTCACCTCCGATGGCTGTTTCAAGCTGCCGCCAGATAAAAATGCGGAAGATCCGCGCATTGCAACGCGAACGCGCTCCAAATTCTGTTTGCAGCAGACCACAATCGAGGATTTACAGTCGGAGTTTGTTCCACCAGATGTGGAGCAGAGCGATGCGCCCGAATATGATATGACGGCCAATGATGCCGAGTGGATGCAGTTTCTCACTGACTTCGCTAAGCCGCTAAGTAAGTATATGCTACACTGATCAAGCTCCAATCCAGTCCAATTAAAATACATAAGCTAATTAGTCATTTAGTTAGTCATACTCAGTCATATAGTAATCTTAAATAGTTATCGGGCTCAGTCAATCAAAAACATTTACTTACATTCTTCCGCTTTTTTCTACAGACAACAGTTTCCTGGGCGATGACGATGATCCAATCAACGATCCGGAGTATGTTGCCGCTGAGATGGTGCCCGTGGATGCGGAAGAGCTGCGTGATGTAAATATCTCGAAGAAGGAGCTGACAGATTTGGTCTCTGAGCTGTTTGCCGGGCTGCTGCAGGAGGGAGTTTCGCTGGACTCCATCGAATTGGAGACACCACAAAAGTTCTTAAATCAATCGGACGTAATTCCGGCCTCGCCAATCAGCGCTCCGCCAGCCCAGGTCCAGCTGCCCTTGAATCCCATCGAGCAAGTGACGCGCCAAATAGACTTTGATGTACAGGGCCCAGTCGAGGCTGGGGACGTATCCATGGCAAACCAGTCGGAATTGGACAGGTTTCAGCCTCAATTGATGTCTACGCCGAGCACAATCTGCGGGCTGGTACCTGTGCCCGTCGCGGAGAATCCGTTGAATAGCAGCCACTTTGATGGCTCCTATACGGTGGTCAACATTTCCTCGGAGGCCATTGGACAACATATTCCAGATCTGATAGCTGTGCCTGTGCCGGGTCAACGCAATTGCTTTCAGCTGGCCAAGGTATTACCAGTAGATGGTGAATGTCAGCCACAAATTGCTCCGCCTACTGCTGTACCTCCTACTGCCCCATCTCCAGATCCCGTTTCATTTCATTATCCCGAGCCCTATGACATCAACTTCACCTGCAAGTATCTATCCATCCGCAAGCATTTACACTCCGAGTACGAGGCGTACTTTGAGAGTTTGCGCCATGTAAAGCCAACTCCGGTGGAGCCACCGAGCAACGCCAAAGGATTCACACAGTTGCAGCATGATCTGCTACAGCAACAGCTTCGCATACACACCCAAATGCTGACGCAGACCTTTCTGCAGACCTATTCGCATCCGCTGCTCTACGCGATGGCGAATAAGCCCAGACAAATGCTGCAGGAGCTGCAGCAGCAAGCTGTCAAGGACGCCAGTTTCAATTGCTGGAATCTGAATGGGGCCATAGAGCTCATCAACAAATGGGAGCACGATCTCAGCAGCGATGAGTACAAGGAAGAGAACCAAACAATGATGCGATTCATACACAAGGAGGCGGAGCTAACGTAAGTATTTTCATAACTAAGAGCCATATACTAACTACTTCTGATTAGAAAGTGGGAACTATATCGAAATGAGTGGAATTTGGAGAATTCCTTATAATAAATTAGCTAGGGAGTAAATAACTAATGAATTACATGTCAGAATATTTGTGAGCCATATATTCATATGAATTCCCATTCATCAAGTAGCTAAGGAGGTTTTAGAATGCGTTATATTAGCTACAAGCGAATACTGTCCTCCTTTCCTCTTGCTGATTAGTAAGTAGCCAAGTCTGATTAGAGTTTACTTCCTTTATCGCAAAGTATCCTTCGTTAATTGCCTTTATTTCTAGCCAATCTTGATTAACTAACTTCCACTCAAAAAGTAGGCAAATCAGTTGACTGCATTGCATTGATTCCACTAACCATATTCCTTTTTCCCATTACAGCGATGGTCATACCCGTCAAGTGCCACGCCTGCCGCCCCGCATCATGGATCTCATGCTCGATAGCAAGGTCTTCATGTATCCACAGTATTTGCCGCGCATGGCTTTCCAGCCACGAACTGTCCAATTCGCCGCCTATGCCCCGTCGGAATACCAACTCATGGCAATGGGTCTTGAGAAGTATATTAAGGCAATCAAATGTGCCGAGTTTCCGGTGAGGAAGGGCGCAGATCCCATACGCATTGCATGCAACCGCATGGTGAAAGATCTAATACATGGCAAACAGGCACGCCGAGTGTTCGCCAAGATCCAGGAGCTCTGCGACATGGAGCAGTATAATCCGGTCAAATATTACTTTGACCACGAGCGAGCACCGCCTGTCAATCAAGTCCTGATAGGCTTCGAGGGCGGCATTGTGCGCACGCCGCGGGAACAATACGATTTGCTGCCAAGTGGCTGGAAGTATTACATTGAGGTAAGTACACAAGTCCCTATAAAAATCTAGTTATACAATAGTTGTTTGATTGGCAAGCTGAGTAACTGAAGAAGCTGAGTCTACATTTTGTACAGTAGTTGTCTAATATTAATTTGAGTTTAAAGAGTGTATGGAAATCCCTGAAAACTAGAAAATGATTGAAAGCTCATTTTATGTTTGCGAGCTTTACAAATTTAATAGCGGGGAAAATCTCTATACATGTTACATGAATACAAAAATAATAGGTCTAGGTGATCGGTTAGTGGCCTACACGATCTCTGGGTATCAGACGCAGCTCGGAGCCATGCTTGAGAAACACATTGCCCGCTGTCTGCTGAGGACTAATCCCAATGCCGTCGTCTGTGATGATGGCGCTCGTCTCTGCGGGCACCTTGAACTCTTCGGAGGCGAATTTCAGCACAGCTGTGAAGGGCGTTGCTTCAGGCACGCTGAGCACTTTGAATGGCAGCTTAGGATCCGACGTGAGTGTTATTTTAAATGTCACTTTGCTCATTTTGTTTGTCTGTTTGGGAAAGCGGAATGTGAACTCTATGTGACGTGGTCAGTTTTTGTTGTAGCTGCCAGCTGTTGCTCCAACGGCGTTGTTTGGATCTTCTGATTAGGTTATGGTCACGGCAGTATCTGTTGAAATTGAAAACCGTTCAGTTTTGACTAGTTCCACTGCATTGAATCGTAAAATTAATTGAAAACAAAAAATTTCTATTTCGCTCTTACGCCAAGTGATGTGTAAAAGAGCGATAACACTCTATGTCTTTGCTACTCTAATGTTCAGTGTAATCGATAGACGATTAATAACTTCGGCCATCACTGACTGTTTACGGGCACGAATTCCATGTCCAGTGTTTCACATAGCGGTTTTATGATTTAAATTTAAAATTTGTAGATTGTTAGCACATTCAAAAATTAACTAGCACCAATGTAATTTAATTATAAGTATTGGAAAATGTGCTGCATATTTTATTGGTAATTTAACCAAAAATATAGCTTACAGTCGGTTTAGCCTTTTCTTATTTTGAGCAACACTTCGAGGAATCCATGTTTCCCGCTTTATTATCGAAAACTCAACATGTTATATCGATGAAATATCAACAATTCTGCTGTTTACAGTAGCAAAGTTTGTAAATATGCAACATTTTTGGAAAAGAAATATAGTTTGCGTGATGTAAATTGTAAATATTGTTGCAGAAAAACTGGAATAACGACAAGCGCGCCCGTCGCAGCAACCATAAACAAATTTCATCACGTTCCTCATCAGCAGCGAGTACGTCGTATTTGGAGTTTGTTCGCGAGGCGGTGGGAGAAGATTTGTTGTTGCCCGACAGTTTGGGCGAGCCTTCAGCGCCATATGGCAGTGTCACTAGCTTGGCGCAGTCAGCCACACCTACAAAAACAAAAGCAGAGGAGAAAAGCACGTCCAGTTCACACCCCAAGCGATCCCGCCGATCCGGCGATCAAAGTTTGTCTTCGCTGACCATTAATGTAAATTACGTCTTCGGGAGCGATCTAGGAGCCAATGCCTTCAAAGCCGGCGTCTCTGTGCCATTTCAGCCCACGGACTACGCTAGCAATGTGGCGAACATAAATAGCAGCCTTCAACCAAGCAGCGAGTGCAGTTTATTGGCGCTGCCACCCCCATTGCCGCCACTGCCAAAGGATGCGCCGCCCGCTGTAAATCTCTGCTTTGATGCTGAAACAGAGACCGTAAAGATCGTTGAATTGGAAAAGTCTGCGGAACAAAAGAACGAGGAACTAAACACCAACAGCTTAAGTTGCTCTGCAGGCAGTGCCAAACGAGCTCGTTGTCGGATTTATAAACGTTTGGTTGTGTCTCGCCAGCAGCGACCACGCCGCTCAGCCACCACATCGTCGTCGACAACACCGCCGCGAAGTCGCTACCACGCTCTGCGGCAGCGTTTGCGCCGTAAGCTGCAGCGGCGCTGTCAAGCCCTAATCACCAGCTACGCCAGCTACCTGCAGCAGCAGGGCGAGCTCTACGCCCATTCGCCGCCTGTGCAATACTATCACAGACGTTTCTTTGCACTCGAACTGTACACACAGTTGCTGGTGGAGTTGAAAATGTTTTGCGAGAGCAAGAGTACGCCGGAGTCTACGCCGCAGCAAAAGCGACAGCGTAGTGAGGAGGCCGCACGACGAGCCAACCGACAGGAGGAGATGCTGCGGCACATGCTGCAGCCGGATAGTCCAGAAGAGCGCAATCGCAAGGATGCCAGTAAGATAACCCAAAGAGTTACTTCTATTCAACTTTTTTTAATTAACTGTAATTCTAGCTTTTGCCTACAACTTCTATGAGAAAGTGGAGGAGGCATTGCTGTCCTCCAATCGCATGGACGACTGTCACAAGTTCAATCATCTGCTGCAAACGTTCGACCCCAAGCAGGATAAAGTTGCAGATTTGTATTTGGTAAGTGCTGTACTTTCGCACTCCCTGACTCTACTTATATATTATACATATTGATATGTCTAGAAAGTGGAAAAATTACTGCTACCCGATTATCCAGAGTTGGCGGAGGTGTTTCTCAATTTTTTGCTACCTGCCGAGGCCGCTGAGCTGGGCAAATACTTCGAGTACTTCATGATCACCAACGCGAGCAACTTTATCAACAAGCTGAACATTTACTTTTCTAAACAGCCGGCGCAAGTGCGCAAGATCTATGCCTGCCTCAGTGAACTGGCCGAGCTGCCCAGCGTGAGCATGAAGAAGGTGGAGGCAAAGATCCTGCCACTGCTAAAAGGCAATCAGTTCCTATGCGATTGGTTTGTACAGCAATTTCCACAGGCCAAGCCTCCAAAGCGGTTCGTACTAAAACTCTCTCGTACACATATCATATATTATATATAATTATGATTATTTACTTTAGTGTGCTGCCGCCAGCGGAGACCATGATTCTGCACGAGGTTCTGGGCAACACGAGTGGCTCATTTGCAGAAACCATACAAGATCTGCAGGAGGATTCGCCGCCGCAGGGCAAACCTCCGGGCTGTCAATTGAAATATCTCAATGGACGCATCTTTTATGGGACCAGAGCTATGTTGCCCGCTAAACTATCCTTTCGCGCTGCCACCCTCTATGATGAGCAGTGCCTCGAGCCGCTCAGCAGCAACCTGACCTGTGCACATGGCGTGCGTGCTCAGGGCGAGAAATTGATAAGCGCTGCTATCACTGTGGACAGCGATGATGCGGAGCGGAGTGAAGAGGATGATGCCAGTCGAACATTGGTCATAGACACCACCACTGGAGACGAGGAGAACAGCAGCTCCTCCCTGGACATGTGCGATGACGTGGCATTGAGAGCACATGCAATGCGCCTCAATTCCAGCTATTACAGCAGCAGCAGCTATAATAATGCCAACAGCAGCACGCCTAATGTGGGCCATCATCATGGCCCTCATCATGCGCACGCGAAGAAGACGGCGATTAATTTTGGCGAAACTTCACCGCGTCGCCAGACGGCAAATAATGTGTCTCCTCTATCTGGACTCAGTCCGCTGCTTGGCTCAGCGAGCGGTGCCTCGCCACAGCAGGACAAACGCAAGTCGCCCAGCAAAAAGGTGCGTTCGCCTTCGAATCAGAGCCAGGCGCGTCCGCGCTACAATGTGCAGCCCATGGTGGTAATACATGAGCCGGCGGCGCGAGCGCCGGCGCCCGCCTCTCCGGCCATTGAGTTTGCCAAGAGGCTACGCACCCTGATCAGCCAGGACAGCAGCGACACAGACACCAAGGCGGACATACAGATCATAGCGCAAGCCAAGCACCCTAGCACTTCCGCATCCGCTGCCAAGCAGGAACTCAACTCGCAGGATGATAAAAAGCCCTTGGCCGATGCAATGGATGGCGGCATAGAGTCTGATCTTTCGCTCTCCCAGCAACCCTTCCCTGCCATTAAAATGGACATTGAACAGTCAAACGATGAACTGAATGCGACTCCAGCGAGCTCTGGGAGCACGCCGCAGCATGTAATTACGACGCAGTTCGATAGTGACGAGGACTGCAAACTGGACGTGGTGGCCAGCCTAGCCAACTGCACCGAGGAGGAGGCAGAGACGGAGACGGCAACGGCTAACCCTAAAGACGACATATTCAAACCGCCGCCAGTGCCGCCCAGCTTAACGACAGCTTGGACGCGAGAAGAGGACAAAGTGATACTCATTGAGATGAAACGTGGTGCCCGGGATCGTCAGCATCTAATCAAGCGCATAGGCGCTAAGCTGAAAAATCGCAAAGAGTCCGAGATAAGAACGCGCCATCAATTTTTAATGGACTTTCTATCCAAGCTACAGGGCAAATAGATTGAGCGAATCTACAGTTCGATTTAGTTCGATTGAAGATTTCTCTTACGATCAAGATCAATTAATGCAATGTTCTTGTCAATGTATCAACACTCAGATTGAGAACATTTTCATGATGATAAACATCTTTGTAAATAACTCAAACATTCAGCTTAGGGGCGCAACTCATCACAAATTAGTTTACTACGGATGTAAATGGATGGTCGTTTATTATAAAGTCGAATTGAAAACTTTCTTTATAGCATGAACACAATTGATCCTTTTAGTGAAAATCTCATTGTAATTTGGATTTTCATTAGCTTTTGAGCTTAAGTTTAAATTGTATATAATTAAAGCTTATTTATTATTAAAGCTTACTCCTTATAAGTTAAACTACGGAAGAAGTATTTTGTATACTGTTCTGTGTAATACTGTTCGTAGATGCACCAATCTGATAAGTCGTATTTATTTTGATTGATTTTCTAAATAGCTAAATAAATAAAGGCTGTATATAACACAAATGGATTGGAAATGCTAAAATTATTGGATTGAAAAATGTAAAAAACAATTAATAAAATAACAAATAAATAATAAATAATTTCAAAACAAAATAACTGAAAGCAATTATAAATTATATATAATAAAATAAAATAACTAATTGAATATAAATAAATAAAAAAAAAATAAAATAATTTACAATTAGAAATGATAAATATTTAAAATTCATAATTTAAAAAGTTAATTATACATATGTACAATATGCATAGGTATTCCAGTAACTGTATTACTTAAGATCACATGGCGCAGGAGATGATATCCTCATTATCCTGCGGAGTTTGCTGCTGCATGCAGCCACTGGCATTGGTGATGAAAACTGATGGCTGCGGTTGCGACTGCGCATCTTGCTCCGTCTGGCAATCATCAAGGAAGGTGAACGTGCCCTCTGCCATCTTGCAATGTGTGCCATCCACGCAGCCGGAATCGCTGCTCCAGCTCTCGCAGCCACATTGAGGCGCCTGGTCCGGCGGAAGCTGCTGCGCCTCGACGGTGCTAACAACATGTTCTTCGGCGTGCGGCTGCCGACGACGACGACGCCAACTCCAGCACCACTGACAGCCGCGGCTCAAGCTGGTCAAGCAGCAGAAGCGAAAGCAAACATCCGAGGCGCCGCGCAGGCAGAGAAAGAACTCGGGCATGAAGCTGGGATTAATCACAGCGTAGACCACTATGTTCATGCTCAGCTGCAGCGCATTGAGTGTAATAAATATGACCTCCAGATGCTCCATCAGCTCCGGATTCATTTTACTCGTATCGCCGCCAAAGAGTAGATTCAGAGAACTCTTTCTCGACGTCATGTGCGCGGGCAGCTCACCAACCATATATAAAGTGATGACAATTAGAATGCTGACGGTGAGCTTTACTTGATGCTGCAATGGAGAGGAAGGATGAGCATTTATAATAGCTAAATGATTGTAGCTAGAGCAGTACCTGATAACGCTTATTCGTATTGCGCCCATTGTCACGGGAGCAGCTCTGCTGGCAGCGTTTGCCCTGCTTCGTCCAACGCCTGAAGGCGATGATGATGGCCGCGTTGCCCAGCAGCAGGCATATGGCAGGAGTGACCGCCAGCAGTGTAAACGAGAACCAGTTGTGCACCTGATATAATCTGTGAAACAAGTTCATGAATAATATAATGATAATGATAAATAACAACAATGGCAGGGCAGGTCTCACTTGGAGTAGTAGAAGTTGGTGACATGGCAAGTGGCAGTGTTCAAGTCCACGACAAAGCAGAAAAAGTAGGGTATGTTGAGCAGAACCGAGATGAGTATGGCCAAGCAGATCATTAGGCGAGCCACCTTGCGACGACAAAACCTGGGTGCTCCATTGCTGGCCGCAAACCGAGACAAATAGATGAATCTGTCGAGGCTGACAAAGGCGAGTATCAGATTCGCAGCGCCCGTGCTGATGCCGAAGAGCGGTGTCTGCCACTGATAGTCGTAGGCCACCCAGGCGGGACTCCGGTAGAAGTAGCTGCGCGAGAGTGCAGTCAATGTGATCAGCAGGCAGGACGCGCAGTCCAGCCAGGACAACGCAGCCAGGTACGTGAAGGCCGAGGGCGTCATCTTGGGCCGCATGAAGACCACGCCATTGATTAGATTCGCGCACAGTCCAAAGGAGGACAACGTGGGCACAGCCAGGCCATATATCAGGAATAACGTC
Organism: Drosophila arizonae; assembly: GCF_054131065.1. NCBI lineage: Eukaryota > Metazoa > Arthropoda > Insecta > Diptera > Drosophilidae > Drosophila > Drosophila arizonae. The sequence continues at coordinate 23,155,496 of NC_142925.1, read as the reverse complement.
ACGGACGGTGTTGAACGCTGGAACATGCACTCATTGTTTTCATGCATCTGAGATTTGGTATTGGTATGGGTACTGGTATTCGAGCTGTTTCTGCCACTGGTCAAATTCAGGACGAAGTACTCCAACATGTCTGACTACTTGACTGATTGCTGACTTACTGAAGAGGTGCGAGCGACATGTTTATCTAATTATTTGCAAATTCAGCCGATAAGATTATCTATAGTTTACGCACACATAATGTTAATTTGTGAGCAATCAGCGATAAACAGGCACTCAACTGTCTATAAAGCCCCTAGCACCGACTGGAGTTGAACTAGGATGGAATAGGCTCTTAGGTATGTTCATATTCTGTTAATTATTTACTTTTAATTCCAGTTCTTCCTTAGAACAAAGAGAGAAAGATTTCATTAAATCACGTTAGATTGTGTGTCTTCCGTTTACAAAATGTCTACAAAATCTCAAAATATCTTCTCTAACTCTTATCTTCAAATCGCAATATTAAGTCTGTGAGAATTGTACGTATTGTCCAACTCCTTTAGCTTTTATTTTCACTTGACTATATTTAGCCTATGAGAATCGCAAAGAAAGACAGTAAATAATCATTTATATGTAAGCATTTTAGCACAAACCCGAACGGCAAACGCATATGCTCTTATTACACAGTACATAAAAGTTTACAGCGTATCTAATCTATGATATATGTACTTATGTATGGAAATATATGTATGTGAATAGCAATCCCTTTGATAGTGTATTTCCCATTCGTTTGTGTGCACGACAACACATTGTTTACTCATTCCCTCTGATTTAGTTCTGTTGTATTTTGTGTAGTTGTTGCTGATTGGATTTATGGATAACGCACACACAGGGAGTCGTATATCTATTATGATACTTACGTTGTCGTTCAACCGATTATACCATATTAGTTCAGTGGAATAGCAGAGAGCGTTTGCTTCTATCAACAATGACGGGACTTTAGGCACTTTGTTTTGTTTGAAGTAATTTATTAAGTTGAATTTAGGTTTGTTGTATTCTATATATATATAGTATATATATAGTATGCTTACGGCAAACATCGAGATTTTTATTTGATTTGATATACATATATTTTTGTAATTTGTTGTTGACTTTGTACTAAATTAATGCTTGTTTTTAGTTTTGTTTTGTTTTTATAATTAAATATGCGATTTAAAAAAACACACACATATGAGTTTTTCAAAAATACTTTAAAAAATCATTTAAATATGTTTTGTAAAAATGTTTTGCTATATAAATTAAAAATCAAAGATTAACAATAAATGTATATATTCATACATACATATGTATATGCATTTTGTATAGCTTCATAGTAAAATTAATTGTTATCTAAATGTTAAAGTTAATGTTAAATGTTAAATGTTAAATGTTTACTGTTAAATATTAAATGTTAATGCATACATATTTTCAATATTTTAAACAGACTTGGAAATTTTGTTTTGTTGCCATCAAATTTATTAAAGTAATCATTTCATTAATTTTATATATTTAGTTAATCGTTCTACACACGCACACATACACATATATATGTATATATATATCATATTCTTTCATATTGTAAATACATATATTGTGTTAATCATATTCGAGCAAATTTCTATGTGAAGAGTACATTCGGTTGAACTTGAACTTTAAGTGGTACTCGTCATAGTCATATGTAGTCACAAAATGTTGTTATATATATGTATATATACTATATATGTTGCTTCTTACGATTTACATTAGATATTTGACTGTTGCGAATTAAACTCTTTGTTAAATGCTTCAAGTTCGGAGTTATACATTTATATACGAGTATATATGTATTTATATGAATTATGTTAGATTTTAAACAAATCTCCAACTACTTTAATTTTGTTTTTAGTTTTTGTGCCCTAGAATTTAGCACATAGCTTGGCTAATGAGTTGTTTTATGATAAATTTCTAGACGATTTTCTCTTCACATATAACTATGTATTTTTATTAGAATATCAATATTTGCTCTATGTATGTATTTTGCTTTTAAACTCGTAAAATCTCAGAGTTTTTCGAATTATTTAAGCGTCTAGAAAGAAAGAGAGGCACAAAAGCTTAGCTTAGGTAGCGCTACACAAAATGATCGAATTGCAATTAAATTTTAAGTAATATTATTTAGCATTATCTTCATTTTGGTATTCCTTTCGGTAGCTGAAGTGTCTCATATACATATATACATGTATATATATATACAGCTTACAGTAGATTGTCTTTTCTCAATAGTTAAACAGTAGTTTTAGCTGCTAAGTTCTCTTTTAGTTAGGTACTAAAGTTTCAACCCATAGATAATATGTGTTTACATCATCTAGGCATATCCCATCTATAGTTAGACTTTTGGGTAGCGCAGATAAGAGCAAAAAATTTGTTAATTTTTGTTCTTGTTCTTGTTATTTAAACTAATAGACTATACTTAAATATTTGTTTTAGCCTTCACTTATTGCTATGCAATTTGTTTTGCCTTCATTTGTTCTTCATTTAATTATTTATTATGGTACATTGAGACTCTATGCCGTTTATATGTTAATATATATTCGGATTATATATGCTTATGCGAAATGAAATAAGTAATTTAAATTGTTTGTGTTTTCATTGCTTTTGAATAGCTTATTATATATTTATACACACCCACAAGAATGTCGAAAGTGAAAAATGGAAAATGCGCACAAAAGAATGCTATGGAAAGAAAAGTTAGTTTCCTATGCTAAATTGTCTGGGTGAAAGCTGATTAAACGCATATTTCGATTTGATTATAATGCAGGGGCGAACATTATAATCGAACAACGTTTAAAATCCTGTATCCTTCATCTAATTGCGAAATGTGTGTGAAGAAAAAGTCTTGATAGATTGGCAAAGAGACAGAGCTAAAAGGTCGGGCATGTGATATATTTTTTAATTTGCTTTAAATTTGTGTCTTCACATCGAGATGTTTGTTTAAAAAAGAAAGACAAAATCTATTTAATTCCTTGATTATTTTAATTGTTACTTTACTCTAAATTTAAAATTCAAATTTAGAAGGTTGAGCTGGAAAAGTTGGTTCGGAAAATTGAAATATGGAAAATTGATGACAGGTAAAAGTTTTGCTTAGTTAGATATAAAGTTTTCAGCAGAGAGAAAAGCGTTGGGTAATGGTATATAAAATAAAAGTTTTTATTGCACACGATTTAGATTTTCTTACTTTCATTAGATATATATATATATTTTTTTTTTGGTTTGATATTTCGATGAGGAGCTTAACAATGATTGAAATTGATGTTAAAAACTAAATATAAATGCCGCGAGCATAATATAGCTTAGTGTACGTGCATGAGTGCCTAACAATTAGTTAAAGATTTAAATGAGCAATAAATAAGAACAACAAAAATCAACAAAATATTGCTTACGCTTAGCATAGTTAACAATTTACGATATGACATAATAACAACGGAAAGTAACTATGATGATGTCTTTTCATTTTTCCTTTTCCTTTCTGCTTCAATTAAGAATTAATATCAACTGACGACACAACTCGCTGGTTCCGTTTCCTGTTTCCGGTTGTCTGTCTTTCGCCGGTGTCTGCATCTGCATCTGCTTATGGGCTGACAATATATTCGGGATTCACATAGGAGAAGCCCACAAATTCCGATTGATCCAGGTTCATCATGAACACTTTGTCCGTGGGCGTCAAGTCTGTTTTCTCTGATGTGAATTGCTTATCGAAGTTGGACACATCCTTGCGATGTTTCTGTGACAGAAGCGTAAGTAGGGCGATTTGTAATTATTTCATTTTATACTATCAATATAAAATTTTAAATTCAACTCACAATTTTTGGCTTGAACGGCGGCTGCACCTCACGATTCTCGATCTTTTCCCAGTCGATGCGTCTGAAAAAGGGATGCAAACGCACATCCTCCTCGCCAGTGGCGCCACAGCCCAAACGTTTGCTGGGCAACTTGGTCAAAAACTTGAAAAATATTTCATTGCGTTAGGTATATAGAAATCTCTTTCGATCGCCTATTGTAACTCACGCCCTTGCACGCCTCCTTGGCCTCTTTGCTGAGACTCTTGGGATAGGACACATTGTGATCGGTTATGGCCGCGAATAGCTCCTCCTCATCCTCGCCATCGAAGGGCGGCTGACCCACCAGCATCTCATAGAGCAGCACGCCATAGGCCCACCAATCCACAGACTTGCCATACGGCTGATAGAGAATGATCTGCAAATAGGACAAATGGTATATAGGAAAATTCTCATTTTCTGTATTCTATTCCATTAGTTCACCTCTGGCGCTATGTAGTCCGGTGTGCCGCAAAAGGTCTTGGTCGTCTTGTCTCCCACGATGTTCTCTTTGCACATGCCGAAGTCGGCGATCTTCACGTGTCCATCCGCATCTAGGAGCACATTGTCCAGCTTCAGATCCCGATACAAAATGCCCTTGCTATGCAAAAAGAAAAGTCCGGCCGCTATTTCTGCAGCGTAAAAGCTGCGAGAAAGCAAAGGAATATTTGATATTCGGCCTGACAAACGGAGAAATTTTACTTACACGGCAACAGGTTCCTTGAACTTGCCGAATTGTTGGATTTGGAACATTAAATCGCCACCGTTCACATACTCCATAACAAAGAACAGACGATCCTGTGTGATAGAATAATTGTTAACAATTGTTTCATCCGAACATCACGCATACGCACCATTGTCTGAAAGCATGAGTGCAGCTGGACAAGAAACGGCGGCTTCTCGCCCAGCGCCAGTACACGCTTCTCAATCATGGTGCATTCGACATCGTCGTCCTGTATGATCACATCCTTTTTGAGTATCTTAATCGCATACAGCTCCTCGCTGCCCTTGCGCTCCGCCAGCAGCACCTGCAGCAGTCGAAAGTCTTAAAGAATTCTGTGACAAACAAGAAGATCCTCGTTTACCTTGCCAAACGATCCCTTGCCCAGCACTTTGATGAAATTGAAGTCTGTCGCCCTTATCATGTCCTTTTTGGACTGTGACTGTGTGTGTGTGTCGCAGCGCATCATTGGCTGCTTGCGCTGCGACGGCTTCTGCTTGAGCTTGAGCAAGTCCTGCTGATCGTCCGCACAGGGCACATTATAGTACTCGCCCTCGTCTTGGGTGAGCAGCTTGAACCAGCCATTGGTGGGATTCTTGATGATCTCCGAGATGCCAAAGGACAAGGCGCCCATAAAATCATTACGGGAAGTGCGATCCCAATCCCAGACCTCGATCAAAATGCGTCGATCCTTATCCTCAGGCTTCAGATCACTGTGAAAATGTAGCTTTGGATTATCGGGGAATGTATAGGTGACAGGTGGCACCTACTAGCTAAGCGTCTCATTCCACACGGGATTCAGGCACGCCTTGATCGTGCGCGTCTTCTTCTTGGATTGATCCTTGTCATCTGGTATCAGCTTCACCTTCACATACGGATCGCTCAGGCCGTTCGGATCCATGGGTATGAGATTGCGACCCTCCTTGACTGCAAGCAGAAACGTGACCATAGACAGATTTTTTTTTTTTTTTGTTCACTGCAAGCGCAAAATTCAATAAATATGCCAGCGCATTATCCTGGCCGTTGTTATTATTCATGTGCCTCGGCTGCCTTTCATCTGCTCCTGCTTCTCCTGCTTTGCTGCAGCTGCATTTTAGTATTCATTATGTGGCATATTGTGTGGAGAGTTTTTCTTCATAATGAATTAATGCAAATCATAAGCAATTTGCCAGCGCCTCAGCTGAGGGACGCTATCATTTCCCCAAGGCATTGCCGAGGCTTGCATATTCAATTCAATCCTGCGCAGGCTTTGAGCTTAAACAGTGAGCTAAATAAATAACTGGGGCTTCTTTTAGTTTTATCGTCAGTCCCAAGGCCTTAGGCAGCCGAGTGAGCATAAATTGTATGAAAGGCTTTTTCTTTTAATTTTTCAAAAGTTTGAGATTGAAAAACTTGCTTAAAGAATATAAGCTCACAAACTAAAATGCTTAAGATAACATTCAATGCCACTTTGAGAATATGCCTTTGGAGTTGAAGGTAAAAAGCCAAACAAATGCTCAGACATAAGATCAGTCTGTCTTTAACTTTCACAAAAAAATATTTATTCCTAATGGGATCTTAATTAGGCAGAAAATAATTTTGTTTTATTATAAACTAAAAGCGGAAAAATACGTTTTTCTAAGTTAGCTGGAATAATGCATAGAATAGCGCTGTTTCTTAATTTAAGCTAAGATCATACAAAAGAAAACATTGGAATAATAATTATTTGAATAGCCGAAAAGTAACAGGTTTAGGGAGTGTAATACTTCACAGTTATGAAAAGCAGCAGAGGCCGAGCTGCTCGACATTTTAAGCGCCTTCTTAGTTCAAAAAAGAAAAGAAAACTTTGCGACAGCTTTTCATAATTTTTATTACGTTTCTGCTATCCGCTTTCGTAAAGTTGCGAGTGGGGGGCTTATGGTTAACTTGTTGGGTGCCATAATTGGTTAAAACTTAAGCGCTTTATATTTGTATTGCTGCGACGGGAGATGGCAGACACTTGAGAGCTGTTGCTGCTCGTTATGCGCCTTGAATTGGGGGTCGCTTTTTGACCGTACTTACTGTGCACTGTGAGTAGATTCTCTTTGACATTTATCTCGAGATAGATGCGGCCACGTCGCTCCGTATGATCGCAGCCGCACAAGCTGGGCACGTTCTCCTTGCAGCGGGCGTGGACGTTCATATCGCATGCTAAATAAGTTTAGGCGGCAGGGCGCAGTTCATGGGTCACGTAGTGGAATAAAGATAAGTCGCTTGTTAGAGGCCACTTGGCAAACATTGAAATAGATGGTCAAGTCGTGGACGAAGTTACAGCATAGATTGAAAGTGATTTCTTTGGCAGGAAAAGCAACAGGAGGCAGGGATACATATACACATACACGCACACGCACGCTTACAGGACACGCAACAGGGCACGCATACAAAGTGAGTTTTGATATAGCTCAAGTACTTACCCCACAGTCCAAAGGCCCATTGAATACGAAAACGAGCTTTTTCTTCGGCAAGCCGAAGTCCAAATGTCCTACAGACACAAACACTCATAACTGAAGCAACTATGTAGGCTGGCGACTTAGTTGCTTTACAGCTTTCAAACTGCCAACAAAGAGCATGGACTCGCAACGAGTGTATATAAAAAGTCCTTCAGAATGTCGGCAGCCATCTGCTCTCAGTTATCAATCAGCGTGCCAATCCAATAAACTCAGCCCGTTCGCTGTTTGCCTTTAGCCTATTGCCACGCCCACACCGCACAGATGGCCCGCGCCCATATGCGGGATAGAACGTCAACGCCAATTTGTGTTGTCGCCTGCGATTCGCAATCAATTTGGCAACAGCAACGGGAAATGAAGCGCTGCACAAAAACTGTTGCATAGTTCGAGGCGCACATGTCGCAAATGGAAATGATGCGCATGCACACATACATACATACACATATATATACACGCGCATATGTTCGGGTAAAATTGTCCAAGAGGATTACCGCAGCACCAAACACTACTCGAAGTCCATTGAATTGGAAATTATTGCAAAATTGGAATTGTAATTCACTTTGCACTCGCAACGCTGAGAACTCGACTAACCGTAGTGTTTAATACGCAAATCCCATTTCAAATACCCTGTTAAAGTGTGAAGCAAAAGGAGACGTCTTACAGAAGTTCCTTTGATTTTTTTATTTTATTTTTTTAAATATTTATTTTATTTATTTGTTTATTTATTTTTTTTATTTAATTATTATTAAGATTTATTTATTTATTCATTGTTTTTTTTTTTTTTTTTTTTTTAAGTTAGTTTTGACTTCTAGCTTTTTTTTTTCTTTTTGTAGCAAAAAAATAAGGAGGGAAATCATTAAATGAATCGATTTGATAATATGCTAAATTCGGTAATTCCATTCACGATATAATATAAGCAACGAACAAGTGAAGTTACTTTTATAACGAATTAATATAATTTCATTCGAATAAATTTTGAATAACTATGTTTTATGCTTTATTTTATAAAAAAAATTCTATCGAATTGGATCAATTTTATTCGAATAAAAGCCTCTTTATTGGTTGTATAGTGCTTACAGTTGCTCATAATCATTATCATATCATATTCAATTTAATGTGGTATCTGAATTTACAAAAAATATAATAATCAATAGTTATATAATATGTTACAGGTCATCTAAGTTTCATCTAAAAGTTGATCTCACAGTCTAGATTTCCTTTCTCTATATGTGCTAATCCATGGCTCATTATTATAGTCGTTAATATTGTTAATATCGTGCTACACAGTTTCTATCCGAAAGTTCATCTATTCATTATTATCATTATCATTATCATTAGTCGTGTTTATTGCCTCCTCGTCATTTCTATCTATAATCAAGAATAGAGCATCTTTCAGTCTCTCAATGCTTCCGCTTACTAATGAAGATAGCCGTAATTGACCGCTCATTATCATTATCATCATATTCATCAGAATCACATTCGGCAAATGGGGCATATGATGGTCAGGCTTTTTACTACTATTTTTTCATTTTGCTGTTGCTTTTCCTTCAGGCCTTTCCTGCATCATTGGCTGATTTCATGGCATTTTTCGCTTTTGTTGTTCGCTTTTCTTGTGCTTTCTTTTTCCGCCTTTGCCACTCATGTGTAAAATTACTTGGGACATTTTACTATACTACCCTTTTGCCTCGCCCCGTTCTCCTACATTCGCTATGAAAAGTATGCGCCATTGGATGCCTGCATCGACGTCATTTGACAGCCGAGGCGCACGTGGCGTATACGTATTTTGTGAAACTTTCGCTTGTTGCATGGGCATAAAAAAGAAAGTGTAATCATTTTTTGATGTCCGCAAGCTGACTCTGCATTGAGCATGGGCATGGGCATGGGGCGTGGCAGGCTGGTCACTACGGTTAGTCTGTGTGTTGCGTTTAATGAAAATATGGAAGAGTTTTTATTTCCTTTTTTGTCCGGCACACACACAAAAAAAAAAAAAAAAAAAAAAAAAAAAAAAAAAAAAACAACAACAACATCGAGCAAATAACAAAGGAGAAAAAAAGCAAAATAAAAAAAGGTTTTCCCATAGCGTGCCACATTTTGTGGCAACCAAATGCCAGCCAACAAGTGTGTGTGTGCGTGTGTATGTGTGTGTGTGTTGTGTTTATAATGTGGCCCAGTTTTGTGTTAGTCCGTTTTTTGCGTAAAATTATTTATTTATATAGCAACATATGCAGGCTTATGTAATGGACTCTATATATTGTGAACACCCTATAAAATATTACAAGCATGGGGTATGCCATGATGAATTCAATAATCGGTATGTGTAAGAAAAATCGACAATCAAAATTAAGAGACTTTGATATAGTTCAATTAGGATTCCCAATAATCTATTTTAATATACAATTATATATACTTTTTACAGGGTATTCCTCTTGCTACTAGTTTAATTTAATGTCCGTTTACACTCGTTAGTGCATATTTAAGTTACAATTTTCGCCATCTCTTGCTAAGAATTTACAGTTGGTCTAAATAACAAACCACATAATCTTTTTCATCAGAAATTCCATAGTTGTTTTTTGGTATTAGAATAGTTTTTGCCCTAAAGACTTGCCTCAGACTATATTTTGTAATTATAAAGTTTAGTTATTCATACTCGTTCTATAAGTATATGTAGTACATAGTTTGTGTTGTTGAGCTATTTAGGACAGAGGTTTGGAGTTTGTGTAATGATAATGAGATTTAATAGCTATGCTCTTATTAAATACTATATTATACTCTTTGTGTCTGCCTAATAAATAAATAAGTGTTGAAATAAATTTAGCTATTCTCATATTGTAAATGAGTCTTGCAACTAAATTGTCCCCAGTATAATAAAAATCAAATATTAATATAATAACGATCTTTTTATTTAGCAATATTCTTTGTTTTTTTTTTTTTTTTTTTTTTCATTGTACTATTAATTTAGTTATTTATATCTCATTATCCTTTAGTTATTTATTTTCTAAATTTTTGTATAATTAAATTGAATTTATTTATTTATTTATTTTTTTTTTGAAATATTTTCTTTTAGAAATTTCTAACTTAGTAAAATTTTTATATTAATTTGTTATTTATGTGGATATAATACTTTGGTCTTTCTGGTCAACCCACTAGTATTTGTTCTTTTTACATGTTTTAAATATTTAATTTTATTAATAAAAAATAAGCAAATGCAAAATAAATAAATATATGCCAATGTCAATGTTTTGAAATTCTATTGAAACTAAAATGTGGGTTTCCACTTGGTCTATTCTCTATGCCAATTAAGCAATTAATTTTATAACAGTTGTAATTACCACATTCAATTAAATGGAGATATGTCTCTTATAAATTATATTACCCGTATTCTCCCAGTTTCTGTATATGCTAAATAATTCAGAGACGCAAATGAGGCAAAACCCAAATACATAGTTCCAATAGAATTACAAACGTTATCAAACTAAGGCAAATGACACGCACAGACACACATACATAGATGCATAGAATTGGCGCTCGATAATGACAGATACACACACCCACACATACACACGCACTTCCGGCACTGACTGCGCCTCATTGTTGTAGGATTTTCTGTCGCCACATTTACATTTACATTTCCATTCGCAATCTGTTTGCTTGGCTCTGTTTCCAATGCGTGTGAGTGTGTATGTGTGGTGTTGTCAGTTTGCTTGTTGTTGTTGTTTCGGTTCTGGTTGTACTTGTATTGTGTTTGCCTGGCCAGGGGCCAATGAGGCGTAAGTAAATTATTTGTTTGCCAAGGGGCCAAACCGGATATTAAGGCAACAATTTGCGCCGCCTAACAAATGATTCGGAAAATTGCGCACTTCGTTTTTCTTTTTCCCCTTTGAAGTCACAGTGAATTCGGAACAAAACAAACAAACTAGACTAGATTAAGTAATACAATTAACAATCAGAAGGCCAGTTGAAATCAAACATTTTTCATTTGATTAAAAGCATGTGGCGGCAGTGCAAATTCTCTCAGCCAAATGCAAATGCAGGTGCAACAACTACAACCAAAAACAAGCAACAACAAACTGCTAAGTGCAAGTAAACAAATGCATTAGACTCGGTCGCCGGGCGTGGGCGTGGCACCAGGCAAGGGCGGCAACTTGTCAACAACAACAGCGCAATGGCGACAATCACAATAACATCAACAGCGACTCAAGTACGTCGCGCGCACTCACACAAACACACACATACACTTAACACACACTCACTCTGAGCGTGGCAAGTGCGCACTTGAGCCGGAACAAAGCGTTGCTAATTGTAAATTGCAACAATCCAAAATAAAAATAAAAATACAAAACCGAGTCAACAGACGAGACGGCAGGCGCTTTGCTTAGATGCTAAACAGAGAGACGTAAGGCTAGAGATGGCAGCGTGACACGAACCAATTTTTGAACCAAACAAAAATTTTAAAAATTTTAAGTAATTTAAAACGAAAGAAAATTAAATAAAAATTATTATTTAAATAAATATAATATAAGAATAAATTAAACAAAATAATATGAAACGATATAAAAAATAATAATTTTAAGTAATAATGCATAAATATTAATTAATTAAACAAAGGGAATACAAAAATTAAATAATTCTCATGTAAAAATGTATATGATGGGTTCGAAAAATTGGAAAGTCGAACAAAAAATGTTATATTAAATCAATCATCTCACTGCGGAGCACACGCACATCTTCAGCCAAGACCTACGCAATAAAATATCACAGGCATGGCTAGAGATACGCCTGACGAAGAAATGAGAAATCTGTATATAAATTTTATAGTTTTATTTGTAATATTCCGTCATTAAATAATAACATTTAAGAGCCCTAAGCCACAATAGAAATTATAATTGAAATAATAATAAAAGCAAAATGTCTAACGCGCACATCTGTAGCCAAACTTTCCCACACACACAAAGACACACACACACATATATATATATAATAAGCGAGTGAGAGTTCTCATCGTCGATCTTCCTCGCTCGCTTGTCTCTTTGACTATGATTAGAGAGCTTCGGTTAGACTTTACCTCGACACTTGAGACCCTTGTGCGTGATGCCGTGTAACAGCGAGCCGCAATGATCGCAAAACATCGGCGACAGGAAGGCAACGTTATGCCATTTGTGAGGCATCTGGTGTGCCTGAGAATTGGAACAGTTGGAGAGAGCTAATGGAAAATTAACGCAGGTTTTTCGCTATAAACGCGTACAGTTAACTCTAAAGCATAACAAACAACTTGCAGCCAAAACGAAAGTATTGCAAACTTAAGCTTTGCCAATTATGAATGATAAATTAAATATTATATTTTATTTCCGGATTAGATTTTCTGTTTCTTTTCCAAGACAAACACCAAAGCATAGTAAAAGAAAAACAAATTCGATTTATATATCTAGAGCAATGGGAGATGGACGCATTGTTATGGATGGTTATGGATATGGATATTGGCTATGGGTTGTGGTGCTTGTGGATTTTGGTGAATGTGCTGTGCAATCTTAATCTGGGACAGGGTATACGGGGTGCTTAACAACAAGTTTCTGATCGAAAAAACCAACTTACACAAGTGTAGCGATTTTTGGCCAAACAAGTGAACAGCTCTTTATGTGCTTAGCCAAGCTTGGAACACGCTTTAATAGTGTTTGCTTTTCTGCCCCATTGGCTACATAAATAACAATTTTTGTGTTCTCTGTACTTATATGTGTTTTTCCTGTAATTTCTATAAGTTTTTTTTCGCAGCGAAAGCTGAGACCAACAAATGCCAAACAACAGACAATTGTTGCCTAATCCATTCTAAGAAACAGCATCGATACTCATACACAGACACGCTCACACTCACACTCACACTAAGATACAAAGACACACATTTCTAAAGAACGCTCATTTTGATGTACACAGGAGGACAATGACATACTCTCGGCAGGGGTTAAAGCCTGCTTATACCCTGTAGTGGCAGTCGGCAAGTAGTTGATGCTGTAGAGTATTTTGATGAGAAGCTACCGAAGAGCTCAAGAATTTTAGAAAGAACTGAAGCATGACACTGTAGATGATACCCTGTATGAGCTGTGACCCTTAGGGAGGATCATGTAGCTGAGGGGGTCACCAAGCCACCATTATAAAAAGAATATGTCCATGGATTTATTGGATTGCATAAAGCTAGTGAATCAAGTTAGTGTATCAAGCTCGCTTATACCCTAGCATTTAAGGAAGATATTTTTAGAGAGACGCCTGTAGCTGCTGTACAAACCAGATAAGTGCACCAGGTTTTCATAAATAAAATTCTTAGAAAACATTTCTATATATATCAACTCATTCCACAAATGCTATATATAAATAAAGCTGTCTCTGTACGAGTAAGGAAGGGCATATTCGTTACTTACAGAGGGCGCATCTATGTAGAGGAGCTAAAAAATTGTCCAAGGCATCAATGACAGTCACATAAAAAAAGAAATTCTAAAAGAAGTTCCCCTAACCGTTTACAGGGTATTCCTCAACTGGTCAACGCAGCTGCTGAACTATTTTGAACCCGCAATGTCAGTGCCGTGAACTCATCAGCAGCTCACACGTGCTCTGCCTACGACGCTAGCTGTTTTCTTGTGCTTAGTTATTTTTTTTATTTTTTATCCTTGTGTGCTCCTTTTCAAGGCGACTTCTTAAAAGTGGGCAAGGACATAAGATATTATTATGCGCATGCATGAGTATCAAGCGCTCAGTTTTTGGCCATTTGTTGTCGTTTTTGTTGTAGCTGCTGTTGTTGTTGTTGTTGTCTGTGAGTCTTACAAGGCTCAACAACTTGCAGCGATGCTCGACAAACAAAATGGAGCCGATCCAAGTGCAAAGCTCAAAGCGCAAAAGCACACACACAAGACCACAAAAGGGCATTGAGGAAGGGTGTATAAGTATGTATGTTTGTATGTTGTATGTGCTGTCTGCCTGTGTGTCTCTGTGTCTGTGTCTGTGTGTGCTGTGTGGTTGGCCTTGCTGCGGCTGGCAGGGACACGCGCACAAAAAAGTGTTGCATACTTTGGCGGGCGCCCAAGGCTGGGTATTTGTGAATGTGTTGGTGTGTGGGTGTGTATGCGAGTGTGTTTGCTTTTGCATTAAATGCACTTGTATGCAAGTTTGTTTGAAGGTAAAATGCAATTGCCAATCGCTGTGCTGCCAACCTTGGCTCTGCACTAGCTCCACAGCTCGACAGGTGGCATTAACAGCCATTCGCCGGATTTTAGAAACTCGAATTTTCGCTAAAATTGTAGCGTTCCCTGAAGTGAAAGCTCTTACGTATTGTGCAAATGGGCATGCGAAACATAAAAGGAACTCATCTCCCTTAGAATTCCCAAATGGATTTCGCTCAAAATGTGTGCCAAGCTCAAAAGTTAAAGAAGATAAGCAAAAGTTGCTAAAGCAAACTTTTCAAGAGAAGAGAATAGATATACGAAAAGTCTAATTCCAATTAGAAATTGTAGCTAGCAACAATTGCAAAGACTAACGAGAGCTTAATAAAGTAGCAAAATTTATAGTTTATTTAAGCTACAGGAAAAATGAACAAGGCAAAGAGAAAGAGCGTGGAGAGATTGCAGTAAAAACTTTATGCTGCTTAACATCTTTTAAAAAACATATCGGAGAATCTCAAGAAAAACAAAATATTTTATTAGAGCTCTAAAAAAGTTGTAGCATAAAGTGCGAATATAAACAGAGATAGAATTATCTGTGAGTATTTCTAATAAGAAGGTGTTTGTTATGAACGAAGAAGATCTGATATATTAAAGTTACTAATTTGCTCTTTTTAAAATATTAAAGTACACATAAATAGTATGTGCAGAAAGCCTGACCCACTAATATGCTCTAACTGGTTATTTATAAAAATAATACAAAATTAAAACTCTTGAAGAAATTTCAAAGACTAATGGATGTATTGTATAAGGCGTTTATCGTCTATAGACATATAGACTTAAACACACATCACATATACCATGATGAATTTAATTAGTATATATTATAAATTTTGTATATTAAACTTGATCAAATGCCTAGCAAATGTCCTGGAACACTTTAAAGATCCTTGATAGTTGCACGCAACGGAAGCATTTTATAATTTCACCGGAAGTGAACTAAGTTATTAGCTCGCAACATGCCTCATTATGTGGCATCAACGGTGCTGCGAGCTCTCACTTTGTTATTTATTGCATGTTGCACGGGTCAGCTTTTCGCAGCTGCGTCACGTAGGCTACCCACATAAACATACACACACACACACACACACACGCACTCACTCACATATACGTACACGCACATGCGGCCTGCTGTCATATTTAGCACAATTTTTATTTAGATAACACTCGCGTGCCACGCCCACATGGCTCGTTTTGTCACGTGCCACGCATCGCATTAAAAAGCAAATTTTCGGAAAATATATTTGCAGCAATTTATCACGCGTTTTTTGTCACTTAACAAATTTGCTGCCTGCTCATTGCAAACTGTTGCCTGGTACCTCCTGCTTTCCCCTGCCCCGCCCCCTACGACTTCTCGCCCCTTTTCAGCTGGCCCTGCGCTCTATCTCGCTATCGTAAGCTTTGTAACTG
Source organism: Drosophila arizonae (assembly GCF_054131065.1). Classification (NCBI taxonomy): domain Eukaryota; kingdom Metazoa; phylum Arthropoda; class Insecta; order Diptera; family Drosophilidae; genus Drosophila; species Drosophila arizonae. Next base: position 23,139,835 of record NC_142925.1, on the reverse strand, counting down.
TTGTCTGCCAGCGATGGCCCAGCATCAGTTGGAATGCTCATTTTGCAGTAATTCAAGGACGCTACACAGTGTGTATAACTCACACATACACACACATATACACATCGTATAAAGGGTCACATATTAAAAGCTGCTGTTTTGATAGCCTAACCGAGTGTTTCGGCTTGCATTTATAAATGCTCATGTCATTTATTATTATTATGCACACGATAAGAAGCATATCTCACACACACATACATACACCTTCACATTTATGTATATATATATAATCCTGCCATCACTTGCTCAAATTTATTTCCCTTGGCAGATGAGCCAAAGCCAATCAAGCAAATCAAACAGCTCAGTACAAACTAGATTCGTATTCAATTTCCGCCCCACCAACGGACACAAATTATCACACACACACACACACACATACACGAGCTCAAATATATCCACCCCCACATGTGTGTACACCCTCATGTGTGTAGGCAATAAAATGCACAAATTGATTTCAGACTCCCCAGACAATGGGCCAAGATTTTTCATAGCTGGGCCCCAAAACTTTTTGGCACCTGCATTCAATTTGATTAAATCGACAAATGATTGCCAAATTGTTAACTTGCAAAATCAATCGAATGAGCGTAGGAAAAAAGCTGAGTGGCCCAGGTCAACTTTGAATGCCCTTACAATAGAGTAAGGAGAGTCAGGTTGGTATAATAATTGTATTGCAACTTAATCAATCAAAATGAGAGTGTTGAGGCACATAAGTTTGCATCAATCTTAAATGGTTCTCTTTATAAGTATACTAAATATTCAGTGGAGTCCCCTTTTTGATATATTATACTTGTTTCTATATTGAACTTTTTACATAACTTATTAATGTCTGTTCGACTAAGCAGATATAATCCATTTCTTCAATAAGCTCTCCTTTGTATATCAATATCTTAGAGGTCTCAGAAATTCTGTCAGCTATATGAACTTTTTTTCAATTTCCGATTCTCTTACAACTTACTATAGATGTGTAAGTAATTATTAAAAATTTTGACTTGTTCTAATTCAATAGATTTTAGTCTAAAAAACTAGATAAACAAAAGCTTTGAATTAATATTTGTATATAATTGAAGTCACAGTTGCTCAAAAAGCTCAGCAGCTTCCAAAAAGTATATTCTGACTTTTCTTTATTATTATATGTAAACAAATTTTGTATATTTTCGTTTCCTTTAAATTTTGAGTTTCTATTGAAGTTTTTACCTTCTCCTCATGCTTCTCCCTCCCTTTATTTTTTCCAGCTTCAATTCATTAAATTCTTTTCTTATATTTCCCTTCTTTGTTCTGCCCTTCTCCTCTTTGATTTCAATTGTGTAGCAGACCAGTAGCATCCTAAGGTGGAGAACCATCGAAAGTGACGATAATTATTTAAGAACCATCTATCGAGGCGATGGCAATTCAAGAGCCATCTTTAGTTGACGAGAATGCGTTGCTGAGTGGTTGACAGTCTCAAGAGTAAAAGCGAAGACACTCAATGAGAATATTTCTCGTCTTTTCTTTCATATATTAGCTCACAATTGTTTCTCAACTATTTCTGTTTCGTTTTCTTCTATTTTTGCCAGATCTGCTCTTCACCTCATTTAATTTGCTTCCTTTCTCTTTATGACTTTTCTCTCACATTCTTTAATTTTCAGTTTATCTCCCTATCTATCTGTCCTCCTTACTATTTCGCTGTCGCATTCAACTTGATAAAGTCGCATTACCCCCCGTTTCTTAAGCACATATATGTATTCGCCAGGACCAACAGGTGCTAAGCACTCGACCGTTGATAAATTGATTGCTATATTTATCAAACTGTCGCCTTTCTCTCGCTCTTTGTGTGCATGTGTGTGTGTTGGGTGTTGTCTGTGTCTGTCGTCACAAAATATATTTGATCCGATTTGCAACAACAATACCACAAATCGTACAACTTGCGGGGCGTCTCCTCGGAGCTTCGTCCCCCCATCGGTTGTCAATGCTTGTATGCAATCACAGGGCTGATTCAAATTGGACAAAGGCAACACTTGAGCACAAGGATTCTATTACAACAAAACAGACACACTCACATGGATAACTGGGGAAACGCCATCGTAGTAGTTGTCTCACTTTCGCATTGTACCGAATTATCGGGCACGTGTGGCAAATGTAGTTAAATTTATGATGAAATCCTTTACAATTGCAGAGCTGGCACAGCAACAGCTCTGCGCAGGCAATTTCCGCTGATACGTTTACATTTCTCACGCATTGATTAACAGCAAAAGAAAATGCCCGGCCGCTAAATAGTTGCCATGGCATCTTTTCAATTCTTTTGTTGCATAGTTTTTGCCCTCATCGATTTTCCCCACTAGCGAATCGAACACTTAAGAGCTCTGCCATATTCCGAACCTCAAGTTTGAGTCAACTCACTCCCTCATACACACACATACATATACACACAACACACACGCGCACATACATAATAAAATACCTAATGCGAGGGCACTTCCGAAGGTTTCCCAACAGCACTTGACTTTGCCTGCGTAAATTGCCACAAACAGACTGTTTGGGGCCTAGTAGAGGGCACTTTGCTAGCTAGTCGTTGATAAGTGGGGGCGTGGCTATACTAATTAAGTCCTTAGTTGTAAAACTTTCAACTGGCAAGAGTAATTTCAACAACTGCACTTGGCTCTCCATAGACTTGAATTTTGCAATATTTGGCAAAGCTGTAAGAGGCAAGAGAACTCGACTGACAGAATATATAGGTATAGGATGCTGTAACTTCTCTTGCATCCAGTTCAGATGTAAGCTATTATGGCACTTAAGCTAATGGTGCTTTAACACACTGCACAAAGTGGAACAGCGAAAGGAAAAGAGATGGAAATGTAAGCTGATACACAGACTGTTTAAAACGAAATGCATATCTCCACTTTAGACTATTGGGAAATACGCTCTGTGTAGATTCGCACATAGACACAGCTGAGCCACTCACTCACATTTAGAAAAGCCAACCACATAACAAAGCGCAACTGTTGTTGACTCCGGCAAGCCCGGAAAACTCTCAGCTGAAGCATTGCATTTATGCGGGCCGAAAGTGCATTAAATATTTGCGCAGCCACAGAGGCAGAGGCGGAGCCAGCTGAAGAAGCTGCCCTTTCAGCATACCCACTAGCCCCTGGAGGCAGCTAACCTCATTATGAAAGAGTTTTGCATATTTCAACGGAAAATAATATATTTAGCAGATTTGGCTTCGCTTTTATCTGCTGCACAGCCTGCACAAACATTGAAATTTTAATTAGATTGCGGCTCAAAAACTCTATACAATTTAGATATAAGCATCCTGTGCTATACAATGTCCTGCATGGTCGTGCTCTGCATAATTATGCAAATGTATTGGAAGTTACATGACCTGGACACGTGCCAGCACACACCCACACCCACACACACACACACGCATACACACCCACACACAAAAAATAAAGAGAGAAAAACTTTTTCAAACAATTACCAAAAATTTAAACACACACAAAGCCGTTGGGTAATGTTTATATATATACAAATATATATATACTATAAAGGTAGTTGGGGTTTTGGTATAATATACAGAGGTAGCTAAGTATTTAGGCAAAACATAAATCTGTACAAAGGTTTAAATAATTAACTTTTAGGGGCCTGTGAGTTACTTAATGTACGATTATAGCAGAAATTAGTTTAAAATGTTTTATATATATACACTCACACATACACACTCACGCACACAGAAACATATAAGCATATTTACAGAGGATATAGATAGAAGAATGGATAGTTAGAGAGTTGGGTAAGCAATTAACAGGAGCTCTAAGGGCATTGCAGCCAGTTAACAGCGCATTAGCAGCGCCTCAACAGAGCATAAACATAGCGATAGTTTAGTTAAGGAAAGAGTAAAAGAGACAGCCAAAGACTTGGGGGCTGGGGTATTTGTACATGGGTTAGACTGAAAGTGGGGCTCTTGACTTTACCTGAACATTTGAGGCCCTGATGGTAAATGCCATAGAGCAGGGAACCGCAATGGTCACAGAACGTGGGTCCTGCATATGTGAATGGTTCGAAATGGTGCTGAGTTTTTGGTGAGTCCTTCAGTTTTGAATTTGTTGTTTTTGGTATCAATTGGAATGCGTGTAACGTGCCACAGTTTCGAGTTAAGTTTATTTTTATTTTTTGGTTTTAATATTTATGGTGAGCGATGTGATTTTGATAGATAAACAAAAATTTTGTTTTCGTTTGTTTGTTTTGGACATGAAAATACAAAATACAATTTGTGGTAAATAAACAGAGCACGATGACAATAAAACATTGCTGAATGGACAACAAGCAAAACTAATTTTAAATCTAAGTTGTGATTAGTATTTGGTTGTTATCTTTGTGTTTTTTTTTTTTTTTTTTTTTTTTTTTTTTTTTTTTTGCATTCTATATTATTAAGCAACTAAACTTAACTTAAAGTTTATATTTCATAATAATCTTGTTTTCGTTTTGTGCAAACTTTCAGCATTTTCATGTGGATTTTTGGGCGTTTTTTCTTATTTTATTCAAATAAATTTCCAATTATTTTATTTTTTTATTTTTTTTTTATTTTTATTATCTCATAGATGTGTCCTTATGTCCTCAATTTTATATCATGTAATTCATCTGATAATTTATAATAGAATTTTACTTCCAATTTTATTTTCCGCTACACTACCTTTAGTACTACTACTACTTTTGATATATGTATATTACTTTTATCTCGCACACTCTTCCGTTTAATATTTATATTCCAAGTGAATGAGAATTAATTAATTAATTAATTTCGAGTTCATTTAGTTAGGTTCAGTTCCTGTACAACATTAACGGTAAGCTTTTACTTGCTCTTAAAGTCCATATAACATTTTACTATATCGTATTAGGTTATGTTCCCTGTTGGTTTCTTGTTAACTCTTTTTTCCTTTACTTACTGTTTATTTAGCTAGAGCTCAGCAAAATGTATGAATGTAAAATCTCATATTCAATCATTTTTAATCTACCTGTTCTCTTGTTCTCTTGGTTGCTCATGCTACATGCTACTTACTTTGAGCTAACAGCTGAGTCACTTCAGCTTTTTATTAATACTATTTTAATTATTTTGCTGTCACATAAATGCAGTTCATATTTTGGTCGTTAACATGAATAAACTGAGCCCTCACATCATCTTAAACCGTCGCATTTCTCTGCGTCTCTCTGACAAGTGATACGTGTGGCGGCTTTGCGCTGGGGACAACTTATAGCCGGGGCCAGCACAAATATGAAATTCATGGTATGCTAAAAAGTCAAAATGACATTTTGGTAAGCCAACAGCCGAGCTGGCAGAAGCATCAGCAGGCAACTCATGACGCTTGAGTCGGGCATTTTTCAAAAAAAAAAAAAAAACAACAAAATATAAGGAAATGACAAAATGACAGTTTAATTTGACAGTGCAACAGAACAAAAAGTGCCATGGAAAAAAAAAATTTCTATACACATAAGCAAAGAGAGAGAGAGAGTGTGTGAGAGAGAGAGAGAGAGAAAGACATTTACTTTGTCTAAAAATGTGTATTGAAAGCAATTTGGAATTTAGTTATTGGTTTAGTTTTTCCGCCCACACACATGAAAATGCTGCAAACTTAAAGCTACACATAGCTAAGTAAATATAATCAGTTAAGCTTGTGCTAGGAGCGTACTCTATTGTATGTATATATATCATATATAAGGGGATCACTTACGGAATCGATGCCTTTATCCTTGCCGGGGCAGATGAAGGTGACATATTCATGGCAACGCTTGTGCACCACATACGAGCAGACTGTAAATGTAAATGAATCGAAATTTAATAAAGCTCTCTATAGATTGGGGGATCACTTCGATCCCTAGCTATTTACATACCTTGACACTGGAATCCCTGTTTGCCAAAGCCCCTGTAAATGCCAATGGGAAATTTCAGTCAAAATTAGTTAAATTACACGCAAAATGTGGTTGCTGCTAATTTGCACTAATTGAATTGCTATTGGGACCCTTCTGAGTGTGTGTGTATGTGTGTGTATGTTAACCACTTTGCATAAATATTTAATTTGCAGATGCAGCAAATACAATATGCTAATTTTTGCCAGGCTCTTTGCCTCTGGGCCTCTTCGCTCGCTGTGCAGTTCAATCAATATAATTAATATAGAAAAACAAATGGATTGCCTTTACAGGTCAAAGGTCAGCAGGCTTCGCAGCGCAACAAACCATTGCTAAGGGCTTTAAGTGAAAGAATTTCTGATTAGTATGCTCCTTTATCAATACTTTCTATATTAATAAAATATTGTAAAATATATATACTAAACGGAGAAGGCGTATTAAGGACAAGCTAGAGCCGTTCATATTAAAAAGAAACAGAAAATCTATTGTTGCCCATATCAATGGAGAATGTGCTTACATTGAGGGCGTGGCCGTTGAGCTAATCTGTAAAGTAGGTCAGCAGAGATGCATCTCGGCATGGATTAAAGATGCTAGAGCTGACTTGTGTTAAGTGAACCAAGTGCAACTATTTGCACTTTATTAGGATACTTTTAGGTGGATATTCATTTGCAATTTGATTAGAAATATTTTTTTATTATATACTCGAGACTTCAACTCCGAAGGTACATATTTGCAATTTGTAGACAGGCAAGGCAAAATATTCGTATTCCCAAAGTGGTATTATATCAGTGCCGCATGAATTTGATATATGCTAATTGCTCTCCTATTTGCAATTTAATTGACATGTCACCTAATAAATATAACTGCTAAAAATCTTGATTAAACTTTTAAAAAGTTTAACTTACTATCCAAAGCTTAACAGATTTTTTATTATTTTTTAAAAGACTTTTTTTTTTTTATTTATATATTAAATAAATATTGTACTTAATTGACTAATAATTGATATATATATATATGTTAATATTTTCATAATACTTTTTATTTGCTATTTATTTATATTTCAGCTCTGTTCTTCTCTTTTAATTAATTTTTCTCACTTTATATAATATTGCCATGTACATCAATTTAAATATTTGACATCCTTGAAAATTGTTTGTTTTTATTGCAATTGAAAATTAAATTGAAATTAAGTTTGTAACGAATTCTGTTTGCTTGTTGACAAGAGAAATTTGCAATGCAAAATTCATATTTCGTTGTTGTTTTTAGGGCTCATGTTATGCAGGTATACATGCATGTACGTGCTTGTGCGTTAGTATGTGTGAGTGGTTTTCGAATTTATACTTCCTACTTTTCAGCTTAAGCGTTACGTCCGAGTGTTTGGTCCAGTTGGATAGGCCGGTTCGTTTGTGTTGTGGCTTACGTTGCCCGTCTTAGGCATATTCCATAAGCCATAAATGCCTTGACCACAAGCCGCTTATCGACTGAACTCAGGCCGCAGCCCCAAACCATTCTCGCACACACGATGCCATATGTGGCACGCAAATAAATATACATACATGTACATTTGTTGTGTGTATGTACATATATACATGCATACATATTTATGTGCATATGTACAGAAATATATATATACTGCATAAACTGCATGCAAATATGCTCTATTGGCGCTTTGTTAAGCGATTTGTATATAATATGCGCGCTTTGCAGTGGCCGCTTTATAAAATTGTGTACAAATGTAAACTGCAGCGAGGAAGACAACGATGGTTGATATGCATATACATACATATATTAATGTTTTTGTGTACACTTAATCAGTGGCAAGTTGTGTATTCGCTACTTCAACTACTATTCTTTAAATTTGCAGAAATATATATAAATAAATATAGGAATTCAATATAAAAATGCATACAACAAGAAAAAGGAGGCGTGGGCACCTGAGTTTCTATTTTCTGATTGATACGTTGATCTTAGAAGTTATCAACAAGAATTAGAATTGAAATATATATTCTGTCATTCCATATACATCTATAATTTTATTGCTTGAATTGACGTTCTCTTTTTTTAATTCCCATGAATATCAATTTGTCAGAACATTGCTGACGTGAATTAAATTTGAAGAATAAGTTCCTATTATGGGCATATATAAATATCTATTACCATTCATTTGAATTGGCATATCAATCATACTCCAAATATAAATTATTTATATAGATACACAATAATTAAAGAAATTTTATGAATGAATCTACTGATGTCAGTGCGTGTATTTGTGCATCATATTTTGATGAAACCATCAGAGATGTCAGAGATCAGGGTATTTCTAAGTCGAGCACGCCCGAAAGGGAGCAGTCTCTCTTGTTTATACATCTATATTGAATGTGCATCTCATTATTTTCGTTTCAGTTTGAAATTATTTTGGGAAATTGTATCGATTTGCTTTTTCAATTCATAGCTCATTATAGATATACAAATGTACATATGTATATATAAATTTACAATAATAGCTATCAATTTTAGTGACGTCCTTGTACTGAAAAAAATTCATAGGAAATATAAATTACGGCCACTTCCTGTCCATTCGAATTCTATTTAATTACATCACACCAAACACAATTATTTTGCTTTGCAATCCCTCATTGTGTTTTACGTAAAGCCCGTTTTAATTGCCAGATAAATTTGAGGTTTACAGTTGACAAAATCCGATTAGACTTCAATGAAAACAATTACGGAGCTTAGGCCCGGAGGACAGTTTTCTGTGTTCATTTAATAATATGCACTTTAGTTTAATTACAGTTAATAATTTTTCTTGCTTTGAAATGTTTGTCAATTTGTTAGTTAGATTTTGTTCGTTCTTTGTCTTTGCTTGTTCAGGCTTTTCTTTTACCTTGTTTTTTGTTAGTTTGCGCATCAAATGAACTGGAAAAGCAATTTCCATGCGCCGCGCCTGCAGATATGCTACACAGGTATTTTTCCACCGTTCTCGCTTTGCCTAGTTTTTTTCTGCGCATTTTTGCCTGCAGTTTTTTCCAATTTTTAATTAAGCGCATTTTTCGCACACCAACAAAAGGAACAAAATAAAAGCAAAAATTCGGAAGCAAAGAAAAACGGGAAAAAATATATTTTGCGTTGAGTCGAGTTGAGTTGATGCGAGTTAATTTAACACGCAAGCGAAAAACTTAAAAGTGCACGCCACAGATTTAAGATTGATTTTAAAAGTTACGTAGATAAAGCTGCACGAGTTCGTGACTTTCATTTGCAATTAATTATATGATTTACAGCTTAGAAAATAAAATCGTGATTAATCAAAGAAAAGTTTACGGAAAATTCTGGGAGTTTTATTATTAATGAAAGCCATAATTATATTCCACAAACTTACTCAAAGAAAAACTGAGATATTCTGCCGAAATATATAATTTATGAGCAATTTTCGATATATAATGTCGCTTTGAAGCTTGTAGAGAAAGCAAAGTTAATTTTCCTCGTAAATTTCTCTTATACAATCGCATCATGTTCATTTGCCAAGTTTCTCAATATAAATAGTTATTGCTGATAAAAACTTATTTTATATCTTTAAAAGCATATATGCGCCTTGTACTCATCTACAATAACCATAAAATGTACAATGTGAATTCAAAGCAATTTGATATAGTTATTGCAGCAAAAGAATGTTCAATGCTCAAGCTGCCTTAGGTCAAAGTTAACTATTTATATTTCAACAGCTGCAGCGCATTTCTTATTCTGGGTAATGACTGCTCGCGATGCTTTCAGCAAATGTCATTTTGGATGATTGAACATAGTCAATAACTGTGATAATAGTGTTTGTTGTGTTTAATTATAATAACGATACATCAATATTTCACATGACATATCAATTTATGTGGAATGCAGAGATAAAGGTAAACAATTCGGAATTTCTGTTTTCATGTGTATATACAGATACATATTTCTATATGTTTATAGGGAGAGAGAGATAGAGCTTCAGCGAGAGTTTAATCAGAGTCGAATTGCAGGCAGACAAATAAAGCACTTTCTTCTTCTGATTTTGTCAAAACATATAAGAGCGCCATCTTCCACATGTTGAGGCATAAAAAATGTGTTAACTTGACTGCATTTAGACGGTAATGTATCTTGAGTATACGAGAGAGTAAAAGGTAATGTCGGAAATGCGAAATTTGTCAGAGGTGCTATAATTCGTATACCCTGCAATAAATAAGTAGACCAAGAAGTAGATAAATGCGGAGTGAATAAGTATATAAAGATGTATAAATCTCTATTAGCAAGTTGGAGTATAAATGTTGGCATTCAATTCTTCACTTCTTTTGCATAATATATATTTATGTTTTATGAAGCATATACAAACGAAAACCTACAAAATTCCCCAACCTCTAAAATATACAATTTATATGCATACATATATGTATATAAACGTGTAATTATGCTCTATGTATTTATTAGAGCGTTTTATTTAGGTTTTTTATATAATAAAATAATGCGATGCATGTTTACCGCTGCATAAACAGGAAATTAATGAAATAATTGTATTTAGCTGCTGTCAACGTAGAATAAACTAATTGTTGACAAAGAGATAAGAGTGTTGCATAATAGATACATTAAATTTAGTTGACTGGCTCCAATCTGGATGGTCGCATGTTATGTAATATACATACAGAAAAATAACTACGTGGCAGCCTCCAATTCGAGCTGAGGGTATTATATAGTCAGAACCCGACTAGATCAGTCTTCTGTTATTTGTTGCTGTTGTTGTCTCCCTCGCTTCTGTTATGCAAATTACGTGGCATAAACACTGCGGCGATTTTCATTTGCTACCCCTAAAGGCAGTTAGCCACCTGGGAAGCATAGAGGCCACACGACACGTTGTCAGGTCCCACTTCCACCGTCCCCCGTTCTCCCGGTGCGCCCAGCAGCTACGTGCTACGTGCCTGCAACGCCTTTTGGGGGCTGTGCGCACCCACCACAGAGCCAACAACTATTAATTAAAAGGCCAAAACGAGTCGCGAAACGCGTTGCGAGTCGAAAATTGTAACTCGAGTTGTTAATTAGCTGCCGCTGGCCAAAAGAGGCGTACGCAATGTGGCCAAAAGAACAACGAATACAGCAGCGAAACAGCTAGGCATCTGTGCGTGTATCTGGATGTCTCTTATGGGCTGTTTGACTCGGTTTCACATGGCTCACTCGCGCTTGGAGTCCGGTTTTCTGTGGTTGTTGTTGTTGTTGGTGTTGAAACTTGGATCATTGAAACTTGGATCGCATTTTAAGTAGCAATTAATTTAATTATTGGCTAAATGTTTTATGGCAATTAGCTAAGAGCCAGTGACACGCCCAACTTTTGGGCGTTACAGCATCTGAATTGACTTGTTGACATGTGCCCAGCTATGCGATTTTCCAATTAATTTTCTTGTCATTTTCATTGTGTGGCTTTCGAGCTGTCAACGCAATGATTAGAGAGGCCTTTGACACTCGAGAGCTATTGTGAATTTTCAATTTTGAATTAATTAAATTGAAAGCCCAAGCGTATAACACTCGACAAAGTTTTCCCAAATATGAATATCAAATATAATTAATTTGACTTCAATTAACCTAATGTAAATTGAAATATACAAATATATGGCTGCTTAATAGGACATTTATTATGATTTAATATTTCATAGAGAATTGCTAGCTAAAAAATATTTTAATTTGGTCATTTCATGCCTAGTGCATTTAAGCTCTAAGCTTAGCATATAAATAAAGTTAGGATTTATATTTCAGAGCTCTTAATTACAAATTCTGTTTTTCATTATTATTTGTATATATTATTTTTGATAAGGCCATTTGAGAATCCCATTATGAAATCGATTGTATATAAAACCGTCTCAACAAGAAATTTTGATATAAAAACTCATTATACAAAGATCCACGTCTGTTTTCTAACCATCCTTTTAAATTAATCAATAAAGTTTACACTTCATAGCACTCAATGAAATCTGCATAAATATCACCAAATTCTTGTTAAAAGCATTTCAGAGTTTTCAATGAAAATTATTTTCGAATTAATTAAATTTATTATCAGTGAATCATAACTTAAAACTAAAATGATATTTTGAGATTGAAAACACTCAACTAGCAAAACGAAATGAATGAGCTATATAGTATATATATTTCATTTAACGATAAAAATACCTACATCCATGCATATCCCGACTGATAGCCGCTGTAAGAATATAAATATATAATACTTCCCGAAAAGACTGGGCACATTGGCAATTTGTTAGTTCACTGGCAAGCTACGCAAATATTTTCTAAGGTTTTGCGGTGCCAACACGTTCAACAAATTATTTTTGTGTGTAGATAGGTGAACCGCTGGCTAATGCGCATGAGATTGGTTCATAATCCACAAGTCAAACTGAATCGAAAGCGGGGTAAAAAGCCAGCAACAGGAAGAGCAACAGGATAAGGGAAAAGGAAGCGCAACTCAAACTGCCAACTGGCCCCAAAAATTTTGTATTTCTTGTGTTTATTTTGTATGCATAACAACGGATTTGGCAAGATTTTGAGAGCGGGCTTCACTTAAATTAAATATTATACGACCAGGGCAGACTACATGCTACCTTTCAACGTCAAACTGGGTATTATGATTTTAATAGGGAATGTGTCAATGTGATTAAAACAAGATATCGTTGGATATAGATATATAAATAATAATTTCAAAAGCTAATTTGATGAAATTTTAGCATGAGAACTTGTATTTATTATTGTTACCCTGTCTACATTATAAAATTATCATATACAAATCAATTCAAAAAACTACTTTTCTATATAAATACGTCCACGAGTTTCAATTTACATGAAGAATTAATAGCTTGATTATGTTCATCATATTTTTAAAATGTGAAGCAGTAAAAATTTTGTAAATGGTATCCATAATCATATACTAAGAATGTTGATGTTGATTGTTGATTACATTGAGAGTGTTAAAAATGTCAAAAACATTCAGAATATATGAAAGTTTGCAATGATCTAAAAGTATAAACACTAAAAGTACTTAAAAACCCCAAAGCTTTCGATCTTTATATATTTTATATACTTATATTTGATAACATCTGTTATAAATACAATGATATTTATTAAAATATCACTATTAAAGTCTATCATGTTTTTAATTCTCTTATTATCTCATATGTCATGTATCTCAATTACACATCTGCTAGGGTATATAATGGTCGTTCTCTTAAACTTGATTCTTGTCTCTGGTTTCTAACGTGCTTCCATTGCAATGTCATTTGCTTGGCTTTAATGTGTGGCTTTGTTCTCTTTCCTGTTTTTCGCGTTGTTGTTGTTTTGTTGTAGCTGTTGCTATTCGCTGGCCAGCAGATGGGCATAATATCGATTGACGTAGTCTGCTTAGTTATGTCGCCGATTTCGCTGTCACGGCGTAGACCCACAAGTGCCAGGCGTGAAACATAATTTTAAAGAATTTCACAGGGTATACAAGAATTTAACAACGAAGATCAAGAGCAACAAGAGCTTAACCTAGGTCTCGACATAGACATTGCTTATGAAACTTTTATCTCCTCTCTGAATTTATGTAGGTATGGGAATTTGAAGGTAGCAGTAAGCAGTAATATGTAGAAAGAGATGTAGGCTGAGAGTGAGAAGGAGAGATATTGACTACTAAGCTATTCTTAGCTGCAGAACATTTATAATGCTTTTTACTTTAAATTTTGGATTAAACCGTGTTTAAAAATTTGGATAAATATTTTTATTATTTCTTGATATTTTTATTTAATATCTTGATAATTAAATGAAAATGTGCCCTTTATAATGCATTTTTTTCCGTATATGTACAGACTTAAATGTATGATAAATTTTAAAATATATCTTTGAAATATCAAACAAGCTACACATTCAAAACAGTTATGAATAAAGAATCAAAATAAATTATAAATATATATATAAATATATTCTAATGATAAATGTTTCTTGTTAAGTATTTTAGATTTTCTAAGTACATGTTCTCAAATAGTTTTAAGCCTGCCTAGGATACACTTCTCTACGCCAACTGCCAGTTAAATTGATCTGCTTGTTAACTTACCAGATAAAATCCTTGCAGTGGGAGCAGAATGTGGGCTGCTTGAAGAAGCGCGCGATGAAGCAATGATCTTTCACATTAAAGACGTTTTTCTTCTTGAGGGCTCCTTTACGTAGACGGGACTTCATTTTGTTTTCGCCCATGGCCTCGCCCTCCGCCCCCTGGCCTTGGCTTTGCTGGTCGCCATTGTTGTCGCTGTTTTCCGACATGTTCACTGTTGCTGTTGCTTTTGTTGTTGTATTGCTATTGTACTTGTTCGAATATTTATTGTTGCTGCTTAGTTGTTGCTCTTTATAAGTAGTATAGGTGGTTTAACTAGTGGTTGTTGTTGCTGTTGTTGTTGTTGATTCATTTGATTCTTTTGCACACTTGTCCGTTTTGTTTTTTGTTTTCTTTCTGCTTCTACTTTTTGATACGTATTTCTTTGGCTTTTGTTTTGTTTTTTATTTATTATACCCTGAACCCATTGAAAATGGGAAATCAGGGTATAATGGTTTTGTTAAAAGTATGTAACAGGCAGAAGGAGGCGTGGCAGACCCCACAAAGTATATATATTCTTGATCAGGGCGACGAGCTGAGTCGATTTGGCCCTGTCCGTCTGTCTGTCCGTCCGTCCGTCCGTCCGTCCGTCCGTCCGTCCGTCCGTCCGTCCGTATGTATGAACGCGTCGATTTCAGAAGATATAAGAGCTAGAGACTTCAAATTTTTTTTAAAATGTCCGTAATTACAGCGCGCATATCAAGTTTATCATTAAAAATCGCTAACTCATCCCGATCTTTTTTTATCGATAAAAAACCTTATCGAAAACCAGTTATAAAATTATATCTTCTACACCCTTATTGCTAGAGTCTCCAAATTTTTAATGTATGCTTATATGCAATTTATACAATTTCGGTTTTTGTTAAAATTTACCCCCCACCCTTAAATTCACCCCCTCACCCTCACTTTTGTAAAAAGCGTATTTCAAATACTAGAGACTTGGGCTTTGGAATATACACACATATTCACCATATGATTACGCTCTAAAAGTTTCATTAAGATCGTATGTCTACAAAAGAAATTATTTAACAAATAAATTCTCATAATATTGACCACACTGCAGCGCAGCCCAAGCGCAGTCGCTGCTTACTGCGCAGTTAGCAGAGCGCAGGCTTATGTGTGCGTGTGGATGCATGTGTATGTATGTGTGCATAAAAGAAGTGCAGAATGATTAGAATATCAGCTTGGAGGGTTCAGGGTATCTCCTAGTCGAGCAGTCTCGACTGGAGCTTTCTTACTTGTTTTTTATTTTTGGTATTTAAGTATTATTGATTTCTTATAGGCAGACAAATTTAAATGCCTTTCGTTAGCCACAAGCTGAGGATCATAATAATAACAATAAGAAAAATATTTGTTTAAATTTCATTTTAAATGCAAATTGAATTTCTGCTCGAGTTTGCGCGAGAACAGAACACAACAAGTGCGATAAATTGACAGAAGCCATAAATTTCACATGTGAATTTCATTATACAGAAATTAAAATATTAATTGACAAAGCGCACATGGTGCAATTTCAATTGTTGCAAATGCCGCAGATCATATAAAATGAAAATAAAATAAAATAATATCGCTTAAATTTTAATATTCGCGCAGTTCATTAGCTGTTTAATAGTTACTGTTGTTGTTGTTGTTGTTGTTGTTGTATATTATTATTTTATGACTAATGATTGAATATAAATAATTTGCATTTATTTTGGCTTTGTTTTAACCATGTTTATGCACGCGCGTGGTGATAAAAAACGATATAATTAAATGAATACATACAAATAAATATTTTTATTTCATTGTATTTAAACAATTTTTTTTTTAAATTAATTTTTAATTTGCTTTTTTTTTAAATAGACACGTTTTGCCGACAGCTGCAACCCCTGCCCAACAGCTAACTGTTCTACCCACTGCTAAGCGCGAAAACAGAGCTCTGCTACTTATATTAGATTAAATACATATGTAAATTCCAGAGAAAATGGGAATGAGAGAGAGTGTACAGCAACAGTTAAAATAACTGTAACTGTAAACAAAGCTTTACAATCTATGCTCTTTTTTTGGCAGTTTTTACTTCTTCCGCTTGCACGTTTGTTTACTTTTTTTATTGCATCGCACTCGCACTCGCACTATCGCTTTCGCTGTAGCTCGCACTCGCACTCGCACTCGTATACGCACAGAAATTTCAAGGAGCAACTGGCTTCGCGTGCTCGCCAAGACGTTGTGAGTGTGCGAATATTTTCACACGCTGTGAAAAGCACACACAGCCTGTCCCCTATTTGAAAGTGTGGTGAATATGACACAAGCACAGGTAAAGAGAGAGAGAGAGGGAGAGAGAGCGAACGAGAGAGACACACTCACTCGCACACGCACACACACACACTTGTTGTTGGACGACAGTCGAAAGGGGCGCCTCTCCTAATTTGCTCTGTACGCTCTTTTCGCGACTGTTGACAGCACGTGCGCTTCGCTCGAGTTTCAAACGCGTTCTGATTACTTGAGCAGCCATTTTGTGCTCTGCATGCTATTTACCGTAGCAAGCTTTTGAGCGCTGTGCTAGCGCTGTTAACTAGCAGGCAGCTGTAATGACAACTGTTATATGTTATACGCTGCTAATATATATTGTTTACATTGATTAACGAGAGTTGATCGCATTTGACATCATTTAAACGCTAATTATCGCGTTTGCCCCAAAACGTGTTAATGCCGCGTTTCGTTTTTAATTGCCGCTGAGCTCATAATTGCATTTGAGCGCTGTTAAAGCGACTTTTAAGCACACCAAAAATCAATTAGATCGCTTGCAACGTAAATGAAAAGTGTAGCACAGTTGATAACGACGCCGACATACGCTTTCACACGACCGAACAACTCTTACACGCTGTTATTTTAATAGAATGTGATATGTTAAACATTTTAATTGATACTCTTAAAATTATTCTAATATTTTCAATACGTTCAATAATGTAAATAAGCATTGTAAACAAGAAGAATTTAAGTAAGAAGTACATTAGTACCGTATTTGATTCGATTGGTTAGTGTAACTGTCAAGTCGCTCGATTAATCAACTTTTTTTTGGGTTTTTCAACTGTTTGTCTAGCTTTTTGTAAGCAGCCAATAACTGGAACTGTCTCGTACCTATGACTAGGTGTCGAACTACTTGTATTTACGTGCCCCAACCGCAACCTTCATGTGTTGCGTGTTTTTTATTAGCGTTCAAGTGCAAAATCTGATAGCCAAGTGTCACGTTTCGTGTGTGGAACCAAAAAATAAAACGAATATGAAAAACTATAGCGGCTAATGCAATAATTATTTATGCATTCACTCTATAAAGATATATCGAAAAGAGTAGAGCATAAACTATATCAACTCTATTTTCTGCTTTGCTTTGCTTTGCTCTGGCACTTTGAGTGCCTCTAATGAAAATGCCAAATATTTGTGTAAAGCTCTTAGCTTTTAAAGTACACACAACAACACACCCACACGCACACACACACACACAGCCACAACATGCAAATTGTGGTAATCACTTACATTAGATGGCAAAGAAAATGGAATTTGATTTCATGTTTTTTGCGTCTGCTTTGCTTTGCAATGCGCAGTGGAAACAGAAAAACATTAAATAATAATACGATTTTGTTTTGCTTTCCGATTTATGCAGTCATAAATTTCAATGAAAGCCACAGACCAATTAAAGCCCATTAAGGATGCGTTGAGTGCCAGAAAGATAATTACACAAAACTATAGTCACATGTTTCGCTTCGTAGCAAAAGATTAGAAACTAATGGCAAACCGTAAGCTGTGAGCATCTAATTTGAAACGGTAAATAAGTTAAACTCAAGTTGAACTTTTACTTTTGCAACTTATAGGAGTAAAGCACTCTAGATATTTAACAAAAATGTATATATTTGGGTCATCTCTTTAGCCACGGTTGCCCTCAGGCTTTTGCTTTACCTTTTCATACTTTCGTTCACACATCTTCTTAAGTCCAGCTCTCAGCTTTACTCAATGAGAGGGCAGTTTATTAAATTGCATTGCTCAAATCTCGTATAACTTGAAAATGAAAATAGGAAGTTGGAATTCTTTATGAATGCTTATTCACTTTATGATGAATACATTTTGTTTATTATTTTTCATTTAATTTTTAATACAATTTATTTATATTTATACTTTCCTTAATAATTTATTTGTTAAAATATACATTTTTATTATCACTTTTTCAAACAAACCTCGCCTGGCTTTTCAGTTGTTGAGCTACGCTGAATTCGCAAAGCAAAAGTACAAGAAATGTATGAGTATATGTATATGTATGTATATGCATATGTAAGCACATACTATATGTATCTAAACAATTAAAAGATATTTTGTTTGCGCTTGTGACGTCATCTGTGCAGCTGGATGAAAACAATTTGCTAATTACGAGCGGCAATAAAAATAATTTAGCTTGTAAATGCAACAATAATAAATAACAACAACAACAATAATAATAACGCCGATAACAACAACAAATGTTAACAAGACAGCCGCAAAAAAAGCAATTAACGAAAAATTTACACGCACAAATGATATTATGTGGGTGGGACAACTAAGTAAATTGAGGGCGTGGCACGCACACACTGGGCAAAACAGCCACAATTGGGCTAATCGGCGCAGTGCACAATAGCAAGCAAAAACAAATTTAATAAAAGTATACAAACAGCAAATGAAATTGCAGCAACAGCAGAAAAGAGCTGGCGCTTGACTTAAGTCGTTAGCACATGTCCAACAATGTGTAATGCCCCATATTTATTTGTTTATATTAACGCAATTTACATGTAAACTCAATTATTTTATTTGCTTGTATTTAGCAAATATTAGACTTGCTTTTGAATTAATTTTCAAACACAAAATATGTATATATATGTTATATTTATTGTATATACATTATATTTATTGTTACTGTGGCATTTGGCCTGATTTCATATTTCAAATCATTCACGAAAGCGTTTTTATGCAATGTCCGTCTCGCTGTCTGCTTTCTTTATTAACATATTTCTTTAATACTTCAAGTGTATTGCATTGGGTGAAACTAACATATTATTTATAAATAGTGGGTATTTGGTAAATTCGAAAAGAATAAACCTTTTAGCTTGTTTATTTATATGTCAAATAAAATTAATTAAATTGGGATTGTCTTTTTAACTATAAAGCTGTTTTTATATTAACTTATAAAAATATATGTTCATTATATATTAGTCGTAGCATTGCGCTTTTTATTAATCTTTAAACTATTTTTTATTAATAAAAAATATATATATATTTTCTTTATATTTTAACCGTTTAATTTGACTGTATATAAATTTTGGCATGAATCGTTGTATAATTTGGCAGCGAATTCACTGTATTTATTTATTTAAATTAAAATAACTATTAATTTTTTTCGCTCTTGGCGACTTTTAATTAGCTTTTTCTGTCTTAGCACTTTGTTTTGAATAATTTGATTGGTTTTCTTTTTCAGAATTTGCTTCCACATTTGTCATAAATTATTTATTTTTTTATTCATTTCGTTTTGCACTGTACGCTTATTATTTAAATTATTTCCATTAGTTTTTTTTTCTCTCTTCAATTTCTGTTTGCTTTTATATATTTGTATACGCATATTTTTGCTTTTGCATTTTGCGCTTATTAATTGAATTTGCGCCAAAAAAAGAGCATCGCGTCGCTACTTAATTGAATTCTTTTGTTAGTTTTTGCCGCTTTGTCAATTGAAGCACAGTAAATTGCACACACACACACACACACACACACACACAAACACACTCACTGAAGAGCACAGAGTGTAGCACATTTGATTAAATAAGAGATTCGCCACATGCAACAAATGTTCCAGCAATTTGCCCTCGAAATCGAATCAATCATCGATCGCAAATGGAGGTGGAAATCGTGGAAATCGATGCCGCCTGCCGTTATAAAAAGCACTTAACGAGTCACTGAGTACCGTTCAACCGCACCGCACCGCACCGCCTCTTCAGTCGCTGACCCGCTGCCCCTCTCACTCACTCACTCTTAGCACACTCGATTCCGTACGTACGCTGGCTCTTCGTATCGTTCAGATACACATACAGCTCAAGTCTGTCTGCCACACAGAAAGCGAACGCGCCTGGTCAGTCTCTGATCTTCACAGCAGCCAGCAGCTGGCAGCTGGCAGCTGGCAGCTGGTAGCCGGCAGCGCTGCTCGCGTCGCAGTTCGCGGCACGACGCGACGTCGACGTCGTCGTCGCTGCTTGTCGATTTGTTATGACGGGCCACACCGGTTCGACGATTCCGACGAGCGACGATTGGACCACTGTGCAAGACGACAGCAAAACCGGCAATGCTCAATTGCGCGAGGCATTTAATATAGGGAATACCCAGACGAGGCAGTTCAGCTAGGTCATACGACTCACATTATGGAATTGAATGGAAATTTGTATTATTTAGTTATTTATATTTTAATTCACATATTTAGGTATTTATTTATATATTTTTTCAACATGCCTATATTTCTTTAATTTAAATATATGTTTTAATTTTCTAATTTTATCCTATATATTATATTATATTGTAATGCCTCTTTCTTTATATCTGACTCCCACTTATCATTGTATAATATGTATATATCAAAATTATCTCTCGCCTGCTATTCTGTCTCTCTTATATTCGCCCTCTTTCCCTATCTCTCTCTCACTCTCATTGTTTCTCCTCATTGTCTGTCTTATGCTCCCTTACTCCATTTCTAATAAGAATAAGAATAAGTAATATTATTCTTATCACTCATTCTTTCTCATAAATTTGCTCTCTACTTTACGATTTATTAGTGAATATGATATGGTGAGAGCATTGAGTATTCGTTGTTGTTTCTTCCATACAGTGATGCATCTGTTGTTGTTGCATTGACTTTTATTTCATTCAATTAGCAACGCTTTTTGTAGCGTTGCGTTGGCGTCTACTACTATGGAAATGAGTGCAGGTTAGCTCTTTCTCTCTCTCTCTCTCTCTCCCTCTCTCTCTCTCTCTCTCTGCTCTCTGTTATTCTCTGTAGCTCTCCCGCTCGCCCTGTCTCTCATTCATCAATTGCACTTTTGGCCAGCTTCTGCTGGTGTCAGACAACAGATGCTGCTACAGATGCAGCCAGAGATGCATAAATGAAGCCAACGCCTCGTGGCTGGCTCTGAGCCAAACATTAGTGTTGCTGTTGTTGCTGTTGGTTGTCATATAACGAATTGTTGATATGCTATGCACACATTCATATTTTGGTGCCAAATCAAACCTATCCCAATTTTTCGTTTGCTTTAGACGTCATCGACCGATTGCCAAGGCTTAGTTCAATAAATTGAAATCGTTTTGCGTCTATATTATATGTTTTTATCTCTTATGTTTACTGACTCGCTCTTCCTCTTCCTCCTCCTTCTTCTTCTTCTTCTTCTTGTGCGCATTTAAGGCGTGTTTTTTATAAGGCTGATTGCCAATCGTAAACTTGCCTTTTTTTCCATCTCTTCTTTTGTTTTGCTTTTATAGAGTCAGCGCGTCATATGCGTTGTTTTTGTTGTTGTTGCTGATTTTTATTATACTTTATGCTTCGGAGTTATCAGCAAGTGAATAAATCAAATGTTCTATAAATAATTGAGTGAAAATTATTAAACATCTGTTGAATTGAATTGAAAGCTCAGCCGAATTAAGGCATTTGAATACAATGGAATGGGCAATGGGAGCAGGCTGACCATGAAGAAGACCGAGAAGACATTGCTCAAGGCAGTTCAAGTATTGCCTGAATATTGAACGTATTTAAATACAATGGAATGAGCGCAAGCAACGTGTATATAAGTAAGATAGCAAACTGCTCAGATGTATTGCTGATGTATATCAATTTATATGGGGGAAAGGAAAACTAGAGAAGATTGCTGGAGTTGAAATACCCTCGGCTAAATAAGTATTTGCATGAAGGGTATTTAATTTTTGGCCAAATGTATCTGTACTTATTTTCCTAATTGTACTATACATGCTTTGTAGCAGTCTAGCATATTTACATACATATATTTAACCATAAGTTGTATCCCTGATATATTATGCCCTATGATATATAGGGTACAGGCTACATGCCCTTATTTATATAAAGTGTGTACAAAACAGGTCACGAAACAGAGCAGAAGCTGCTGGCCACGATATAAATACCTCTGTTGAGAAGTATAGATATTAAATTTCTTTAAAATATCCTTTCGAACAAAGGGAAAGATTTTCTCTTTGACTGAAATAAATTGAAAGTGCATTTTATTTAACATTTATTTTATTTTGTTGTATTTATTTATTTTTTGTTAAGCCTGAATTTATTTTCATTCATTTTTTTTTAGCGTATTTTAGAATAGCTACACAATTATATTCTCGTATTAATATTTGTAATATTATGAATTGAAATAAGTTCACAAGGGGTTGCTGGAGCATTAAATTAAAACATTAAAAACATAATGATGAATTAAACGACAAAAAGTAGATCCTATATTTCATATTAGAGCCATTCGATATTCCCTTTTGTGGATCATATTATAACATTACTTTACATCTTTACCTCGCAGAGAGTATTTAACTGGGTCAGGGAGAGAAATCAGAAAGCTGCTTTAAAACCAACTAGAATTTTAAAGAGATGAATATAGTTTCATAGTTAGCATCTAATTTGGTTCTATAATCATAAAAGACAAAATTGAACCTAGAGTATGAGTGACAAATGTATAGATAAATATGCGTTTCTATTGATTAACATTTGCGAATAGGTAGATATGAGTCCCTATAGATATAATTATAGAAAGATTAAAATATTTAACAATAAATGAATATAAACATATTCATTTGTATTTATGTTTGATATATTTTAATAGTTATTAATAATATAATACATTATTATATTCACTTATTTTCAATTAGCATTACACGTGTTATTTGTGATCGAAGTTAAAAAAAAAAAAAAAAAAAACAAAAAAAAAAATTAATTTTACTAACTGTTTATTTATGTACATCTATTCATACGTTAATATATGTACATGATTGGAATATTTTTAATATTCCATTGAGGGATTTCACAACAATTAGGACAAATAACTCTCTTGGCTAATCGTAAGTTTATTCTATTGAAAACCTGCTTCCATAAAGCTTATTATCAAATCATAAAAATCATTTAGCACAAAGCATTGCCTAGCGTCGCAGTCGCCGTCGTCGTCGTCGTCGCCGTCTCGCTGTCTGCGTCACAGTCGGCGCCGCAGTCGAGGTCTCTATTTAGCATATCTGGAATTGGTGACGTCGTCAATTCGCCTATTTGAAATTCTGGTTTGCCTTAGTTTCGCTTGTGGCTGTGGCTGTGACTGCGGCTGCGGCTGTTGGTGTTCGATATCATATTAAATACTCTACGTCAGTATAAAATGGGTATGAAAGGTTACGATGGTGTTGTTGTCTATATATTGGTAATTGAGATAGCAGAAGGCTCAACAAATCACCCATAATATTCCATTAGTTCATAGCATGAGAAACGAAGCTCTATTTTTTAAGCGACCCATGGCTTGGCTTAGGGTATATTTTATTCGCTCATTCGCATTTATTCCCTCTATTCATTTTACAATTCAGTTTTTTTGCACCCTGAATCGAAATTGTTTCTTCTATTTTTTCTTCTTTGCACAAAAAACAATATTTTTGTTCTGCAGCCAGGGACCGAGTATGTGGGCGGTGGGTGGTGGGATTTGATAGGTGGGTGGCGGCTAGGGGCGTGTCGATTGCCGCTTGATTTGCTGCGCCCTTGCCTTTTGTATCAGTGCCTCGTTTATTATTTATTTATTTATGCGCATAAATTAAAATGATTTTCGTTGTTGTGCCATTTTCTTGGAAGCACAAAGAAAATTTGTGCAGTTCTTGTGAAAATGTTCGGCAATTGGTAAATAAATGCGTTATTGATAGGCAATTCACTGGCAGCTGTTGTTGCTATTGTAGGGTATGCCATGTTGGCCGCTCGAATGGCTGCATACTTTTGGGCTTGGCATTGTAAATCCCATGAGCAAGTGGACAGTGCCGGACAGGTCACAAAACCGTCTTTTATTCGGGGCTTTAAAGATTAAAGAGTATATATATATATATATATATATATGTATATTTTTTTTCGCTTTGTTCGTTTTGTTACCTTCAAAAAGGCGGCAAAACTTTTGCAACTTCACAAAATGCTGCACATTAAGAATTAATAAATAAAAAAGACAATTTAAAGTTGGGACTCTTGGCATTTTTCAAGGAACATGCTTCAGCTGACAGCAGCACGCGCCAAACTCAGCCCGTAACGCATAACGCGACTTGTCTGTAAAAAGTTTCTAATGAAAACTGCCTAGTACATACATACATATATATATATACATATATACAATTATATATGGACGAATATGTATCAAGTGTATGCCTTTATATAGTAGCCCCCGCAGCTGCCAACTTGTCAGCAAAAGTTTTGCGCAACTTTGGCAACATTTCTGGGCTCAGCAACGTATTTCTTATTAAATTAAGCGTTTCCTCCATGGAAGCCCATGGAAGGGCAACGGATGGGTTGTCCAACTGTTGCGCAGCGGGTCGGTCGCCCATTCGAATTTTGCGCTTTGTAATTAGCCACTGCCCCGCGGCGATGTGGCGGAAAATGTGAAGGTGCCTGAAATTAACTGCGTACTGTAGAATTTGATTTAAAGCGTGGCAATCAAGTGGGCATTGCTGTCGCTAAGGCAATCGCAATCGCAATCGCAATCAATAGAGACAGTGTTGTGCAACGCATAAATCAAGCAAATGACAGAGGATGGACAGCGGGCATAGGACATAGAGTTGGTTGGCTTGGCATTACAGGCCCACTACATATGCCCACTCGACGCACGCCCAATTGGGGGGCAAACGGCGCGCAAACAATGGCGGCTAACAGTATTTGAATGGGCTAGCCAAGAGGGGGCAGAAGGAGGAGAGGCCAACAGCCGGCAGAATGAGTATGAGCAACCACAGATGACTGCATGGGACAGAAGCAGATGAATAGACGG
Source organism: Drosophila arizonae (assembly GCF_054131065.1). NCBI lineage: Eukaryota > Metazoa > Arthropoda > Insecta > Diptera > Drosophilidae > Drosophila > Drosophila arizonae. The sequence goes on along the minus strand of NC_142925.1, from coordinate 23,114,758 downwards.
GAGCTGGAGTAGCGGTTACCAGGGATACTGGACACGGGGCATTGGGCAGGCAATGAGCAAGATCAAGAGCTGCCGCTGCGTAGAACAATGGCTGGTGGGCCACTGGCAGCGGGGCTGGCTGCAGCAATTGAACTGTGTGGACAGCTGCTTTGTGAGCGACACTTTTGACTTATGTGACAGCTGCTGCTGGCCTCTGTTAATGGCGGCTCACTGAAATGAGCTGCTGCTGCTGCTGCTGCTGAGGAGTCGCACTGGCAACAGCTGTTCGCTGCCTAGGATTTGTGTGCCGCTGAGATGAATGAATATGAAAGTAGGCTACACAAAAGTCTATTCAAATGAAGTTCATGTAGAGGCACAAAGCATACAAAAAGCAAAACAGTTTATCAGTGTTCCATATCGAGACTGTAAGGGCTATAAATGGATTTCCAACTGAAGAGAGCTTAACTAAAGGAAATGCTGTAAAGCGCTAAGCAAATTTGTAAATCGTAATTGCAAAATTCTACTTGAGTTGACTCAGTTTTTTTTAGGAACTTGGTGCTGCTTAGAGATCGAACCGAAATGCTTCAAATGTACTCCACGTATATATTAAATATATGGTAGCATCAACACTGTATCAATATAATAAAATCAATAAAATTCGGCTTGTTATTCCAGTAAAAATTTGCATAGCTTAAAAGAATTTTTAACACTCTCCCATATATCATTTGATTTTAAAGCTTTTGAATTCATATGACTTAAGGCAGTAAAGGATTTGTCAGATGACAGATTGGATTGTAGGTCGTAAAACTTTTGAAATGCTAAGCAAATTGCAATGCTCTTCATATAAGCCACGCCCCCTTCTCTGTCCGTCTTCAGTCGGTCGCTGTCAGCTTTCTGACCATGGGAATTGCCAATTTATATGCAAAGTTAACATAATACTTGAAATATTTGCAAGCAAAAGGTAAATGTCACAAGTGAAAAAGGCTAAGCTCAAGCAAAAGTCTACCCAAAAAAAAAAAAAAGGAAAGAAAAAAATGGAATGTGGAAATATTTGTAAAATTTATATTTTGAATACAAAATGACTGTTGTTGATGCTGCTGTTGTTGTTGTTTTTGTTGTTGTTATGTCCATATGGCCACAGGGTACTTTTGAGCTCAGGATTTGGTTGGGTAAACAAGAGCGGTCTCCACTTGGTATTCCCTCTCCTTCCCTCACTTTATTCTTTTTTCTCTCTCTCTCTCTGGAGTAATTCAACACGTGGCTACGTTCCTTTCGACTAATTTACACGCAAAACAGCTGCCACAGCTTGTGGTGTGTAATTAAAGGGAAATTGTAACGCGTGCCACGGCGCACTGTGAACGTGTCAAATGACAGACGCCATTTAATAAGAGAGTAATATAAAAATATATATATAGAAGATGCTCAAAATATATGTGCCAAAATGCAAAATGTCGAGCGTAAATAGAACGAAGCGTGGCCGACACATGGCATCACGTATACGCAGCGTATGACGCGCAATGAGATGAGCTGCCACGCTCAGCGCTTTACTTGCCATTATTATTTGCGTTTGTTTAATTAAAAGTTTCACTCACTCGGACTAAATCAATTGCACATAAATTCAGCTGCAGCGCCGCAGAGCTGGGGGAAAATGTGCCAAGCGAAAAGTTTCAATGGCTTTTAATTACGAAGCAAACAAAAAGCTGGGAAATCCAGTTGAAAGCATTTTGAAGGCGATTCGACGTGGCCACAAAATAAATGCGTCTGAATCAATGGGCGGTCGGATTAAATGTGGGCACGGCACACACACAAAGAAGAGTGCGGCCAAAGCCCTAAGAGGGCAGCTCATATGAAAGGTTCTTTAAAAGTGCAAAGCTGGCAACTCTTGGCAATTGATTGACCAAAGAACTGAACTGGCGAATTATTTCAAATTGTTCTCAATTCAATGGCTCTGAAAGTATAGAGATAAATTAAATGAATTTATGCTATTATTTATTCAGAATGCAGTCTAATGAAAATTATGAATTAGAAAAAGTTTCAAAAGTATCATTTTGAAATTCATATAATTTAAGTTGCATCTTTTGTTTACTACTTATTTCAACACTTGAATGCCTTAAATGCTAATGCTTGTCTTCTGAAAGGCAAATGTTCCTATTTGTCTATTTAATTATCAAAATAAATGTTCAAGCATGAGCATAAGAAAAACGCTGAAGTTTCCTTGTGATTGAAAATCACGCGAATAACATTAGGTGTTAATGAAAATTAATGATTACAAGTAGATTTTGTTTAATGAATAATACAAATAATACTTATTCTAATTGTTCTTTTTTTTGTTTGACGGTTTATATATCTATTTGGAAAAAAAAAAAATCGAAAAGTATTGATGTATCGATTTTTTTTAAAGTTACTTATCAAATATCATTTTTATATATTTTCGAAACTTCAAACAATTTGATACGATATTTAAGAAATAAATTGGACAGCTCTAAATTTTTTATTGATTAATAGTTTTAAATGACCGAAACAATATAAATAAAATTAAATTTCAGCAAGGATGCTGTAGCATACTCATCAGAGTAGAGCACCGCTCTCGCATTAATGAAAATTTGTATTTTGAAGTTCTTATGAGTTGAAGTTTTTATGGAAGTATCAGCAATACATTTCTAGACTACATTCAGAAGAAGAACTTTACTAAATTTAATCTTGATTACACATTAGCAGCTTTGTTTCAGTTTCGTTCATTCATTTCATATTTAAAGCTAAATCAATATCATCATATGAATAAGCTTACACAGTCCCATATGTATGTTCAAGTAAGTGATATATTTGCCGATAAAAATTTCAATTAAAGTCCAGAAAATTTTACTAAATATCATAAATATTTTTCTCTTCTCTCTACGTAATTCTCTCCTTGAGCAACATTCTTTAATCCGGCGCATGCTGCACCGCACTTGGCAGGGATAACTCGGTTGCAGCAGCGACTTATCAAACGGAAAAGTGTTCAGTTAATGCCACAGAAACACTGCAGCTGGGCGCCGCAAGATGAAGGCAAGCTGTTATGTCATTTTGTGGCTAACTTTAGAATAGCAAGAGAATACAAAACTATTTTTAGGTGTCAGATCTTGTCCCTCCCTTTCGGAACGAGTTGTAGCTGAAATGACAGTTTACATTTCAGAGTTTTTGAGGCGTGTGGTAAGTGGCAAATAGATTCATTAATACCATGTTGAGTGCAAATTAATTAGCGCTCCAATTGTGTGCCCGGTACGTTGGTCACTAATCCAATCATTTCCAGCTCAACGCCCAGCCCAGACGAATTTCGTCTAGTCATGTGCGTTAATTATTCTGCCAGATGTGTGATTGTGTTGAGGTGTATGACTATGTGTGTGTGTGTGTGTGTGTGTGTGTGCTTGTTTGTGGCATTTAATTGCAAACGCTCTACGAAAGTGTCCAAAACAAGAGCAGGTAAAGCAAAGAAAAAATAAAAAAAGAGAATAGGCTTGAGGCAGGCTCTGAATATGCTATCAGTAAAGAAAATGGAAAAGTTTTTTCAGCTGCTGCAGGCGATATGAAAATAAATACAACAAAATTTAAAAAACCAACAGCAAAAATAATAATAACAACAACAACAACAGCATAATGAAAAGGCAAAGCAGAGCAAAGAGAAAGCCAAGCAAACAACAGCTCAAAAAGTAGGCAATACAAAAGGCTTTCATTGTTTATGTGCAAGGCGGCTTAAGTTGGGTGGCATTTATAAGGTTTTCACGGCATCTTATTGTTAGATAGATAGGACTACCGAAAAACAGAAGTATTGTAACTGCTGTAATTTCCCGGAACTGGAAAACGTACATAAGCTAGCTTAGCTGATATTAGCTATATTATTGAATTTCTGATAATAAAATCCAATACGTTTTTTGTAAAAGCTGAAAAAATAAAAGAAAATTATATAGAATCCTAACTTTTATATATGTTTGGGCTCAGACTTATGACATGAAATTTCCAAACAAACTTTAAAGTGATTCAGGTCTGAAGTCTGGAATTTGGAATATTTTTATGTTAAGGAATGAAATAGAATGAAATTCAAGATTTTCCAGGTCTAGCGCAGTTTACAATCAACAATATAATTATTATAATTACGTAACCCTTCAAATCTTATAAATCAAACTTTTGTATTTCCTTTTGGGTAGCTTATTACCATTTCCTATATTGTATTGACGGTGTTTCTTTTTAATCCTTTAATAATCAATACTCTAGTAATACTAAGGAACACCATGTATTCCTAATGCACGGTTATTTCTAGCATTTCTCTACCTTTGACAGTTTTACTTTTACCTATCCACTCAATCCTTTGTGTTCCTTTTTAAAAGTTACGTACTCTTCTTGCTCTTCTTCTTTTTTCGTTTTTTTGTTTTTTGTTTTTGTTGTATTCTAAGGCAGTTTAACGGCACTTCGTCGCTAAACAAAACGACAAAAGGCAAGTGCTGAGATAAACAGTAAGACAAAAGAGACGCCAAATCGTGAGGCACTCGAGCAGAGAGCGTAAAGTAAACGCTTGGGCAACAGCTGCTTGACTTCGTGCGGCATGTGGCGTGCGGCATGTGGCATGTGGCATGTGCTCAGTCTTGTTTGCATGTGCCTGTCCCGTCTCTGCCCTTGTCAGCTGTCTCTCTTGCTCCCTGTATCTAAGTGCTGCCTTCACTTCTTTCAACTGTCATTTCCGGCTTTCATTCGCCTTCATATTTTCCATTTTTTCCGTTTATTTTTGCTTTGCTCTTTAGGTCGAAGTTTAAGCGTCGCAAATTAAGCGCAAAAAGCGAATACAAAATGCCTAAAAGCGTCAGCGTTTAAGATAAACAGAAATACAAGAAAGCAAATGGACAAACCAAGTAATTAAGTACACATCAACCCAACACCGGCCACTCAGCACAAAAATATGCTAATGGGAATAATATTTTGGATACCCTATGCGCATAGATAATTGATCAAGTGGGGTATACTGCCACACCACAGTCGATTGTGTAATATTTTTTATATCTATCCTAAGCTTAATAGAGTTTATAATGTACATAAATAGATGTATAACTATACCTAATCCCCAATATATCAATTAACTTTTCAGTTTAGCCATTTTTAGCTCTTTCAGTACAAAAAGTGAAAGTAAAGATGAGTATAGGATATTAGCCAGCAGTTCTCTCTGGCAGTAACCGCAATCTTACTTATTTCATTCTTGGTATACTTTACAATATTCGCACAGAGTCTCATTATAATTATATTTCGTGCTGCTCTGGAGGAGGGGCGCTCAAGGAGAGTGCTACTCATCATAATTTGCTGCCTGTTGCTGTGCCTGGCGCTTGTCTATGCCCAAGCTCTTCTGGCCAAGAGCTAGGCCTTTCTATATTTGATTCAGCTCGCGTGTTTTTTGGCTTAAATGTGCCTGCTTATGCGTCGCGTTTAGCACATCGTTACCTGCGTTTAAGTGGTAAACAGTTTGGCTGTGAGTGGCTGTGAGTGGAGGGGCAACGGTCGGCATGCCAGCCAGCCGAGCAATCAATATGAAGCTCAGACTAAAGCTTTGGCTTTGGTACCATTAAACAACCATTTAAGAAGTAATTTTTACAAAAACAAAAATTGTTGATTCGCTGTGACTGCTATTTACAGCAGTTAATGCGATATGAACAGCATTTTCTATAGATGGTTTAAGTGCTTTCTCTCGACTGTGGATTTGAGGTAGGTGGGACTTGTTTGAGAACTGAATATTTGAACACTTGAGATACTATTCATGTCGTTGAAATAAAGTTTGTATCCTTATCTAAGATATATATTAAATGAGCACGAAATAGTGTCTAGTCTAGTCTAGATAGTTTTAAATAAATAAGACATACATATATAATTTAACCAAATTATTTTTAGATCGAATATCATACAATGTCTTGATTTGGGAATATCTGTAAATCTAATTGTTTGTTCATTATGTAACAGCACAAAATTTAGACTGTGTTCCCGATCAACTAACTGAATAGTAACTAGATTGCAGCAAAGGAAATAAATAAAAGATATTATTATTTTCCCATATGATCTATTTTTAAATTCATAGTGACTTTAAGAACAGCATCGGTCGTTGTCACGTCTTTAATATACAAAATTTAGTAACTTTCTCCTTCTGCATATATATGAGATTCAAATCCGCCACGATTTGCCCATATCATTTATCGTTTGCTTCGAAATTGCGCATATGTATATGTGATAAATATTTATAATCGCTCGCTATATGAGTATGTCACTCGGTTCATCATAGCCTTCCCATGTCGCCCTACTCCCCTCGCAACCCTCCTTCTTCTCCTCATTGAATCATGCTGCCTCGATTGACTTCTGTAACGGCAGAGCTAACATAAAATCAATAAAGTCGTTTTAGAGCTCATTGAATCGTTAAAGGACAAACAGCGTACCAATGACTTATAAATACTCACACACTGTAACACACTGTAGCACATACACACATAGATATACACTGTGGCAACAACCCCAATTAAATTTAGAAACGAAAATGTATTAAAAATATACGAATTTATAAAATTTGATGACTTAACTTTGAATCGCTCGAGAAGCTATTCAGCCAGCAGATGTTGACCCAACAATATGTCACTCAACTTAGTTGTACATATATGTATATGATGCATATGTACATCAACACATAAATCAAACCATTTTGTAATTATTTTATATTTTATTTAACAGTCATCAATATAATATATAATCATGAGAAAGGAAAAAGATTTTTCAGACTAGTCTCTTTCCAACCGTGCAAAGCCGGGTAGTTTTCTCAGTAGTCTTTATATATTTCAATACGGTTAATTTCATATTTAATTGCGCCGATCTTTGAAGGACAGTCGCCTTAGTGGCGCACTACTGATTACTTTAACCTCGATGATAGATTTGCTTTAATTTCATGGCCTCTAATTACGCTTAATTAAAGCTATTAATTTATGTCCGCAATCTGTTGAATCAATCATGGAACTTTTCCGTCCTCGCTGTCAAAGGCGTCCGCAGCGGAGCGGGGCGACGGGGCAGAACATGTGTGTGGATTACAGCCAAGATAACTAAGTAGTGTACACGAGAAGCTGCTGGCAGGAGGAAGATATGAGCCAGTCACTTGTAGCCAGCATTCAGGCGAGCTAATGGACGGGAGTTAACAGCAACTAAAGCTTATAATAAGGCCGGGATAAAGGCGGAGAAAAGAGAAGCGCAGGAAGCGCTAGGACATTAGGCGACAATGGTGGTTGTCATTTTGTCTGCCTGATAAATGAAATGCGTTGATGGCGCTGTCTGGTGCAGACAGTACACTGCTAGAAATAGAGTTTTAAAAGTTGAGTAAGAGAACAGATATAGGTTAACAATATATAATATATAATGTATATTTAATCAACCTAAGTATGATAAAAATCAAAATATTTTCTTTTTAATTTTTATCACATTTCTAATAAAGTGTTAAAAATATTAAAATAGTTTTGTTTTAATTTAAATTATTATTAATCAAAGGTCTTTATTCAAAATAGATAACAATATATTTTATTTTAATAAACATTCTTTCACATTTAATGCTTATAATCTTTAAAAATATTTATCAGTAAAATTAGCATATACTATGATTACTAAGAGTCAAATAAGTTGTGTTAGTTAAAGCTACATATAAATCACTTCAAAAGTTCTCTGTATCTCTTCTTATCTTGGACTTGCTTTAAAACTTCTCCAACTTATTTCAGTGCAATTTGTTGGTTAGTTAGTTTTGAGCCTTTGTGCTTTAACTTAGCGCAACTTTGTCTGGTCCAGACGTTGATAATTGCGCCGTGATAGCTGCTAACTGTGACTATAGTAGCCGATTCGTAAACTTAAGTAAGTAAGCCTGAGCGAGAGAGAAAGGGGAGGGAGAGTGTTACATTTGTTCAACACGCGTACAATGTATGTTTTACGATAGCTCGTAAATTCCGGAACTTGAAAGTATTCCCTATATGCGGCACACATGTCTGTGTCTGCATACCTCTGTCACTCTCCGCTACCTCAATAGCTCTTTCTCGCTCCTATCTCTCTCTCCTTTTGCCACCTAAAGCGCCCCTCTTTCACTCATTGGCATTCATGCATCAGTCAGCTCGCTAACTCATTTTTCGTGCAGCCAGATACCCGCATCCAGCCTGCTGTTAGCATCCATGACAACATTTGCACGCACATTGTCATTGTTTATTATGCCAATTTCACTGGGGAGGCATTGTTTGGAGGGGCAGCCACAGCACGAACAGCAACAACTGGATCCCATATGCATTGAAACACTGACAAAACTCTGCTTCAAATACAAAAAAAAAATAAAAAAGATGTCCTACTAGGCTTATGTGACTTACTTACACAAGCTCTATAGCCAATTCGGCAAAATAACACAGGACATGTTACGGAATATTGCAGGAGAGACCTGCGACGGAATTTCAAAAATTCGAATTTCAAATTGTGCGTCCAGGCGGTGCGACTAGGAGTTGAGGTCGTAACAGAATGAATCTTGTTTCGATAGCAGTGGAAAATTTGCTTTGCTCTAGTTATAAGGTATAAGAACTGAACAGTGTTAAAAACTCAGCGGGTATGATGAACAATTGACTCTTTACTATACTATTGGGTAAATACTTATATCTAGAGATTGGGTGGATGTCGTGTAACTTAGTTGCCTTAAAAGTCTTCTTTAACAATCGATAATTATCGATTTTAGTTCATACACTCCTTTACATGGGATCCCTTCATTATATCATTTTAATTTTAGAGGCCTCCACAAGAAATCGATTCTTAGAATTAATTGATTTCATGTTTCTAATTTTGTTGATTATTGTAAAAAATTGCTATTCCAAAATCTATGAATTTTAAGCAAATGAATACCTCTAAATAAAAATAAAGATTAATCTTAGCTAAGATATATTCTTTACTTTAAAGTTTTTAGGTATAAGAAATTTGATTTGAGAAAACATAAAAAAAGTATTTAATATCCACAGCTAGAAGAGGAATACAGAATACAGGATATATATTAGTCGATTCTTTCAGCTGGTGTGATATACTGTCTGCAGACTGCTCTTTTACTGATTTGGGCAAGATTTATGGTTATGAATCAATGCAATGGTATCTGCAAGCAGCTTTCGTTCCCTCTCGCTCCTGATCACCTCCTCTGCTATTTTCGCTGTCGTGTGCCATTTGGCATATTTCGCAAAGTTTTCCGGTATCTAGAAACTGTTCACCACGCAGCAAGTACAATTCAATGAAACCGAACAAGATTCAAAATGCGGTTTCAGTTTCATTACCGCCTGCATTTGTTTGTGTGTGTGTGTGTGTGTGCGTCTGTGTGTGTGCGGGGAGTCTGGAGAAAGTTGTGCACAGCATAAATCAAATTTATTTTTCTATTTTCCCAGGCAACCACCGACAACAAAGAAAAGTTGTGTGTGGGTGGGTGCGTATGTTAAATAAAAGCGAGCACAAGTTCACGATTGAATAAATATTGAAAGAGCAACAACAGCAACCACAACTTTAACAACGGCGAAGCAACAGAAAAAATGAAACTCAGTAAAACAACTACGAAGAACTTTGCTTAAACGTATTTCATTGAAATGAAAACGGGCGCCATGATTGCCAGCCAACTTAGAATGCCAACAACAACAACACCAGCAGACACCGAAGAGCAACACGTGCTGGAAAAGTCAGATATATTCAAATCAGTTTTCAAAGCATCTTAAGTGCACGCAAGTTATGGAGAGCAGACGAGGGTCGGAGACGCATGGAGTGGCATATAAACTAGGAAAGGTTGCCTTCCATGCGCCTAGCCCATTTGCTAATTACAAGCAGGAAAACTAGAGAAAACTTGGCTGCAGTTAAGTTTGCATGCCCTACAGAAAGGAAAATAGAATATGAACTTAGTTTAATTTGATGAATATCTTTCATAGAGGTCTGTGGAATAAAGTCGAACTATTATAACTATACAAAGTTGTTCAGAATGAGATCAGAAATAAAGAATCATATATAAATGAATATAATATCAAAATCCTATTAATGTTACATCTCTAAATACTTTCCTTTCTTCTATGCATGTATTATAAGATAATTGAATTCTTGGGTTAGGGCACAGCGAGTGTCGGTAGGACAGGTTAAAAGATGTCAGTGGAGATGTGTTCGATAAGATAAATGAATGTGTTGCCCAAGTGTCAGTAGGGGTCTGTTCTGTGTGTACTCAGACACCTACATATTTAGGCAAGTGTCTGAGTGTGTGTTTCATTTATAATGAATCGACAGGCGGCGGATGCTCCTTGACCTAGACGAGCAGTCGAGCAGCAATCAATGATTGATTCGATGAAGTTGTCTACCGAAAAATAACTCGAAAGGTGAGCAGAGAGGGGACGATGGGTGGTAAGATGGGCAGCAGAAGGAGGAGTGAAGTGTTACAAATAGTTGCATCAACCCTTTATCTAATTGAGCGGTAAAGGTGACAGAGCAAATGACGCAATGCTGTGGCATGTTGTGGTACATCGAATTTCAATTAGGTTCAAAACCAACTGCATACACGGCGTATACGCAATGCGGCATTAAGGTAGCTGCCGCATGAAAGGAATGCTGTGGTATTAAGGCCACCGCTAAGCCAACTGATTTGCAGCCCCCGCCTCACTGTAAACTTTACAAAATATGCCATGCTCACTACGGTCACTGCTTATATAAACATTTACGAGCAAAGGCGGCTAAGCGCCGCCAACATTCTTATACCTATTCGTAGTCCAACTTCGTATTTTATTTCTTTTTGATATGCCAAGCTATGGAGAGTACTAGGATATTATCACTTAAATTGTTTTATGTTTATATTTATATTATATTTATTATATTTATATTTATTATTTATTTTATATTTTATTTATATTTATCTTACTTTATATTTATTTTATATTTAGATTTATCTTATATTTATATTATATTTATTATTATATTATATTTATATTATATTTATATTTATATTTCTATTTATATTTAATATTTCTATTTCTCTTCTATTTCATATTTATATTTATATGTTATATTTATATGTTATATTTCTATTTAATGTATATTTATCTTTATATTTCTATTTTATTTATATTTATATTATTTTATATTTTTCACACTCTTTATCTTTTATTTTCTTATATTTTATTTATCTTTATCTCTTTCTTTTCTCTTTTATTTATTTTCTTTATCTTTCTATTTCTTTTTTTCTTTCTTTCTATTTCTATTTATCTTTATTTTTTCTCTTTCTATTTTCTTTATATTTATATTTATATTTATTTTCTATTTTATTTTATTTCTATCTTTTACTTTTATTTTTATTCCCAATACCATCTTATGTGGAATGCATTCCTTATCATAACGGGGCGTCATTTAGCTGCCATAGTCATCAACTCGGTGTCGTTTTCATTTATTTTCAATTTGTATTCCCTTTTGCTAGTTTCCTCTTCATTGCGCTGATGCGCAGCCCAGCAGCGCCTGCAGCTGGGTCTGGTATCTGCCTCTGCTCAGACGACGCTTGGCGATTTGTTTACTTTGCTTGATTGCAACTGAAACGTCTGTTAAAGATATATAGTGCCCATACATATAGTCTCGTATTTTATTCCAGCACAATTTTAATCAAATTTACGCTAGCTGTCGGCAATGCTTGAGTCCAGTTTCAGTCTCGGCTTCAGCTTCAGCTTTAGCTTCAGCTTCAGCTGCATCTGATGACTGAATAAATGCAGTCATATAACATTTATTCAATAAATAGAAGCGTGTTCTCTATGTCATTGGCAAGTGCTTGCGTTCAGCAGCTGTGACGGTTCAATTAATTGCACACAATTCATGAGACGACTAATGGAATACCCTTTTGGGAAAGGCAGAATAAAAATAAATGTCCTTTTTATAATATTTTTTAAATTTTACTAAAAGAGCTCACAAATTCTTGCAAGTTTTGCTGTAATTATTAATCATACCCTAGCTGTTGCTCATTGTCTTCATATTACGTCTCCCTCTGCTTGACCTACTGCTTCATAATTCTTACTCTTAGATAACTGCAAAGTCAATTCCCACATTTAGGTTCAATCATAGACAAGTTCAATGAGCTGCACTGCTGTAATCGGACAACTTAAAGTAAACTTTCGCTAAGGTCAATCAGCTGGGCAAGTTCTGCTGTATTTTCCAATTTGTTTTCTCTGGCTTTTTTATTCCCATGGGCCATGCTGCGGTGACATTATCGATTGTCGCTTGTGTCAAGTCCATTCAACCAGCTGGGAAAGCAAGTCGCGCCCTTTTACACTTTGCTGACTTTAAGTGAGGCCCCTCCTCTCCCACCAGCTCTGCTCGCCACTAACACCGTCTGGCTAAGTCTCAGGCGTAATTGCATGGGGTTATGTTCGGGCTATGATTATGTGCTAAAAGTTGGCTGTTGGCAATCAAAAAGAATAGAACACTGCACTGCATTTATAATATAAATTACGCGCTCGGCTGTCAATTTAACTGCCAGGCGAATAAATATACATTTGCTTGTCACGTTCCTCTACCCTGCCAATTTTCAGCATAAAATGTTCCCTCGACTACACTTTACTTTAATCTGACAATTCCGTAACTTGATTTGAGTTTACGACTAGAGCTTGAGTTCTTTTCAAGGCGCAACAGCTGTAAAAACAGATATGAGAGTGTGTGTCAGTATGTATGCGTGTGTGTGTGAATGTGTGTGTGCCTTTTTGTGCGAATTGATTACAGCACATAATTATGTATGCTGCTCAGAGAAGTAATAAAATATCACGCATACGTACACCCCTATCGTACCAAGACAAAAAAACATGACGAGTCTGATTAATCGCCTTGACCAGCAGCGTGTGAGAGATAGAGAGAGACAGAGAGAGAGAGAGAGAGAGAGAGAGATAGAGAGAGAGAGAGAGAGAGCTGTGGGCCGAAAAGATAATGGAATTCGAGGATCCTTGGGAACAGCAAAAATAATTGCCATATACCCATCAGATAACATTTTTGTGCATACACACACACATACATGCATATATCTGTCCTGCTCCTATGCTCCGTTAATAATTCAAAGCATAAATTTGAGCACTGCCAACAAATTTGTTGAACTGCTTTGTTATACTCTAGAATTGATGTAGGATCAAGGGGTAAGCTAGATTTATTAAGAATATGATATAGATAGAATTCAGTTAGTTGTATGTGTGTCTCTCTCTTTATCTAGGCATATAGATCTTTTCCTTATACGAGTTTTTTATTAAAGTAATATGTGTACTCTGCCAGTTAAAGCAGAAGAAACCATTTTATTCTCATCATAAAATAACAATATATATTAATTATAGGTTACACCAGTTGATTAAGAGATGCACTCTATCTTACATTATCTCAGCTTCTTGAGCTTTACTTTAATATATGCATATACAGAAGGCTCAATAGGGTATATAAACTTCAACTACCTATGATCAACTTCATTGAATGCCCACTCATTTAAGCTAGTTTAAGGCATAATATATTCTTAAGAGAATTTCCACTCTGATTTCTCTTAATCAGCTTCAAGTGTATACTCCATATGCGCATTTGAATCGTCCTTGAATTTCCAGGATATCTCAGATTCGACTACTTATACATACTTGCCCTTATGTTAATTTCCTTGGAGCAGTTTGTTTTTGTATCCGGCGCCCGTTTGTTTGCCAATTGCCAGCCGTCGCCGCTTCCATGCCGTCTTGGCAAACCTTAATGGTTAATTTATATGCGCTCGCTTATTGAATACTTTGCTTCTGGCATTTCGTTAAGCCCCCCGCCCCTGCATCGGCGACCCCTCTTTTTTACTGCTCTGCGAGAAATCTGTAATTTTCATTAAGCATTTCGCATTTTTAATTACCTCTGGCCGTCGCTCGTTAGCCTTGGAAGCTGGTAATTGCGCCCACTTGAAATCCCACGTGAGCTGCCATTTGATGATTGTCCGATACTCCGTCCGTCCGTCCGTCCGTCCATCCGTCTGTCAGTATGTCGGTCTACCTAACTGTCTATCGCTCTGCCCACCTGTCAGTTTAAGCCTTAAGTTGTCAAAGTTCACCCTGAATCAGTGAGCCACAGTCAGCCTCTCGCTCTGGCTTTGGCTCTGCCTTCGGCTCTGCTGTAAAATGGCAAAACTTTTGCCAAGGCCAGCACAAAACAGTCTATGCCAAAAGTAATTAACAAATGTGGCATACAAAAAGTGTTTGCGGCAAATGGCAGCTCTCATTTCGTAGAACATTTAGTGAGGCCTTTCAAGCCCCCTCTCTCCGCCTCCTCAGCATTGGCATGACTACAACAGATGTTTTGGGTCTAAGCACAACTGGGCGTATAATTAATGTGAGTATTTAAATGTCAGGCCATTGTTAAACGCCTTGTTGCGTCCTACGCGCAATTATATCTCTTTTAAGTGAAAGCATATATTAGCTTCGTTAAAGGATAGCCTTAATTTACAGTTACCCAGCTGTAGTCTTGCTGGTTCGCCCTTTGTTCCAAATTCCAAATTCCATCTGAAATTTCAATGCCAAATATTTAAAATAAACTTAACTGATGTCTGAGTTAAATATTAGAAGAATCATTAACTCAATCCATTTCGATTTACCATTTTTGTGTGTTAAATTAAGATTTATGTGGGAAATAAAAACTGATTTTAGGAATCGTACTGCACAGATTCGGTTGCATAACTTTGCTTTGTTTCGATTGAAACAAGTCGATAAGCTATGGCATGTTTATAAGTGTATCATAATACCATCAATTCATCATCACTTTGCTTGCGAACCTTTAGAATCTTAAACTGTCTGCTATGAGACTATCTTAACGACATCTGTACAGTCAGGCAGCTTGCCAAAAATTCACAGTATCTATACTTGTTCAAAAAGTGAAAGGAGTGTATTGGTTTTGTGCATAGCTCGTCTCTATTTTAATTAGACTTCGATCTAAATACTGTTAAGATATGTAATACTCTATCTGGTATATTAAGAATGTTATCACTCAAGTTAAAACATCAAATTCTAGATATTTATATAAAACAGTTATACAGTTATCCAAATGAAATAGCATTCGATATTATATTGAATTGAACGAGTATTATTCAGTCGATTGCACCCGATTGCAATGCTCTTACTTATTTCCTATTGATTTTCATTCTCCTTTTTGGGGTTTTGGGGCTGTTTCAAGGGCAGGTTGCAGAGTCAACACACAACATACACTGAAAAATTCGCTTTGTGCCTGGCAATTCCCAAAACCTGCCACTTTGCTCAGTTCGTTTCCTTTATTAATGCCGAAATTATGTGAGGCATTTACCAGAAATTGGGTGGGCAGCAACAACAGCAGCAGCTCCATCGACACATGATTCATATCGAGCTCGACATCGACTGGCAGTGGCTGACGTTTGTGGGTTTTTCTTTTAAATACCCTGCGCCAAATTTATGCTGGTAAGAGGGTAGAGCGAATAACAAGATGCGATAAGAGCTAATTTTAACCGGGCAACACTTTAAATATGTAAAGAAAATCAGAGATTTTTTATGATATTTTATAAGTAAATAAAAAAAAGTATTTATTATATTTATATTGATTTCATTATTTATTATTAAATTCTAGGTTATATCCTTAGTAGCAAAGAACAATCAATATCTTTTTAGTGTTGCAAATCTTTTATTAAATTTTTTCCAATGACATCCTGCGGCCCATCGTTTGAGACTACATCTTTCTATCATAATACTATATAGTATGAGTAAAAAAATTATTCATTCTAAAAATAACTGATTTTAATTTTCCTTCTCCTCCAAAACTAGTCATATTTCATAAGTTCCATTTACTTCCAAGGAGTAAACGTGCCCTTCTCTGTATGTTTCAGCTAGCAGAGAAATGCTAGTTCCTTAAACTGTACTCTCCTCTCTCTCTCTCTCTCTGTCCATTATCGATAGTGGTAATCAAATTTATGAATATTGCTTTTATTGGCATAGCTATCGATGAAACAGATGGAAAGAGCACGTGAATCGCTCCTCACTGACCTTAGGATATCTTCTTGTTTTACACACTCTTAGCTATATATACTCATTTCGCTTGACCTATCACATATATGCACACACCTAAACACACACTCACACATTTAGAGACGCAAACCCACATACAAATATGCCAAAGGCGCCTCCCCTGTCGCTGGTTATGATTTCGTTTATTGATTTCATCTTGTGGACTCCGTTGCGCGCCTCGTGCTCCACTTGCACCAATAAAAGCGGAAGCACTTAAATGCCTGCGGTGTTTCCGTTAAACAAGAGCAGCGCCTCCCAACACGTGCGCTGTTGCTGCTCCAACTGCTGTTGCTGCTGCTGCTGCTGAGCTGCGACATGGACATTGACATCCTGGGCGAGACCCTGTGAGCAGCCAAAAAATCACAACTACAAAGCGTTGCCACTGCCATCGCCAGCGGCGCCTCCTGCTACCACTCGCCGAGTCCTGACCACACGCCGTGCGTCAAAAAACCCCAATGAGCACGTGCTGCGATAAAGTGTCCAATGCCAATCGCATTTCGGGGCATTTGCTGCCTGTTGCCAGCTTTTATTATTCTAGTTGTTGCTGCTGCTGCTGTTGCTGCTGCTGCTGTTGCTGCTGCAGTTAGCTTTAACCAAAAAAGGAAACTGCGCTCAAGCTTTAGCTGCCAACTTCTGTGTTGTCAGCTGTGGTTGCTCTCCACATACACGCTGCAAGCTATACTATTATATCTATACTCCACGTATACACAGCAGTAGAGTGGGTCTTACAAAGAGAGGGTATGCTGAACGAGGGAACGTGAATATGCTAGTGTTTCACTACCTAATTCGATATTTTCGACTGCTATGGATAGAGATGGTATAGCGAAGAATAAACTAATTTTAACAAGAACTTGACATATGTATTTCCATTTTTCTCTTACTTGAAAAATTTAACATACCTAAACTTAATTCGTTAAAATTGCTTTTACCTTGAAAATAAACATGAAAAAAAAAAAAGAAAAACAAATTAATTCGAAGAAATTTTATATTAAAATGTATTTCCTAGTATTACTTCCACGCAATTAGCCTTTTTCCTGTTATACATTGAAATTTTATTTAAAGCCGCTTTCAATTATTAATGCAAATTCAAATTTGTGGCCAGTTCAATTACTTTAAATCTTTTCAGGCAATTATTCTGCCTATATTATCTCGCTATGCATGTTGAATTGTGTGGATTTCATATTATTTCCGCTTATTTCTTGCAACTGTTAAGTCGATTTGTACTAGCAAATCTAGTAAACTGAAAATAATAATATAACATAAATAATGATATAATATGAATATATAAAATTTTCATGTTAGTTCCACAATTTTGTTTTATTCACAAAGTAGGAACCCATGTAATTAATTAAAAATAAAATAATTAAGTAATGACAAGTAATATTCTCACCTCGAACACTCATCTTTATTTAGTAAAAGCTGAACTGCTGGACATCTTTGCGTCGTTCACACTTGTTAAATAAACATTTTTCTAGCTTTCAGACTTGTGTTAAGTTGACAAGTTGACATCTTGTATTATTTAACTACTACTTCTAATTAACAACAGCTTGAACAAGTTTATGCAACAGACAGAAGATTATAATATACTACATATATTCATGTTGATGTATGCTGAGTTGATTTCTTGAATTACAATAAACCTGAAGTGTGAAAGCAAAACTTTAGTGTTCATAGCAAATCATAGATACATTCAGTGTGTATTGATATATGTGCAACATTTTATCAATCCATTCAAATAATGTGTGTTAAAGTATAAAATTGATGTACAGATTCTCCACTTTCTATTAATAATAATAATCAATTTAATAAACAAATTACACCGTATCTAGAGCTGCCTCATTATGGATGTAGATTCTTTTTGGCAAAGCTGCAGAGTATTTGATTGGCTAATGTGTGTCTGTGTGTAGCATTGAAGGATATTAGAACAGAGCATCTCCCAGCTGCCTATTGCCAACAAAGTGTGTTAAACTTCTCCATTTTTGTTTTTGGTGCTAACCCAGGCTTGTCGTTCAGCCTTGCAGCGTTTCAATGTTTCGTCTTTGGGTTCTCGTGTTCCGCACACACGCACATGTGAGAGAAAGCTAACGTTAGCGTTAACATGTTTTGCTTACTAACATGCCATGCCTTGTACGCCCCTAGCTAGAGGGAAAGAGGTTGATGAGGAGAGGGGCATTAATGTGATGTGAGGGGCAGCGAGTGAGTGGCTAGAGAGCATTGCCTTGGCCTGGCTGATATTTGCTTGCTGCTGTGACTGGTTTACCCCAAACTAAAGCTCTCAGCTCCTCTGGGCCCTGTGCAACCCCTTCGTGCTCTACCGCACCCCTCTCAGGCATTTTGCCTCATTTTCATTTAATGTTTTACAGCTGAACTGTTGCTGCTGCTGCCAGCTCTTCTTCTTCTTGTTTAGCCTGCTTGTGCTTCTTCGATTCGTTTTGTTTTTGTGTCTGTCGCTGTTTCCGTTTTGTGTGTGTGTGTGTTTTTTTTTCTCTTTTTCACTTTTCTCTTTTCGCTTTCATTCTTCTTTTTGTGCCCTGCTAAACGTTGTTCACACAGTTTCTCTTCACTCATTTCCGTTTCCGTTGCAACTGCTCGGCAGCTGGTGCCACTACTGCCACGACTGTTACTGCTACAGCTTCCTCTCCAGCTCTCGCTGTTTTTGTTTATGGCTGCCAAACAAGTTTCACCACAACTCATTAAATATTTGCGCCTGAGACTGCACTTTATTGAAAATTATGCAAAGCACGACAAAGGGCTTTTTTGGCAAGTCAACTGCGACCGGAAGTGTTTCCTCCTTCCAGCTCAAATTAATGTTGCCTACTTACAGGCGATGCGCACAACCAACTTTTGCACGCAGAGTGCGAAAGATAAATACGAAGATTGTAAGTCGTCGCGTAAGTTCAACTATAACTAGCGAGCTTTAAGGGGAAGCGATCAAAATTCCAATTTATTACAAAACGAAACACGAAACCTGAAAGCGACCAACATTCTAAAATTCCTCAAAAAATGTACTAAAATTGATAAGAAGCATATAAAAGCAATTCCCTGTGCTTGGCTTACAAGTTTTTTAGCTATCATTATATAAGAAGTAATAAATGTAAATTTAGCGAAAACTTTTGAGCAGGAACATCGGCAGTGATTATTTTGACTTTAACTGCCTAATGCGTGAGTCGCACTTAAATTCTCAATGTATATTAAGCTTTGTTTAAACAATATATTACATAATACTGTGAGTGAATTATGAATTTGTAAGAGCGGGAAGTAACAACCAACGCCTCTATCCGCTACATCCTCCCGCAGTCTTCACATTGACTTTGTCGCCGCACTCAAACACTCTACATACATATTAGCAATTATGTAGGTACAAAGTCTCATGCTCACACTGTCCGCTCTCATCATAGTCGCCATTTAATGCACAAATTAATAAAATAACAAACACTTTGAAATTATAGGTAGAGGTGATCGGTCGCGTTTTATTTCTGCTCCCAAAGGGAAGAAACTGGAAATCCAGTTCCATACCCTAAATAACTTAATAACACTTATTACATATTCAGACTTAATATACAGACATGAAATTGGGAACTAGTAGCATAGATATATTTTTATTATGCATTTCTCACAGCTGTACTTTATTTATTCATGATTATGATTTTTTTTTTCTTAATTATTAACTATATATTATTTATTTTACTACGAATATTGGATTTCAGTAAAAAATATATTTTTTTATTGTATTATTTATTTACAAAGTATTATGTATACAATTCAAGTTATTTATTAATAAGACATTAGAGTTAATGTAAATTGGGTTCAGGGTATAAAAATTCCCACCTGATTTAAGAATTTTTTCAAATCAAATCTCATTTTAAGCATTTGCTGAAATCGTGCTTAATGCAATTCCTTATATTAGCATGTTATAGTTCAGGAAAGTTCGTGACTTACTTTTCCTTAGTTTGACGGAAACTGACTTTGGCTTAAAGATCAAAAATGATTTGCAAGGCTGCTGGATGCTTCACATCCTGTCGCATTTGGTAAGGGCGCACTTGGAAAAAACTTCAACTTGGCTTTTTGTGCACTTTTCGCTCGAATTTTTGGTGAGCCGCACAAATTCTCCTTTTTCCTTTTATTTCAATTGTTGCGCTACGGCTGTCAGGCACAAACACACACATGCACACACCCAGAGAGATACACACACACACATTTGTATGAAACTTTTCTATTGCCGAAAAATGAAAACTTTCACTGCGAAAAGCCTGCCTGGCTTGCTGCCTGCGTTTTCCTTTTCAATTGAGCAATTTTTGCTCATAATGGAGAACGAACGAAGAGTACACTGAAATAAAAAAGTTGTCTTCAGCATATATATACATTGAAGAATATATATTTGGGCCTGCAGCTGATGCAGTCGAAGCTGATGCTTGCTTGCATATATATATATATATATATATATTTTTGCCAGTTGGCAGCACAATTTCCATTTCAGTTTCTGTTCCATTCTCAGTTTTCACTTTTCAGTTTTCACTTTACAGTTTTTACTTTTGTGCGCGCTCAGGCTTCAGTTTGTTTTGCTGATCAACTTGCAAATTGGCCTTGAAAAGATTTATGCCATTTACTTGACGATTATATTTTATAGAACAGCTCGGCCAACTTGTCGTCTCAATAACTAGGCCAAAAGCGGTTTGACAAAAGTTTGTCTAAGGAGTCTCTCAAGTCTTTTGCAAGTTTAATTGTTGTGCAACAGCTAAACAAATTAGGGTACAATCAAATAAAATAGTTATAGATTGCAATTGAATTCATTGATGTATGTCAACCAAAAATAAAGTATTCCGTTTTTATTACTCTTTGCAAAACTTATTGGCTGAATGATTGATTCGACTTCATTTTATGATTGGTTGATACTGATAGTCGACAATGCAGCAGCTTTACTCGAGTGCACTCCAAGGCGTGCCCCACCATCAATAGCAACTGCAGCAGCATAGCCAGCGGATCCATCCGTCCAGAAGCACCACCACCAGCAGCAGGACTTCTGCACTCCCCGCAGCATCTGAGGAAGGCAGCGATGCCTCTCAAGAGTCCTTTTGGCAGCACATAAAACTGTTGTAGTACTCAACATATCAATAAACTACACAACTATTGAATGCATGCATGCAGTTTCTGCCAATTGACTGACGGACTTTGAAAATCATTAATAACTTATTTTAATTTAAATATTTTATAGTTTATTTTTGCAATTTCAGTACTCAGATTTTATTATCGGAAAATCTCCTTTTTAAAGAGGTTTTAAACTTAAAAAAAAATGAAAATAGAAAAAGCTTTAGCTTTTTTTTTCAAAAATAACCAAGATACTGTCTTTATCTAGGTTTTTTTCATCACATTTTCCCTTTCATAAACAAATGCTCTTAAAACTAATCAGCTGCAATTCTATTTTAAATCTCTCAATCTCTCATTTTCTCCTTTTCAATGGCTTTTTCCTCTTCGTCCCTGCAGTTAAAGCTTCATTCAAATGGAATTTAAATGCATATTGAATCCACTTGAAAATAGATGGTTCAATTGTGCTATCAATGCTTATCATTATCCTTCTGTTTGCTTGTTAATTTAATTTGCTTCTGAATATTGCGCATACGCAACGCTGGCCATGGAAATCGTTTGCTCGTTAATCGCATCATTTATATATTTTATTTGTTCTCTGCATACCTACATTCGCTTTGTTTTGCATTTGCTTTTCCTCTGAATTCAATTAAGCGAATTTCCTTTGCTTGCCTTTAGTCAGGTTAGTCAAGCAGGATTTTCATCTCTTTTATTTGTTGTTTGCTTTTGCACTTGACCTTTTTGCCACTTTCGCATTTACTTTCACTCTGATTATGCTCTACATTATTTACACGCAACATTAACATTTGCAATAACAAACAGCAGCAGCAGCAACAGGAGAGACGACAGCCTGAGCCGGAGTTTTCAAAAACGCCCTGTATATATGTGTGTACGTATATATATTTTATATATGTATGTTTAATCCATGGAGTCGTATAAATATGCCCGCCACTCGTTGAATTTCGTATACGACATGAATTTTTAATCAAAGCAACGAATGCTGCAGATGTGGAAGCTGCTAGTAAGCCAAAACTTGATGACAGGTGGTTTATTGAATAGAGTAGAAAATGTGCCAGATTGTGGATATATAAAAAAAAAAAATAAATAAATATGAATATATGTCAAATGTATGCGAGGGCTTTAAATATTTTTTGTTCAGCTGCTGACCCAAAGTATAGTTGGGATTAACTGTAAAAACTAACTGGCATGTATAACATATGAAGTCATAAGCACCGTGCATTACATATTTATTAAAAAGTTAAGTCTGAAGGTTGTTCTATATCTAACTAAATCGACAGCTTAAAGGCTTCATCACAAACACATGTTTAAGGACATTAAGACATTGCTATATGAACATGAAATGAACATTGAAAATGGAAACTCACAGGCAGAAGGAGGTGTGAAGTTATAATATAACAGCTCAGCGTGGGTTTCAGCGTAAATTTTAGTCAGAAAATTCTGAGAAAAACCTTCCTACTGAAAACTCGCATTTTAAATTTTAATCAAGTTTATAAAATAAAAACATTCAAATTTTAATCAAACAGTTAGCTATTTATAAATTTTGTTGTTATCTAATTTTATATATCTTTGTAGAAATTCCAAGAAACTTCGTAACATTCTTGCCTTCTCCTCCTACTCTCTGGTCAAATTCCCTTTTAAACCCTTTGTCACACTCAATTGCCTCGAAGAACACCAGCGCATAAGTTCTGGAGCTACCCACGCTTTTTAGGACGCCTCGTATATTAATGTAGTTGTACATCTTATTGTGTCTATCTGTCAGTCTAGGCCGAGCCGTGTGTATCTCAGTCTCATTGGTATGCCATGAACGCCACAGTGAATCGCTATTCGCCAACCCCATTACCAGAACCCAACCAACTGCGGCCCCTGGCCCAGCCCCAAGATGTCTGCCTTCGGGCAATTTTTTAGCAGCTGCTCTCTCCTGGGCACAACTGCTGCGCGAAATTGAAAAAAAGAAACATATATAGGAGAAAAGAAAGGGGAAGGAATTATATTTTCGACACGGCGCTTTGTCAACGCAAATTGGCAGCTGCGTTTAAATGAAGTGCCGCGGGACTGCGCAGCAAGTGCACTGCGGGGATTAATTAAATAAGAGCCGCAAGGCACTCTCTTAATGCTGCATAATGCAAATGCTGACACTCCCATTCATATAATATTTGGCAGCAATAAAAACATATTTATTATCGCATGCCATATAATGTGGCCACATCATCAGCTGCAGCAACAACACCAGCGGCAGCAATATTCAGTTAAAGCGGCAATAAACGCCAACAATTTGGCGCTTAACTTAACGGCGAAAGATGTGTGCGTCAGGTGGGCGCAGGACAAGCCGCTCGCCCTGGACAGCCTCGACTGGAAAAAAACAACTGAATTTATGTGCATTTTTATTAAACGCTCATTGGATTGGCTCTGCTTCCCGGACTAGCTCCTTGCGGCTCTTGGCGGCTCTGCTTCGGCTTCTGCCTTTAGTGGAAACGCTCACGTAATGCCATAAACAATTCCACATTCCTTGGCCAGGTCCAAGGCGCTGCGACTGAAGGTGATCGCTTGCAGGCAGCCAGCAACAGATTCTTGTTTTTCTTTATTTGTTATTTTGATGTCCAAAAAAGTCCTTTTATGCGCCTGATTAAGCACACGAATACACACGCCAGTGTACGCTAAGAGTAAAGCATTGACAACCAGTTGCACAAATAGAAAATCCGTGTGAATCAGACGCTCTCCAGAGTGCGACATAAAATACCCTTAAGCGAATCCTTTTACTGCTCCCGCATATTTTATTTGTGTCTGCCTTGCAGTTCTGCGCCTCTCAGCCTAATCACCCTTTTAACCTTTATAATTTATTGCCAGGCACATCGGTTCTTACCCTTTTTAGAATGCTCTGGCGTTTCTTATCTACGTGTATTTGCCTTCACAAATGTGTATATTTTATGGTCAAAGCCATAGCCATGTCTGCCTCTCTCTCCCGCCTCTTTCACAATTGTCGAATCTTTTACTCATTTATAATTCTAGCTGTTTTCTGTTTAAGATTCGTTATTTTATGACTTTTGGATTCTCTCTGTTAAACTTTTTCTTTCCATTTTTCGTTATATAAATTATACCATTTATGATATCTGTCCTATCTGTCCTTACTTCACTGTATGTCACTATTTTTTATGTCGATTTATCCTATATACATATTTTTTATCAACTTGCCAAGTTCTGTCTATTTTGAAAATATCATTTTTTAAATTTTCTAATATTAGTTTTTTTATCCATCATAAAATGTAAGCAACACAGAACTCTTGAGTTGTTACAAACATTATGATGAATTTATGCAACTTAAGAATTCTGAATCTAAATTTCTGATAGCCTTCATCTGTTTCTCTCTCTTAATGTCTCCCTTTTTTTATCGACTCACCCATTTGCTCAGCTAATCTGAATATTTCAATTGATACTGTTACACATGTCGTATGCTTAATATACTCTTCCAATCACTCGCATACGCCGCGTGCGCGTCACCCGAGCAATCAAATGAAATAAAAGTGAGCCAAATAGCTGAGGACATGGCTTTGATGCGAGCATCTAGCATTCTGTCGTAACATGCGACACACACCTACACAGACACACTTTTGTGTGTGTGTATATACACATTTATCTGTTTATATATATACATACCTATATATACATTTATATGTGATGCGCTTTTAAAGTGCGTTGAAGCGTAACGGGCGCAACGACCGAGCAACTTAGCCGAGTTACTTTGTCTATTGATGGCTTTTTATACAACGGGAATTTTTAGCTTTGCGCAGTTTTACTTTTCGCCATTTTGTTGGCGCTGTTGTTGTTGTTGTTGACGTTGCTTGTGATTTTGTTATTTTTATTGCAGTTTATAAATTTATGACGAGGCATGCCATAAATTCGTTTATAGCTCTGCTCCCACCCACTTCTCTTAATTAAACGCCAGCGACTGCCCAGTGGATATATCATTGACCAATAACGTCGACTATGCGGCACGTCACACTCACAGATAACAATAAAATTGTTGGCCGAGTTAACTTGGCCAACAAAATCGTGCGGAACTTTTTTTAACGTGAACAAAAGTTAGCAAACGCATAAAGAGCCCACAGAACAGACACGCACACCATAAACTATAGATATACGTGCATATATGTGTGTGTGTATGTGTGTGTGTGTGGATACTTTGCCATGGGAGCTGCTACCTGTGGGACTGCTGCTACCTGTAGCATACGTAACGTAAACTCTGCATAATTATTTCATGCGCGCTGTTTGCACTGGGATTGGGAATAAGCGAGCGAACGAGCACAGCCAAAGGCAGGGGCGGAAAAGGAGCTGTATATTCGTACGTTTCATTCAACTATACTGGCACATAAATCTAACTATATATGTGTATGTGTGAATGAGAGTATGTGAGAGCGAGAGAAAAAGTCTGGCCAGAGGCGTACAAAGTGTGTGACCAAAGAGGGCTTTATTTATGCATTTAATGGGAGAAACATAAGATTTATGATAAATATTACAGTGTGCTTAGGTAGCTAAGTATCATCAATTATTCTATGTTTTTTTGCACACTTGATAGATGTATGCATTCACTAGTGACAGTAATTATAGTAATAGTAGTAATAATAGTAATAGTAGTAATTGTAATAGTAATAGTAGTAATAGTAATAGTAATAGTAGTAACAGTAATAGTAATAGTAGTAATTGTAATAGTAATAGTAGTAATAGTAATAGTAATAGTAGTAACAGTAATAGTAATATTAGTAATAGTAGTAATAGTAGTAACAGTAGTAATAGTAGTAATAGTAGTAATAGTAGTAATAGTAGTAATAGTAGTAATAGTAGTAATAGTAGTAATAGTAGTAATAGTAGTAATAGTAGTAATAGTAGTAATAGTAGTAATTAGTAGTAATGGTTAGTAATAGCTAAGTTTAATCGTAGTAATAGTAGTAATAGTAGTAATGGTGTTTAGTAGTAATAGTCGTCAATAGTAATAGTAGTAATAGTAGTAATAGTAGTAATAGTAGTAATAGTAGTAATAGTAGTAATAGTAGTAATAGTAGTAATAGTAGTAATAGTAGTAATAGTAGTAATAGTAGTAATAGTAGTAATAGTAGTAATAGTAGTAATAGTAGTAATAGTAGTAATAGTAGTAATAGTAGTAATAGTAGTAACAGTAGTAATAGTAGAATAGTAGTAATAGTAGTAATAGTAGTAATAGTAGTAATAGTAGTAATAGTAGTAACAGTAGTAATAGTAGAATAGTAGTAATAGTAGTAATAGTAGTAATAGTAGTAATAGTAGTAATAGTAGTAATAGTAATACTACCAAAGTAGTATTCTTAGCAATTAGTAGCAAAAGCAGTATTAGTAGCAAGAGTAGTAGACTATAGAGTATCAACTATCAAAATTAACTTGAACTATACAATCGTATATTTTTTGAATCAGCTGAACGGTAATCCCCTTTCTATTGTTCGATAGTTGCTTCTATTCTCATTTCTGCTATTCTGTTCCTGACCCCATCTCAAGAGATGAATCCCCCTTCCGCGACATTTCAAATCCCTAACAGCGCCGCTGTTTGAAACAGTTGTGTGGGACCCTTTACGAGTTGCCTGAGTGCGCGAATTGATGACCCGAGCGCTGCTTTAAACCCAACATGCAATATGTAGAGCACAGCTTTAAGCACAACTATTTGCACTGTTTCATTGCGAGGAATGTCGAAGGCGGCGCAGCGCTCTCAGCGTATCTATTTCAAACGAGTATGGCTCATGTTGCACGGCATTAAATTAAATCAACAGCGGAAGAGCAAATAAAAAGAAATATGTTAAAAATATTTCCAAAGAACTCTGATTCCTTCTGTCTATTTGCATAATTTTTCGACACGTGTCGCATTCGCCACGTCCGACCCACGTCGGACTAGGCTAGGCTCAATAAAACAGAGCAGGCAAAGTAGATCCATAGCACATAAAAAGCAAAAATTTCATTTTAACGAGTATGATGAAAATAAAACTGCCCAAAATAGTGTGTAAGCTGCATGGTCCATATTTTTTATGGCCGAGTCATAATTTTATTTCTTGGTATTTCAGTTGAGTAACTTAATAAAATTGGCAATTCAATACAAGGAGGAAATGCCTATGGGCTTATGAAGCAATTTTTGCATCTTGTACCTCACTTTTTGTTTGTAAATAAGTTGGACTTCAATCGAAAATTAAAAAATATGAATAATAAATATTTTAAAAAAGTTTAAGTTTATATTCAATAAAAAATAAATACAATAACATATTCGTTTTAATTTTTTTTTTTTTTTCAATTATTCAATTTTCAATTATTTTTTAATAATAACAATTAAAACCAAACTGTAATAAATTATAAGTATTAAATGAACATTGAAAACAAAGAAAAAAAAAATTATTTTATTTTTATAAAATAGATATCTTATTTTATTTATGTATTTAAATTTTTGTTTATATATCTATTTTGTTAAACTCTCACAACCAAACTCTTAATAACAGAATAACAGAATCAAATGGTAAAAAATATTTATTGTTATAATGTAATATAAAATAAAAATTTGCAATATCTTTTCTTATATTTTTAAGTTTTTGTATATCTATATGTACATATTTGTTTTCTTAGATTCAGTAAAGCAAACTGTAAAAAGCTCTTACTATACATAGCTATATGAAGGTGTTTTATTTATTATTATTATTTTGTCAGCCGCTGCCTTTGCTGTTTGGGCATTGTATACCTAGTTAGGCAACTTGTCTAGTGAAAGTTATTTAGATATTTATGCATGAATTTTTGTCAGGTCGTTGCCGGCAAACGATAACGATAAGAATTGTTTCTTATTCATGTCCATGCGCAATGGCACTGAGCGCCTCTGCCTCTGCCTCTGGCTGCCCGCTTCGGCTGTCGTCTGCTGACGTCCATCTTTTTCATACACTGTCACTTCCGTTTCCGCATGAGCACCCGGCCTGTCCGTAGCCACAGACTGCTTGTCTTTTCTTCTCTCTTCCTTTGCCAGCTCGCTTTTATGAGCTGCTGATGGGCAGCCAGTGACAAGTGTGCCTCTATGGCTCCCTCCC
This sequence comes from Drosophila arizonae, assembly GCF_054131065.1. Taxonomy (NCBI): domain Eukaryota; kingdom Metazoa; phylum Arthropoda; class Insecta; order Diptera; family Drosophilidae; genus Drosophila; species Drosophila arizonae. The sequence goes on along the minus strand of NC_142925.1, from coordinate 23,086,534 downwards.
TCTCTCTCTCTCTCTCTCTCTCTCTCTCTCTCTCTCTCTCTCCACTCACATTGTCACAAAATATATAGCCTAGAATTAGCAGTCAACTCGGTTCAATGTGTCCTTGCGCCAATGAAGCCTTGATCCTAGTGAGTTAATTTCATGGGCTTCAGCTACAGCCATTATTTGGCATGTCTCGTGCGGTGCCTTTTCTTGTTCTTGTTCTTGATGTTGTTGTCGTTGTCGTTGTCAGTGTAGCTGTTGTTGTGGCCACTGCTGTTTTGGGGACTTTTAAATGCTGCCCAAATATTTAAAGTGCCTCGCTGCTCAACTCGCCCCCCTCATCTGCTATGCAAACAAGCTTCGTTTTGTTTTTCGTCTATGCACCTGCCACTCCTTTGGGCTCCCTCAAGCGCGCGCGCTTTTCAACACTTTGACAAACAAACTGTTGCCGTGTGTCCTTGTTTGCTTTTGTCCTTTCACTGCTGTTGCTCACTTGCCAGCCACCAACCCGTCAGCTCGTCAGCCAGCAGTCGGCTGCAGTTGCATTTGGCAATTTGTTGAGTGCAGCGCTTCAAGTTTTAAGCCAGGGCTCACGACAGGCTTCGCTGCTCTCTGCCAATGGAACGCAGCGATTTGCATATCCCTGCGCTGCCTGTCAGGAGCACATATCTGCAAAACGATATATGCATATAAAGGTATGTATATATGAATATATAAAGAGATAAAGAGAAACCCAAAATGCGCATTTTTATTTGTCAAATAACCAAAATGGAGCGAGAGAGACGGCATAAGAAATAGTCAAACGTTGGCTTTAATATCCTGAAGCAGTTTTTCATTTAAGATTATGCGATCTCCTAAGAAAGCTTTTGTTATGCATGAAAATGTTATCTCAATTGAAAATAAACACTTCTCTATTCATACCCTTACGAATATTATGCTCCTTGCCATTGAATATCGAATGAGATTCGATTGAGTTTTTATATAGATAGAATATATACATATATAGATTAATTTTTATTTACATTTTCATGTAATTAATTCCAGCATACGTTAATCCATATTGACTAGACTTCTGTAAATTCTGTAAATATTAATTGAATTTTACTCTCTAACAATTTTTCTCATTTTCTCATTATTACAGATATTCATTCTTTCAGTCTCCTAGGATTAGAGTATTAACCAATCACATTAGTTATCAACTCAGCTTTCAAGCTTGTAGTATTTGGGGTTTATATTGGGCTTAAGTCAACCTATCAATCAATTACATTTATAATCAATAAGCTCACCAATTTACCCCTCCAGTTTTCAATTTGTTTTTTGTTTTGTTTTTTGTTTTTTTTTTTTTGTTTCAGTAAAGTAGTATGATCATTATGTAGTGGACGATTGAGGACATTTTAGCCTACACATAAACTATATTTTATGGATTTGTATAGAAATTTGTATGAATCTCTGATTACTGCTTGAGATTTCGAATTCCACTTTCTAGCTTTTAGGCTTTGCATGGTGCAATCAATCAATCAGCCCTATGTATTTTGTTTCTCGTAGCCTTGGTTGTTTTAGAGTATTTGTGCTTCGTTAACCCTTAAGAGAACAAATAGGTGTGGGCTAAGACTGTCACTTGTCACCGAGGCTAAGCTCCTAATTGTGGTTTATGCCCAAGACCCGGTCGGAACGTTGGAAATCTTTGTAAGCTGATTTATGTGCGATAGTCTGGACGTGGAGTATTCGCATTCCATCTATTTTACACATTTATCTTCTGGCAGGTCAAGGTTTCATTAGCCACATCAGCTGAGACCTATAAAGCTCTGTGTGGGCGATGCCACATTGAGGCGTGGCCTGCTTACTTTCTTCTCCTTGTTGTTGCGCAACCGCTTTCGTTTGCCACTTGCCACTTGCCAGATGGCAGATGGTAGATGGCAGATGGCAGATGGCAGATTTCAGATGGCAATTGGCTCAGTCAGTGGAGCACCTAGAGAGATTCACAATAGAACAGTGTCTGCATGCGCTGTGCTATTATTTATGTCCTGTTAAGCACTTTAGTACAACCTAATGCGTGGCGTTGTTCTTGCAGCCACCTAGTGTGGCTTGCGTTGCCAGCAGATGGCAGGAAATGGCAGCAAGGACATCGTGCAGCCAGAGGACATTGAAACGCAGCCAGTTAGCCAAACGCTGCCACTGAAAAGTCCACGTAAAACTGCAAATTGCCACTAATAGAGTGCAAACAGCTTTCAAGTCGAGCGTCGATGCGAAAAATAAGAGAAAAATGAAAACCCATTAATGTGCGCAACTCGAAACGCAGATACTCTAACACGTACTCCACTTGAGGTTGGAATAATTTGGAAGATATTAACTTTTTTTTAAAATGATTTTTTAGTAACAAGAAAAATATTTGAATTTATTGCTGAGCAAATATAATTAATATAATACAGATTATAATACAGTTTAATGTGACTGATCTCGAAGTAGAGAATTGAACTGGGACATATATTGGAGGTGTTTTAATTACTTTAGTTTGAGTCCGTATACTTATTGAAATGGGAAATCATAATTGAAATAAAGTAGTTACTTCAAAATCAGATTACTAAATAATATAAGGGAATAATTTAATAGAGATTTAATTGGATCAATTTGATATTTTGAATACATGGATGTGGCTTGCGCAATATTTTAGTAATTTTCTAATTATTTTCAGTTAAAGTTCAGGCAGAGTACTAGTACTTTATGAGATGAGAGGAAATCACAGTTTATCTCTATTTTTTTCTCTTTTACATTGCAAGACAGAAGTTAAGTCCAATACGAATATTTAATATAATGTTTATTAAAATATATATTTATTTAAAAATTATAACTAAAATATTTTAGCTGACTTAACAAACCTAAAAAAATACTACATAATGTCTGTAATTATCAGGAATTTTAAACGAAAACGAGTCTAATAAATTCATTAATTCATCAATGCACATATTGTTTATTATTGTACATATACTTCCATAAGTCATATTTCATAGGAAAATCGGGAATAACCGCTTAATTAATAATACTTCCGTATTTAATGCTCTATATGCCAACCATGGGTATCTTGCCCTTTGAACAATATTTGCGAATAGGCAAACCCACAACCCATCACAGCCTTGTGTCTTCTTTAAGCCCGTTATATATCAAGGAAGTTGGGAAGAAAGCAAAACCTAATAATTTTTCTGCGCACATCAACTTTTATTATTATATACCTAATATTCTTCAACTTAATTTACTGCCTGTACGTTACGAACCCATTAATAAAACTAAAGGACCTTCAATCAAGCTGTAGAGAGCTAACTGCCTGTCAAATGACTGCCAAGCTAGCGGCAGGGCTGGGGGAGTGGAGGTCATACCACGTTTATTGGCTTTTGGCGCAATTTCAAATGCTTGGCCTGCCTGGTGCAGGATCGTTTGCGTTATGGAATTTGTATTAAAATGTCTGAGAAAGAGAGAAAATATTTGGCCATGCCCGAAAACTATTTGCGGGCACGACCCATAAACAAAATTTGCAGTAGGGCCGCCTATGCCATAGAAAACCACGCAGCTGCCATAGTTTACATGTAAAAAACCCACAATAAAGCTGAAGGCATGTGTGCGTATGTGCGTGTGAGAGTGTTGGGGGTAGCCGAAAACAATTTGCGAGAAATTTTACAGCTGAGCGCGCGGCTAGCAATTTCGAGGGGACCCAAATAGGCGAGTGCGAAATGAATTCAATATGGCTCGGCTAATTGTCGAGCGCTGCGAACGTGGCCTGACCGAAGGGGCCAACAGCAACAAGTTAGACCTGAAATGAAATGAGATTTGACAGCTGCTGTCAAATTGGCGTGTACAGCCAGGCAGTCAGTCAAGCGGGCAGGCAGGTAGGCAGGCAGGCAGGCAGTTCATCACTTAACAGCAGCTCAGTCAATTAGCCAAGTGCTTGCGATTGTCAACGCGGCGAATGCGTAACGTAAGTTAACACAACATTACGTATACGCCGAGGTCTGCCTGCCAGTCGGTTGAACATCTTGATAGATGTGCGGTGAGTTTCTCGTGGCCAGCGGCAATTCCCCAGACAAATTTCATGCGCCTCAACTTCCCCTTTTGAAGGTTAAAGTTCAGGGGAGGCGCGGGTCCACGGTTAGCTTTCACCTGAGCCAGCTTGACTGGGCGACGGCGACGGCGACGACGACTCTATCCAGAGGCAGCTCGTCCGGGAGTGCGGGTTTGTTTTCGTTTACTATCTGGGTCCGTGCAAACCTAATTAGGCAAGTCAACGAAGAGAGCGAAGCTCTCTCTTAAATGTTAACCCAATGTTAGGCAACCCATTCAAGCTTTAAGCTCTCCCAAAGTGTTATACACAGCTGTTATGCAGTTTACTGCTAGCTTTTGCTTTTATTCCATAAGCTTTATTGGCTGAACTTGCAGCCACTCACAACAGCTTTTAAGCTTTTAGATAATGGTTATAAACTCGGGATTCATAAACGAAAAACCCATAAAATCATTTTGATCCAAATTCATCATGAAGAGCTTGTCGGTAGGAGTTAAATCCGTTTTCTCCTTGGTGAAAGCTTCATCAAAGTTGCTGATGTCCTTGCGATGTTTCTAAAAATATTCAATTTAGTTGTGAGCTAGAATAAAATTTCAAATACCAACAATTCTGGGCACAATGGGTGGCTCCATTTCGCATGCTTCCGCCTTGTCCCAATCGATGAGGCGAAAGAATGGATGCGTTGTAATCTCCTGCCTGGCATAGCGACCTGCACCCAAGCGATTATTGGGCTTCTTGGCCAGGAACTGTTGCAGAAGGATAAAGTTAATAAGCAATTTAACATAATTACTGTTAAGTCTTACGCTTGTAATGATATCCATGGCCTCCTGCGAGAAGTGCTTGGGGAAAATGGCTTTCTTGTCCTTGATGTTGCGGAAGACAGTGGCCTCATCGTCGCCCTCGAACGGAGCCTGTCCCGCCATCATCTCGAAGAGCAGCACACCATAGGACCACCAATCAGCACTCATTGAATAAGGATCATAGCTAACAATCTAAATGGGGGATAATTGGTTTAGTCGAGGCTCTTTCGGTGAGGATGGATCAGTCCCACCTCTGGTGCCATGTAGTTGGGTGTGCCGCAGAAGGTGCGCGTGGTGTTGCGATCGCTGACGCCTTCCTTGCTGAGACCGAAGTCGACTAGCTTCACATGGCCCTCCGCATCCAGCAGCACGTTATCGAGCTTCAGATCGCGATAGATGATATCGTGTTCATGGAGGAAAAACAGAGCGATGGCAATTTCCACTGCATAAAAACTAAGTGAGACGGAAGACTGATTAATCTAGGGTAGAGCAAGGACGACATTTATATTTACGTTGCCACCGACTCCTTGAAGCGGCCATATTGCTGCATGTGGTACATGAGGTCGCCGCCCTTGCAGTACTCCATGACAAAGAAGAGGCGGTCCATGGTCTGGAAGCAGGAGTGCATGGCCACGAGGAAGGGTGGCCTGCCCGACAGGGCCAGGATGCGCTTCTCATTCATGGGCAGCTCCATGTCGTCCGTTTGTATGATGACATCCTTGCGCAGCACCTTCACTGCGTACAGCTCATCCGTGCCGCGACGCTCGGCGAGCAGCACCTTGCCAAAGGAGCCCTTGCCAATGACCTTGACAAAGTTGAAGTCGGCAGCGCGTATCATGTCCCGCTTGCTCATGTTGTGAGGCATGTCCTTGTTGTCCATGCGCCGCTTCTCATTGGGCTTACGCTCGTGCTGGAGTTGAGGGGGTTTCGTTCAGTAGAGGGGAAGACTAGGAAGTGGGCTTAGCTCACCTGCACTTCGTCACGCAGACGCGCCATGTCGTTGATGACATCCACGCAAGGTATGTTGTAGTGCTCGCCCTCAACCTGAGAGAGGAATTTGTACCAGCCATCGATGGGCTCCTTCTGCAGCTCCTCCAGACTGAATGAGAACGATCCCATGAAATCGTTGCGGGATGTGCGATCCCAATCCCAAACCTCAATCAGCAGACGTTTGTCCTTGTCCTGCGGCTGAAGATCACTGCGAGAAAAGGAGCTATAGGACTTGTGGCTGGAGTAATTTCGAGTTGCTCACAAAGTGAATGTCTCATTGAACACCGGATTGAGATTCTTCTGTATGGTCTTGGTCTTCTTCTTGGTGCGTCCGGAGCGATCCGGATGCATCTGCACGGCAATGTAAGGATCGCTGAAGCCGTTGGTGTCCATGGGTATGAGGTTCGCTGCCTCCTTGACTAGAGTGCGGATACGTGAGTAGGGTATATATGATTCCTCTTCTATTATCTACTCACTCTCTACTTTCAGATTGTTGCCCTTGAGCTCCACGTAGAGCAGCAGCTTGCCGCGCACTTCGCTAATGTCCGCTCCGCACATGGGCGGCACTTGCGCCTGGCACTGGTGATGCACATTCAGATTGCAGTCTGCACAGGCAACAATTAAGAAGACGTGAACGTCGCACTAATTATCCTGATCCACTTCGTACTCACTCTCGCACTTGACGCCCTGATGGGCAACGCCGTGCAGCAGCATGCCGCACTCATCGCAAAACGTGGGCGTGGTGTAGGTGGTGGAGATCCAGCCGTGCTTCACCTTCGCGCAGTCGGCATCGAAGTCGGTGTCCTTGCCAGGACACTTAAACACCACAAACTTGCAGCATTTCTGATGTATATTAAAGCGACATTCTGTGTGGCAATTGCAACTGATTAGGCTGCCATATTCATGGATTAACGTTTCAACCTACCCTCGCACTGAAAGCCTTGCTTGCCAAAGCCCCTGAAATCCGGCGCCGTTTTTGCGGTGCATGCAACAATGCAAAGAAAGTAACGAAACGTGTCAACTTACAGAGCGCTAATTTAATTAGGCGATGCATCGCCAGCAACAACAACAAATGCCACAACGGCAACGGAAGGTTAAAGTGTTCTAATCGGACATTAGCGACTAACTGATACCCAGCCCTTGAGAAATGATTGTGAAATATTTTAATCTCATTTAAATTCACTCAGCTCTTCATATAATTTTAACGATTTGGTTTTTTATATACGCTTTGCCACCGAACCTTCGTTACTTTCTAACAAATCAATTTCCATTGTATAAATAGATATATGTTCATAAAAAATAAATAAATTATTTTAATGGCAGCAGACCTGATTCCTATAATTTCTGTTCTCAGTTAAACCATATCAAATCTCACATCAATCTGATATATATATATATATAATAATAAAACCGACGTTATTGTTGAGATAAAAAAAAATTTTATTCTTAATAACTTATGTACAATCGGTCTTAGAGCTGAGTTGAAAACTGAAGTTGAATTGATGATTTGTTTGTCTTATATAGCTAGAAATATGTATCGATGGTGGCGTGATTGTGGCGAAGTGAGTGGCCTGATCGGTGACTCCCAAATATGCTGCGTATGCAGTTCCCACGGGAAGGGTTTAGTGCGTTGGAGTGCGATTCGTTTGTATGTGTGGACGATGGGATGATTGTTGCTGAGGCGATTTGTTTATAAGTAGTCGCTAGGGCGATTTGTTTATGTTGAGTGGCTTTGGTGCAGAGTGATGATTGTTGCTGAGGCGATTTGTTTATGTTGAGTTATGAAGGGGATCGTGGCTTTGGTGTCGAGTTTAAGTGTGGGTGAGTGCTGATGCATATATTACTTCCCCATCCTAAAGAGATTAGCCTGTCCTCAGGCGGAAAATGTAGGGTACAATTGTGGTATGGTTTCTAATGGTGCATGAATTTCGGGGAGTGGTTGCTCTTCTGGTGTTGAATTACTTGATGTTATAGCTGTTTCGTGTCTTATAATAATTTTCTTAGATATTGTTTTAAATTTAATGATTACAAATAGTATTAGACTTATAATAGTAATTATAAAAGTTGTAGTGGTTATAATATTGAATGTCTTATTATATTTAGTATTTTCTAAAATTATTTGCTTTGTTTGTAGTAATGATATTGGTTCTGTTTTTGTGATATTATTTGTTACATAGATAGTTTGTGTGTAGTCGGAAAGTGTGTTTACAATTGAGATGTTATTTATTTGAAGGCTACAATCATATATTTTAATTATATTATTGCCCTGAATATTAATGTTATTTTTATTACAGTTTTGAATGATTTCTGATTTTGGGTAGTTCCAAGTTACAATAATGTTCGGTTCTATATAATTGATTTGGTATGTTTTAAATGTTTTGGTATATTTACATTCTGTTGATTTTTGAGTGATTATGCTACTTATACAATCGTTTGTTTCTTGTTTCTTTGTGGCTCTTATATATGCTTTATTATTTAAGATGTAGTAAGTCTCAAAAGTATTTTCTATTAATGTATTATTTTGGTTATCTGGGTATGGTAAAATCTTATAAAGTGGTGTTTTGCTTATTTTCTTCGGTACATGCGAAATTATGAATATTTCGTTTGTGTCTGACTTAAACCAAGTAGAAGTCTTTATGTTTAGAAAACTGATAGTAGTAATATGGTGATTTCTGGAATTAATTGTCGTATTTACTTTCGTTAGTCTTTTTTTTTCGTTTGAATTTTGATTTGTAATGTGTAGTTTGTCGTCCTCTATTAGTTTCTATGTAATGTTTTTCGTCAGTTTGTGTTATTTGTCCTGTCTTCTTGAATGGAGTCGTTGTTTTAGTTTTAACTAATGGGGCGTGCTTATAGTCTGTGTCTATTTCGAAGTCGATTCGGTTTTTGTTGAGATTTTTGATTTGATTTATCTTATTTGCTTGTGTATTATATTCAGGTGTACCTGCGTATATAAATATGTCAGCTGGGGTTCTGTTTGTTGTCAAGTGTTTTGTCTTATGGTTATAAATATATAGAATGGTTTCGAATTTCGTCTGTTTGTTTTCTATGTCGGATTCTGTATTAATAATTCTAAGTTTTTCGTTAATTGTTCGGTGGAATCTTTCTATGTCTGAAATACCGTTTTTGCTAGTGGTGATATTAATTTTTACCTTTTCAGATTGTAACCAAGCTTGGAGAGCTGCGCATATAAATGCTGAATCTTTATCTGCTTTTATTTCGATGGGCTTTCCCATGTCATTGAAAATTTTTATGATTGCTCTTTTAGTTTCGAGCCAATCACGACTGTTTACTTCTACTAAGTTTCCGTATTTTGAATATATGTCAATGCAAGATAAAAATTGTCTGTTGTCAATTAAATAAAAGTCCATGACGTATTTGTCTCTGGGATTGTATACTTCTGGAGTGATTTCAAAAGTCAGTTTTGTGTTTCTGTTTTCAGTTTTAGATAGATTGCAAATTTCGCATTCGTTAATGATATTTTGTATTAGATTTTGGTGGTCTGGAAAGTAATATTTTTCTCTGAACCAGTTGGTCGTTTTTGTAATACCTGGGTGGAGTAATTTCTTATGGTTTGAAAGAATTATTTCTTTAAATTCTGCAAAGGTGAGGATATCTTGTAATTTTGTTGAAGTTCTTAACGTTTTCGTTTTACTATCGGGATTTATAATATCAGCGTAAGTTTTTTGGAATATTGGGAAATCTGAGAGGTGATGAAAGTATAAGGCATTATTTTTTAAACAAAGATATTCTTTAATTATGTTTTTGGCAAATGTATCTGTCATTTCTATATATGTTACTTTTATTTTTGTTTTGTGGAAATAATGTATTATGTCGATTTTGTCTTCGTTACCTTTTATAAATTCGATTTGTCTGTTATATAAGTTTAAAGGTCTTTCTGAAATAGGTATTAAGTTTTGATTGTCTTCTTGAGCACTATGAATGGTTGCTCGGGAACTGTTAATTTCTTCTCCTAAAAGATTTTCTTCTAGTTTGATTCTAGAGAGGGCATCTGCTACGTGGTTTTCCTTTCCTGGTAGATATTTTATAGTATAGTCGTATTCATTTAATTTAATCTTCCATCTTTGTAATTTCATGTTTGGTTCTTTAATATTGTGTAGCCATACTAGTGGTTTATGATCGCTAAGGATTTGGAATTTTCGACCGAAGAGATATGGTCTGAAGTATTTGGTAGCCCATACGATGGCTAATAGTTCTTTTTCTATTGCTGAATAATTGAGTTCGTGATCATTTAAAGTTCTACTTGCGAAACAGATTGCTTTGTGGTCCTGTGAGAGGACTGCTCCTATAGCCACATTACTTGCGTCTGTGGTTAGAGAGAAAGTTTTATTGAAATCTGGATAGATTAGTATTGGGTCATTCGTTATAAGTACTTTCATTTTCTCAAAAGCTGAGATGAATTCTTGGTTAGTTATATCAATTTTGGATTCCTTTTTCAATCCTAGAGTGAGTGGTTTTGCTATTTTGGCAAAATTTGGAATAAACTTGCGGTAAAATCCGCAAAGACCTAGGAACGATTTAATTTCTTTTGGTGTCTTAGGAATTGGAAAATTTACTATAGCTGCTACTTTATCGGGATTAGGTTTGATTCCTTCTGTTGTTATTATATGTCCTAAGAATTGTGTTTCCTTTTTTAGAAATTCGCATTTGTCTAGTTGGAGTTTTAAATTTGCTTTGCGTAATCTGTCAAATACCTTTTTTATGGAAGCTAGGTGTTCATCTAGTGAAGTTGAGAATATGATTATGTCGTCGAGGTAAACTAGACAGTCTTTGAAGATTAAGTCTTCTAAAAGGTTATTCATACATCTTTGAAAGGTTGCAGGGGCGTTTTTTAACCCGAAAGGCATACGGGTGAATTCGTAATGCCCTTGTTTTGTTGAGAATGCAGTTTTTGCGATTGATTGAGGGTCCATTTGAATTTGATGGAAGCCCTTTGCTAGATCGATAGTGGTAAAATATTGGCATTTGCCAAGTTTATCAAGGATTTCATCCATGATGGGTATTGGGTATTTATCATCTATTGTGATTTCATTAAGTCCACGATAGTCAATGACTAATCGATACTTTTTTTCTTTGGAAGCGTCCTCTTTTTTAGGTACGATCCATATGGGTGAACAATAGGGTGAATTAGATTTTCTAATGATTCCCTGTTCTAACATTTCGTTAATTTGCTTGTTGACTTCTTGGTCAAGAATTTGAGGGTGTCTATAAGGGTATTTATAGATGGGGTCCTCATGTTTGGTTATTATTTTATGTTTGATTGTACTAGTAAAGGTCAAATTTTCACCTTTTCTGTACTGAATGTCACTATAGTCGTGAAGTATTTTTTTTAATTTATTTGTTTCTTCTGGATTTAGATGGTCCAGTCTGTATTCGTATTTTTCTTCAATATTATTATTTATTTCGTACGAAAATAAGTCGTACTCGAATTCTGTTGGAGGGTAAGGGGTTTCATTGGAAATTTCTTTATTATATTTGAATTTGAAAGTGTAGTTCCCTACGGTTATGTTATCTTCTGCATAATTAATGATGGCTTTGGATGCCGAGAGGTAATTTCTACCTAATAGTATATCGTAACTGTCTGAGAAATTGTGACAATAGAATTTTTGTATAGTGGGGCAGAGTTTGCTGCTTGCGAATGAGACGCTTTTATTGAGTTCTATTATACCTTTAATGGTTTGAACTTTTAGATGTTCTTTAGTTTCTGGGAAATTGAAAAAGTTTTTGTTAATAAGGTTTATGGAAGAACCTGTGTCTATTATGCATTTAAGGGGTGTATCATTTAAGATGAGTCTGATGTAGGGGTTTGTTCGATTGGTGTTATCGGTCTGGTTTGATCCGAGGCAGATTGATGAAAATTTTCTGACCAATCCATTTTAGTCTGTCCGCTGTTGCTTTCTCTAATTCGTTTAGTTGGTTGGTTAGGGAAAGGACTTTGAGTTTGGGTGGTCTGTTGATAGTTTAGAGGATTTTGTTGCGTTTCGTGATTTAATTTGCTACGGAACTCAGTATAAAGTTGTTGGTTAGTAGGATTATTCTGTCCTGTTGAAGTGGATTGATAATTATTTTGTTTGTAATTCGTTTGATTTTGTGTTGGTTTATAATTATTTTGAGTTTGGTTTTGTTTAGAATAAGTTTGAGAATCAGTTGACTTCGAAGAGTACTTGGGTTTGTCTGCGAAACTATTTTCATATAAGCCTTCTCTTTGGGCTACTTGTTTTAAGTTAGACACTGTTGAAATATCAAACTTCGCTAAAGTCATATAGAGCCTATCTGGTAACTTTCTAGTAATAACTTCTTTTACTGTATTATTCATTGCATTTATATAGAGTGTAGCATTGGCGGGGTTGCCTTCTAATGTTAATTTGTTTACAATTATGAATGTCTTATGTTCTAATTCTTCGATAAACTTACGAAGACTTCCGTTGAAATTGGTGTTGTACAAACGTCGTAGAAGTTCCTCGCAAGGTGTGTGAGTTTTGAACTCACTGATCAGGGCGGATCGAAGACTAGTCCAACCAGTGGCTTGTGTGAGTTGGGACACTCGTTGTGCTGCTCCAGTTAGTAGCATCTCGATGGTTCCATACATTAGGCTATGCTGGCGGACGTCTTTTGTTGGATATAGTTGTATTATATAGTCGATGCGTCTGATGAAAGCACTTAATCCGTTGGTGTCACCGTCGAATATAGGCACCTGCCTTAGAAGAGTTAGGGCCTGATTGAGGTGGGTCTCCGACAATTCCAGAGTCATGGTGGAGCCGTTTAATTGGTTCTTAAGCACTTGTTTGTTTGAGAGTTTTTTTTTTTTTTTTTTTTTTTTAAATAGTTAGCTCACTATTAGGTTACACACAGTTGGCACGAAATTGTGAGTGGGTTTCTGTTCTTTTGATTGTTTCGCTTAATTGGATCAATCGTTATTAGTTGAACAGTTTTTGGTTTTGTTAATTCACTTTTAACTTGCACACAGTTGGCATTTAATTGTGATTGAATTATTCGTTCACTCGATTATTTCACTTAGTTGGATTAATCGTTTATAATTGAACGGGTTGTTAATTTTTTTTTGATATAACACTTATGACTTTTTGGGATCGAGCGATATGTAAGTCCCGGACACAAATGTTATGTAGTGGTTGGTTTCCACTACGCAGAACTTCTAAATAGTCCAACGGGTCTATATTTTAACTAGAAGTCTGATTGCACACGCGAGAGGTCACGTAGTACTTTAGCGGATTGAAATGATGATCTTGTATTCACCAAATCAATCCTACCGGCTGCGCCAATAATAAAACCGACGTTATTGTTGAGATAAAAAAAAATTTTATTCTTAATAACTTATGTACAATCGGTCTTAGAGCTGAGTTGAAAACTGAAGTTGAATTGATGATTTGTTTGTCTTATATAGCTAGAAATATGTATCGATGGTGGCGTGATTGTGGCGAAGTGAGTGGCCTGATCGGTGACTCCCAAATATGCTGCGTATGCAGTTCCCACGGGAAGGGTTTAGTGCGTTGGAGTGCGATTCGTTTGTATGTGTGGACGATGGGATGATTGTTGCTGAGGCGATTTGTTTATAAGTAGTCGCTAGGGCGATTTGTTTATGTTGAGTGGCTTTGGTGCAGAGTGATGATTGTTGCTGAGGCGATTTGTTTATGTTGAGTTATGAAGGGGATCGTGGCTTTGGTGTCGAGTTTAAGTGTGGGTGAGTGCTGATGCATATATTACTATATATATATATATATATATATATATATATATATATATATATATATATATATATATATATATATATATAGAAAATGCATTTAATATGTAAAATTGGCACTTGAAATATTTCGTTCATTATATTAATGTAAATTTCATTTTTATTTAAATTATATTCATCTAATATAAAATAAATATATAAATATATATTTTTTAGTATACTTTGACATAAAAATGAATTCCAGCAGAAATTTTTTCCCCACATAGAAGTGCGAGTAGAATTTTCATAGCATATTGGCTTAAATAGCATTGAACATTTTTCGATTTCTTCTCGAAGGTCTCAAATCGGATTTCAATAATCGATAATTGCGGAATGAAGGAATATATAAATATAAGAGCATCTAAATATTTTTAATTCAAAGTCGTCAATTATTTCCTAGATTAATAGCCAAGACCCGCTAAAGGCAAAGCAAGTGGAAGGATTTCATGAGACCCTCTGCCATGCATTTTCATAGGGAATACAACCGACACAAAACCTTGCACAATCTCAGAGTCAGGAGTAAATGGGTCGCGGCTGTCGTTGTGGTTGCTCCGATTGTGCTGGTGCTTGTCGCTGCTGTGGCTGGGACTGTGGTTGCGTGGTTGCCGGCTCACTTACCAGATGAAGTCCTTGCAGTGGCCACAGTAAGTGGGCTGCTTGAAGAAGCGCACCGCAAAGTGATGTCCGTTCACAACCTCCAGGCCTTTTCGCTTCATTGCGCCCTTGCGCAAGCGATTCTTCATATAGTTGACGATGTTGGCTTCGCCGGCGATTTCCACCAGATTCACCGGCACCTTGCCCGCTCCTGCTGCCGCGGGCACCTTCAGTGGTGCAGGACCAGCTGCGGCAGCGCTCGAGGGCAGCACCGTAGCACCGGGCGTGGCCACAGCTGCAGCAGCCATAGCTTAAAGGATCGCGACGAGAGAGGATCAAAAAACTGTTTTCCGTATGCCAAACTGTGCTGTGCCAAGCACTAAAGCCAACTGACGCGCAGCAGTTGGCCTCACATTAGCAGCGGAACAGAAGAAACCCATCAAGTGCCGTAGTTGAAGAGCTTCCCTATAGACACACCACTACATATATGTATGTACATATATATAGAGAAATAATCCCTTTTAATTCACTGCTATTTTTAGGTATTCAACATCAAAGAAAAAAGATTTTGCGCTCTCCACTTGAAATGCCATTTTGCAACATTTTTGAGCGTGACTCAATGGACTCTTTGGTTAGCTTTGCATATACATATATTACCTAAAGTTAGAGGTAAAAAAAAGCTTAAATTGTGAAAGAGTTTCTCAGCATTCCTTAACCATGTGATTATCTTCTTTTTTTTTTATTTGCACAAAACATTAAAATTTTATAATGTCAGAAAAAAGTTAGGAAAACATTATATGGTTAATTGCTAAAATGTATTTTATTCGTTTTTTAACAATAATATAAATGGGTTTTTTTTTTTTTTAAATAAATCTAAAATCTAATGTTTTCTTTAGTTTAATATGCATTTGTATTATTTAGTTTTTTCCGTTAAACTAAAAACCTGAAAAAATTTTTTTCACAGTTTATCAGATTGTTTATCTGAAGCAGTTAAAAATAAAAGCTCGCCAATAACTGTTATTCGCTTACTTCTTTGCGCTATTTTCCTGAGGTTAACTGAAAAATCACATCCAATCGCTCTCGCCCTGAGTGTTTTTATTTTCTGTTGGTCGCTTTGAGTTGAACTCTAGGAGGCGATACGATTGACACTCGCACATCACATATACATGCATACGCATGACTACCAAACACAATCCCCGCATACTTTTATTATTTGATCAAAAATAATTGGTTTTTTAAATATTATTAATTATTCAATACAAATAAGCCCCATGAGCTGATTTGATACGTAAATTTTTAATAAATAAAAAACAGAAAAATATCAATAAACTACAATTAGTTTTCGACCTTGAAATCATAGAAAATTGTGGAATCAGTTTTAAATTGCTTCAGCGTTGTATATTTTTCCATTTATTGCTAGGTAAGTAAATATTTGATTTTTATATTTACCTAAATCTTTTGCGAATTTTAATTAATATTCCAAAAGCAATTTATGGCTTCACAAGAGCTTTATTTATGAAAAAGTTTTTGCCCTTTGTTCAAATTGGCAATTGGGCAAAAGTTTTCGGCAAACATTTGCCAAAGATAAGTGTAAACAATTTTGAGTAAGGTCAGGGGAATAAGCTGTGTGCTGGCTACTTGGCTGTGGCAGCATGGCAATGCGACAATCCGTGGCATGCAGCTGCAGCAGCTGCTGCCTTCCACACACACCCACCCGAACACACACATACACACACATAGGGCGTATGTGTGATGTGCATGTGCAGTCTGTGACGTCAATGGCTGTCTGTGAACGGGGACGTCAACAAACTTGGACAATGCCAATGATAGACGAAGCAGAGCTTCACTATCTGCCCGCTCTCTCTCTCTCTCTCTCTCTTTCTCTCTCTCTCTCTCTCTCTCTATCTCTCTCTCAAACTCGATCTCTCTTGTTTGCTGTCTTTCGCTTGATACACTTTTTTCGTTTATTTGTATGCTATTCTTCATTACTTTATGCGTTTAGTAGGATCCAGCGAACACATGGCGTATGATTGATATCGCAGTTTCTCCAGTCCCAACGTGTGTTGGCCAAGAAAAACCATTAACCTTAGCATGTGTAAATGCTTGTGTGTGTGTGTGTGTGTATTTATGTGTGCAACGAGCTGTGCGGCCTAAAAATATAAATAGAAAAGCAAAACGCAACAAAAAGCCAAATTGAGCACAAAGTGCAAAAGTTTTTAAGGACGCACACCACGAAATATGAGACACGCGCTAGAGTAAACATGTGTGTGTCTATCTCTGTATGTGTGTTTGTATGAGTGAGTGGATTTGCTGCGAAGGACACATACAGCAAACAAACAGGCGAAACAAATAAACCAACTGCAGGTTGCGGGCTGCTGCATAGTGAACCGAAAGAAGATTGAAAGAAATAAATAAACTGAGCGACCAGCAGAACTTGTGATGTGGACCAAAACAAACGCCGTTAAGCTTTAGAGATCGGCGCGTGATTGAAATAGTTACTGATGCAACGTGTCTATAAAGATTTGATATTACTAGAAAATTTTCAGTATGGAAAATAAGTTTATATTAGATCAAACTACAGATCTTTTAATGTTGAAGTAAATATTAAAACAAAACAAAAATAAAATAAAAATAGAAATGTAAAGCAAAGAATAATAATGAAATATTATTACTCTATGTTTTATATAAAAAACATAAAAATATATCAAACTTATATGTTATATGTCTATTACAATTTATATTCAAAATTGTTATCTACTTTAAAAAATTGCTTAATAATGGACACGTTAATCTCGTGCATATTTTCAATTTGGAATAACAAAAAGTCAGCCACGAAAGCTTTGAGGTATTTTTAGAAATTTGCTATGACGATTTATTAGTTTCGGCCTTGATTTGCGTGTTACTTAATATGCAAGCACTAATTGCTCGTGTCACGACACGCGCCCATCTCGAATAGAGTCGTAGCTAGCGCAGCTAAGCGGAAATAGAAGCGTTGTCAGTGAGTCGTTAAAAGCGCCCGCGAAACAACGAAGCAAATGCCATTAGAAATGGGCTGGCAACTGGTCGAATGCCCGTCTATCTGTAAAAGTGTATATGTGTGCATGTGTATCCACGTGTGTGCGTATCTATCTATGTATCCGTGGAGTGCACTTGCTCGCATCGACAAATGCTCGACAAACAAGCGACAGCCCATGCCTTCCCCTCCCATCCTCTCCTCCTTGAAACACCTGAGCACATTGCGTGGCAGACAGACAAATGTTGGAAGCGAACAAACGGACAGACACAAGAACAATGCAAATAGAATTTCTTGCTGCTGTTGTTGTAGCTGGCTTTCAATTTACGTCATCATTTCCATAGCGTCGCCGTGTTGTTGTCTTCGCATTGGTCGGACTTTTTTTTTTTCATTTTTGCATTTAGCAAAGCAGGCCACGCGAGAGTGTCGCTCACATTTGTTCTCACTTTCAAGAGAGAGTGAGAGAGGTTGCGCTCAGCGGGCATAGAACAGTTTGAGCAATTGTAGCACAGTTCAGTGTGGCTTTGCTTTCCAGTGACTTTGCTAATGTTAGTTTGCCTTTTCTTTTCCTTGCCATTCTGTTTGGGCATTTGGCAATTTGCTGTTGTTGTTGCTGGTTTGTTGACCTGCGCTCTTAAAACCTATTGATCTGCAGTAGCTGTGTGTGTGTATTTCCGTGAATGCTTGTATTTGCTGTTAACTAACATTGCCTGTTAGTTAACATGAAAATAGAACAACTATATATGTATGTAAATGTTTCTGCAGCAAGCAGATCATCTTTGCTCGCTGACAACATGTTACTATGTATTAATGTTAAATTATGAAGGAGAAAGAGCATGAAAGAGATTAATAGTTATCTCAAATTTACTTAGTGCATTTATTAAAATTTTCTTTAACAGCAGACTCAGTAATTCTGTTGCTACCTAATTCTACCGCAACATTTTGCAACACGTGCTGGCAGCATGTTGCTTAGATTGGCACATTTTATATGTTGCTTTTTCTGCAGTAACATTTTAAGCATAAGCTGTACACCTGAGCTAATTGAGTTGTCTTGCTAATTTACATCACAGCAAGTTCTCTAAGACTGCACTAATTGTTGTTTACACATTAATGAGAATATGTTGCGGCAACATTGTATATATGCTTCTAAGGCAACTTTAGACTCAAAAGCTTAAGAAACATGAAATGATAGAACTATTCTAGCAACATGTAGCTTAGCTTTGCTTAGTTCAGTAATATAATTCTATTTATTTTAATATTAATATTTTAATATTTCAAGAATTTTGTTAATGACAATCGTCAGTTTAATTTAACCTTTACCTCTTGGCCATTTATTTAGAATTATTATTGGTCCCACAAATTTAGGGTGGCATTCCACAGAAGGGCTAATAAAAAGCCACAGCAATTAGCAGAACAAGGCCCTAGCGATAATTAACAAGGGCTCGTAAAATTGAATTGTTGCAAAGTGACCGCAAAAGCAAACAAAAAGGATGAAAAAACAGTTGTAAGTTGTCGCAAATGTTGAGAACTGCGACAACTGTAAATGTGCCCCCAGTCTGTGATTTGTTTACCCACACACACACTCACACTCACACATAGATAATTTGATGACGTTTTGTTTACAACAAAATTGCCAAACTGTTATACGCAGAAAAGCAACTTTTGCCGGCTAACGGTATGTGAGTAGCTTCTGCGCATTTGCTTTGCGCTGCTTTGCTTTTGCTCTGGCCCGCTGGAAGCGTGAACGTTGCCCGCAGTCGTCTGCGAAGGCGCCACGCTGCATGTTGCACGACCGCGGCGCACGCGGCGTATACGTAACGTGCGAAAGGCCAACAGCTAACACCAAATTCGTGAGTTCCACAGGCAGAATAAACTAAGCTTGCAGTAAATAAAACTGAAAGTGCAATAACAAAATACAAGCGAAAGGCAAAGCATAACAAGTAACTGTAAAAGCAATGCAAGGCAGCGAGCCGCGTGCTGCTAGCATAAACAATCCGCACTGGAAGCGACGGCTAGCAACTTTAGCTACAGTAGCGCTGGAACTGCGTCCCTCACACATGCACATATACACACGCACACACAAACACACTCACACACGTTCAGAGGGACAGTTACGCAGCTTCCAGCGCTGGTTGCGTGGGAAACGGCGAAGCTTCTGTGCGACATTCAACGTTCTGCGTTCGTCGCCGACGCACGTGGCACGTGAAAGCGAAGTGAAAAGCGAAAAGTGCGCAAAAACTAACGCTGTCCCGCTCTCACACGCCATATCTCGCGCGCGCCTTACGCCGTGTGTGTGTGTGCGTGTATGTGTCTCTGTTTGAGTAGCTTAACTAAAATAAAAATACAAGTCAAACTAAACGCAGCGTGTAATCAGTGACAGTTTCTTTTGCCACGCCCCCGCTCAGCCCGCCCGCTGCGCTGCCTTTGCTGTGATTTACAGCGTATATGTATATATGTGCGTGTGCATGTGTGTGTGAGGGAGATAGAGAGTGTGCGTGCATGTGTCTCACTCGCGTGCGATTTCTAATTGAAATTAATGTTCATCTTCGCCTTGTAATTTGATACTGTCTAAAGCCAAAGCATAAATTTATTAGACTTTCTAATGCCAGGACTCTGGCAAATAATGACAAGCATCCCTAGCTCCAGGAACACCCTGTGCCACACTCCTAGAGCAAATTAAGCCAAACAAATGACCATTTGGAATGGACCTTTTCAAATTGCTCCAATTGTTCGCAACTAAATTGCTAGCGATAAGAGAATGTCATATGAATGTTGATTGGAATGTGAATTTCTGTTTCAGTTGCTCTTTGATAAATATTTAATAGAAATCATTTTGCAGTGCTGAATTATTGAGATTAAAATTTATATTTAATATGGTACATTGGTAAATAGGAATGTAGACTTAGTCTATTTTTCATTGCTGCCTGCCAAACATAAAGGAATATTTAATATATTTAAAATGTATATTAGCAGATATGAATTTTGTTTGGACGTATATCAAAATTTAAATATCTCAAATGTATTTGTTGTATACGTAGTAAACATGGAGATATTGATTGCCTGGAATTGAATCTCTTTAGATTCCTTTTCGCTTTCATTAGGCAAATAATTTGATACTTTTATTAGAGTCTCTTCACATTTCGGTAACCTTAATTAAATGAAAGTTAATTAATTAATTAAATTTGCTTTTGGCAAATCATCCCTCTCTTAGCTGCCACTTGATTTTAGATCTATCATAGAAATTTTCCAATTAAGAAAATGTTATAAAAAGTCTCATTAAAATTTCTCTGAATTTAATTGTAAATTAAATTCAGCCGACTCCATTCCAATCTTTGAGTAATTATTTTTCTCTTTTTCGGAAATATCTCTATATAATATTATATGTTTTTATGTAGGTGTTTTTTACGTGGAACCTCTAAATTTGGGTTCCTTTAATAGTCTTCCTTGAATATCCTTTTTCTGTCCTTTCGTGTGCCTTCCATAAAAAATTTAAATTGCAATGGGGAAAGAAATCCATGACGATTTCGAGGCGAAATGCGTTTGCGAAACACAATTTAGGTCTCGAGCATCTGTAAATACTCAAAACATGACATTTTGTAGTTGTGGCAGCCTTCCGACCTCCTCCACTCGCCCCTCCACGACCACGCCTTGAGGGAATATCAGAAAGCACTTACAACGCACTCAGATTCAAGTGTGGATGCAATCAACGTGTTGAGCCCCACATGATAAATTGTTTTCACAGGCGATTTGCAAAATCGAATGCAAAGTGAATTGCAGCATGCGAAGGAAACGGAAAAACAAATTGAATTGAAAAATTGTGCGAGTCGATAGGCAAGTGGACTGAGTACTGCCAGACAACAAAGGAACATAATGCGCTAGCTTCTGTTCTGCTTACATAATCATTATAATGAGACACTAGCCGGAGCAAAAAGCGAGAAAGAGAGAAAGCGCGTGAGATAGACAGACAGCCAGAGAGAGAGAGAAAGAGAGAGAGAGACAGACAGACAGGAAGCAATTGTCAATAACCAGCAAGCAATAATTCAACACCGAGAAGACAAGGACTACTCCCTCTCAGACAAGGATGCCCTTTGGACGTAAATCCCCACTGGAGGCGCTCGCCCTGCCCGGCGTTATGCTGGCCTACAAGTACAGCCAGTTCCGACAGAGACGACGTGAGGCGGCCAGTCGAAGGGTCACCGAACGGGAGCTCTCAGCCCTGCATCATAAAATCGTAAGTAACAAAACGATCCAAAAAGTATGCTAAGCTGCGCCCCAAAAAGTATGCTACGTAGCAAAACCTACACTAAGAAAAATTTATGTTATGTAACATGTATGCATATGGTTCATAAAAGCATTTATGTCATAAAACTTGAAATCGTTGTTAACAATATAAATAGAAGATTGTTAATGTTGCAAAAATACACTGAGCGAAATGCTTGAAAAATGTGATTAAAAATGCCAGTATATATTAGTTAGGTGCCACTATCATTACAATACTAGTTATTATATTATATTACGAATTCTTACTAATCTAGTAGTTCTACAGATATCTCTCGACTTAAAACTTCACAGTCTATCTACAGATAATTAGTTTCCATATTATACAAGATATATAGATTAAACATTAGGAGTATTCATATATGTGTATATATTTCTCTCTCTATTTACGCCTTTCATTCTGAGATTTCCGATTGCACAAGATTAAACAGCATATCAAAGCAGTTTATATACAAATATATACATATTTATATGTATTTCTTACGGTGTATTTCGCCTTTTATGCTCGGCACATAAAACGTGCAATAAAACCGTTGAATGATGCCGGAGCCTTTATCAAAGCTGCAGGCATCATTAGCTACAACAGCAACAACAACAGGAGGCAGTCCGACTTTTAAGTGCCTACAAAAAGCGTTGACTGCGCTGCGACTGAGCTGCCGCTGCCGCTGCCCCAGCCACTGCGCTGCTGCTGCTGACATCCCTTTGACATTTTAAAGTGCTTCCTGTTGTTGTTGCTGTTGTCTTCTTGTTTTTTATGTACAATATTCGTTTGTTTTGGTCTCACATTTAACTTTAGCAAATAGTTCGTAAAATAAAAAAAAAAACGTTCTATATAAATCGCCAAAGGTGAGGTTTAGCTTAGCTTTTGTCAAAGGTAAAATAAAAAATAAAAAATATAACCCAGGGAAGCTATAAAAAGTGTCGTAAATTTATGTGACATTTCATATAAAAGAGAATAAAAGTGTGAGTGAGTGTGTTTGTGTACGTGTGTATGTGTGTGTGCGTATGTGCGTATGTGTGAAAGTGTGAAATTATTTGCATTTTAGGCCAACATTCAAAATGTTGGCTTTTGCTCTAGGGGAAAGACATAAACAAACAAGAACTAAAATAATATGCAAAAATATAAGAAGCGAGCCCCAAGGGGAATTGAAGCCATAAGAAAACACTTGACAGAAAACAGTTGACACCAATGCGGATAGTTGAGGTAAATCGAATGGCGCCTAGGCTGCAAAATATAATAGAAGATTTGTAATATGCAAAATTAGGTGTGGAAATAAAATTGAGAATTTATACTTGAGCTTTTTTTTTTTTTAGGTTAGAATTAAATAAATGGAAATAAAATAAAATTCAATTGAGGGTAATATAAAAGCATCATTGATCGATGATGATATAATTGAATATACTGAAATGATGTGAATTATTCAATGGTCAATAATTAATATGCAATCAAATTTATAAGCACTATTTTAAGCTACTATGTATTTAACTAACATAATGTTTTATTATATAATATTATTGTATATAATGCTGATCTATAGGATTTTAATTCATATACGTATATGTTTCCTTATACTGTATAGAAGGATTTTTTCACAGGGATCATAGGATGTATAGAAATAAGAAACTAGTCAACAACTCGAACTAAAACCAGAACAATAATGTAAATACATCAATATTACAGCTAATATATTTCAATTTTCATGCTAACTCTTCATTTGCTAACTCACCTCATCATCCGTTCACTATTTCTATATAAATTCCAACTTCAACTTAAATATCTTGCAAACTGTTCTTATTCTGCCGAACTTCTTATTGCTTGTCAAGTAGAAAGAGCTATAGCCTGCCACTCGTTATCATAGACATAAACCATATGCATATCGTAGTACCAGATAAACACAAGTATTTCACTTTGTTCATTTACATGCTAGCAACACCAACAACTACAACAGCAACAACGACGACGAAATGAACAGCGCGAGCACTGCGAGAAAATGTGAGGCTCACTTGAGATTTTACAAGACTTGTTGAAAATTTATGACTTGCTCAAAAGGCGTAGGCAGGGAACCAAAAGAAAAAAAAAAACAGCCAGCCACAACACATACATATTTTTATACATATATACACACTCACACACACACACTTATATAAGGACTGCGAACTGGGCAATTGTAAATGCACAAAATACTTAAAAACTGGCTGAGTCCCACGCTGCCTGCTTTGCATAAAATCTGACGCGTGACTGTAATTTCAGCACGCGACCTTGAAAAGGCACAGCAAATACACACAGCCGAGACACACACACACGTAGACAGAGGGTTGGCACACGAAAATGCTTTTATGCAACATTAGAGCAAAAATTTACAGAAAAAAAGTGAGCTGCGTATTAAAATGCTTTTACAATTAAATGCCCAGCAAAATGCGAAATGCGAAAACTAAAATTACCTTTTTACCATCACCCAAATGTGTGTATGTGTGTCTGTGTGTGTCTGGGCCAACAATTAGGCTAATGCCAAGGGCCATGTGCGAGAGTCTAGAGCTAGAAGAGGACGGCCTGCAAATGGATGGCCCCAAAATTTATGCGCAACGCCTCAAAGCGAACGCAAATAAGGCAACGAGCAAAGTCAGGCAATGAAGCGAATGGGAAGCGAGGCTCAGGTAGGCCTCTATCTAAGCAATTTTGTCCTACAGCTAACTGGCATTTTAATTAGCTGACAAAGTGGAGAAGAAGACAGAGAGTCGAGGCACAGTGGAGTACAGGAAATGCTAGGCAATGAGCTCATTATGGTATTTGTCATGGCATTTCACATGCGACTCGTATTACGCTAATGCTTCAGAGAGCGAAAGAAACAGAGAGAGAGAGAGAGAGAGAGAGAGGGAATTGAAAGTGGGCAGGTATATTTGGCTATTAGACCTGCCTAACTACAGAGCTGGTCGACTATTATTACTTTTTAATTATATGCCATTTATTTAGAATACTGTTTTGTGTCACTTCGTTAAATTGAATTAAAAATTAATGTTTGCTTAAAAGCATAAATTAACAGCTCTTCACATTAGGGCAGCAATTTAATAGTTCAATGTAATTTATTTTATTATTATTATTATTATTATTATTATTATTATATTGTCATATCAATAATCGATGGTTTTGTATGTTTCGGTTGGTCAACTACAAACCCTGTAGATAGAGAGCTGCATATCCTAATTTACTATTTACTATAAAATTATACAAATATTCAATATGGAAGAAGGATTATTTTTCTCGATAAAATTCGCTGCAAAATTGAAGTGACAAATATGCTCGATATTTTATTTACAGACAGACTTGCATTCCAAACCTAATCGAAAGACCGTTATCATTTTTATACTATAGATGCAATCGATATACATTTATTTTATAATAAGATAACAGTTTAGCTATTCCCGACAAACTTCTGTCAGATTTGCCTTTCTTTATTAATTTACAATATATTTGGCTTTTAAGCTTCGCTTTATTAATAATAACAATAACTATGAAATAAACTCTCAGCTTAAATGTTAAGTTTATATATAAGCTAAAAGCTTTTTTCATAGCTATTGTGAGAAATAAAAGAATAAAAGTTTAAGGCGTAGGGTGAAGTTGTTTCGCAATTTTAAAATTATTATGTTAAGCTTGTAAGTCATTAGTGCGTTTCATGTATAGTTTATCAGACGCACTAACCCTTAAGCCACGTTTAAATTAGCTGACTTAGTAAGTGATGAACTGTGCTCTCAACAGCAGCTTCAATTACAATTGTGTTTTACAAACACCCAAAGATAACTACGATAAGTTTTAGAAAGTAATTTACGCAGTTTCTATTAAGTTTTCATAATAACCATCAGGATGTTCAACATTAAGTTGGAATCTTGTAAGTGTCTTCAGCACTTCGCTGGCTAATCCCCCAAAGTGCCTGACATTGCGTATACGACGCGCTGTACGCTCGCACGCATCTACATTTCCCAAATGCCATCAGCCTGACTAGAGAATAGGCCACAGCTGATTGCGAAGGCGCTGATGACGTCTAATTATGAGTAGAAGCTGCATATATATATATAGAGAGAGTGCTGTAGTACGCGGCGTATGCGCGATATGTTATTCATGCAAACTGGCATAAGATATGACGCATACGCACGCCTACTCCCTGGCTATTAAATGTTGATTAGCGAATGGCAGCAGGCTGCTAGCTGTCTCTCCGTTTAAAAGCAAAACGCTGTCAAATGTTAACAAGCAGCCAAGAATTTCTATGTTGACAACTCGCGTGACTCTGCAACATAAACAAAATAGAGATAAAGACACACAACACACGCCGTACAAATATTTGACCAATATTTGCGCCGTTGTTGCTTTTATTATGTCTTCGGCAGTAAAATTTATAATTTAGTTGGGCGGAAGTCGCAGCGACAAGGCCCTGGCATTGAAAGGGGCTTTAAATTAATGGGCTTTACCTTCGCCTGGGCATTCCTGCCGATTATTATTAGCTTCCAATGCAATTTGCAGCTTGGCCGAACAATTGCAGATGCCGCTCTGACCACACCAAATTTGACTTGGCCAACAAGAGAATAAAAGGCAACAGAAAATTGGCTTAGTCATTCGATTGCAGCAGGACTTTGTCCAATGCCAAAAAAAAGCCCCGGACTGGGCCTTGGCTTTCGATTCGTTTTCGTTTCGCTTCGTTAGGTCTTTGTGGTCACAGACAGCCAAATAAATCACACAAAACCGTTTGAAAATAATTTCGTTTTTAGTGTTTCTGCTGCCCAAGCCCTCCTTTTTCGTGTACTACAACGTAATAAATGTGCTTTTGATATAGAGCTCTGGGCCTCACAGTTTTTACCTGTTTACGTAAGAGCAAATTCTGACTGCCCATCGTTGCTGCTGCTGCTGCTGCAGACTCGACTAAATAAATCATTAAAATCAAACATTAATCAACTTGATGACCGTTAAACACGTTCGCTGCTCCCTTAACACACACCCACCCAAGCACACACAGGGCCACTCACACACGCGGTCAACTAAACCGGATATCCGCATGGCAGCCATTGCTTTGTTGCCTCGCCAAGCGCCAAGTGGTTGAACCTTTGTGTCAGCGCTTCGGTAGCCAGACGGCACGCAATCCCGTCGCCAAACGTCGCCAGTCCGCTATTTAGCTTTATTAAATACCGTTACACTGCGCGCAAAGCAACAGTGACATGTAAATCAAACAATTTCATTAAACAGTCGACAGCTACAGGCGTGTCAGCGGAATTTGAGATAGCCCAACGCAGTTTAAATAGATGAAACAGCGAATAATACGCACTGACAGAAAACTATTTCAGATTCTAGTGGAAATTGTGCACGACTTTAAGATACTCAGATTTTTAGTCAAAATCTTGTGAAAATGGAAGAACTTGAAAAAAAAAAAAAGAAACAAATCTCGATAATTGCTAGCTGTTTAATGGCTTCAGTAGTCTTT
The DNA here is from genome assembly GCF_054131065.1 of Drosophila arizonae. Classification (NCBI taxonomy): domain Eukaryota; kingdom Metazoa; phylum Arthropoda; class Insecta; order Diptera; family Drosophilidae; genus Drosophila; species Drosophila arizonae. The sequence continues at coordinate 23,059,602 of NC_142925.1, read as the reverse complement.
AGAGATATAATATTTGTTGTTAAAGCCACTTTAATTGTAACCGCCTTGAGTTTAAGATTCAAACGGATTTTATTACAATATGAAATTATGAATTTATAAAGTGCTCAAAATAAGCTGTTAAAGTTACTTAGGAGCCTACCATATTTAAGCAGTTAGTAAAAAGTTAGTAAATATTTAATAAAAAAATTTAAGTCAAATTAAATCAAAAATCCTCAAAAAACCTCAAAAAGCAATAAATAATTAAAATAAAATTGTAGTAAAATTTTTTTATAATAGTTAATAAGTTGCCAAAAATAAATAATAAATAAAAAAAAAATAATAAAAATAATTCAGTCAAATAAATAATTAAAGGGCACTAGCATATTTTATATTTTTTTCTGCTCTCTCTATTTCTCTCTGTCATTTCTTTTATATACAGTAAAGTAATTTATTGTAACAGTCAAATCGAATTCATCACAAAGAATTAACCTCCCAATATTTGTGATCTTTTAGTATTGTCATGAAATAAGCATCTGGTAAAGCTTAAAGGCGGCTGTGAATGAAAATAAGTAAATAAATAAAGTTACAGTGGGTTTTCTAACTGGAGTAGCAACAGCTGTGCCCCAAGGGTAGCCAAGAATTTCAGATGTAAGTCTCATTTGCTGTAGGACCTCAGAAAATCTATATTTTGTTTACTTTCATATATGGTAATATCATATATCAATCACTGTTATTCCTCAAACATTTGTGTATTATTTCCTTTAGTTTAGTGTTGTTAGAGTAAGCTTAAGTATATCAGCTGGAACGTCATTCTTCATTTCCAAATCTGCTTTTAAGCTATCCCTTCTTTCCGACTCACTTAGAGCTCGACAGCTTAATGTCTTTTTTATGACCCCTTGAAAACTAGACGTCTACTAAAATACTTTCCAATGCTCATTTACAACTTCCGCCTTGGCTTTATCTTTTCGCGCAGTGTAGTTTAGCATCTGCATTGATGACGCCTTGAAAGTTTCTTTGTCGTCTCGGCCGCTTCCGCCAGGACTCCAAGCGCACGGCTCGACAGCAGCTGCTGATGTCTCTGCCCCAGCAATTAGAGTGCATTAAACTTTAGTGTTTACGCATTGAGTTCAGGTCGCTGCCATTGTTGTCCTTGTCGCTGTTGCTGTTGTTTCTGTTGTTTCTGTTGTTGCCATGGTTCGCTGAATTTTACAATCAGCATTGCGTTCGCCTCACGTGCTGCACTCGACGTGCCTGGCTAAAAAGGGTTGCCCCTCGCAACGTTCCCATTCAGCGCGCCACGGCAGGGTGTGGCAATGCATTAGAGCAGCTCACGCGATGTCTGCGCTATTAAAGCGTATATATGTATACACTAAACTATAAATATATAGCGAGTATAGCATGTACACACAGGCAGCTATATGGACACGTCTGTTGCTGCTTTCTTTTATTCTCTTTTATTTTGTATAATTGCATTGATTGAAGTATTTTGAGTTTCGCGTGGGTTCTGCTGAGTCCTTTAAGCTGAGCAGCATTGAATGGCGCTTAGAGAGCAGTAAAGATTGTCCAGCACATAAACTATGATAGCACAGCAGGTGATAATAGCAAACATTGCGGGAAATACTATAGAGACAGTCATTTTAAAGGTTGTGAGCATAAAAATAATCATTTTAGGAAAATGCAATATCATTTTATTTCCGAATTGATTTTAAATCTTTTATAAATATTTGAATCATTCGCTTAACTTATATGAACCAATGTTTTATCAAACCAAAGCACCTGATTTACAAGAGTTTGCTTGTCAACTCTGTTATACCATTTATATCTATTTATATATATTTCTAGTTTTTTTCTGCTCATAAAAATAGATTCAATCTGAACCAGACAGCAAAAACTTAGCTAGAAAAAACTTCGATATGCCACAAACAAAACTAAAGCAAGTTTTAATATCAATTCAAGCTATTCCCCTGCCTCGCCTTGACAATCTCTATTGCATATGTTTTTCTAAGCTTTTCATACAACAGTATGCGCCCCAGAGAGAAACTTTTCAGAGATAAGTTCCAATCCGAAGCCACACAAATTGTATGCCTGCATTTCCCCAATGACTCGATTGTGTTATGCAAACTTTTAAATACAAATCGATGCAGCTTCCAATGCATTGCAGTGCAGCAAACGGTCTCCGCCCCCACTGACGCCCCTTCTGATTTACTTTACGCTTCTTTCTGTTTTGCCCAGCTTTGTTTTAAAACGACAATCTGATGTATAGTGCGTCCCTGTGGCTTGTCATTTCATTATGCGCTCAAAGTTAAAGCCACAAAAAGTTGCAGCTTTCATTTAGGGCAACATTGACCATATCGCAGCGTAGCTCAAAGCGAGCAACAAAAACTTTTTGACACTGCAACCACGCACAACTGATAGATACCCTGGAGTGGTGCATAGACAGATCAGGGTGTAAGAGGCTCCCTTCAGTTTTTCCACTCATTTTTTACGCTTCTTTGCCTCAACTGGGTATGTAAAATGACGGCAAAAATAGCAAAATGAAAGTTTTACGCAAAACTGAAAAGCTTGCTGTAAAAAATATATAACAGGACAATGTCATAAATTTGCATTGCACGCCGCCGCTTGGCAGGAAATGGAAGACGCGAAATTGGAAAAGCGCCCACAAAGACCAACCGCCACACAAACACAGACACACACAGAAACATAGACACATACACGCACAACACTTTTAGTTGTAATAACAAAGAACCGAGTTTGCTTTGTCCGTTTATCGCTTCCTCAATCCTCAATCTCTTCTGCTGCTTCGCCCTTCCCGCATTCTGAGTCAAGGCCACATTTCAATTAAATTTATTGTTTTCTCTGCCAAATGCTTTCAATGGAGTTTCCATTAGGCGCTACGACAATTGTTTTAAATGCTCTCCATGTCACACGCCCACGCGCATCGCTTGAAATTTATACTGCGCTGAAAAGTAGGCAACGCTTTTTACACTTCCGCTTATTTTTCTTTCACAGTTCATTGAAAAGCCATTTTTGTGAGTTAAGTGTAACTGTTCTTATTGCAGCACTCATCACACAAAAGCGCACTTGCGTTCTTGTTAAAATTGAGTCGATGCCATTGGCGTGCCACGCCCTCGCCATCCGCACACTTGCTACACGGCAACTGCACATGCACAAAAAAAGAACACTCACACCTTCACACATGTGAGCAGTTCTATAGCTTATGTGCTTTTAGCAAAAATATAGCATCGTACTCTTTAGCTCCCCTACTTCTGTCGCCTGCTCTCTCTTTCTCTCTCTCTCTCTCTCTCTCTCTCTCTTTCCTACATAATGTCAACTCACGTCTATTGCAGCTTTTGAATATGCAATTTCGCTGACTCATTTCGCTACTAACGGCTAACTAAGTTAACTAGTATATCATTTACGCTTGTACGCCTAACACCTCCCCCTTCCCCCTCTTCCACCGCACTGAGCTTTGCTTTCAACTCTTGTCAACTGACTTTCAATGAATAAACCAAAATGGCATCGCAGCAGCAATTTCCACTTTTCACTTTTTGCCCCGTTGTATGTGTTAAAAGCCATAATTACGCTTGATGAGGCTGCACTCTCAGTGTGTGTATGTGTGTGTGTGTGAATGTGTGTGCGCGCTGTTTAGTTGGCAAATTTGACACTTTTGTCTGCACTTTAGTAGGCACTGCATGTAAGTGTGTATGTGTGTGTGTGCGTGTGTATGTGTGGGTATAGCTCATTGTCATCGTTGTGCATGGTTTGTTGTCATTGTTTGTTGTTCTGCTTATTGCCTATCTGTCTGCCCAAGCCCTACAATTAGCCAGCGCATCTATTGATAAATATCAGCAAGAGTGAGCGACAGCAAACAAGGAACAGTTTTTTATAGCTATTGGCGTTTTGCTGCTGTTTTGGAGCATGCTGGGCATTTTATTCAAGATTTGTATGCCTTTCTTGTTTTAAATAAAAATTGCTTTAAAATAGGATATTAAACAAAATATTTATATTTTTGAAAAGAAACTTATTTTTTGATAAAAATGAATAAATTTTAGTTTTATTAGTATTATTAGTAAAATAAATAAATTGAAAAAAAAAAAAAAATAAGATCACATTATTTTGCTTGTATTATTTCAACCAAAATAACAATTTTTTGCCTCATAAGGTATCCAGCTGCCTGTCTGATATTATCTAAATATATGTATTCTTAGCTCGTTAGCAGAAATGTTATCAGTCTGACTGTTAACTATCCATTGATAATTGTAGAGAGCCCAATGTTATCTGCATGGCTAACAGTCTGCATTGTTCTCAATCAATCAATTTCCTGCATCAGATATCTACATTAGTTATATTTAGTCTAAAAATCTATTAAGTAAGTCTCAGATTCAATTAGTAACTAGTAATTTTTAGTAAGGAAAATATAATTATTGAATACTTGAGTGAAATGAACTAAAGATATAATGATACATAGATATAAAGATCTCTAGGTGGAATTTATGATCTTTCTAATTCATTATTACTCACAGTTACTATCAGTCTTCCTATACTTCAATCAATCAATATCTTCAATTGTTGTTAAAGCATTGACTAAAAATCAAGCCGTCAATCAATTAATTAATGAATTAATTTCATCAGTCTTTCCTTATCTTGAATCCACAAACTATATTCTGGATATTATATCATATTAATTTACATCTTGAGCTGATTCGATCGATCGATAATGAATAATACTGTCAAACTATTAATAACTGTACAACTTAATTGCTTAGGCTCTTTTGAATAAAGTGCTAAAGTGCTGCTAGATTGACACTCTGTCGGTTCTGCAGTCAATTAATCTATTACTTTTGACTTTTATAGTTTGCAATGCAATTATTAAGCCGCATGGAGGACATTGAGTTGTGAAGGCTTTTACTGTGCGTCAATTATGCAACAGTCAGTACGTCAATCAATTCGTTTGCACTGTCCATCACACGTCTATTGATTTTTTGGCAATTTTTGCAGCTAATTATCATAGTGAATATTGCGTAGAGTCCTTTGCAGGCTTCAATTGGAAGCCAACACGACATTGCCTTTAGTGCTTGCTGTTCGCTGGCCTTTAATTGGATTTTAATGTGTATGGCAATTAGAACATCCTGTGTAGATGGCACAAACATATCCTATTTCAGCTCTCTTCCGCCTCTACCCCTGCCACGCTCTCTTTAAACATCTTGTTCGCTTTAATGAGCTTGTTTGCCGTGGCCGCTCACTGTAAAAATGTATAAAATATTGAGCCATGTTCCAGCTGACATGAAAACCATATTAAATGCAATAAATTCACTTAGCGGCAACATGAATAAACACACAATACACAGATACTCCCTCCCTCTCTCTGCCTATCTTTCTCTCTGCCTCTCTGCCTCTCGCTGGCACGTAAACGTCGCTGATATTAATGCAATTTTCATGACATTGTTGCGCTGGCAGGAATGCAACAAATAAACAGACTCCCACACAGGCCAAAGCCAGAGCCAGAGCCACAAATACTGTGTGTGGATAGTAGAGTCGCCCTGTTGTATAACTTAATAGGAATGTTTATTGTCTTGCTCACTCTGTTGTGCCACTATGTACCTCTCTCTCACTCCCTCTCTCCATCTCCTGTCTCTCATAGAAAACCTAGACAATAACAGCAGCTAACAGAGCGCTATGAAAAACTATGCAGCACCCAGCTATCAATGTTGGGGTCAAATACAGGTTATTAGACCAGAAGTTGCTCTGTAAATATTATTCAATTAAAGTAAGTGTTGCGCTGTTAACAATGCTAATTTCAGATTTCAGCTGAAGTTCTTGGACTTCTATTTCGTAGTATTTATGGACTAAATTTAGTGAAGTGACAGCTTGTTCAATAAGATAAACAACAAAAATAAAAGCAGTTCTGTCAACCTACGTAAATACACAACACTTACAGTAATTTCTAAAGTACCTTACATTAACATAATGTTAATAACAGTGTAGCATAATTCCTTATAGATTAAATATCACTAATTAACTAGATATAATTACGTTTGCTTTCAATCGGATGTATATAAATACAAGTCAACCACAAGAAAGGGCAAAACAAATATTTACTCGAATCCCAAACATAAGAAAATATATTACGGAATTATCATCACTTCAATCTATATCAGTTGGAGCCAAGGATGTTTTTATGGCTTTCCAATAATAAACTAGATCAGCACTCCCACTCCCACATGAACACACCTTACCACTGTTTTTGTACAGGGTAGAGCAAGCACAGAGGCTGACTTAGCTCCGCCTCTGCCCTGGCATGCACAGCGAACATAAAAGCGACGATGAAAGCACAAAGGGAAAACCTTATCGATTTAATTAATTTTTTCGGGTGCCCTTATTGGATTTGAGTGCCTTCAAATTTAAAGTGCAAACAAGCGAAGCAGGTGTTGTCAAGCTAACTGAGTGACTGGTGGACGGGTGGACTGCCTGACTGACAACGATTGACTGATTGAGTACATGCAAGTTCGTGTTATGCTGAGTAGCCTACTTCGAGGTGTCAAGCTGTCTGGCACTCTCCAAATATGAAAACATATACGAAATGTATTAAATTACATATGAGTTTAACTATAAATATGACATGGATATAGGCCAAATACGACAGCAATCAATTTGAACAGCCATCAATCAATCATTCAGTCAGTCAGCCTGCCAGCCAGATGGAGCTCTATAGTGGCAGGCCCATTTCCAGCTAACAGCTCATTAGACAACGCCCATGACTCAGCGCCGTCTCCTGTGCCGCCTGTGTGTGTGTCCTGCGTGGGCCGACTCGTTTATCAGGCCAGTATGCGGCTCGTTTTGCACGTGTCTGCACCTTGTTCAGTGGCCCATTGTCATGTGTGCGACATGGTCATGGCATGCCAGGCCGCCATATCGAGCTGAGCAACCCCTAAAGCGTTCATCATAAGCACAACTCATATTTAATTGGCCCACACACCGGCCCAACTGGCCGGCAAGGTATAATTGATATGCTAACTGTATGTTAGTACCTATACGAGTTATACAAACAGAACAGTCAAGGACTCTGGAACGATTCCCCGGGGCATTGACAAATACGAAAACATTGAAACTTGTTGTGACTTAGGTAAACTAATTTGATTTCTCAGTCTATATTGAGGCTCGACAATCACTGCTCTCGCTCTAATGCATTTTTTATAGCCCACCTTAAGGCGGACAAACGCTCTTGGTGTTTTTTTTATGCGTTTCACTTTCATTTAGGCCATGCTGCGTTATTCTTCGTTTTTCGCATGACCCTCGTCACAGACAGCAGGTTGGAGTCTTAGTATTAGGCGTGACTCATGACAAAACGCAAACCCAAGTAATTTAATTTAGTTGCTCAAAATGTCCGGAAAAACAGCTAAAAAACTAGTGGGTTTGTTTAGCGAGAGAAAGTCGAACCTGAGATACCTTTTCATTTTGTTGAATATCAGAGAAATATTATTAATAAATAGAAAGTTATTATTTCTATTATTCTATTTTATTCATTTTTTTATTGGAGAATTTTTAAAATTTTAATTGATAAGAATTTTATTTATATTAATTTTAATATTACTAGAATAAAGTTAATTATCAGATTCATGAGAAACATAAATTATCATTATCATTATTAACATTAATATTATCAATCTATAAAAGTATAATTATAATCATCAATTTTAATTTAAATGGTAAAACCAATATGATATTATGTACATTTTTGAATTTATAGTATCCATCATAATAAATATTAATATTATATCTATATTACTGATGATAAACGGAATTTTACAAATAATATTTTTTTTAAATATTCATATTTTTAAAATCCTTGTTATAGACATTATATGTATTTATTAATTGTTATTATTTGTACTTTCATATACTATCCATATTTTTAATATTTTACTAAGATTAAAATTGACATATTATTTATTCACTCATTAATCCCGTTATGTTTATCGTTATTTTATTTTCTAAATTCTTATTATTCCCTTAATCTTTCACATTTTTTGCCTCTTTATTGATTTAAATCCTGTATCAACTACAGATAAGCATATACGCAACATCTAACTTAAAGTATCAATGACTTCATGTTAGCTCAAAACTTACAGAGCTACGGAATTACCCACTTAAGTGATTCACTCCCTGGCTATGCGAACATGTTCTCACTTAGGGTATCGACAAAAACAACATTCGACATGCAAAGTGCTTTGGGCAATGGCAATGACGTAACGGGAAACCTTAGAAATTGGGCCGGCAGGCAGAACAAAATGAGAAGGAAGAAAAAGAAAAAAAAAATTTTTAAATATTAAGTATACGCCCTCAAGGGCAGTCAACAAAAATATTTGTTTTAGCACCAACAAAAATCGCAAAAGCAATAAACAAAACAACAACAAGAAATTTTTTATTTAGTTGCAGAAATGGGTGGCAACAGAAAAACTCGAAGCCAAGTTATTAGAGTAATTAAAAAGTAATTAATAATATATGTATATATTTAAGCCAAGCTGAGGTCGCGCTATAATAGCTGTAAATTGCTTATTAGCCAGCCAGAGATCGCTTTAAAGTGCAGCCTACAAATATGGTAAAATAAAAAGCCATAAAAAAGTCTAGCAGCCGGCAGGATGTGCGCCATAATGTGCAATGAGCTGCGGCGGCGACCGATTTTCAACTCATTTCATAGGCGAACGCTTAACGAGCGGAAGTTGTGGCAACTCAGGTGTGTATGTGCATTTGTGAGTGTGTGTGTGTGTGTTTGTGTTTGTGTTGTGTGCGCTGCATTATTAATGAGAACTTTTTGCCTTGCAAAAGCCGCCTTGGCAGATTTGCAAACATCGAACGACGCAGCCAGCACGTGACAGCTTTACTGCAGTGCCACTTAGCCAGCGGCAGCTGTGGCAAGTTCCAAGTCGCAAGTAGCAAGTGAAAAGCCGTTGGCTGCTGCATATGCAGCATTTGCAATCTTTGCTTAGGTAAATAACATGCTCTCCATTTAAGCGTTACGACTCTCAATGATTTGTGAATTTACGTTTGTTCAGAATTTTACTAGGTCAGGCCCTCACGCAGAGCTCCAGCTGAGCGCCTGGGCGAAATGCCTCATCGAATTTATATTTTACGGCTGCCAAGGCTGTAAAACTGCTGATGAAAGATGTAAATAATCTTGAAAATCGATAATACAAATATACATATATATTCGTAAAAATATGTATATAAATCAAGCTCAAGTAAACTCTCACGTTCTCACGGCTTTAGGCGAAACATGCTCAAAATAACATTTATCCTAATGGCGTACATACTCACATATATCAAATAGTGTAAAGTAGAAAAATATACCAATATTAAGATATAATATTTGTTCAGCAAGGTAGACGGAAAGAGAGGGAGTGAGAGGTAAATATATGTATTCACTTTTTTTAATTTAATTATAATTATAATATGCACTCTGATATATCATAACAAGTAGAAATGCTCTAGTTGCGACTGCTCGATTTCTTGAACCCTTAGAAGGATTCAATAATTCATTTCAATAATGTATCGCTTTTTCTCAGTTTACACAAGGAACAGCTCATGCACATGCACACACGTACGCACGCACACATATTCCACAGTCCGTCTCTCCGCCTGTCTCTCCAACTATCTCTCGCACTCTGTCTCTGTAACAAAAGCAATGGCAGAAGAAGAGCTGCAGAAGATCATTTATGTTGTTTATATCCGAATAAAACGAGCAGAGTTCCCACTGGTCCGATTAAGTTCGACTGCAATAGTTCTTATCTGTCGTTGGTTAAAGTCGCCCTATATAAAAAGCATTAGCTACAGCATTTCTTCAGTCGTCCAGGCGCACAGTTCGTCAGTCGTACAATGCAGTAAAAAGCAGTGAAGTATGTGATCGTTCGGCTAAGCATAAATAACTTATAGGAAATTCTTCCCAGAAGTAATTAGAAGAAATATTCAAAAGAAATTCTTGGAAGACATACTTAAAACAAACTCTTAGACAAAATACTTGTGCGAACTTTTTTGATGGAATACTTAGAGGAATTATTTTAAAAAAATTCTTGGAGGGAATTCTTTAAGCGAACACTTAAAGGAAATACTTAGAAGAAATTGTTCAAAGGATTTCTTAAAAGAAACACTTAGAAGAAATACTAAGCAGAATTACTTGGAAGGAAATCTTGAAAGAAACTACTAGAGAAAATACTTAAAAGAAATTCTTGAAAGATATACTATAAAAAATTAAAGGAAATGCATAGAAGATATACTTGGAAGAAATACTTAGGAGAAATACTTGTTACTTTTGTCGATTTTTTTTTGTGCTATTGTCCATTAGAATTGGCGAATTTTTTCATTCGACGCGCTCACACAGGCAAACAGACAGATAGACATATAGACTGAGGGACTGAGCTAATACGACTCAGCCCTGATTAAGAATGTGTACTTACATATTTATTCAGCAACTAAGAGAGAGGGAGAGAGATAAACAAATCGATGTATTTGATTTTTATATTTCGTATTTATTTTTTAGTTTTCTTCCATTATCCTCTGTACTTCATTTCCATTTATATCAACTCCATTTCCATCAACATAAATGTTAAGTTTGCTTGGCTGCTAAAGTGCAATCACCGAGAATCGCCGAGGGCGGCGATAATAATAAAAAGCTCATATCAAATGTCATTCAATTGCTGCGTATTTTCTTTTCAAAGTAAAAATAACAATAGCTTACGTGCTAACAATACTTATCAGACAGATCACAAGACATCTTACATCTACTTAGATAAACTAAAGAGAAGCGGACGTGGAAGCAGGAAGAAACCTTCAACTGTTTTGCCCGAGCGAGCAAATCACGCGCCCTCACACAAATCTCATGTTAATGGAGACTGGGGGCACATTCAACATTTTGTCACGTCAATGCGATGTTGTTGCTCAGCATATTGTTATCATCCTCCAGCTGCTGCTCCAGTTCCTGTTGCTGTTGCTGTCGTCGTTGTTGTTGCTGCTGTTGCTGTTGCTGCAGTTGTGCAGACTCCCTTGAGGCATTTGGCATTTTGTAGGTGATGGGCAGCTGAGGCATAGACGACGACGGCTGACGCAGCCGTCCGAATGGCTTGGCATCGTTCGTCTCCAAATAGAAATTGCCGCGCAGTCTGTCAGAGATGATATGGTTAGCTGTGTGCTGTGCTGCCTGCACCATAATTTATATCGATTGCTCACCTTGGATCGGCACCATAGCCCATGTAGGCACGTCCGTTGCCATCTCGACAGCTGCCAAAGTGTTGCGAGGGCTCGCAGCGCTCGACGGGGAAGGCCAACGGCTGACGGATGCTCTCCACAAAGTACTCCCAGGCGCGTTGATGGCTGCAGCCAACTGCAACGAAGTGAAGCATTTAAGCATTGTGGGGATACCCAACTGCTAGATACTCTGTTTACAAACTAACGCTTGACTTATGATTGAGATATTTGATATATGCATAAGTTTAACTGTCTGAAATGAGGAGTTATAAGTCCATTTCAGTTGATTAGATAGCCCAATGAATTAAATATCACATGGACATGCTTTCTTAAAGAAAGTCATGACAAGTAACGACAAACCTTTTCAATTACTTCGCTGCAATTATGACAAATCTAGCGACCTTCCAAAAAGAGTCTTTAGTCTGAACGGTTGATATCTTTCCAGATAATCGTTAATTAGAGGAGCTCACACTCCATTAACTAAGTTATGATTCAGTCTGAAATGTTTACAATATTAAACAAGTAAGAGTGCCCTAGCCGTTGACTACTGACTAAAAGCAATCCGGGTCCCTTCTCTTCCATTTACGTCATCCTGATCAAGAAGAGCTTAATAGCTCTCTTTCTGCCTGTTACACACATTTTACTGCTGCCTGTTATATCCCATTTTCAGCAAATAATCGACTACCCAATAATAAGTTCCTCTAATGATCAGATCTTATAGTCTAAAGTCTAGTTCTATATTAGAGATCTATAATCTAGGTCTGTAGTGTAAGTCTATAGCCTAGCTATATTGACTAAAAGGCTATAGGTTTACTTTAGTTTATTAGAGCTCAGAATAAACATTAACTGAAAAGTCTTCCAGATATTCTCATCCTTTCCGGCAATCAATATCCCACGACTTTCATATTATAAGTCTAAAAATTTTCAAATGATATTTCTTACTTTTACGCAATTAAGCTAAAAGGACATGTCTATTAGCTAATATACCCCATGGTAAAATTTTTAAACAGAGTATTTCGCGGAAATTCAGACTGAAATTCAGGCAGCTTACTAATGATGTTCAGCCAGCGATTATTGGCGATTTCCTGCTTGGCACAGCCCGGCTGCAGAGGACGTCCGTCATTCGGATAGAAGTCCGCGTGCCCCATGGCCGTGGGATTGCCCAATATTCCGCCATCCGTGTGTATGACATCCACGAAGCGTGCATCGCTCGAGCTGAGGCGTCGATTGGAGCTGTTGCCCTCGAACAGCGGCAGAGCTGGATCCAGGGCCGTGATTCTGGAGAGCTTGATGCCCCACTCCTGCAACTGCTTGCCGGCAAAGCCAGCCACCTCGGCACCCAAGCTAAAGCCGATCAGATGTATATGCTTCACAGCATAGCCGCTGCTGACGAGATAGCGCAGGAATCGTGCCAGATAGCGCGCGGCTATGGGCAGATTCTCTACGGCGCTGGAGTACCAGGGCACGGCCACCATGGCGCTCCAGTCAACGAGTATCACATTGTAATTACCGCGTCGCAAAAAAGCTAAGGAGCAAAGTAAAGGTGAAAAAAAGGCGTGAATTACTAAGTGGACAGCGCCTGGAGAGATTGAGTTACCATCCTTCAGCTCCTGGCTGCTCTGCTTCTCCCCACTGGCAGACTCCGAGAAGCCGTGCAGATAGATGGCCAGCGGGTAATTGAAATTGAAATTGCTTCGCGCCAGTCGCACATCGTCGCTCAGCTGCAGCTGCTGGGCCGCGTTGCGGTTTTTCCTGCAAGTTGCCCAAATGACCTTTCAATATGCATGAGCCAAGCGAGTGCTGCCCAACCCCAAAAACTCACCTGGTGTAGAGCAGAAACCTGATGTCCTCGCGTTCGCGTATCGCACAACAGCTGCTGCAGCTGCCACGCGGTGCTGCACTATAGAAAATAGGAGAACCAGCTGTGGAGCGAAGAAGACATATAGATAAAGAGAGAGAGAGATGATGAGAATCTCATAAATGTAATGCTGCAATTAAAAATAATCTGCGGCTATTTGATCAATACCAAGGCTCTATATATAATTGCAACAAGTGTATAAATTGATTAGGTCAAGATTAACTAACTAGAAGATAGCCCTGAAGATGTGAAAGCCAGCTGCAAATGCAGAGGGAGAGGGTGAGATCTTGAGGGAGAAAAATTGAGAATCAATTGATGTCTTCAGTTAATTGAAAATCGATTCCAAATCGAAGAAACTTATATACCCGTTCTGTAAAAATGTGCAGCCATATTACGATACTAATGAACGGCAAAGTCTCGAATTCAAGTTTGTAATTTGGCATGTGAAAAATGCAAGCAATTATTTGGGGCCAACTAATTGAATTGTTAAGTAGCTAATAAGACAGCAAAACCAACAGCAGCAACAACAACTGCCGCAGCAGTTATGACAACAACAACAGACAATAGCCGCAACAACATAAAACCTGACCAAAACGAAACCAGCCAAGCGACGCGCTACCCAAGCTAACCATGAACTTGAATCTTACATTATGATGTTGAGCTACAAACTGCCATAATAAAAACGACAGCAAAAATCACAGCAGCAACAACAACCACAACATTGATAGCTGGAACGACAACGACTAACAACAACAACAACGACGACGAACAACAATAACAAGACTTCAACAGCACGTGACGCATACGCCGCGTATTACGTCTTAGCAGAGGCTAATTTTACATAGGCAAATCTTTGCGCGTACAGAGACCTGGGTATTTAACATATGTCGGAAATGTAACAACTTATGCATACCCTGTAAAATATGTTTTAATGTAACACTACCGAATTTTAAAGATTCTATTTATAGTTTTTAGCTAGTTATTTTTTATTTATTATTATTATAATAATTTGATTTAGTTTCTAATTTAGAAAAAAAAAAGAAATATATATATATAAATGCCAAAATCAACAAAAATATATAGATATAAAAAACCATTAATACAAAAATTATAGGTAAATAAAAGCATATAGAATCAAATACAAAATAAAATCTCTTCATTACTAAAATCCCGTCAAACTAATAATGCTCAGAAAACTTCTATAACAAAATCCAAATATTTTCTATTACAAGTAAATTCTCTCCCATTACCAACCTCCTCCAATAGTCAGCATACCCATATAAAACGCTGTCAAACTAGTTTTTTATCGAGTATTTTTTACCAAAATCTCAATGTTCACTGAGACACTGTAATGAGGGCGTGGCAGTGGGTCACCAACAACAACAATAACGACAACAAGAAGCGCAGCCAATCGCAATGTTAATGGCATCGTATTCGCATATTTCTTCGCTTTTGTTTTGATCCACAAATTTATCGTTATTTGTGCATTGAATGCATTCGATTCAGTGCCAATAATGAAACGTTATAATCGTGACCTTCGACAAGGTCAATTGAGTTAGCAGACTTGGCTAAGCGATTCGAAGTCGTAAACTTGATTTTATGTATATAGTTTAGAAAACTTGTATTTATGTAAATTAATAAACAGTTTTTTCTCTCTTTCTCTCTCCCTCTCCCCCCTCTCTGTTATAAGCGGAAGTCTTTTTATGTACCTATATAATATAATATATTATTTATATGTATATATACTATATATAAATTATCTCGATTTTGTTTTGTCTCGCATTCACATTTGCTTCCACGTTACGGCGTGCATTTTATTTAATTTCATATTTAAATATTACAAACATTTTGTGGCTCGTTTAAATCTTTTTTATTTGCTTTGCTCATGTTGTCTGTCAGCTAATTATCAACCTTATGGCTCGCTTGCGCTTCACATTGTTGCTGTGGGATGAATTATCACAGCTGTGTTATTCTTAGGTTCTAGATTTGGTTTGAAATATTCTTGGCGGACATTGCCTTTCGACTGCTATTAAAACGTCTACACATAATGGCCCAAGGGATGCCCAACTGCCATAAAATTCTATCTAATTGGGGAGTGTTTCAATTAAAAAGCATATAAATCACCGTCCAGGTGATTTTTTCTGTTTCTAGCGCAACGAGCTATTGGGTGAAGTACTTTGTATATAGCGCAAAGCGATAAAGTTGTTTTGAGAGCAAACATTTTTTATGAATATCTACGTCAAAAAACGCGTTTAGCAAGAATGAAAGATATATTTAGCGGAATACTTTAATCATTTCTTTTTGCTTTAAAAATACACGAAAAATAATATTTCGCATAGATTGCACTTTAAAGTTATTAATAAGTTATTCAGTAAATTTTTATAATATTTAACTTTGCAAATGCCATACAAATATATATGATATATTATTCTATATTATTTCACATTATTATCAATTTTATTTACATTTTGCCAACAGTTTAAAATGACTTAATGAGGATAATAACTTTAAAATTATGTGATATATCGCATAGTACACCTGATATAAATAATAATCGCCCACGCTCTATATTCAAGTCTCAATTTCATTGAGATTACAGTCAAAGTCTTTTACTTTTTCAATTCGTCTAAGTATGAACTTACATAGTATTGAAAGCCATCTCAGTGTAGATCATATATTAGCAACAAAATATAGTGTAAATAAATGACAAATTTATCATGGTTCTGCGTTGTATTTTGCAAACTTTTCTCTTGGATTAATTATACTATAAATAATTTTAGTGACAGCTTAAGTTCTGAGAATTTGCTAATCATTCAGTCAATTAATCAAACCAAAATAGTCGGAAATATTATGTCCACATATACAATACATTTAGCTCAAGTATGGTAACATTATAAAAATTTGAGGAATACAGCAGATACCTTGGCCGCTTTAAATTGACTCTTCCATTCATTTAGCAAAATAATATACTCTTCCACTTAGTTAACAACCAAGCTCTGTTCAATCAACTTTAACCAAATATAAGTAATTTTTGGTCACATTGCGGCACATCTTTATATTACACATGTCTCCCCCACAATTGAGCTATTAGGAGCCTTGACTTTATTTACAAGCTAGTGCGGATCCGATGAGCCATTGTTGTTTATGGGCTGCCCGGTGGCAAGGCGGCCTTCTTTCACAGCTGAGTAAACCCTCAAATAGGCCCAAACAAATGTAAGCAACACATATCAATGCACACACACACACACTGACACACATGCTATTTATAATGTACATAGTATTTACAATCTATGCCACCTTGAACTTAAGTACAGCAAATGTTGTATCTAAAAGCAAGAACAAACAACTCCACACAAAGAACAGCAAATGGAGGCAGTTTACTTAGTAGAGTCGATATCTATATTTACGCATCTAGTTTTTGGCTGTGCTAATGTGTTGATAATACATTGGAGAACTTACCCAGCAGAAATGTAAAGACATTGCACAATGTTGAAGTAGTTGGCAACACCATCCCGAAAAATTGGCTTATATTTGATGTGTTTTCGTCGATTTATAATCAAATATTTAGTTTGTCAGCGGGGCCAATCGAATTGTGGGCGATCAATGAACTTGGCACATGCCCATCCACCAAATTTCACACTATGAACTATTTGAATTTGTTATATTCAATAATCGCTTCCGCATTGACAGGCCCGATACAAAAATTACGCACACACAAAGGCACACAGGTTTTATTTAATTTCAGTCAGCGCGAACAACGTTCCGTTCTGGCCAAGTTTCGTAGTCGCACTGAATGTGGATGGCGACGCTCGTTGTCTAGAAGCTGTTGAGCTGTAGACGAGCTATGCTCGATTGCTTGTTGGGTTGGGGCTGGGCCATGCTGCTTGGCTGATAAATCAATGCGCCCTATGCGAAAAGCAAAACAATCCAAACAAAAGACTGAGGCAACGAACTTGATCGTCGCAATTTTCATGCCTGTTCCGCCTTCGTCTGTACCAAATATTTAGATTAGGCAATCGCGCCCGCACACACGTTGGGAAAGTCGTAAAATTGTGGTTGCTAGTCGCCTTATTTTCTGTATTTTAATTTTAATTTCCTGATGTCGCACGCCAGCCGCTTGCGCCCAGCATACGAAATGAAGCATCGATGGGGTAGATCGTTAACGTGATTGTTTTTTTTTTTTTTTTTGTGTCTTTCTTTTTCTCACTCTGTGTACGAACTACGAAACTTTCAAGAATCCAGCCAAAGCTCAACAGTAAATTGAGCAGGCTTTAATTTAACTGTCATTGATGCTGGGACTGCATCTGGCTGTGATTACACTGACAAAAAAGACTGAACTAGTTGTGTATTGCAGTGGCAATTTGGAAATATTAGAACTAAAAGAATTTAATGTAGTTTTCATAGACTACAAGGAACTGAATACATGTCTATAAAATGTTAGTTATAATATATATATTTTAATAATAAATTAAAATTTATTTTTTATTTTTGTATCTTATGTGAGGACACTGTATTTTTAATCAATTTACGGTAAACAAAATTGTTTTAAAGTTATGTTAAAATTTAATATCAAAATTTAATTTAACTTTAACTTTAACTTTATCTGAGTTTTAGACTGTTTCATTCTAAGCTTTCTTGTAGAACAGTTTAGTTAAACATGATATTATTATAATGCTGATTACATTGAAAAAGAGAGAAAAATATTCTACATTTTTACACACTCTTACATTCTTCTCAAATTAAATTTGATTTATTATTTATTATTTTAATTTTTTTATTTGTATTATTTAAATGAAAATGTTTGCTCTTCTGGCTAGAGTCTCTTTGTCAGTGTATCGCAAACGGCCGGCTCACCTTGACCGAATGCTGACTTTTGGATTCCATTATGCCAATAAGATGCTCTCAGTCTACGCGGCTGATGATGCTTGTCGCCTTTCGTTGACCGTAGCCAAACTACGACAGCAATATTGAAAGCGGTTCTGAGCAACCTCTAGCTGCTTTACCCTCTTCTTTGGCTGCTGCTCGGCTTGGATTGCTTTTGTGGCGGGTCAATTAGCGAGGCGCCGCGTTTTGCATTAATCAATTTGCTCAAAATTTTGCTCAAGTTGCGGGCGGCTCTGACTTTGATTTATGCATAGATTGAAGCTGAAACTGAGCTTGACTCTGCCTGCGAAGACCGGTAGTCAGGGTCGGAGTCTCGAAATAAATAGTTGTGACTCTGCGTTATGACAGCTAACACCAGCTTATTAGCTAATTGGCATTTGGCGGCTCGAGGTTTTACATTGATTGTCGGCTGTAATTCAATGGCTTATTGGCCATTGCAGTGCTTTGTTTGGCTCTCTTGACCGTGAAAGCGGCCCAAGTGCAAGGCCTAGTCACGTTCTGGTCCATTGCAAAACCCGTCCAGCAACTCCAATTCAACTCAATGCGTATTCTTTTACGACTTCCTCATGCCTTGAAAGGTGAGAAGCTTAAAGGTACATTGCACGCCGATAATTACAATTGTTTATTTAAATTTACAGTAAGCACACAACAAGACGCTAAAAATAAGCAACAGTTATGTCTAGTTGAGAAGCCGCCGAAAGCTATAGACCCGTGATTGTCAACAATCAATTCAAATATCAAATTGATATGAAAATTGATAAACGAAGTAGCAATACTTTTTTGAATAATGATTAAATTTGATTTATACATTTTCTATTTTATTTTTTGATTTATACATTTTTTATAGAAGAGTGAAGCGTGAAAAGGAGAATTATATAATGCTTAAAACAATTACATTTGCTCACAATGCGTATATAATTTTTACTATAAACGATATATATTGATTGGAGCTAGTTAGCCCCCTGAATAATAAATATATAATATAGAAGCATTTGATGCTTATCTATAAAAAAAAAAAAAAAAAAAAAATGAATATATATCCACCACGTCCATAAAATTTACTTATGTACTTATTGTACGTGCTTGAAATATTAACATAGTGTACTAATATCCATTTGTCATGTATTAAAAGTGTATAAAATTTACAATATACTATACGAAATATCCCCCGGAAGAAATTAGAGAATAACAAAAATATATAACATTTAACTTAGTATAAATCCTCATGGGGCGTCCAACTCCACTTAACCATTATACCCCACATCACACTCAACATATCAAAATATTTGCTGACTCACAAAATTAATGACAATAAACAGTAAGCAAAAATGCATTCAAAAAGCAATAAAAAAAAAACACATGAAAATTAACAATGCGAAATTAAACAATTCTTTAAAGTTTAAATATGTATATATATATATATGCATGAAATATATATATATATATATATATATATATATATATATATATATATATAACATAGGTATACTACATGTTTTATGCACAATAAACCAGCCTGAGGTCGGACTCCCACCCCAAATATATAAAATAAAAGCTGACAGATTGAAGACAACAATAGCAAAAATCGAACAGCGTCATTGGCCAATTTAGTTAATTTAATTATTAATCCGAATCGCTGTCATTTGCATATCATATAAATACAGTTAGCCAATGCGTAGTTTCAACAATACAAAAATTCGAGTTTCATATTTATTGCCATTAGTGGATGCTGTTATTTTTTAACAGGCGTGTCAAGTGGCTTCCGGCTGCAGCCTTGGCCAGCCTGCGATATAATTGAGAGTGAAACTGTTGATTGTAATATATTGGGAGATCTATAAAAATTTCAATTAGTTTTATTTATTTATTCTTAAAGGATATAAGAAAGCAAAACGCTAGCCGCAATTAAAACTAGTTGCACAGCATTGAGCAATTAATTATTATCTTGGTTAATTAATAAATAATAAATTAGCATAAATGAAACAAACATCTTGTATTGAAAGCAAAATTTATGTCTGAAACCAATTAAAGTGCGCAAATTTTTTTAGCATAACATAAACATAAAGATAAGAGTAGAACTGATGTATATACTAATAACACTATGAATTTAAATCTAATTATATTACATAAGTAGATTACAATTTTTATAATTAATAAGTTATTTCTAATATATTTTTATTATTGTATTAATTTCTATTATTATATTTGAAGATTATACATTTTTTATGGATTATATATGTCAAATTGAATTCTACTTGTTCTGATCCATTAAAATTCAAAGTTTCATTACTGTCATTACTTATTATTATCTTTAAACTAACTTTATTAATAGCTATTTAAAATCTTTACTGAATCTATATTCCACATTTATTTATTTTTGTCAATTTTTTTTAGTATCCCGCTTATCTTATTAAACATGTACTAATTTAAGTTTAATTTTTATTTTTTTTTTATTTGTTTATTGCAGCTGAATATAGCCAATTTTAAGGTCTATCTTAAATAATATTGTCCAAATACTTTTATTGCTCTTGATTTATGTCTCTTCTGAAATCGAACGGTTTTTGTATATATGTATTTTGTATATATGTATATTTTAAGCGCTGAATCTGTACAATGCAAGTTTAGTACCTTAACAACACAATTCGAATTTTTATATAACACCTAACCTTCTGATGTATTCAGGAGGACTTACAAATATATATTTACAAGTATCCCTAAACGACTTATCTCATATTTTTGGCAAAACCCAAGCGTTTTAATCGCCTTAGTGGTCTCGCAGGAAGCAATCTTCTCGCTAGTCTGCTCCGGTGTCTAGCCAGTCTGTCACTATATCGGCTAGTGTGTCTCCCAATCTGTTCCTCCACAGTAAACAGTTTCAGATCTCGATGTAGAGTTGAGCCGCGCACATACCATGGGCAGTTTGTAATTTGCCGCAATACACGATTTTGCAGGACCTGTATGCGTTTATAGTTTGTTTTTGCGCATATTCCCCAAATCTGCACACCGTAGAGCCAAATTGGGGCTACACAGTGGACATAAACCGCAATAATTTTTAACCTTCTATTGTGTTTTTTTTTTTTTTTTTTTTTTTTTGTTTGTATATATATTTTAAGCGCTGCTAACAAAACTGTTGCATACTTTTAGGCTGGGGCAAAAAATATTTTAAGCGAATAACTACGAAATATTTACTAAATCTCCGCTCTTTTTGTAGGACAAACTGCTGAGCAAGTTGGAAGAAGAGAGCGAGCCGGATCCTCCAACCTCGCAGGAAGATGAATGCGTGATCTGCATCAATGCTCGGGCCACAATGCAGACTTCGCCCTGCGGCCATCGCGTCGTCTGTCGGCGCTGCTTCGTGAAGACCATACAGAGTGCCGTGGCGCAGCGTTTGCTGCCGCTGCGCTGCGTGATCTGTCGGGCGAGGGTGAATCGGCTGACCTCGTCGTCGGGCAGCTGGCGCATACAGGAGTCGGCCAGCAGCTATTCCATGGGTGCCAAGAGCTGGGCCTCGGCGGGCGTGCATGCGGGCGGCGTTGTCGCCTCGGCCAGCTCCTATTCGATGAACGATGCGCACAGCGAGCATCATGCGTTCCATCAGCCCACGCTACACACGGCCGCTGGGGGACGCAACCATCATCATCAGTATGGAGCGGCACGTGGCGCTCATGGACGGGTCTCGCAATCGGATAGCTTGTACTCAATGAGCTCCACGGGCTCGGCGGGCTCCACACTGTCGGGCTACTCGCACTACTCCAAGACGTCTTCCATATCGAGCAGCGGCGCCTGCTCGCCAGCCTCGCCGGCGGCGTTGGCGCACAGTGCCCATCACTTGGCGCCGCCATCGCCCAATACACACCATCATCATCAGCAGCATCATCAGCAGCATCATCATCAGCATCAGGTGATTTCACCGTCTGGCTCATCCTCTTGCTCGAGCGTGGGCTCGTTATCGCCTCGCGACTCGGGCGTTCATCACTCGCACCACGGAGGCTGTCCCAGCGGCTGCTCGGGCGCTGTGCCGCGCAAGCCTCTGCACACGCTCAGCAACTCAGCCTCCACTTCCTCATCCAGCAGCAGCAGCGGCTGTGGCAGCGGCAGTGGCAGTGGCAGCGGCAGCGGCTGCATGACACCCACGCCCACACACACCTATCCGGGGAGGCGGCACGTTAAGAGCCGCATGCTGGATCTGCAGAATCGACTGCCACCCATCAAGGAGTTTCGCAGTCCAGCCAAAGTGCCACATCCCTCGCCGGTGCACGTCAGCAATCCGCGCTTTCGGTGCGTCCCGTTGCTTTAATCCGAATTTTAGCTAATTTTTGTCTCTCCCTCTCGCAGGTATGCTTCGTATACGAAGTCCAGCGGCCATGAGTTGGCGCCGCTGCTGCGTGAATCGACGTCACCGCCGCCACCGCGTCGACCGAGTCCCATGAATATACAGCTCAGCTGCACGACTCTAGCGCCGCCCCCGCTTAAGGCAGGCGGCGCCAAGATTAGCCCGCTCAATGCCAAAAACTCGCTGCCCAAGAATGCCTACGTGATGCCCAAGGACAAGAAGCTAGCGAATGCTCCACCGCCACCCGCCAGCAGCAAGAGTCAGGTCACCAAGGCCACAGCAGCAGGCACAGCAGGAGCCGGCGCCGGTGTCTCTTCCTGCTCCTCCGCTTCCTCGAAGTCGGGCAACAACTGCAGCAAGCCCCACTCAAACGATTCCAATCGCAGTTTTCCGCTCTTCTCCAGCAGCAGCAGCAGTAAGTTGATCGCGATAGATGGCGCCAGTGTGGCGATTGAAATTAATTAAGTTCCGCTTGACAATTTTGCAGAAGAGAAAGCGGATAACAAGAAAAACGAATCCATGGAGCGCAAGAAGAAGGAGGAGAAGCTCAAGATGAAGGCTGAAAAGGAAGCCAGAAAGGTGAGCGCCCCATACCCTCACAACCAAACCTCTCCCTCTCTCCTTTTCTCTCCCTCCCGCTCTGATTCGCTCAGTCGTTCGCTTGCTCATTGTAGAGCAGGCGTCTTTATTGTTTCGCCGCCAGGGGGCGCCATTGTTTGTAATTGGCCTCGTTTGCTTCCGCTGCAAACTTTTTCATTAAACGCGGGACGAGCGCGTCTTTTGTGCATTTCACCAATCCCACCATCACCTCCGACTCCCCTCCTCCAGCACGTTGCTGAATGAGGTGTAGTGGGCGAAGGGGCGGCGGTTGCCAACAAAAAAGTAGCACATAATGCGCGCTGGGTAGTTTTTTGAGCAGTTGATGCACTTTTTAAGCTTTCTATTTATTGCATGTTGAACAAGCGAACAGTTTGAAAGCATAGCTGACACACTAGCAGATACCCTGTAAGCAGTGAGTTACTTATACGAAGAAATAAGAAATTTTCCAGATCGGGGCTACCATGTGTTCATTTGTACATATATTATTAAGCACAGGCTTGATATGATTATAAGACTTGAAGATTATAAAAATGTTAAATTAATGATGAAATGTAATGAGATACTTCCATTTATCGTCCTTACTAGAAAATACCCTGTATTTATAGGTGTCATACAAAAGTATACAGTAAAATGATGTACAAATATAAGACTAGCTAATACCCTATAAACCATTTTCCGAAACATATTGAAAATAAATATTAATATTTATGTTCAGATTGAAATATAATTAATAATGAATAAAAGTGATTTTACAATATGATGGTGTGCATATACCCTACATAGTAGCAACATTTCCTCAGCCCTAATTAGAAGCATAATGTTATAAAGTTTCCTGCTTATATAACGGGTTATTATAACTCATTTTTATGCATTTAATTTCATGGCAGGAGGAGAAGCGACTGGCCAAGGAGGAAGAGCGCCTGGCCAAGCTGCATGCCAAGGAGGAGAAGAAACGTGGCAAAAAGGAGGCCAAGGAGCTATTATTGGCAAACGATGGCAATAATAAGAAATAAAGTTAATTAACTTGCAAAGCTAATGTTGAAATTACAAACGATAAATGGAAACTGTATTATATCAGACAAGATAATGACATGACTCACACATAAACATACACCCACACATTCCATAAAAACGAGCTTGATTGAATTTATAGGATATTTATTTATATACAAAACCGAAGTTATTTTATTACCCAAAAAAAAAAGCAACCAACAAAACCCTTCACACAAAAAATTGTTTCTTAGTGCAGAACAATTTTTTTGTTGTAGTTATATTTGTTTATATTTTTTTAGCTTTTACTTTAAATTTAAAAAAAAAAAAAAAAAAAAAAAAAAAAAAAAAAAAAAAAAAAAAAAAAACTTTTGTAACTCTGCCTTAGCTACAGAGCATACGATAAAGTTATAAAAATAGATATATTTTCTTCTTTTAGGTTTCCTGTTTTTCCAGTCAAGCCTAACAAACTCATCTGTCTCATAAGTTGAAAAGGTTGTTCCAAACAATTTAAACAATTAAAAATATATACTATGTATGAAAAACAAAAGAAAATTTTCAACTTCAATTCTACGCCTAATAGATTTTAATACCGAATGCGAAAGCGTAGCTAAAGCAAAAGTAAACAACAATAACAAAAGAAAAAG
Organism: Drosophila arizonae; assembly: GCF_054131065.1. Taxonomy (NCBI): domain Eukaryota; kingdom Metazoa; phylum Arthropoda; class Insecta; order Diptera; family Drosophilidae; genus Drosophila; species Drosophila arizonae. Next base: position 23,035,076 of record NC_142925.1, on the reverse strand, counting down.
AAAAATTATGAGGTAAACTTAAGAACTCTTTTGAATCCCTATAAGAAAAACAAACAAGTATTTAGCGAACGTTAACCAAATTCGAACGTGTTGAAAAGAATTCTATAGTAGTTTTGCATATACTATATACTACCAAGTATACATACATATGTTATATATATACTGTGTACTATGACTATAGTTCTATAGAGTCTATGCCCCATGTATTGGAAACTGTTCAAATGGAAAAACATAAGCAATGTATATTACTAATTGTTTTCGAAAAACAAACCCAAATAAAGAAAAAGTTATTTAAGTCGAGCTGTTCTTCAGGGCTTCTGCGGCCTCTTGCTCTTTTCTAGCCAGGCACTTGAAGAAGATGATCCCGAAGGTGGCTGGCAGCTCGTCCCGGCACTTCAGATTGCCCAGCTTGTGTATGGATCCATAGTCCTTGCAGTTGACCTTCCCATCTCCGTTGCAGTCCTCGCCGTTCTTATACATATAGTTCTGGATGGTGTCTGCCGCGCAGTGTGGATCATTGACGCAGTTTGTGAATGCTGGCCGAAAAGAAGACTTTGTTTCAGTTAACTAAGTTGTCATTCATATGTATGTGAGTGCACACCGTCGCCCTCCCCAGGCCCTAGTAATGACCCGCCGTCCTGCCAGAAGGTCCAGGTGATGCGAAAGATGCCGCACGCTCCATTCACACAGATCTTCGTTGCATTGCAGCCGCTCATCGCCTCGCATAGGCATTCCAGGCAGTCTTCCGTGACGGGCTTATTTTCAACTGTGACGGGGTAAGTGGGGGAGGGATATTTAGTAAGAGCTGCTTAGCATATTAGTCGCTTGCATTCAATGGAAATACATCCAGTATTTGTACCGGCAAAGCCGGTTTACATTATTACTCGTATTCATTTATTCTAGAAAATAATTACCTAACACTTCAGCGGCACAGTGGTGCAAGATGCATTGAAATTAGTTTTAAAAATTAATTGAATTTGAAAAGATTCAGCATATGTAATTATTTCACAATTTTAAATTAACTAGCTGGAATACATTTAATAATCCTTATTACCAAACAATTATAAGATAGTTCAAGTTGATTCAATATATTTATCAAACAAAAATAGTTAATGTTTATCCACGTATTTGATTTTTTCAGCAGCACAAACTATAAGGACCTCCGGTACTCACATCTACAGACTAATATGTGGGATTCATAAAAAGAATTTAGAATTTTAACTGAAGTGTGCTCATCTATTATTTATAATTAAATTACTTATCATGATACTGAAATAATTATTATTTGATCTCGTTGTAGTATGATCATTATAATCATTACTCTTCGTGCTAGAAAAATTAGAGCCTGGAACGCAGAGCCTGAAGGAATGAAACTATCCAAGAACACATTGAATGCTAATGAAAAGCAGCCAAGGAAATCGAAGGTTTTTTGTTGGTAAAAAGTCACGACGAGTCGTCCGAAATACCTGTCAATATATATTTTTACCCAGCTCAACACACACAAAAAAAGAAATAAATAATAAAATAAAAAATTAAAATAAATAAAATTATATTTTTTAGCAGAAAGTACTTCAACTATTTAATTTATTTTCACTATTCCATTCTGAGTTGTAACACGAACTTCGTTTCCACTACTAAAACAATTTTATAATTCATTTTCGATGCCTTACCTTCAATATGGGCACCAATGTGCCACACAGAAAACAAAGAAAATACACTGAACAACAACAAAAATCGATTGTTTAACATTTTTAATTGCTGAAAAATTATTTCGACAATTTCTATCTGAGCTGTTGCCTTTGCCACGCTTGGCGCACGACTGAGTAGTAGGTTTAACTGCCGAGTCATAAAAATAAGATCAAGCAATGCAATGCTGATTGACATTTTCCTATAACAATTCTGTTTTTATTAGCTGGAAAACCCTTATACTATATGCAATCTAATCACTGAGTGTACTTTACTATAATAAATAGAATATATTAAAAATTCATCAATCCAGACACTTCTTGATTACTGTTGTTGTTGTTGTTGTTGTTGTTGTTGTTGTTTCTTGGCACGCTTAAGACAGTTTTTAAATATGCTCTCATAGTTGTATGGCATATCCGCTTGACAATTGAATGGACCCATATAGTGTATAGCGCCGTAGTCGTAGCAATCCACCTGCTCATCCCCATTGCAATCCTGCCCATATTTGACCATATAGTTTTGCAGGGTATCCGCCGAGCAGTACGGATCATTGGCGCAGTTCGTGAAGGCTTAACAAACGGATAAGATTTTCCTTCACTGTCTATATATGTAGTATACATTACTACTTACAATTCTCCGATTGCGGCGGCTCCTCACTGACTGTCAACCGACCCGAGTCGACCCACTGATCCCACGTAAGGCGAAAGATGCCACATGCCCCATTGACGCACACAGCTGTTGCATTGCATCCGCTTAATGCCTCGCACATGCACACTAGTCACGTCTCGGTGATGGGCCGCTTCTGCTCTGCCTTGGCACCAGCCACGCCCACAACCAGTATTATAGACAAACACACCAAGTTTTTAGCTGTAGTCATTTTCGTTTCCGTTTCGATTGGCTCAAGCGTTGTCGAGCTACTGAAATGTGTCGACTATTTGTTGTTGATATTTATACGCAGTTAGTCATTTGTCGCTACTATTATACTATATAGAATCTAAACAGTGTAGTTCAGGAAATGGGAAGGTAATCGAAAACAGTTAGCAAACACTAAATGACAAGTCTACAAGTTCATTGAGCTCAATGAGTGCTAAATTGAAGAGGAATCCACTCCTGTTCCTTATTTGTATTTTAATTTTATTTATTTATATTTTAATTTAAGGAAATTTAAAATTTTTTATTTTATTTAATAACAAGTTTAAGTTCATTAAAAACATTTCACATATCTGTATATCTTCAGATAATCTTCAGCTACTATATAATAAAAGATTCTCCAAAAATATAGTTATATATCTTAGCATAAAAAATCATTATTGCACAACTTGAATTTCATAATTCTATGTATATAGCAATTCCCCATTAATAACGGATTTTTGCTTGTAAAGCCCAGAACATAGCTAAGATCTAATCCTGTTAAGTTCCCTATATTTTTTATCTATATTTCATTTTTTGTTTTATATATATTTGAATAAGAAATCTTTCATCAAACTTCTCTTAAGGGTCATTCTTTGTTAACTCTTCTTCTGCTTCTTGTTGCGCGAAGTTTTCAATACAATCATCGAAGGTGCTCTGAAACTTATAGGGCATCTCGCCATGACAGCCGTAGGCCCCCAATCTGTGTATTCTCGCATAATCGCGGCAGTCCATTTCCCCATCGTCGTTGCAGTCCTGATTGAATTTTTTCATGTAGTTCTGCACGCTGTCGGCGGCGCAGTGTGCATCATTCGCACAGTTGATGAAGGCGTTCTCCGAATCGGGCTCATCATCATTTATGGTCAATTTTCCCGCATCCACCCAGTAGGCCCAAGTGATGCGGAAGAGACCGCAGATGCCCTTTTCATTGCTGATGCACACTGCAGTTGCGTTGCAGCCCGACATCGCCTCGCAAAGGCAAGTAAGACACTTTTCCGTAACGGGCTTATCCAGCACGTGACCTAACATGGATAGGGCAAATGATAAAATAGACTACATATGCTATAGCAATCGGTACTTACCCTGCCCACGCACCAGGCTAAGCCACACCAGGCAGGCAACGCACAGGCCCAAGCTCCAAAGCATTCGCATTATATAGTATGCAAAATTTTATGCGATAAGCCGGATCGAAGCACGTTCAAGCACTTCCGCAACTGATCAGTTAATGCATCTAGCTTGAAATACTTGTTCGTATAGAGCCGGTAAACAGTCAAGAATACCGGTTTGTAGGGCTCATTTACGTTAGTAGAACAAATCAGATATCTATGTGAAGCTCAAATAGACTGTCACACTGGAAGCTTTTTCTGTAGATGCTACTTGAATGCCTTAGACTTACGCTGCTTAAAACTTATCATAGGTATCGCATAGTCGTATATACATAGTCGTATTTCCATAAAAGCTGTTCATGGAAAATCACACGTGCCTCGCAGATAAGCAAGATGTAAGTAAGGTTTCGAACCTAACAAAAGCTTTTGCTTGAACCGTTACCTATTATAGCTAAAAGCTTCCACTCAGATATACTCTATCATCTACATAGTTTGTTATAGGGAGAATCTGCTAAATCATAAGATTTAAATATCTTACATATATTTCCTTAAATATTTATACATGTTTTCAATTGTTTCATCGACGCCTTGTCTGGGAATTACTCATGTCATTTTTTTCAGATATAAACTATTATCTGGTTTATTGTTTGTGTACATCGAATTAAACTATAATCTGGTTTATTGTTCTCCAATATTAACCCCATATGAATTACTAAAATATATATTATTTTATTTATTTATTTATTTTTTTATTTATACAAAATATGTAATTCTCAAAGGGTTTTGCACAATTCAAAATGAATACAAATTCCAATTTGTAGCTCCGCATATAAATAATTAAAACATAGTGCCGTAGATCATATTTTTAGATATAGAGCTCAGCCCGATGTGCGCACATCGAGAGGCGAGAAGGTAGTCAAGCACTTGTCCAGCGCACTCTGGTATTGATAGCTCAGTTCGCCCTTGCAGCCATAGCCGCCCAGCTTGTGGATAGCTGCATAATCGTAGCAATCAACGCCTCCGTCTCCGTTGCAATCTTGACCAAACTTTGACATATAGTTCTGAATGGTATTGGCAGCACAGTACGGATCGTTCACGCAGTTAGCATAGGCTTTAAGGAAAGATGGGAGAGATGGTTTTAGCATGGGTTAACATGGTTCATAGGCTAAAACTGTTCAATAACTTTAAATTATTTATTTAACTTAATTTTTATAAATTAAGCTAGCGAAGTAAGTTTAAATTTTCTTACAGCTCAAAGAAATTTGGGAAGAACTGTGTACACATGATTGTGTGAGAGAGCGTGCATGCACTTTACTCACCATCCTCAGACTGGGGACTTTCGTTGTTCAAGGTCAGTTTGCCGCCATCCGCCCAGTAGGCCCAGGTGATGCGAAACAGTCCGCAGACGCCGCCGCCGCAATAACGGGTCTGATTGCAGCCGCTGATGGCCTCGCAGATGCAGCCCAGGCACACATCAGTAACGGGCTTATCTAAAATAGTATAAGTATAAACAAATAGCACATTAATAGAGCAAAGGTGCAAAGGGTATATGATTATACGACACTCAGCTGATAAGCATTAAATGATCTATAAATTCAGTATTTGCGATCAACGTAACAAGCTTTCGAGACTCAATAAAAAAAACTGGAAATTTTATTTTGATTTTTTTTTTTTTTTTTTTTTTTTTTGTGTACACATTTTTGCTTAGAGATGTCATCGTTATATATTCTGGGATTCATTAATGAAATAAATATATGTAAACTGTAAGTCCAGTCAATAAAATGTGTATCCAATTTATATACCTATGTAGCTGTATAATGTGTCAGACAAAATAATAATAATAATACAAATTGTACGCCCATGAACCTCACGTTCCGTTGGATGCTGTATATACCTATCTGCCTGCCATTGCCGAACTAGTTTTGCAACTTTCAATGGCAGCATCAAGACTTCAAGACTACATTGTCTTCTTCTTCTTCTTTTTTTTTTTTTTTTTTTTTTTTGTTCTTTTTAACTACAGATTTCGAATCGGGCGTATGAGTCAATTTACCTTATCAAGAAGCACGAGTCAAGCAATATTCTTTTATTTCTCTGGGTCTTTTTTTTTTGTACTTTTTTGTGGGTTGTCCAAGGCTTTCAAGCCGGCAGATGTTGCTTGTCAAGTGCGAAAATTGATCTGTATTTTTTCCAATTATTCTGTTTGCATGCGTTATCGTCTCATATTGTTAATGTGAAAATGTATTTTGTTTTCATAAAAAATGATTTAGAGCCTTGGAGAAATTTATTTCAGTTTCTTCACAACTTCATGTTGTAAATAAATGGTTTCTCAAGTTAATATAAAAAAAAATTAAATCGATAAGAATACATATATTGAAATTAAATATAATTATCGTTGTGATATTTTTTTAATACTACCTTCAAATATTTTACGCCTGCTTCTAGAAATTAAATGCTTGAGATTATACACAATTGAACAGTTCCTCAATTTCTGCTAATGCCACGGAAACTCATTAGTTTTTCTTTAATACATTTTAGTTATCATTAAATTATAATTAAATACATTATTCAATTTATTTAAATCGATTATAATATTTCTTACAATTGTACAGTTCCTCAAAATTAAATTTAATTATAATTGAATGAAAAATATTCAAATGAAATAACTAAATACTAATATATTTAATGTAAGTATAGCTTTCATTCATTTGTAGTGTCTTTCGGGTTCAACGGACTCTTTTCATTAACCCTATGAATTAGGTCAAAATTTGAATATATTTAGCCGCATCTATATTTATGTGTGTGTGTTTTCTTTTTATAAAATGTTCTCAATTATTATTCATGTCGTTAATTTTATTTGTTATAATTAAATGACTTCATTAACTGAACACGTTTATAATTATCATATAATTATTTTAATATTAACTGGAAAAAGCAAAGATATAAACAATAACGAGTACATGAATAAATGTCACAGCAGAGGGGAGAACTTTTTCCCGGACTCGACAAAAACAATGGATGTAAAGATGCGTGATAAAGCGGGGAAATTCTACAAATATGAGCATATCATTTCTATAAATTTGTTTGCTATATAAATATACTATACAATAATTTTGTGCATGCTACATCAAAATTATTTGCATACGCTGACATTAACCCAAAAACATTTTATATTTATAAATCACAATTTATCACTTAACTCTTTCAGCAATCAATCACTATAGTTGTGGAATTGTAATTCAAATTAATTCCGTTTCATTAGCTCAATTTAAATAATTTATTAATATCGGAAGTAGTTAGCAATGTAATTGAAAACCTCCTCTGTCAATGCCCCGAATGACAGTTGCATTCAGATGTGCATCTCTGTACATAACTACAAACGCATTAGAATATAACGCATACGGATGAATATATGCGTTTACTTATTAAGCATTATCCCAAACAAAAAGAATTTTGTATGTATATTATTGCTAATTAATGTTAATGAAATGCACGATACCTGCGGACAGGTATTTCCAACTCGCATTTGAAATATATATATGTATATGTGACGGAATTTGTAAACAAATAAAAAACAAAAACATCAAACTGAATATAAAATATATCGAACCCTGTGTCGCTTACCCTGTGCTTGTATTAGAGCAGCGAAGCCGAGACACAGTAGAGCTCCAATAGCCAATGTGCAGCACAATTTGTTTGCAGCCATCGTATATATGTATATTTTTATTGCCCGAAAAAAATATACTAGTGTATTTAAATTCTAAACCAATTTGTAAACTTTGCTCTTCGACTGGAACCGCACGCTTTAGCGTTTTTCGTATAACTGAGCTGCCAAACGTTCGAGCTGCACTCTTTTGTTCAGCTACTTGAAAAAGCTTTTGCGCTGAACAAAAGACTTTAAAAACGAACTTGAAATCGTAGCTGAAAAACAGCTTTTATGTGTATGGGAGAGAGAGTGAGAGGGAGAGACAGATAGCAATAGACATCAATTCGTTTAGCTCTGCTGTAGTTTTATTATTTATGCATCAGTTAAAGAGTATATAGTTGCTTAGATCTTGTTGAAGGCAGCAATATCGACGGACTGCACGTAGTCCTCAAACTCCTCAATCTTCTCCTGCAGCAAATCAATGGAGACCTTGTCGTCTTCGATGACGCACATAATCTGCAACTTGTTGATGCCATAACCAACGGGCACCAATTTGGATGCGCCCCACAAAAGACCGTCCATTTCGATGGTGCGGACTTTGTTTTCCATCTCCTTCATGTCGGTCTCATCATCCCATGGCTTCACGTCGAGCAGTACAGACGACTTGGCAATCAGAGCAGGTTTCTTCGACTTCTTGGCAGCATAGGCGGCAACACGTTCGGCCTTAATGCGCTCGGCCTCGGCATCGTCCTCATCATCAGAGCCGAATAGATCAACATCGTCATCGTCATCGGCAGCTGGCTTAGCGGGAGCATCAACTGTGGGTTTGCCTCCAGTCAATTGGGGCAGTGGAGCACCCGCCCAGGCAGAACGCTCACTTGCCTCATAGGAGGCAATGTGACGGTACCAGCGAGCAATATTAGCATAGCTGGCAGCTGGTGCCTTGCCCAGGGCATCAAACACAGATACATCGGCTTTGGTAGCGGTGTAACTGCAACAAAAAACACAAATTCATTTCAATTAGAAATATGCCGACGTGTTTGTCGTGCCTAACCTCACATTTGGCAGGCACATGCGGCTCATTACTTACCCGCTGATGTAGCTGTTGTTGGCCAGGAAGTCGTTCAACTCCTTGAGGCCTTGTGGGGTCTTAACATCACCGAATGCCATTTTAAATGCGATTATTTTTAGTGTAATTCACGTTTAAATCAAATGTGTCGTGCGCTGAGCTGCGTCTACGCTGGAAAAGTCTGAGCGAAAGAGCTGGTGATGTGCAAGAGCGGCAATACTTTTGCACAGATATCGAATACAGTATATCGATATGTATGACACACTGTGCAGCACTGCAACATAGCCACTCAGCTGCTTCCTGTTAGCTCTGCTAGTCGTCTATGTAATTGGCTTAATTGTTAAAATTGTGTTAAGCAAAATTTGTTGAATATAAATCAAAACTAATGAGCGCTGGTGTTAAAGTCCAAAACAAAGCAACATTAGCAATAGGTAATTCAACAAAGCGCTTCCATTGGCAGCACACACTCATATCTGGTTGATGTTTTGAAACACCCTGTACGTGACGCAGTTACACAACGTCAAGAGAAATTCTCTAAATTCTCAGTCTGGACGAGTAGTAGGCCTCAGGGCCAACGATAGGGGCACGGATACAACAACAATAAGCACACAATTAGAGCTCTGCGACAATCGTTCAGCAGGTAACGATCGAATAATCGGCTCTATTTATAGCATGGCAATATGCATCTAATTGATTTTTGTGTTCGGCTATCTCCTTTGTCATTTTTTCAATGTGGTTCAGGGCCGCAACGATTTTCACTTTCTTTACTTGGCAGAGCTTCTAGCAGTCCGTTGTAGAGTATTCCCGACATGGTAGTCACTGCGTCCACTTGCTGCACGGAAACGGTTTTCGATTACAGCTGGATCCATGTCGTTTCTGCCTATTGGAATCGTTATCCCAATCCGTCAAGGTACGATGTCTCTATCAATTAATGGTCCTTAATATATCTAACCATCGCATTTCCCTCCATTTCAGCACTCATGTCCTTACCGAGGACACTATTAGGCGTGAAGTGCGGGATGGAAAATTATATTCACGCCGCTTGTTATCGAAGACGAATCCCGTGCCCAAGTGGGGGGCACGATTTTACAACAATTTGCCGGTGAAGATTGTTGAGGACTCGGTGCTGGACCCCGTGAAAAAGACATTTACAACATTTACCCGCAATCTGGGCATGAAAAAGATAATGGTAAGTAGACTTTGTACCGCACGCGCTTGCTCGTGCACAGGGTGACACAAGCTAACATACCGAACATTCCAGAAAGTGGATGAAATTGTAGTGTACAGCGAACAAAAGGACGGACGCACTTTGGCGGTCCGGAGAGCATACATTAGCTCTCAAGTATTTGGCTTCTCCCGTGCAATACGCGCCTTTGGCATTGAACGCTTCAAATCTAACGGCCACAAAGCCTCAAATGGCTTTAACTACGTGCTGCGACGCATGTTCCCGCAGAATCAATTGGCAGCGTCGTCGCCATCAACGTCAGTCAATTCACAGAGCGCAGTAGCTAATGTGACATACAGCGACATGGCCGTTGCATCTGCGAATCACAGCAACAGCAGCAGCAGCACAACAGAGGCTCTGAAGAGGACAGCGAAAATTAGTTATGAGTTTTGCAAGGGCCACGCCAGTAAAATTGCTCAACTCTTTTCCGTCAAGAACTAACTTAACTAGAACAATATATATATAGATGTCTATATATATATATATATATATATATATATATATATATATATATATATATATATATATATATAGATATATATATATATATATATATATATATAGATATGTATGCATGCATACATGTATTCCAAAATATAACAAACAACATTTGCTGCATTTCATTCCGTGTGTTGAGCTGAACGGAGTTAGATCATCAATCATATGCTCACCACAATAACAATGCATGAACAGCGAGTCTTTTCACATATTAAATGGGGCTTTAGATAGTTCACATTTGTTTTGTATATTTCGCTAGAAACACTCATGTAAAAATTGGATTTTTATGTACTGTAAATATATTTTGTAGAAAATACATGCCTAGGTTAAAACAAACAACATTTCTATAATTTAAGATACAAACCAAAAACTATAAATGTAATTTATTCAAAAAATTCAAACTGCAACCAAGCGCGAAATTTATTATTTAGTGCTGTTAACTACCATATTTATTATTATTCACGATTATTCACAGATGTGGCCAATAAAACAACTTTTAAAATTTTCAAATCATATGACAATGCTTTTATAACGAATTTCGAATGATACCATTACAAATAGTAACAGAAACTTAGTTTAATTTTGCATGAAATAGAGTGACAACAATTACCAGTTACCGCCTAGAAACAATATGTATTAGTGTTGTTCAATATGCAATTTCCTAGAAGAAATTATACAGAGTAGTGTTTGGTAATTAATGTTTTATGATAAGTATTTATCGATAATTATCTAACTTCAAAGGAAAATTGAGCATTCGTGCATTTTTCCCGCGATGCCATTGTGACATCTTTTAGCTGTTTTAAGAAATAATTAATAAAGATAAATAGCCAACAAAGCTGAAATTTGTAAAGTAAATGTCTACAATATGGGTGACGAAAAAGAAAATATGGTAAGCTGAACTTTTTACAAAGAAATGGTTCTTATGTTGTTGCTAATGGGACAAATTATGCTTAGAGCGTAAACTTGGCTGAGAATGAAGACGATGGCCCAGTCAATAATAAGAAGGATTATTTCGAATCCACGCGCGACAGCCGGTTTGAGTGTTTGCTAAAACAAACCGAATCCTATACCCATTTCATTGGAAACACGTTTTCAGAGGCAAAAAACGTCAAAGATCGCGGCGGTAAGCCCACAACCGGAGCCAAGGTTCGTCCTCTGACCAGGTAGGCAAAAATGGCCAACTAAATAAAAACAATGCATCATATATTGATAATATTTAGAAAACAACTTGATGCATCAAATGATGAGAACGGGGTAGCTCTTGAAGGAGATGCTAATAACAACAATGCAGGATACTTCGATGCCTCACCTACTTTTATTGTAAACGGGAAGCTGCGGGACTATCAGCTACGTGGTTTGAACTGGCTGATTTTGCTCTACGAGAATGGAATCAATGGTATTCTGGCCGATGAAATGGGTCTGGGCAAGACGCTGCAAACGATCTCGCTGCTGGGCTACATTCGGAATATAAAGTGAGTGAAATAAACTTGAGTGAATATTATCCAGATAACTTTATACAAGCCTTGTTCACAGACACCAAGCTGGCCCTCACTTGGTTGTGGCGCCCAAGTCGACTTTGGCGAATTGGATGAATGAGTTTGAGCATTGGTGTCCTTCATTGAAAGTGATTTGTTTCATTGGCGACAAAAAGACTCGCAAGACGATCAAAACTAAAATGCCTAAGAATGAGAAAGTTAAATGGGATGTATGCGTCACTTCGTATGACATGTGCTTGCGGGAGCGCAGCTTCTTGAAAAGCTTTAGCTGGCAGTACCTGGTAATCGACGAGGGCCATCGCATAAAGAACGAAAAGGCCCTGATCTCGAGGAAGGTCCGGGAATTCCATTCCACTAATCGTCTACTACTTACTGGCACACCCTTGCAAAATAACTTGCACGAACTGTGGGCGCTGCTCAATTTCTTACTACCTGATGTATTCAATTCCTCAGATGACTTTGATGAGTGGTTCAACACGAACTCTTGCCTGGGCGACGACGTATTAGTTGGCCGCCTGCATGCCGTGATAAAGCCTTTTCTGCTGCGTCGTCTCAAGTCTGAGGTGGAGGCGAATTTGCTGCCCAAGAAAGAGGTCAACATCTATGTAGGCCTCTCAAGAATGCAACGGGAGTGGTATAGAAAGCTGTTGCTCAATGATATCGACGTAATGACATGCACTGGCACCATTTCGAAAATGCGAGTTATGAATATTATAATGCAGCTACGAAAGTGCGTAAATCACCCCTATTTGTTCGAAGGCGTCGAGGAGCTCCCCTACACCACGGACTCGAATCTGCTAAAAAACTCTGGCAAAATGTTGATCCTAGACAAGTTGCTGATGAAACTTCAAGAGCAGGGCTCTCGTGTGCTCATCTTCTCGCAGATGACGCGCATGCTTGACATTCTAGAGGATTATTGCAACTGGCGCAAGTTCGACTATTGCCGCTTGGATGGGCAGACGCCACACGAGGACCGCGATAAACTCATCCGGGAGTACAATATGGAGAATAGCCCCAAGTTTATATTTATGCTGTCGACTCGAGCCGGTGGCTTGGGCATCAATTTGGCCACTGCCGATGTGGTCATTATATATGATTCGGATTGGAATCCACAGATGGATCTACAGGCCATGGATCGCGCCCATCGTATTGGCCAGAAAAAACAGGTGCGCGTATTCCGGCTGATTGCAGAGAAAACCGTCGATGAGAAGATTTTAGAGCACGCTGATATCAAGCTGCGTCTGGATAGAAAAGTGATACAAAATGGTGTTAATAATCAGCCTGATAAACAAGCTCTTTTGAATATAATTCGCTTAACTGAAAATGACATATTGAACAGCAAAGATCTGGATATCGCAGATGAGGACATCGATGTCATATTGGAGCGCGGGGAAGCGAAGACAGCTAAACAGAAGGAGAGACTAGACAGGCTGTGCCACAGCTCTATGCCCGCATTCACCATGGATACAAACAGCGTAGCTAGCATATCCTCTGTTTATCAATTTGAAGGCGAAGATTGGCGCAAGAAGCAAGGCTGTACAAGCGTAGAGCCCAATGTTAAACCTACCAAGAGGCACCGTAAATTTTAATAGGGTAGCTTACGCACAAGTCAAGAAAACTAAGTAATCTTTATGAATTAAAACTAAGTAATAATTATGAACTAAGTAATCTTTATGAATTAATGTAAGTTAAAGACCACAATCCAGTGAAATCATTTATTTGTTTTTTATGTTTTTGTTATATTAAGAGTTTGTTCTTTTGTATACATCCATAACAACCATGTAACACACAAAAGAAAAGAAAATTGCCAACAATAAAATGTGGGATTCGAGAAAGGGCGCGCAACCTAGCGCTTTAAAATTGAAAAAGTAATCTTATTTCGGCAGCCCTGGTTGTTGCTATCGACTGTTATCGATTAATTGACTTCAAGGCAACCCCGAAAACGCCACTTTTTCCCGCTGTCGCTCACACATACAGACGCAGCAACGCGCAAAACGCTCTCGCTTCTCCAAAATAATTTGGAAAACTCAATAATTAAACAATTTTATCGTGAAAGCCCAAACAAACGGCATTATCAAAATGTCGAAAACAGATGCCGCCGCAATGGAGACCAACGAGGAAAACTCGGTAAGAGCTATTGACTACAGCAAAAGCTGCGTTCGCAAAATTTTCGCCAAACGCAGACGCCGCATGCCGCTTCGATAAAAATTTTACAGATGTTTGTTAATAATTTGCTCATGCAGAACGAGACTACCTCGGAGGCGACCAGCTCCTCTGGCGAAAAGGAGGCCGAGTTTGACAATAAAATCGAAGTAGATCGCAGCAGACGCTTCGATTATTTGTTAAAGCAAACGGAGATTTTCACGCATTTTATGACAAACAGCACAAAGAGCCCAACCAAACCCAAGGGGCGCCCCAAGAAGAATAAGGACAAAGACAAGGATAAGGATGTGGCAGAGTTAGTGATTCAGCAAATGCTCGTTAAGCTACATAACTAAAGTTATCTTTTCATTTTCAGCCATCGTCATCGCAAGACAGAACAGGAAGAGGATGAGGAGCTACTTGCTGAGGACTCGACTAGTAAGGAAATATTTCGCTTTGATGCTTCGCCAGCCTATATTAAAGGAGGCGAAATGCGTGACTATCAAGTGCGTGGTCTCAATTGGATGATATCGCTCTATGAGAACGGCATTAATGGTATCTTGGCTGATGAAATGGGTTTGGGTAAAACACTGCAGACTATCTCTTTGCTGGGCTATCTAAAGCATTTCAAGTGAGTAGCAGTTACCTATGCCCACCTTAATCAATAGACTTGTTACATATATATACCTCTTCCCTAAACAGGAATCAAGCTGGGCCGCACATTGTAATTGTCCCCAAGTCAACCCTTCAAAATTGGGTCAACGAGTTTAAGAAGTGGTGTCCGTCGTTGCGCGCTGTTTGTCTCATTGGCGATCAGGACACTCGCAACACCTTCATTCGTGATGTACTGTTACCTGGAGAATGGGATGTTTGCGTCACCTCCTATGAGATGTGTATTCGCGAAAAGTCGGTGTTTAAGAAGTTCAACTGGCGCTACATGGTCATCGATGAGGCGCATCGCATTAAGAACGAAAAGTCAAAGCTCTCGGAGATCTTGCGCGAGTTCAAGACCGCAAATCGTCTGCTAATTACCGGCACGCCCCTACAGAATAATTTGCATGAGTTGTGGGCGCTGCTCAATTTTCTGCTTCCCGATGTATTCAATTCTTCGGAGGACTTTGACGAGTGGTTCAACACAAACACTTGCCTGGGCGATGATGCTCTTGTTACGCGTCTACACGCTGTACTGAAGCCATTCCTGCTGCGTCGTCTAAAGGCAGAGGTGGAGAAACGATTGAAGCCCAAAAAAGAGATGAAAATCTTTGTTGGTCTGTCGAAAATGCAGCGTGACTGGTATACCAAGGTGCTCCTCAAGGACATCGACATTGTCAACGGCGCTGGCAAAGTCGAGAAAATGCGTCTTCAAAACATTTTAATGCAGCTCCGTAAATGTACCAATCATCCATATTTGTTTGATGGTGCTGAGCCGGGCCCTCCATACACAACGGACACTCATCTCGTCTATAACTCGGGTAAAATGGCTATTCTGGACAAGCTTCTACCCAAGCTACAGGAACAGGGCTCTCGAGTGCTAATCTTCTCACAGATGACTCGCATGCTGGATATTCTGGAAGATTATTGCCATTGGCGCAACTACAACTATTGCCGCTTGGATGGCCAGACACCGCATGAGGATCGTAATCGACAGATCCAAGAATACAATATGGAGAACAGCACCAAATTTATATTCATGTTGTCCACTCGAGCCGGCGGCTTGGGCATCAATTTGGCCACTGCCGATGTGGTCATTATATATGATTCGGATTGGAACCCACAGATGGATCTACAAGCCATGGATCGAGCTCATCGTATCGGTCAAAAGAAACAAGTGCGCGTGTTTCGCCTAATTACCGAAAGCACCGTCGAGGAAAAGATTGTGGAACGTGCCGAGGTGAAGCTGCGACTGGACAAAATGGTTATTCAGGGCGGCCGTCTCGTCGACAATCGTGCCCAGCTGAATAAAGACGAGATGCTGAACATTATACGCTTTGGTGCCAACCAGGTATTTAGCTCCAAGGAGACTGACATCACCGACGAGGACATCGATGTCATTTTGGAGCGCGGCGAGGCAAAGACGGCAGAGCAGAAAGCTCATTTGGACAGCTTGGGCGAGAGCTCGTTGCGCACCTTTACCATGGACACAAACGGCGAAGCGGGCACCTCATCTGTTTATCAATTTGAGGGTGAGGATTGGCGCGAAAAGCAAAAGCTAAATGCGCTGGGCAACTGGATCGAGCCACCGAAGCGTGAGCGTAAGGCCAACTACGCTGTGGATGCTTATTTCCGTGAGGCGTTGCGTGTCTCTGAACCAAAGGCACCGAAGGCGCCACGCCCACCCAAGCAACCAATTGTTCAAGACTTTCAATTCTTTCCGCCGCGCCTGTTCGAGCTGCTCGATCAGGAGATTTACTACTTCCGCAAAACTGTTGGCTACAAAGTACCCAAGAATCCGGAACTCGGCTCGGAGGCCACCAAAGTGCAACGAGAGGAACAGCGTAAAATTGATGAAGCTGAACCTCTCACTGAGGATGAGATTCTTGAGAAAGAAAATCTGCTGTCTCAGGGCTTCACAGCTTGGACAAAGCGAGACTTCAATCAGTTCATCAAAGCGAACGAGAAATATGGACGCGATGATATCGAAAACATTGCCAAGGACGTGGAAGGCAAAACGCCAGAAGAGGTGATCGAATACAATGCTGTATTCTGGGAGCGATGCACTGAGCTGCAGGACATTGAACGCATCATGGGACAAATCGAACGTGGCGAGGGCAAGATTCAACGACGCCTGTCCATAAAGAAGGCGCTGGATCAGAAGGTGGGTTTAGCTATATGAATGTTTTTATCCCCCTTTGAGTAGTATTTTATTTCAATATTTATATTCCCTGTCCTTTTTGTAGATGTCTCGTTATCGCGCACCTTTTCATCAGCTGCGTCTGCAGTATGGCAACAACAAGGGCAAGAATTACACAGAAATCGAAGATCGTTTCTTGGTCTGCATGCTGCACAAGCTGGGCTTTGACAAAGAAAACGTTTACGAGGAACTGCGCGCGGCCATTCGGTAAGAATTCGAAAATTATAATTTTTGACAAAGAAACCAACTAATGCAATTTGATTTACGGCTTGTAGCGCTTCGCCGCAGTTTCGCTTTGACTGGTTTATTAAATCCCGCACAGCTCTGGAGCTTCAACGACGCTGCAATACGCTAATCACACTAATTGAGCGTGAGAATCTCGAACTTGAGGAAAAGGAGCGCGCCGAGAAGAAGAAGAAGGCACCCAAGACACCGGGCGGCAGCAGCACAAGCACACCTGCACCGCCGCCGCAGCAAAAGGCAAATCAGAAGCGCAAAAGCGAGGTGGTCGCCACCAGCTCCAATGCTAAGAAGAAGAAGAAGTAAAGAGCCAGCCGCCATGACGTCGCAACCGAAGAGACAGTTTATAATATAGCTATACACATAATACATGATACTGATAACAATAACAATACACACATCCGATTTATATGAGATTCAGCTCCACACAACATTATTTTAAAGACCATCCACAAAAACATTTTAGGCTCGAGTTTGTAGTTTCTTAATTCAAGCAACAAAAGGAACATTATACTACCTACTTAAAGATTAACAAATAAGTAATAATAATTATGTATGTGCGCCGTTGTATTCTATTCCACTTAATTGTATTTCGTTATAAGTTTTCAATTATTTATACTTTTAAATATATGCAAATTATTGTCATGGAGCAAAATTAAACAAACTTATACATCCACACATGCATTTTGTGTTGAGCTGGAGTTTTCTAATCCACTGAAAACATTTCTGGCTAATATGTGGAATCGTGAACTTATACTACATAAGTTATATTGGATAAGAAAATTGATATGTTAGAAGGAATATTAATAATGAATTTTACAAATTTGGAGAACAGGAATAACTGGATAGCCTGGCCAATATTCTTAAACTTGGCCATTTATTTACACATGAATCTATTTACATATATCTTGCGAATGTAAACATTTTCTCTTATCATATTCAACAAAGCATTTGATTTCTTATCAAAATGTTTTTATGAAAATTGGGGTCATAAACATAATTATAAAACTTAATTGGTTTTATAAAAGCTCTGCAGTAAACAATTAATTAGTCATAATTTATATCATATATGAAGCCGCTTTTCCACACGAAGGTTTCCATTGATTTATATGATTCCCTAGTGTTATTCAGTGTTTCAAAACTTCAATATAACGAAATCCTTATCGAGACACAATAGAATTGCTTTCGCTCTGTAATTTAGTGTATGCAACTATACCCTTGACTCTAAATGTCGTTAAGCAGAACCTATTTAGATTCTCGAGAATAGAAATAAACTGGTTTGCCCGTTAAGAGCCACGCCCACAAGCGTACACATAAAATTAATATTTTCAACAATTTCATTTTATTTAACGCGTATAAAAGAAGACTTTGAAACTTATTGAATACGATTATAAATTCTATGGATTGGGCATTACTTAAGATACAAATATACAGACACATATAGATATATCTGTTTATATGTGTATAAGGATGCATAACAGTTAGATACAGGTACTTACTAGGCACACATAAGACAAACATATATGTGCGAAATCGGTGTTAGGGCTTAACAATTAATATCAACTTTACAATGCAGTCCAGCAGTCCGGCAGCTGCTTAGCCATGTTCAACATGGCCATTGGGGGTTGGGTCTACGTGTCTCTAGTTGTGTGTGTGTGTATGTGTGTGTGTGTGTATGTGTGTGTGTGTGTGTGTGTGTGTGTATGTGTGTGTGTGTGTGTGTGTGTGTGTGACTGCTGCTCTTAGTCATTTACACTCGCCCGTCACTGGATGCACCTGCATCTCTTTAATACTACTCAGGTGCTGTGACAGCACATGCCACTACTCCTGCTTGGGATTGATTATCTCGTCGATGGAGGCTACTGCGCCGGCGACAAGCGCCAGGATCGAGAAAACTCCCAACAATACGTTCTTGATAAGCTTCCATTTGCACCAGCCCAGACGATCGGGCCACAGGTACACGGTCTCCACGAAGCTGGGCACAAAGATGCCCAGCAGCGAAAAGAAGACGGCGCCCACGAGGCTGATGAATGGCTCCAGATTGGGAATGCCCGCTGCAATGCCTCCGCTGACCAGGATGATGCCAGTGCGCAGCAGAATTTGCGTTATGTTGTGCTTCTCCGGTCGGAACTTGTGCTGGATCTTGCGCCAGAGAACTTCATTGGGCCTGCAATAGGAGGGAGAGTAAGGAAAAGGATGTCTGTAGTGGTGAAATGCTTTACTTACACGTAGAACTGGAGGCCATAGGTGAAGAGTATAGCCACGGCCATCAGCAGCTTGGCCGTGTCACCCAGCCAGCTGCCATCGGGCAGATTCAGCGTGATGCTGCCTCGCACTTCGTCTCCAAATCTGACCTGTAAGGTGAGCAAAAAAGCATGAGTAAAACGCTTGCAACTCGATGAGCTGACCTCCACTCACATAGCCGAAGAAGCCAATGATGGCGTAGAGCACCACAACCGTAATCATGGCCGTGTTGAGCACGCCGGGACAGCCAAGGAACTGCTGTGGCTTTCTCATCGAGTTCTCCACGGGCATGACGACGCCGATGCCCTCCATGGCAAAGATGACAGTGGCAAAGAAGAGGGGAATATGGGCAGCTGGCGCAATCAGCGGCTTATCACTGAAGTCGAGCTCCTGGTCGAACATGTAGTACAGTGTAATGACAAAGGTGACAACAATGAACACGTTCGCCATCAGAGAGAAGGGCACCAGCCACTTCAGGTTTCGGATCTGGCCAATCAGCAGGCAGGGTATCACCGTCATGGCTATGTAGATGCGCACGTCCCACTCGAGGCCCACATCATAGTTGATGACATCATGAAACGAGGTCGCTATGAAGACCATGTAGACACAGGCGGCGGCATAATAGGTAGCCATCAGGCCAATATCCACAAATTGCCTGCAAAGATCATTTATCAGTTATCTTTAACGGAAATACTTATCCCAAGTCCCAGTTATTTATCAATACAACAACAAAAAACACTCATTAATTATACGAGTTATCAGGAATCGATAAAAGTTTGCGGGGAATATTTTTGATTCAAAATGTGGTCACAAATGCGTGAAAGTAATTGATGGAAGTGTTGTTGAACTCTACAGATTATATATCAATTATATAGAATATATGCAAAAATTTCCCAATTTCCATTTGATAATAATTATTTACGTATATACCTAAATTTCCTTCAGATATTGTTAAGAGTATTTCAACTGATTTTCAGTTATCTTATCTATATACTTATAATAGGATTTTGATGCGAATATAAGCTTAACGAAGTTAAACATTATTTGCCAAAATTTACCAATTAATTTATCAATTAATATTTAATTAAACTGATAAAAAATAAAAAGAAAAACAATGAATATGATATAAAATAAAATTATGATATATCGACACTTACTTGGCGAAATTGGAATAGGGTCTTAGACCTTTAGGTCCATATTCGAACACCTTTTCAGCAGTCTCTGCAAAACCCAGAGCTGGAACCTTGGCATCGCGACAAATCTTGTGAGAAGTTGCTACCTAGAAAGATTGAGATAAAATAGATAAAGATAAATTATAAAAATCGAATGCGCATCGAATTGCTCCCTAATTAGTTGGCAAATTAAATAAAATAATAATTATTAATTAATAAATAATATTGCTTATGAAGTATAATTTATATTAATATCTTACATTTGTAGCCATAAAGATTTATTTATATGTTTAGTTTTCTTTACTTATATATTTTTTGCAGTTTGTTTTTAAGAGCTATTCAGTTTTTTAACAAAAATGTCTAATTATATTTACTTATAATATTACATCGGACAATTTGTAATTTCTTTCAAAGTTCTTCAATTGCATACCTAAGGTAGGGCTGTAATTTACTCTTTTGTTGACCCTATTTTCATAGTGTTAAATAATGACGACTCCATAAACAAGCCATCAGTTTGTATTAGCCATGGTAACCGATTATCGCCAGCTGATAGCTCTTGTTGGGCAATCGACAACTGTCTGGCATTGTCCAGCAACTACATACGTAATAATCAAGCTTAGGAATAGATAAGACCTGTATGTTTATTTAGAGCCCACGCGTTACTTGCGCTTTTTCGTTAATTCTAATTAAATCTCAAGCCATAAATCTGCAACTCGAGTGGCTCAAGATATGTGGAAGTGTGAATTGCCTGGAGATTTGTGAGTTGATTGTTGGACTTTCCAACTAGAAGAAATTATTTATAGCGTGCTTCATTATTGGGCGTGTGTCATTTATAACACTTGTAATTTCTAGGAATTGGAGCACATATATTATTGGCACTGATCTGCTATAGTAACTGATCATTATAAACGTCAGGCTGTCTGCCGCTGATAGTGAAGGCGACTCGCACGCATTTTAAAACGCGCCTTTATCGAGGTCTTTGCCAATTGTTTGCACATGCGCTCGAGCTTGAACGGCCCTTGAACTAGTTGCTCTTTCCGCAAAGCAAAGTGCAAGAAAATCCCCGGCATTTAGCAAATGCGTCAATTGCGAAAATAGGTGCTAAAAAGCTTTCAGCCGGATACGCAAATTTCTTTATCGATTGCCTGATTGGAAGGCGTTGGCAAGCCAGTTTGCTTATCATCTAGCATGGGCTTTACTTTATATACCATTTAATAACATTAGATTTGACTTAACAAGAAAGTTGCATTGAGTTGCATTGACTTGCATTTAATTCCTGAATAAATATTATTGCTAAGCTACTTTCCCACGAGCTCGTTCAATTTTCTTTTATTTGATCAGGTACTTCAGCTAAGTCGATTGGTAGATTATTTAATTTAATAATATTTCCTTTTTTTTTACATTTTTTGATTAATTTTTTGTTTGTAAAATTTTACTGATTTTTAATCTAAAATTTTGCATACATTTTATTTTTTTAATAATTCAATAGATGTCTTTTTAATCTTGACATTTCCTACTATAAAGAAAAATATCCTTTCTCTAAGTTAGGTTCATATTAATATTTATGAAACATCTATTCTACTATTTATCCTACCCTTATATTGATAGAGTTTCTTCAAGTTTTGCATTTTAAATTTGCTTACTTTTTGTTGTTTTTAAGGGCGTTTCAAAAACTTTCTGAAGACAGACAAGTTAAGTTAGATCTTCTTTAACTACATATTTTATTCAACTTTAATTTCAATTCACTTTCTGTTCGCATTTGATGACACTACTTACCAGAATATGCACACAGTGCGTGCAGAGAAAGCCGACGACGAGTGTCATGATGCCGCCAAAGAGCAAACCGGAATTGTGAAAGGCCATGGGCATGGCCAGGATGCCAGTGCCCAGGGAACTCTTGAGGAGATGGGCCAACGCGCCGCCAGAGCTGGCGCCATTTGGATCGCGATGATCGAACGGACTGTAGTCGCCCTCCTCCAGTTGATCCTTCTCCGTCAAGTTGGCTCTGTAATGAGCGAAAGATTCAGAGTATGAGAGGATGCATATTCACCAAAAAATGACTAACACTTACTTGGAGTTGAAGTCCTTCAGACTGTCGACCGTGCTGCTGTAGGCGGGCGGCAAGGCTTCTTGCTTTGAGCTCGCATTCGAAGGCCGTGCCGTATTCGGTTCAGCGGCGGCCGTATCCGGCGTAAATGCCTTATTGTCCGTCATCTGTGGATGATCGAAATGTTTGCTTTTAGGTTCAATGTAGGTTTGGTTCTGGGCAGGGTAGAGCTAATCCACTTGAGAGATTTCCCAGGCGCATGCCGATCGATATCTTATCGTTGACAATTTCAAGTACTTTATATCGCAACACAGGTCGGACATCTATAAAACTATGCGAATCGCAAATACGATCGTTATCTGAATTTTTCGGACCGTCCAGATATAGACGGCAGTGTACTGCATTCATAAATTTTATTCAGTATTTTCCGTCAGGGCTATAATTCCGGACTCATAATTCCGATATAGACCCCATAAAAGTCCATTCAAAGTTCCCCTCAAAGCTCTCGGCCATAATGCATAATGATAACTCCCATGGTCACCTGACCAAACACTCATACTCCCCTTTTCTCTCTTTCTCTCTATCTCCCATTCTCCCACTCCCACGAAATAGTCAAATTAGATTAGGTTCTAATCACTTCTTAATGTTATTTATGGCTTTTCTCGAGAGCTGGATGAGTGTGCTGGTTGCCAACTTGCTTTGGTGCCAGCTACACTCTTAGCATGTACTTTTTTTGGCCGATTAGATTAAAGGAGCACGTGGTATAGGACTCCTTCGAAAAAGTTGTAATATAATTGAGCATTCCGTTTAATAAATTATTATTCACTAATAGGGAGCTATTTTATAAAAATGAACTAGAAAAGGATAGACTTGAGTATATAAACATATACATATTCTTTATGGATTTAAATCATGTGCAATTATTTTTCCATAAGCAAGGATAATTTACTTCTTCCGGAAGATTAAATTTAAAAGTCAAACTGATTCCAATTTCAACAATCAATTAGTTTCAATCAAAACTATACTAATTTTATTAAAAAAAAAAAATATTTTCTTTTCATAAAGTAAAATTAGAATCAACCAAAAAAAAAAAAAAAAAAAAAAAAAAAACGAAGAGTAATAAGCTGCAGGCTGCATAACTAAATTTGGTTTGTTTCAAGAGTTATAATCCTCTTGTTGAAGCAGTGAAGAAGGTTTTGATAGGAGAGGAGAGGAATCGAAATTGCAATACACCTGATGTCACTGATCCTTAGTTCAGATCTTGTTTATATTTAACAGTTATTATTTAGATACAGATTGAATAAAATATAAAGTAAAAATTTCATATTTTTATAAAATTCATTTAGATTTTGACTAAGTTTTTCAATTTATTCGAAAACTGATAGAATCCGAAATTAATATCACAGTTACTGCTTCGATTTATTTGCAGAATTAAATAAAAAAATTAAAAATTTAAAACAATTGCCGCATAAAAGTTGCTTCTGAACAAGAAGCCATATAATCGTTTTCATTCATAGTTTCAAATTAATAATTCATTCAGAAAATGGAAATTTTTGAGATAAGTTTTCACGAGCCTAATAGCCCAAGTCTCTCCATTTCTTGTTTGTCAAGAGGCAGTTAAGAGGTTAATTGATTAAACTTACGTTTCTTTTCCTTAACAATAA
Organism: Drosophila arizonae; assembly: GCF_054131065.1. Lineage (NCBI taxonomy): Eukaryota > Metazoa > Arthropoda > Insecta > Diptera > Drosophilidae > Drosophila > Drosophila arizonae. The sequence goes on along the minus strand of NC_142925.1, from coordinate 23,011,084 downwards.
TTATTCTTATTCTTTATATGGAATCGAATCGAGAACTAGCTAGGGCTTAGAACCGAACGCGCCCTCGGGCCAAATGTAACTGAATGCTCGGGCCGGCTACAATGTTGAAATGGTTGAAATGGCTACCAAGGAAGGTGTCCGAAAGATAACACCTCGATATGGCGGCAGTTGATACAGTAACACGGCGAAATGCTCGTCATAAATACTCAAAGCTACTTTTAAAATCAATTATAAAGCTGTACCCAATAACCGATAAGGCTGATAAGCAATTACTATTGTTGTTAACGCCGCCTGCCTAAATTTAAAGCAGTCCAAAGAGGACTCTGCTATACTCGTATGCTATCTATCTGAGACTTTGCAACTTTGCAATTTGTATGCTAGTTGCGGCTTACCTGGAAAAAGCGAAAGTTAATTTTATAATAACATAATTGAAATTAAATGTTGTGGACGTATCAAGAAAAAGATACGCTTAAGAAATTGTACGAGCATTATTTATCAAAAACATTATTGATAAGATTAGTCAGGCAATTAGGAACAATATATATAATGCATTATAGAATTTATATATATATATATATATATATGTATATAAATCTTTATCTGCGACATTGACATGTTTTACAGTTACGACAGATGCAATAGCCTATATAGTTAGCGAGTTTCATTATATCTACATAGTTATAAAAGGGTTCATGGGAAATTGATTGAATAAAAGTTTACGAGCTTCGATTAGAAATGTTGAGCCCGTATTTTATACGAGCACTGGCCGATTGTAATTATTATTATGTATATTGTTGGCACTAGAACTGTTTTGGTTTTTTACTGTGTCACGCGGACGATCGATAGGATCGTGAATCATAGCGGACACTTGATTAGCTCTCGATGTCATATCACTGTCCGCGAATTTAGACGAATTATTTATGTTTATTGGCGCCCGATTGCCGTTGGCATTATAATCGACGCTCGACTGCCACCACCCAGCCATGATTTAATTAATAATCATAATAATTGAGCAACAAGTGCGTCACTCAATTTTTTATGATTATGCTAAATGACAATGACATCAGCTGTCGGGGTAGAGCTTAATATCTGTCCTAATCTCAAGAGTTTATTAGTTCATAATTTCTGTTACTATGTTTGAGAAAAAGCTATATATATTGTATGATTACCATTGACTTTTAAAAAAATATTTGAGAAAAAATGTATATTTTAATATTATAGAAAAAATGAAAACTTAACTCATTATAATTTATCTGATTTTATATTTTATTCATATCACGAAACTGTATCGATTCCAATTTAGGCCAAACTTGATTTTATATTGCTTAAGCAAAGGATATGGAATCGGCATCAGATTTATTTTGATTGCATTTCATAAAGCATTTAAGTTTCCTTAAATTACTCAGGTAACCCAAATACATGCAACTTAATGGCCAAAAATTTGAATAATTAAGAATGTGGTTTTGCAAAGTTAAAAATGCAGAAAACTTGTTTTTTACGCCAAATAATAATATAAAATATTTAATGTAATGTAAGTATTAAAACCGGTTTATTTCGATAAGCTCGACTCTTCAACTTGAGATTGAAGCACTCCAAGCCCTTAGGAACTGAATATGTACATTAGACCACAATGTCTAAAAAATTAATTTGGCCTGCATTCCCATAATTTATTTTTTCTTTGCTCTACATAATATTTAAACAATTATTTATGTATATAAAGTCAACGTATGATTCAGTTTTTTATACATTTTGTCTATAGTTTTGCATATCTTATTTTGTTTTCTTATTTGTACTTTTTTTTTTAAGTTTGATTCACGTGCTGCAAGAGCTGTTGTCCGACACGCAGAATTATCAATAACGTAATCCATCAATTCGCAATTGAGGGTTAATGTTTTTTCAATGGAGCTGCTCAGTGTCAAAAATCAAATTCGCGTCTAGGTAAGTGAGTTCGCTTTCGATATGCAAAAACGAAAAATAATGAAAAATTAAACATGCGTCGCATAATTAATGAGGTCGCTGGCGAATTCTTCATGCTGAACTTGTATATTGCAATCGCGTGCGCAAATTACAAAGCCTTGCCCAGATATTATGTAAGTTCGCTGAGAACGGCTCATAAATTAGCTCGAGCTTATGGAAACCTATTTAAATCCTAAACGGCTGGCAGAAAAAAAAAGTAAAATAGTAGATGATCAGCTGTTAGAAATCTAAGCAAACCATAGAATATAAATTAAACTAATGAATACGATCAATTTGTAAGAGCAAAGTAAAGTAAAAATGTTTATATAAATACAATAAAGTTTCTCAGTTCACTAAATTCAACAACTTTTAGAGCTTTGTTAACTTAAGATTTATTGCAAATTAGTTGTAAACAATAATAAATAAAATTACCTTTCTGTAGCACGTCGGCTATATTTGTGACCAATTGATTCTAGGTAATATATTGTTACTCGATTTGTTATAGTTAAATGTTTCATTAGTTAAGTCAAGTCTTGATTGCTAAAAAGATGTCGCAAAAATTTTCTGGATACAACTTATGACCGTAAATTTCACATTATTGCTTGAGAACTAGCTCAACTCATAAATGTCAAGGGTAGCTAATATATCATTTCATTCAGTCGAGTTCAAAGGAGTACAAGTTATAAAACAGTTTTTGTTTTTGATTTATATAAATTGCTCAGCAGTAGAGAAAAACTAAATAAGAGATTATCTATATATATAAAAGAAAGTTGTGTAAAAGTGAAGACTGCTTATAACTTGATTTGGGCTGAACCAATTTTCACGCTTTTTGATTTGTTGGATTTGTCTCCGCAACGAGTTTAGTATAGTATCTTAAAAATACTGAAAAAATTTGCCGAATACTTGAAAAACGCGGTTTTTTCCCCAAATGTTCAAATTTTTTTTATACCCAGTAGGCTTGGTAACAGTGACAGTTTTGACAATAGTGTAGAAGTAAATAAACAAATGTAGTCAGTCAGTCTACGGTCTCCTGACCTCGAGCAGACCTGACTATTCAAAAAAAAAAAAAAAAAAAAAAAAAAAAAAAAAAAAAAAAAAATTCAAATCAAAAGGAAAAATATTTCAAATCAAAAATCTGCAAAAAATCAAAAGATTAAAACCTGACTGTTCAAAAAATAAATAAAAAATTAAAAATTCGAAATTAAAAAAAAAAAAGGTAATTATTAAAAAGTGTATTTTTTGCTTTTTATATTTTCGGACTTTTAAACTTTATAAATATTTCAAATCAAAAATCTGCAAAAATTAAAAAAAAAATCAAAAGATTAAAACCTAACAATCAAAAATAAATAAAAAATTCAAAATTCAAAATTCGAAATTAAAAAAAAAAAGTTAATTATTAAAAATTGTATTTTTGGACTTTTACAAAAGCTAAATATCTCGAAAGTTCAGGTATTTGTTTGTCTCAAACATAAATTTGTGTAAATTATTTATATTTATATTTCTCGATTGTTTTATATGGTTTTGTGCGAGGGCAGTATTACTATTAATAAAAATGCCGCGTCCTAGAAGATCTAATCTTTCCCGGCGGACCCATAATGCAATTAGGCAACGGAATAGCGCGAGTCAATTATCTGACGAAGAGCGAGAAATCGCCCGAGAAAGGCTCCGCGTTAGTACCCAGGGAAGAAGGGCCTTAATTCGTGCTTCTCAAAGAGAGGCAGCCCGTGAAATGGCAATAAGAAATGGTTCAAGGATTGATTTGAATCGAGCAGCGTTTCGATATGATTGCACCATTGATTACAGCTTGAATCGTTTAGTTTGCATTGGTCCAATGGACGTTGTTTGCTAGCATTGTGGCGCATTGAAGTTTGCTGGTGAAACGCCCGGTTTGTGCTGCCTTAGTGGTAAAGTGACATTGCCATTAGCGGTCACCATAGCCATTGCGTTCCCTGCTTTATGGCGAAACACTAGAATCACGACATTTTCTAGCGAACACTCAAAAATACAATGCCTGTTTCCAAATGACATAATTTGGGGCGGAAAATATTGGAGACGGATATTTAAGGTAATTTACGTTAAAAATTTTATTTTCTATGACTGCCAAAAAAAAATTTTGAATAATGTAGTTTGTTAGATTTCTGTAAATAGTGTTTGTAAATATAACTATAACTATGGCTTTGAATTTAAAGATTCAAGGCCAGATTTGCCATCGCATTGGATCATTGCAACCTATTGAAGATGCACAGCAAAAATTCTTGCAAATATACTTCATGGGCAATATGGAAGAACAACTTGACCGGCGTCAAGAAATGAACACAGCTATGAAAAGAGCAATTCTCCAAGATTTGCATGCTTAGAAATTTAAACCAACCAAAACTGTGCAATGGAACGCGTTTGGTGATAAGAAAACTGATGAGCAATGTGATTCACGCGTTGATACTCAAAGGAAAATTTAAAGATGAGGAAGTTCTTATTCCTAGGATTCCGATGAGCTCAACAGATATGCCCTTTGAATTTAAACGAATTCAATTCCCGCTTCGTCTTGCCTTCGCCATGACGATCAACAAGTCACAGGGCCAATCTTTGACTATTTGTGGCCTCAATCTAGAAAATGCGTGTTTTTCTCATGGTCAATTGTACGTGGCATGCTCACGTGTTGGCAAACGATCCGCATTATTTGTTCTTGCACCCGACCAAAAAACGAAGAATGTCGTTTACAACAAGGTGCTTGAATGAAAATCCGATTAATAAATTTATCAGTGTATCCCAGCCTGAACAACATAGCTTTCAACAATTTTTTACCTAGAAATAATATAGAGGGCAATGCAACGTTTGCCGGGCCAGCTAGTAATTATATAATGTACAAAAATGTGTTTTATACAGCTTCTCTTATATTTTCTCTCCAAAGAAGAGCAATTTAAAACTCGTTCTCTCGAATTTTATTATTCAGCAGTTTAATTTTTGTGTATTTGTGAACTTAAATATTTATTAATAATTTGTCTGGTTAAATAGTAAACTTAATATTCTCTTAATAGCTGTTTTTTTTTTTTACATTTCATTTTGTATGTGAATTTAATAGTTACCTTCTCCCAAGTGTTATTAAATGAATTATATATTCGGAAAGATATATATTTGAGAATATGCTATTTGTTTATTGTTTTTGGCAATTTGTCTGAGTCCAGCATTGACACGAATTGTTAAGCTCTTTATATTCCTTTATTTGCTTAGCTTAGCGTTAATCAACGCCCACGCAAATCGCCTGGCCGAAAGTCGCGTGAAAGTCGCGTGAAAGTCGCTTAAAGGTCGCGAGTGGTTTGTTTCACTGGAAGTTGAGTCTAATTAAATTTATTTAATTTGTTCTACACAATGCCAATAGTTAAAAAAGGCTATGTAGCATACGCGTAAATAACGGATTCCTTTTAAGTAATCACTAAATCCGTTTTTAAAGTCGCGCGCGTTTTTGTAACTTCCGAGCTGCGACTGCGTGCGCTTTGTTGTTAACGGGCTGGCGATCAGTTAGTGACTGATATTAAGCCAATGATTGTGCCTGAATTTGTTGCTGCTGCTGCCGGCTATAAAGTACACACAACACAACACAACGCAACGCACACAGCTACACCTGTTGGATGAACTATTTATGGGTGAGAGGGGGCAGCCAGCAATTAGCGCAGCGGACAATAAACGAAACTGTGACGCCGTCCTCTCTCTCACTCAGCGCGTGTGTGTCTGTGTGAGTGTGCGCATGCTTTCTATACCAATTGGATCGTTTTGGACATTGCAATTGTCTTGTATAGCAAGACAAGTTGGGCATTGCATTGCATCGCTCATACGCACCGTTTGTCCGCTCGCACAGGGTGGCACATGAATCAAAAAGTGCATCCACGGCCAACAGCAGCTGCAGCTGAAAATGAGCAGCTTTTTCGCTTTTGCCTGCACTTGTACTAGACCTGTTAACAAAATCTTGCCACAAATTAAAATGAACAAATAGTTAAAAACCAGACCTCTTAAACTGTTCTTGAAGTTTAAGAACTTTTATTTATTTATGACATTTATTTATTCACGAAAACTTGAAAACATATGCGCATATCTAGGTCAGTGTAACATATATACTATGTTCATATTTGTATCAGATGACTTTATAGATAACACACATGTTCATACATATCTAAATTGATTGTAATGAAATACTCTGGCTTTATCTACGCTATCTTGGATTTCATACTGTACATCATCATCATCATATATATCATATTATCATCAGATTATGCATTATGCATTTAATGTTTTACTCTATGTATACAAAATGCTTGTATATGATGCACCATCTATGGTTCATGGCTCTACAAATAAAGATATCTGTTATCTCCGATTGCTATTTGTCATTTGACGAATGTGTGACTGCAGCCTGTAGAAAAAATTCCTAAGTTAATTGGCAAGTTAATTCCTCATATCATATCATATTTAAATCCTAGTAATATTTAAATAGTATGGAAAAATGGGAAATTTGTTTAGATAATTAATGTTTATTTTCATTTCTGATCTTAATATTTTGTTATTTATTTTAATAGTGTAAATTGATTTATGTAAATAATATAGCTTTAAGTTTTAGTCGAAGTCGAATAACTTCACTCAACTGTCAACTGACACTTTTCAAACAAACTCAAACATTTAACTCAACCAAGACTCGAAGCACCCTGTATATTGCAAGAGACACAGTGTCTGCCAGCAGCAATTAATTTGGCTTGGCGTTTGGCGAGAAGAGACGTGCAGAGAGGCTTGGCGGAGACTTGGCGGAGACTTGGCCGAGGTGGAGTGCAATGAACATTGTCAAGCTAAGAATTTGAGAGGCGCCTTAAAGAGCGCTTTGCACGGCACAGGCGATAGCTAAAAGTACTTCAGCAATAAGGCAATTACTTAGAGGCAGTTGCAGTTGTTGGTGATTGTTGTTGTTGTTTTTGCTGTTGCCGCCTTGAGGCGTCTCTTCAAGTCCGATCATGGAGTTTAGTGATTAACTTGTTTCAAGTGGACGTTGTTGTTTGTTTGCTGTCGTTTGCTTGTGCTTTTGTGTGTTGCGTTGCTCTTGCACTCGATTTTGTTGTCTGGCCATAAAATTGCTGTCGCTTGTTCCATTCAGTGGGCCAGTGGAAAATTTTTGAATCACAATTTTCACGCGTGACGCACTTTAAAATGTCTCTTTCGACTTCAGTTTGAGTGACTTAATAAAGGCACCAAGATACTCGATTGATATATAGATGAAAAAGCTAAACTAAAACTTAAAGCATATATTTACATTTAACGGCAAATGTAATTGGCTGAAAGCAATTTGTGATTTAAAAAATAAAATCAAAAACAAGCAAAACTTACTTGACGTAATTGTCACAATTGATTGGCTCTTAATTCGTTGGCCCTGGTGTATCTTTAATTTGTGCTACAAACAGCAATATAGATAAGCTGACTAGACTGGATATACGCAATACGTGACGTATACGCAATGTTCGAGGTTGAGATTATGTTAAGATAAAGGTGTAGATAAATAATAGGAGTGCTGATGCAGTGGAGAGCTATGCTTTATCAGTGCAACATGAGTCGAAGGTCAAGTCCATCATTAATTGCTAAAATCTGATATGGATGTTATACAATGATTACTTTGATTATAAATAATGATGATATATGTATATATTCTTCGATTATAATTGATGTCAGGGAGTGCACAAATGAGTAGAAAGCAAAGCAAATAACCAGTCGAGAGTGCCTTAACAGCAGATACTCTCTACTCAAATTTAACCAAAACATTGGCCTACCCTAGAGGTCTTTGTGAATGGCATCTGGGTTTTTCCAACTAAAGTTTTTTGGGAATTGAAAATTAAATTATTGAGAAAATATTTAAAAGGCCATCTTCAAAGGGAGATCTATAAAGATCATTTTGGAAAAGACATATTTGCAGGGACCTTTACATATATCTTTAAAAAATCGTTGAGAGATAATTAGTTTAAAAATATTATTAGGATCATAGTGCTATAAGTTAGAAGAACATTCTGGGACCTAAAAGCAGTTATTGTAAAGCGATGTTCTTAAAAAATATAATATAAAATATAATTTGAAATCTTATCTATATATGTCAATCTACCTGTTGAATATATCGACAGTATTGAGGTAGGACTTTGTATTTTGACAGCGCATTACGATAATACAGGGTATCCATTGTATTGCCAGCTTAAGTCATGTTACGTTTGCTGTTGTTTGACTTGACGTGTTCGCAATCTCGATAATTGTTAACACTCAACATGTCTCACTTTAAAAGTACAAAATACCTGGAAAACATATTATCATTTGTAATGTGAGCGATTTTTTCCTTTATTTTGTGCAGGGTGTACGCAATGCAAATTGTGAACCCAACATATCACGTGCAAATGCTAATATCTACATGTATATTTTGTTCAGGCAAATAATGTACGAAGATCATTTAAAATGCATGAAACTCGTTTTCGCGCGAATTCCGTAGTACGTAATGACTTTTTTTTCGTTTTTGGATTGAAACAAAAAATGATACAAAATAATAAAATAATAATGCTGAATCGAATATACTTCCGCAATTGGTTCCGGATCAAGTAGCCTTCGAGTTGTACGATGTCTATATTTTGTTTTGCTTGTATTTTCGAGATCGTATTGCAGCCAGGCCGAGCTCATCATCTAAGCAATTAATTAATTAATTAATTGATTAGTATGCAAAGTGCGCCTGGCATTAGTTCTCTCTAGATTGTCGCATCCGATTTGCCAAATGACCGATACTGACTCTGACTCTGAGTCTGAGTCAGCAGTCCGTGTTAGGTCTGAAATGCTTAAAAAACCAGACGTCGCGCACCCGTACAGCTCTCAGTCAGTTGAGCATGCGGCTACTGACCTTGCATGATGTCAAGCAAGGTGGCGCATGTTAATTGAATGGGCGTTTGATGTCTACACCGAGACAGTGTCTGCCCGCCAGCCTTAAGGGCGTGGCAAGTGGGTCAGCCGTTGTAGGAGACAAGCAGCTGCAATCAGTCAAAAGAAGTCTGCCTCCTTGAGACAGCCAAGCACCCGCAATATCTATTTGTTTTAATAAGCAGTTAACGCCTTTCATTGACTACATTTTGCGTATACAAATTTCAATAAAGCCGAAAACAAAAGCTCTTTGTTGGCGCAACATACTCGCAACGAGTAATAAAATGACAACTGAAATGTTAATGTTTCCATATATCATATAGTCATCTATATGCACATGCATAATATATGTATATCCAATTGCTGAGGTTCAGGAATGCAGCTGCTTTCTAAACAATGCTTCACTGAATTTCCATTTCTGTGGAAATTACAATTTCCGCATAGGGGTGGAGGTGGATCGATTTTTAATGAGAACAAAATATCATGACACGAGAATTCAAGCTGAGATTTAATTACAGCAATTAGCTATTCAACATGACTAAGTGCATAAACTGTTTGGAGCTGCGTCATCTGGGCCAACAATATAGCACAAACCAAACAAAAATAGTAACAATTGTTTGCTAGAGGATTAGATACTATAGCAATTGAATAGCAGAGTCAATTCATATGCGTACAAATATATGTATATGTAGTATGTATATACATATATATAGAGGAAACTGCTTTATGGAGAGCAAGCACACAGACAGAGATTTGAAACATTTAAAACTAATTCCAAATGTCTATTTTATCTTTCTCTAATTTTATAGTACTACAAACAGAGTAGATGTTCTACTTGACAGATACCCCTCCCAATTAAAAACAAAGCGAACTTCGCACATCTGCCTGACAGCTTTATAGAAATAAAAACTATACAATTGAATTCCTTATTCAAATTCAGAATAACAATAATAAATGTTTAACAAAACTAATAAATGCACCGCTTAAGGCCGAAAATTAAACTCAATTTCTTTCTACGTTTCGTCTATTCGCCTTTATACACAGGCTTGCGCTTCTCGGCGAATGCCGCCAGTCCCTCCAGACGGTCCTTGGTGGGTATGACTTGAGCATAACAAACCTCCTCGATGGAGTAGCCCGTGCTGAGGTCCACCTGCATGCCCTTGTCTATGGCTAGCTTGGCCATGCGCACGCCGACTGGCCCGTTGGGCAATATTTCTTCCGCCAACTTCACCGCCTGTTGATAGGCTGCATCTTTGGTCTCGTTTTGCTGCACCACATGATTGACCAATCCCAGTTGTTTGGCTTCGGCACCATCCAACACGCGAGCCGTGAATATCAGCTCCTTAGCCAGTGCGGGTGAGAGTATACGAGGTAAACGCTGGGTGCCGCCAGCGCCGGGTATTATCGCCAGACGTGTCTCTACCAAGCCCATCTTGGCATTCGAGGCAGCTGTGCGTATATCGCAGGCCAGAGCCATTTCTAAGCCACCTCCTAACGCGGCGCCATCGAGAGCTGCAATCACGGGCATGGGTAGCTGCTCAATGCTAATAAGCAGGCTACGTAACTGAGTCACAAATTCTTTAGTCTCCTCAGCAGTCATACCTGAAATAAAAAAAAAAAAACAATTAATAAACAAAATATTTATGAAAAATAATAATAAAAAAATATAAGGACGATTGGAGATGCCGGGGATTGAACCCGGGGCCTTTCACATGCAAAGCGAACGCTCTACCACTGAGCTACATCCCCTTACGAAAACCGAATTCCCTACCTTTACGCTCTTTCAAATCGGCGCCGGCACAAAATATGCCAGGTGTGAGACTGCGCAACACAACAACACGTGAACCGTTATCCCGCTTAATATCCTGCAGTATATCAGTGAAAGTGTTGACCATTCCGCGACTAAAGGCGTTTTTCGCAGCTGGTCTGTTCAGACCCAGCACCGTTATGCCCTGCTGTTGGCCTTGCAGACGTTCCACTAGAACTTCGGTGCCATCTCCTAATTCCGCATCAATGGAGTAGCAACATCTGCTTGCAGTTTTTAGAGGCAGCGTTCTACGCGTAATTAGCTTTGCAGCATGTTGCAATAACAGCGACATTATTTAATATAAAAAAAAACCAAAAACAAAACAATCACTTGTAGCAAGAAAATTGCAAATGGTTATAAAACCGGCAGCGGTAGTGAAGAACGCTGATGAAGAAGAAGTGAAAACATAAATAAAAGAAAAACTGTGAGCGGAGTGTAAATACCCTTTCAGTTGTTTGCACTTAAAATATAGATATACAAGTTGTATCCATTTTCGAAAATTAAGCAGCAACTAACAATTTAAAGTGTATAATTTTAATAATAAATAATTTATATAAAATCTATATTTTATATGAGAGATTTGAACTGTTATTAAAACATATATACACATATGGCGATATATTGCTGAAATGAATCAAGCTATGCAGCAAAATTAGGGTATATAAAACAGCTGTTGCATCAGTGTTGGCAAACATCAACATCCAAAACACATTAGCAGTTATCGATAATCGATTAAATCTTTTTCTTAAGCTAAATTTACAGCCGGGCACTTCTAAATTATATTTTCCTTATAAAAATTTTTAAAATAAAACACAAAAACGCTGCATGGCTTTGAAATTCAAGGGATGCACAGTTTGACTAGGTACCATACCATTCCAAGCAGCCACAAGCGAAAGCAAAGCAGTCACAAAAATATATACACTCTGTGCCTTCGCATGACGTAGTCCGCCTAAATAGTGAAACGGCAAGAAAATACAAAAACAAAACCACAACAGCAACAACAGCGACGTCAACACAGACTGAAATCTGTGAGGTGCGCGCTGTGTAAGTGCCAAACTAGAATGGGTTGCTAAGTAATTTCACTGATTCATCAAGCTATTGTTTCTTTCAGAGCACTTGACCTGCAGCTTCAATATGTTGATGCGCAGTGTGTGGCTGCTGCAGCGCCGACAACCACTTTACACACAAGCCGCTCTCCTATGGAATCGGCAACACTTCTCCTGGTGTCATGGCCTGCAACGCAGTGAACATGTGACGCTTCGGTTACAGGCTCGCAGTCGTCTGGGTGGAGGCAAAACGTGTAATGCGTCCTCCTTGCTGCTGATGCGCTCGAGCTCCAGCTCCAGTGACAAGGGGGGCGGTATAAATGATAAGACTCCTGTCGATTCAAATGTCCGCCAAAAGATAGATGAAGCAGTGAACAAATTGCCGAACGTGCAGACAAAGAACTTTGAAATAAAAACCTCGAAGGGCATCCTCTCAATAACCACCACCATCGAGGACTCGAAGATCAATGAGATTGTGTTCGAAAAGGCGGACCTCCCACCGGTGGCCAAACCCACGTTACATGTTATGCCAGGCATTGAGGTGAAATCAGCAACAAGTTCGCCTGAGTTAGTTCCAGCGCCGCCTCAGCGAAAGGACGGAGGAGATGCTCCAGCACCAGCAACGCCTGCAGTGAAACGACCGCGCTTCGATTACCGCATGTCGCTCGAGCGTAATTTTGTAACGCCTGCGCGTGCTCTATCCGACTTCATGCTAACCCTCAAAGACTTGGAGAAACTGCCCAAGATAAAGCGCAGATCACCCTACGAACAGGAGCCACCGATGACGGTCTATTGGCGGCGCGATGTGGAGGCCAAGGCTCTTGAAGTGTGGGGCTCAAAGGAGGGTATTGTACGGGAGCGACTTAGACGTGACCTAGAGCGCAAACAGTATCAACAGAGTAAGTGAATCTCTCAGTTGATCAGCTTTCATTGTGTTGCTAATGCATAATCGATTTCAGATGTATTCACTGTGAAGCGTCGCCTACGTGACTATCGACGAGAAGTGGGCTCACGAACCACGAGCATGCTGGACACGGATATAAATTCGGAGAAATCCGGACAGGTAGTTGCTACAGCCATTGCCATGTGAGTGCATTAGACGTAGTTCCTCACTTCTTAAATGATGATTTACCTATCAATTACATTAGCAATGCAGCTAATCTACTGTTTAAGACAGGCGGCTGGTTATACTGCGGCTCGCACAGCATGTTTGCAGAGGTCATTCACTCACTTGCAGATCTGGTCAATCAACTTATATTGGCCTTTGGCATCTACAAGTCGTCACAGTTGCCCGATACGGTTCATCCGTACGGCTATATGAACATGCGTTACGTCTCTTCCCTCATCTCTGGCGTTGGCATATTTTGTGTGGGCAGCGGCTTATCCATTTACCATGGCATCGAGGGACTGCTCAATCCGGAAGTCATCACTGATCTGTTTTGGGTGTATTGTATTCTGGCCGGCTCCCTTGTCAGTGAGGGCGCGACCCTCGTGGTGGCCATCAATGAATTGAAGCGCGCCGCCAAAGAGAATAAGTTAAGCTTTAAGGAGTATGGTAAGCAGTCTCAGTGATAACTGTGCTACACCATGCCTATCTAATTATTTTCCATTGTAGTTCTTACCGGAAAGGATCCTTGTGTGAATGTGGTACTGTGTGAGGACGCAGCTGCTGTCACTGGCGTCGTCGTCGCCGCCGGCTGCATGGGCCTGAGCAGTTTAACTGGCTCACCAATCTTCGATGCGATTGGTTCTTTGGTGATCGGAGGACTACTGGCTGCTGTTGCTTCCTTCATTATTTATACGAATGCCAATGCGTTGGTTGGTGTTTCCATCTCGATGGATCGCCTGGAAAAGATCAATGCGGCACTTGAAGCTGATGTGATGATACGCGCTATATACGATGTCAAGGGAATAGACATCGGCAATGGACGAGTGCGTTATAAGGTGAGTTTATTGTATGGATACTATAACAACTAGACTTCTAATGGCATTCGCTTATTTGCAGGCTGAGCTGGATTTTGATGGACGAGAGCTAACACGCTCGTATTTGGATAAGCAGGATTTAAATAAGCTACTGGCGGTGAGTATAAGTTCAAATACAGTTATGTTTCAAATGCTATATCTGCTCTAATGTTCAGATTGTGCGCGGATTTCGTAATGTGGACGATTTGGAGGGATTCTTGCTGGATCAGGGCGAGAGTATCGTAGACCTAATGGGTGGCGAGATTGATCGCATTGAAATGAATCTGCGCGTGAGTTCGACATTTATTTATATGCATTTATTTCTGGATGATAAAATATTTATTTTCGTTTGTGCAGACGCATTTTCCAGAAATTCGACATGTCGATCTTGAAATACTCTAAAGCCCTCCTTGTTGGCTGTTAACTGAAGAATATATTAGTTTGGACCTGACGGCTCTCAATCAAAATTTCCTGTTTAACATATATATATTAGGATATATATATATGTATATGATATATATCTATTCGTACGTGCATATATATATACAGTTATTTCGGTTGTGTACTTGAGTGGACTACCGTAGTTAGATGTTTGGTATATGTCTGGCTGGCTTATTTTATTAATATTATTGTTCTCGGGTAGGTTCGATAGAGACTTAAGTAAAAAGAAAAAATTACATTGTTCAATTTTTCAGTTTTAGTGCAAAGATGCAACATTGTATGGTATCTTATCAAAATTCATCGGTTCACACGTTTGCCTAAAATTCTACTATATATTGTAAAAAATAAAAATTAATATGTTTAAATGCAATTTTTGAGAAGTAGCAGAACAAAATCAACAACGTTATTAAACTAGTCTGGCAACGCCGCTATTGCGCGTTTTCTCTTTGGCTTTGTGTGGTTGGCTCTCTGTTTACATATCGAACTTGAAACACTCGCAGTCGCGGCTCTGTCGACGTCGCTGTCAACTCAGCATTTCATTGAGCACGCGACTTTCGCTACTGCTCACTTTGCAGTGTGAGCGAGAAAGAGAATGGTAGAGCCAGCGACGCCGGCGCACACTGTTAAGCGGGCTGAGTTTAAAGAGCGGCCAAAGCTTTGGTCAGTCGCAATTGACGCGTGCTAAGAGGCGGTTTAATGGAGCTGTGTCAATTATTGAACTAATGTTTTTGGCGCAATAAAATAAAAACAAACAAAAGTAAAAGCAAGTGTTTTAAGTGCGTGCAGTGCTCATAAATTAAATCAATTGTTTGCACGCTTGCCCATTAGCGCCTCATTATATTTTGCTTACAAAAGATAAAATTATGGAAAGTGCTTGAACAAAGGCATTGTGTTCATAAATACAAAGGTGACTGAGTAAAAGCAGAACAAAATATAGGGGTGAGTATGAATATTTATTATTTAAATAATTATCACAATAATGCTGCCCCCTTCTTAGCATGGGCTAAAATTCAGGGGTCTAGGGTGATGTCCGTCAGCAGAGATTTCACTGTATGTCTGGTGGGACTCATATTTGGATTGTTTATTTGTTGGTCAGTTAGTTGACCCATTAATGGGCTCAATTCAATTCATTCAATTCACATGCTAATTAGCTCTTGCCTGGGCTCAGTTTATATTCTGCATAAAAAGAAATTCGTCGCGTTTGACATTTCATAGTATAAACAAATCAATTATGCAACTCTTTCAGCTGTTCCATTTCTTTGGTTTGGCATTCTGCTGATTCAGTTGCAGCTCCAGTTCCATTTCCAGTTTCCGTTTTTATGGCCCCATTCAAAAATATGAATTGGCACTTTGTTTTTATACTCATTCACGAAAGTGAATCAGTATATTGGTTTTGTGCAATGTCCGTCTTGCTGTCCGTCCGTCTGTCCGTCTGTCCGTCTGTCCGTCCGTCCGTCTGTCCGTCTGTCCGTATGAACGCAATCTATTTCGGCGCTATTGAAGCTAGAGACTTGAAATTTGGAACACATACTCGTGTATATCTCCGATTTATAAAGTGTTAAAATTTTCCCGATCCGCCCACTAGGGGCGGAAAATGAATTTTCCGATATACCAGAAATCATGTTTGTTGAAGAGCTAGAAAGCTGAAATTTGGTATGTAGGTCCGCGCCGATCACCCAAGATCACAAGCTGTAGCGGATATATCTCCGCCCATTAGGGGCGTGGCAAATCGGATAAAACTGTATCTCCTGAAGTTATAAACCTAGAATGCTGAAATTTTGCATGAAAGCTGATGTTTTAATTCTATGAAAACTGGTGAAAAAATTATATATCTACGCCCACTAGGGGCGTGGCAAATCGGACCTTGCTGATATAGTGATTTTTCGAATTCTGCTATATTTTAAGCACTATTGATGCTAGAGACCTGAAATTTAGTATATATACGCGGGTTGACCACCCACGTCCAACGAGCTATGGTAGATATATGTCCGCCTATAGGGGGCGTGGCAAACCGCAAAAGTTTATATCTCCTACAGTTTAAGAGCTAGAAGCTTCAAATTTGGATAGTTAAGTTACTGGTGGCCTCCTCTATCGATGCCCCAAAAATAATTTTTAAGCCTCTTTAGGGGCGTGGCATATCGAAAAATACCCTGTAATTTTCACATTTTTTGAGCGTATGAATTCAAATTTTGTGTTTAGGTAACCGGTTGCTCGTTCTAAAAACTGGCTAAAATTGAGGAGTCTACGGCCACTAGGGGCGTGGCAATCGGCATTTACAGTGCTCGAGTTGCGACATTTATATGCGTCAGCCATCTATTTATGTATATGTACACATAAGTAGGCTTAATAGGCATTGATAGCACGGAAGGAAACATTTTTATAAAATTAATAAAATATAAAAAAGCTAAAATAACAAAAATTTGCAATTTACAAAAAAGTGTTTTCAGCGGGATTTGAACTCGCACCCAACCCAAACAGCATGTTTGTCAAAATAGCTAAAATAAAAATCGTCGGCGCTTCAGCCTACAGCACCACCGCGTCGTTTCGATCGAGAGTAGTTAAAACGAAATCACATTATTGTTATGACGCCGCATAGAAAAGAAAAGCCAGTGTAGCGGCTGGAAATTCAAAAACAATGCAAAGACAAATCAATCGCAACGGGATTCTTAGAATATGCTAGAGCACGCATTTATGTGTACATACATACACACATACAAATGAGCGCGTGTATAAGGCTGGAATGCTTGATGCTATGCGTGCAGGCTTACATATATAATTATATATACATATGTATGTATTTGCGTATATGTATTTGAGGGCTATTTAAGAAGAAACAAATTTAAGCTTACAAAATTATTCGACTAAGAAAATAAAAAGTATTAAGTGCCATTCAGTCAAGCTCGCACCTTCCCAATAAAATATCTATTTTATAAAAACCGAAATATGTATGAAAAAATAAAAAAAATAACACAGTGAAGGTTCGAACCTCCCCTACTCTAACATTAATTGCGTCGCCCTTAGCACCCGCGCCACTGCTTTGCTCGAGCAATCGGTTGCTAAAATAGAATAGCTTAATGAGAGATCGTCATCAGACAAAACTACAGTAACGGCTAGAAAGTCCAGAAATCAATAGAAATTCTAAGAATGTGAGAAAAGGCGCGCTTCTGTCTGTACGCATAGAATAGACTATGAGTGTGTGCACAAGCATAGGAAAATCGCGCTGATCTGCTGTTAGCTTGAAGCCGGTATCCAATGTATGGATATAAATATATAATAAAAATCAGAGTTGTATAAATTATATATGTATGTAATTTGAATGCAATAGCTATCGATGATTTTCAAATTTTAATGGCATCATGCCGTGTCTTTTGCTGCGCACTAGACTTGAAAATTGCACTATATACTCTGGTTGACAGCGTTTGGGCTGTGAATGAGTCTTCTGCTATCGGTATCGCCCGATTGCAACGTTCTTACTTGTTTAGTTTATGCACGTTCTACTGTAATGGAATGTCAATGTCAGTTGGTATCAATAAATTGCACTTAGCCTTAAGATGAGGCTTAAATTAGCATACACATAGCATAACATACCTGACACATACATACATACATATATCCGCTTTACTATGTGCCCGCATCCGAATCTCGAATTTTACAATTAGTCCCACTAATCAGCTCTAATCGTTGCAAGCACATAAATACCTGCCCCTAAAGCACTCAATGTTGTAGTGTAGCAACAGTGTTCTGGTGGGCATGCGCGACTGGAAAATACCCTAGAAATAGCTTTAAATAAAATATGTATGTTTTCTTGTACAGGATAAAAATAGCTTAAATTCATAAATGTTTATTTTCAATAATTTACGAGCTTTGAATAATATATATGTATATTATTTATACGTATACATTTATTAGGAACAATTTCGTTCATGGTTAGACCAAAGATCTATTAGAATTTTCAGAAGGTTCTCAAAAGATTGACAAGATCTTATATATATAAATGTAACTACAAACGAGATTAAACATTTTGTTAATCATTTCATTAATTGGCTAAGCTGCCTCTGATTCGATGCAAACAAAACTATCTCTGTTTCTGAATAAGTACTATTCAAGCAGCTGCACTTTTCCCGCCTCCCACCTATCTGATCAAAACTCTTACATACCCTCTTTTATGCAGCGTATATACAATGCAAATGAGGCAATCATTTGCAATGCAGCTCCAGCTTCAGCTCCATCTCTGCCTTCTGCTCATCGGGTATGCCATTGCGCAGCCCCACATCATCTTCATATTGGCCGATGATCTGGTAAGTGAGTAGCTGAAGTAGCTGGAGAGCTATGCGACATTGGTTAAGCTGCTGTTTGATCTGCCGCTCTCTTTTTTGCAGGGCTTCAACGATGTGGGCTTCCGTGGCTCGGCGCAAATTCCCACGCCCAATATCGATGCGCTGGCCTATTCGGGTCTCATACTGAATCGCTACTATGTCAACCCCATTTGCACGCCTTCACGCTCGGCGCTCATGACTGCCAAATATCCCATACACACAGGTGACCTTTTTGTCTGCGGCGGCTGAAACAGATTTCATTTTAGCCCAATTCTCTCGTTCAGGCATGCAACACACAGTTCTCTATGCGGCTGAGCCGCGTGGCCTGCCTTTGAATTTGAAAATATTGCCGCAATATCTGAACGATTTGGGGTAAGCTCAAGCTTGTCTCATTTTGGATTAGTTAATCAAATACCTTCCCACTTACAGCTACACCTCACACATAGCAGGCAAGTGGCATTTGGGCCATTGGAAACGCGTCTATACGCCGCTCTATCGTGGCTTCAGCAGCCATGTGGGCTACTGGTCGGGCCAACAGGACTACAACGATCACTCGGCCGTGGAGCACGGCCAGTGGGGCCTGGACATGCGCAATGGCACCGAGCTGGCCTACGATCTGCACGGCCAATATACCACAGACGTGATCACGCAGCATTCGCTCAATGTGATAGCCAAGCATAATTCGACTAAGGGTCCGCTGTTTCTCTATGTGGCCCATGCGGCGGTGCATTCCGGGAATCCCTATAATCCATTGCCTGCCAAGGATGATATAGTACGCCGATTGGGCACGATTCAGGACTACAAGAGGCGCAAGTATGCGGGTGAGTGGGTCCCATTGAAATAGGGAGAGAGAGAGAGAGAGAGATAGAGAGAGAGAGAGACTGTTTAAAAGTTATTATTTACCCAGTCATTCTATCTGATGTGAGCGAGCTAATTTAAATGAGCTCTCCAGCTGTTTATGAATGATGGACTCGATTATGCGATTCAGCTGCGATCGTTAATGAACAAACAACTGAATAACTGAGCGGTACAAATTATTCATAACTGACTTGACAATATGAATCACTCATGAACTGCGGAACTGAACCAGCAAATTAATTGAGCCATTCATAGCTCCTAAATCTTCTTAGCCTTAGTCTTTGGATTAGTAGTAGTAGATATATATGAGGATATATGCATACTTTTTTTTTAATTTTGTTTCATTTTTTGTAACTGCAAGTTGTCTTGGTAGTGTTTTAAAATTGTTTGTATTAAAGTTTTATTTTTCGATCTATTTATGGTTTTACCAAATATTTGGAATTATCATAGCCTAACAATGTATTATAGATTCAAATATAAAAGACTTTTAAAGATATTTGTTCGAACACATATACAAAATTTTACCATTATTAAAATATGTTTTATTTATTAGGATATTAAAAACAATTAAGAAACATAACTTCAAAATTGATTTAATATATCCTAACTAATGGGACACATTGCTAACTCAACTTTGATGCTGGGAGAAAGTAGAACTCCTATATAATAACAAATCTAAAACAATACAATATGTAATAAAACGATATATTAGCATATGCTAACTCTCAATGTCTCTGCATTGTAGCAATGGTCACCGCCATGGACGACTCTGTGGGGCGCATTGTGGAGCAGCTACGGAAGTCCCACATGCTAGACAACTCCATAATAATCTTCTCCACTGACAATGGCGGTCCGGCGGAGGGTTTCAACTCGAATTTCGCCTCCAACTATCCACTGAGGGGTGTGAAGAATACGCTGTGGGAGGGCGGAGTGCGAGGTGCTGGGCTGGTGTGGTCCGCACAGCTGAGCAAACGTCCACGCGTCGCAGATCAGACCATGCACATTGTGGATTGGCTGCCCACGCTGCTGGAAGCGGCTGGCGGTGAGGCGGCACTTGCCCAGCTGAACAACGCTCAGCTGGATGGGATGAGTGTGTGGCAAGCGCTGCTCAAGAACGAGGTGTCGCCGCGCAAGAGCGTGTTGCATAACATAGACGACATCTGGGGCAGCGCAGCGTTGAGCGTGGGCGACTGGAAGCTGGTGAAGGGCACCAACTACAATGGCTCATGGGATGGCTGGTATGGGCCGGCGGGCACGCGCAATCCCCGCGACTACGACTGGTTCCTGGTCGCCAAGAGTCCAGCAGGCCAAACACTGCAGCAGCTGAAGGTGTTGCCCAAAACTGCGGATATGATACGAGCCCGCGAAGCAGCCAATGTCATCTGCAAGGATGCCAGGCTGAAGGATGCGCCGAACATCTCCTGCAACCCACTAAAGGCGCCCTGTCTCTTCAATATACGGGAAGATCCCTGCGAGCAGCGTAACCAAGCGGCTGTGTAAGTATCATTTTATCATTTCATATATACATTAACTCTCAACTCCATCCGTTAGCTATCCTAAGGTGCTGGAACTCATGCTGAAGGAGCTGCAGCTCATAAACTCAACTGCAGTGCCTCCCGCAAATAAACCCGATGATCCGCTTGGCTATCCACGCTTCTGGAACTACACGTGGACGAACTTCGGTGACTACGTGGACACAAACGATTGTATCTAGATGTAGTTGATTAAAGGTTTTAGAAAAAATCGATGGCGTTTAATTCTTGTTAAGATTGTATCCTCGAGTAGGTTTGCTTCCTAGAACCAAACGTGATATCAAGCTCTGATCTATAGGTCTAGGACTTACATATTTATAATCTATAATTTGTTATTTATTTAAGAAAATCTCATCCTCTTTATCTTTTATACATTTTGAGAGAATTTCTGTACACTTATTGAAATACCTAAATCATTAAAGCATGGTATTACCTTTCTGAGAAATTCTAATGGGTTCGCTCATCCAGATAACTCTATGGTTATGCTTAGCATCTATCTCAATTAATCAATATTGTTCTTTTTTATAAAAATATGTCTTTATTACGTCACATACTTATTGACAAACAATGCCTATGCTAAACTTGATTTATATATCATCTTCCTCCTCCTATTTTTTTGTTCTCATTCGCTTAAGCGAAATATTTTTTCTCATATGCAACTACAAGTTGAACTTAGCCTAAGTGAAATTGAAGATGGGATGAGAAAGATAGTCTGAGATAGCGTGAGATTTGTATAGAGTAGAGTGCGGGGCGATAGATCGGATGTGTCCGTTTGACGGCTATTGGTAATGGTAATGGTAATGGTAACTAGTTCATAGTTCTAAGGTGTCGCTTAAGTTCTAGATATTGATCTACGTCTTTCCATAACTCGTCTGAAATAGCTAGCTAGTGTGTGTCTTGTCTGGTTCGGTGTTCACTTGTCTCGTCTAGTATCTGTAGCCGCTGCCATCGTTGTCGCCGTTTTGACCACCGGGTCCGAAGCTGCTGCCATTGCCATTGCGTCCCTGGCCTGGCTTGCCACTAGAGTAGCCCCGACCATCGACGTTGTCCTGGCCGAAGCCGCCATCCTGACCATTGGGCCGACCACTCGAGTATCCCTGGCCATCGCCAGCGTCTTGACCAATCACACGTCCGCCTATTATTACGCGTCCTCCGTCGGAGCCACCATTACCGCCTGGACGTCCGCTCGAATAACCATTCTGACCTAGATCTTGACCCCCGGGACGACCGCCGGAATAACCATTCTGACCCAAATCCTGACCGCCTGGGCGACCACCGGAGTAGCCATTCTGGCCCAAGTCTTGACCGCCGGGACGACCGCCGGAATAACCACTTTGACCCAAGTCCTGACCACCGGGACGACCGCTGGAATAGCCATTCTGGCCCAAGTCTTGGCCACCGGGACGGCCACCGGAGTAACCATTCTGGCCCAAATCCTGGCCACCGGGACGACCACCAGAGTAGCCATTCTGACCCAAATCCTGACCGCCGGGACGACCACCGGAGTAACCATTCTGACCCAAATCCTGGCCGCCGGGACGACCACCGGAGTAACCACCCTGTCCAAGATCCTGGCCACCTGGGCGACCGCTAGAGTAACCATTTTGACCCAAGTCCTGACCACCTGGACCGCCAGCACCGCCAGCACCACCATTGGCATCACCTTCATAACGAATCTGTGGACGATAGCCCTGCTGGTCCGCCTCGTATTCAACGATCTGTAACCGAATAAGAGAAAGTCATATTAGCTACGCTCGAAGTGGCAGTCTGTCCTGTTTCCCCAGCATTGATTCAGCTCAGATTGGCAGCTCTTGCTTACTTGCTTCCTTCCATCGGGCAACAGAACATTGTACTGGCCGGTGGTGAAGTCACCGTCGCGCATCTCTGAGTGACCAAAGGAGAGACCACTTGGAGGGTCCTCAACTTGGTAATTAAATTCGTATTTAGCGGGCTCCTATGGGGTAGCGCGAGATAGTGACAGAGCGTGTGGAGAGAGAAAGAGAGAGAGAGATACAGAGAATAGTTCAAGATAGAGATCAGTGAGAAATAGAAGGGAGGCAGAAAATGAGAGAGAGAGAGAGAGAGATAGAGAGAGAAAGAGAGCAAGCAGGTCGGATCGGTGCAAGTTTTCAGGGCGTGCAGCGAGGACAAGGAAGCGTTCAATTGAAGGCGAGTTTCGCATTGTTCGTGTATGCGTGTGTGCTTGGAAGGAGCCAAGTAAGAACCCAGAGCCAAACATTTTGCTACTTACATCGTTGTCGTAGTCACCACCTGCACCACCGGGACCACCAGCGCCGGCTGAGCCAGCTCCCGATGCCGGCGGACCATATGAGTCGGATGGTCTGCCACCGAAACCGCCCTGTCCCTGTCCCTGGCCAGGTGCGCCGTAGCTGCTCGACGGACGACCACCACCATTGCCATTGCCAGCACCTGGAGCACCGTACGAGTCCGAGGGCTTGCCACCGAATCCGCCTTGGCCTTGACCAGGAGCGCCATAGCTGCTTGAGGGCCGTCCGTTACCATTGGCATTGCCTGCGCCAGGAGCGCCGTATGTATCAGAGGGTTTGCCACCGAAACCACCCTGACCCTGACCAGGAGCGCCGTAGCTGCTTGAAGGACGTCCATTACCATTACCGTTGCCGTTGCCCAATCCAGGAGCACCGTAGGAATCAGATGGCTTGCCACCTTGTCCCTGGCCAGGAGCACCATAGCTGCTTGACGGGCGTCCATTGCCGTTGCCATTTCCAGAGCCCGGTGCTCCATAACTGCTCGAAGGGCGTCCGCCTAAGCCGCCCTGTCCCTGACCAGGTGCGCCGTAGCTGCTCGAAGGACGTCCGCCTCCATTGCCGTTGCCTGCGCCAGGAGCGCCATAAGAATCCGAGGGCCTGCCCTGTCCCTGACCCGGTGCACCATAGCTGCTCGATGGTCGTCCACCTCCATTGCCATTGCCTGCGCCTGGAGCACCATAACTGTCCGACGGTTTTCCGCCGAAGCCACCCTGTCCCTGGCCCTGCCCCTGACCCGGTGCGCCGTAGCTATCGCCGGGCGAGGGCGGCAAGTAAGAGTTCACTGGTGGCTCGGGGCGTGCCAGCACAGTTGCTGTCAACAGCATTATACCAAATAACTTGAACATATTCCGACTGAGTGCTTGTGCTTGCGGTTGCTGCTGGGAGCTTGGTGGTTGACTTCTCTGCGCCACGAAGCAGCGCCGAATTCTGACTGATCTCGATGTGCAGCCAGTGCACGTATTTATATGAAACGCTGCTCTCCAATCGCAGCAAACGAAACTGAAAGTCGAGGATGCACACACACACACACACACATACATGCACGCACACACATAGACTGAGGCAGGGACAAAGTCGTTTATGAGCTGATGTCGCTCAGCTCATCTGGTTGCTGGCTTGCTGCTACGTGTGGCAACCGCAACAGCTGCCACATACGATCATCTTCAAAGCGCCAACTCAGCTGCAGTCACATTTTCCGATCTGCATTGTTGCAGTTGCAGCATACCCTGTGCCCCTTCAAAATGGCCTAAGCTTAGGGGCTCTTTAGTATGTATGACTATGTAAGTTGAAGAAATAGGCATTTATATTGATATATTACTGTATGGATATACTGATATATCGATATATTGATGCATTAATTTAGTGATATATTGATAAACTGCCATATTAATATATTGATACAACTATACTATTGTATACAGGGCATATTGATATATTGTTTTATTGATAAATTGATGTATTGATGTATTGCCATGGATATGGCTACCTGATATATTGATATATTTATGATCCATTGATATATATACATAGGTATTTTATTTTATTTTTGCATGAATACAGGGCATTTGCTAGTCGATCAGTCAAACTGGTCGTTTCCATTGTTGTTCTATCGTCGCCTGCCAGAAAAATCTCAATCTCAATCAGCGCGCTCTGCTCTGGCTTAGATGGTTTGGTTTGCCAGCTTGCGATTGTTTGTCGGATGGGCTTCACCTCGTTTGCCACGCGGCTGATTTGCCTTCTTCTTCTTCGTCAAGCTGCACATCATTTGGCGGGTGATTGTGTTTATTGTTACTGTTGTTGTTGCTGTTGCTGCTGCTGCTGTTGTTGGCGCAAAGTAGTCTACTCCGTCGCTTTGGTGAATGTTTCTTTCAGCCATGTTTGCCACACAGCCAGACTACCCCATCTCTGTCTATCCCAATCTGCCTCTCTCTCTCTCTCTCTGTTTGGCACAGCTCAGTCTGTTTTTGTTTGCCTTGTCAAAATTGAAGAAGATCGTGCCACATGCGACCCCAATTGGGAGTATGAGGAGATCTGGAGAGGGCTGCACACATGGTGTGCACCGATCACAAGCGACGGATCGTTTTGAAGGCGCAATTGAAATGCGTTTGATGGGCTTTTAGCATAAGTCTAGGCAACAATTTGTTAACGCCTGGCCGACAAAAATAAAAGATCGTCTCGATACGAAACGATTTATTCGAGCTGTCAAGCGAATGTATGTGATATAGCTTGAGTATAATATATATGAATATTTTGGAGGTTACAACTGATTGATTGCTAGGGATAAAAATTGCATTAAGCAGTGTACCTGAAAGGTATCAAATGTCGAAACTAGATCAAAGATCCAATGCAGATATCCGTGAGTTTAATATCTATTGATGACGGTACTTCAAATCAATCAATCTGTATAAAGAGATTTTGCTAATAGAAATGTTCAAATACTTCAGCAAGTTAAGGCACTAGAATATTAAAATCGATCAATTGGTAATATATGTAATTTAACTTCATCGCACATTAAGGTGTAAAGGAATTGAAAATAAGTTAGTTCAGGCTATTGCGAAGGACGATGGATTCATTTTCGATAATTTCTATGTGGCATTCTAATGATTGGGAATTTTTAAATTTCAATAAAATATTCTGAGTGTTTAGATAAATCCAATTGAAGTACTGTGAAGGCAATAATAATAGAGTAAATTAATTAATAACTAAAGTAGCAATTCAAATACTACTAAAACGAACGATTTATTATCAGTAAATAAAAAACACTTGATTACATTAACTTTATAATAAGATAAAAGACATGGAATCTTGCAATAAATATACTTCTACTACTTCAAATCGTGAATGTAATATTTTGCATTAATCATAAAATTAATCGTTAGATATGTGCATTAATATCAATGGGATAAAATCATTAAGTGCTTACTTATAGTACTTATATTGTACTATATGGTCTATCTATAAATTATAGCAACACGTTAACGTAACTCGACCATAGTGCATCAACAAACGATGCCTTAATTGATCCATTCATTGTGGCCCATCCAGATTTTTCAATTTATGTCAAATTAATTGTGTTCAATTCTCACCTACTACCAAGAAAATCATTTTAACTGAGCCGGATTCGAGCTGCAGCAACCCACACACACACATACACACACAACCACACACACCCACAGACAGAGAGGCAGAAAGGCAACGAGACAGAGGCCAACTGCAAAATTAATTGCTCAACTACGTGCTGGGAGAGATCCACCTCCGCGTCGAGTCGCAAATGTGCAGACGTGCCGGGTGGAGTTTGGGTCAAAAGTGAGCGATTTGTAGACAAAGACCAGCCAAAGAGCTACTAAAACAGAAGGCAGCAGTCGCCATACTCGGACCTCGTACTTGTTGGCCTGTAGTAGCACGCCCCTGTCGGCAGCTTAACCCCCCAGTGACCCACATAAGTTAGCGACTGCACAAATTGCGCAGATTGCAAGCAGTGTTGTAAAGTGAGGGAAGCCGAATTCCTCCACACTTAAGTATTGAAATGCTAAAGAAACATTAAATTTTTATTTAAATATATTTTTTTCTATATTTTGCTATTAACAATATTTTGGCTTCTTTATCAAAGGTTAGGCACTGAATAAAAAATTTTACAAAAATAATCCCAATGGTTTAGAAAGTATTTACGAAACTGCTTGAAAAAGGCCGCCATTACGTTCCGCCATTTCTTAGACTCCAGATAAATATTATAAAATTATCTTTAAAATGTTTTGTCAATACTTGGAAAATAAATAAAATACGTTGAAATTACAAGTTTACCAAAAATTTCTTAATTTCTTAATTTCTTGAAAACATATTTTTTAAAACAACATAAATGCTGTGCAAAAAAAGAAAACATTTTATATTATAAGCTGTAAATTAAAAATTTAAATAAATTTATTCAATGGATCTTTTGATTAGATAAAGGCGTTTATAGCGTCCGTAGACTTCCGTGAGGAGCAGCATGTGAATGCCGTAGATGAGCACACAGACCACACAGCAGTCGTTGAGAACGAGCAGCAGCAGTCCACCCAGGTAGACGCAGAGAACCAGAGTTAGAACTGCAAAAAGCAACTGCAGCTGGCAGAGCCAACGCCTCTCAAAGAAGGCTAGAGTGGGAAATAGAATAAAAGAATAATAAATGGAACTGTGGCTCGCATTTGCAGGCACTCACAGGACGCAAGGAGCAGCGTATAGAAGGCTATGCCAATGGAGCCATTGGAGGGATGCAAGTGAGTTGAGTTGGCATCAAATACAAGCCG
Source organism: Drosophila arizonae (assembly GCF_054131065.1). Classification (NCBI taxonomy): domain Eukaryota; kingdom Metazoa; phylum Arthropoda; class Insecta; order Diptera; family Drosophilidae; genus Drosophila; species Drosophila arizonae. Next base: position 22,983,677 of record NC_142925.1, on the reverse strand, counting down.
CGTCAAGCCGAAGCCACGACCAAAGCTGGAAGAGGATGAAGTCAGAACTAGCCAGAAGCTTCCTTTAAGGGCACTCACTCGGACTTGAAGACCGCTGTGCAGCTCACTTGCTCGGCCAAGTCGCACATGGCCTTGTAGTTGGCATCGTGGTCCAGCTGGATCTTCACATATAGCGTATATACTGAGATGAGCAGACCGCACAGGCACAGAACACGCAGGCGGAACTTGGTGGGCGTGGCAGTTGATAATAACTGCGACGTGGAGCTCGATTTGCTGGCGCACATGCTCAGGCAGGCAAGGATAATGAATGCAACTCCTAACAGCAAGCAAGCCAGGGAAAACTGTTGCTGCACAGAGTTGCCAAGCTCTGCGAGAGAGACGGAGGGTAGGCATCGACTGAAACAGTTAGGAAAATATGAGGGGAATCTCAGCATGAACTGAAGGCCTGGCAACTCTGCTGGCAGCTGCGCAGTTCGACCTGAGCTGGGCCAAGACGCAAATTAACTTAGCTTTACTATTTATAGCTGCATAAATTAGATTTTCAACCCCAACTGCAAAGGTAACACAATCTAACAGGTGCTGACTGAGAGACAACAGGTGGTAAAAGTGATTGAAGTAAACCAATTTAAGATTTAAGATGAGCTCGTGCAAGAATTTCACAGAAGTTGACACTAGAGAAACAGATGGCTGTATATAAAATTGAAATTGAGTAAAGAAAATTGTAGGAGCCAAACTACCTAAGGTAGAAGATCCAAAATCCAAAAATTAAGACGTCGAATGCTACAAACATGTATATATATTATATGATGATTGGAAATCATATTCAATAAGATAGCTATATTTTCAATCATAATTTCAATCTACATTTTCATTTATTCCAGTTTCAATTCCAGCAACAAACAACTAATAATAGTTAAATAATCAGTTTCCTAAGCCTTCATTAACCCAGAAATTATTAAAACTGCATCAAAGTTTTCCCATGCGATTAGGTCTGTAGACTTTTCCTCTCCCTCTCCCTCTTTGTGTCTCTTTAGACTGCTCCAAGACTAACTGTAATACTTAGTCGTTTGATGCCGACACTCGACTTTCCGTAACGCTCCATTGCATGCATATCAAATTAGCGTCAGGGCGACATATCCCAGACTTAAGAAAAAAAAAAAAAAAAAAAAAAAAAAACAGCTTGCAAACAGCTGAAGACAAAATGCATTAGACATGAGCTCATCTTGTAGTTTGTTTTTATATATTTTTCATCTTATTTTCCATGTGCTTTTCACGACAAAATCTTGTCCAAGTCGCGCATGTCCCTTTTTAATTTATAGCCTCACGAGTTTGAATTTATGTGCAGGGGAGATGCCAACTGCACAAGATGATGTTTAAATTGAAGTTGAAGCCAAGTCAGTTTAAGCAATAGCTTAAATAATTTAGCAAGCCGTACTATTGAGGTTGTAGAAGGAGAAGAAGAATTGACAGATAATTTCCAATGGCCTGAACTCAAATTCTTTTCAAATAGATAAATACTTAATAATATAATATAATATAAATAAATATGTAAATAAAAAATACAAAAATAAATAAATAAATACTTAAACCCCTAAGCGGGTTTTGATAGACCTGATAAAAATTCATTTTAATTAAAAAAAAAAAATTGCTTTTTAACATGGAACGGAAACTTATAATTACAATTCTTAAAAATACACACAATTGTAATAATATATATGCACAATTATAAGTAGTAATTTTAGGTAGGAATGCAACAATTTTAAATTGAAATCAAATCACTAAAAGGGAAAGTGGAACGGATCCTAAGAAAGAAATCTGCTAGATCATTACAATTCGAGCCCAGAATTTATATTTACATAATCAGTAATTTATTGACTAAAGAAAATTGCAGCTGCAGTTTATCTATTTTATGAGACTTTGATTTATTTCTTAAATTGCCAAATGTCCTTTAGTATATTATAGTATTTAAATAAATGCTTAATAGAATTCTACCCACAGCAAATGCAAATCTAGATCTAGATCTCTGCACAAAGTGGCTTGAACTTCGATCGCCGACTTTCAATCCAAGCGAAACTGTTGACAGAACTCAAAGAACTGCTGCTGTAAGCAAGCCAGAACCTTAGCACATGTTATAATTGCATATAATCATGCTTTGCTATTTTTCAAAGTGGGATGCCAACAAATGATTTCTGATGCTACCTTGCCGCTCGCTTTGAGCAGGGCCAAGTGTAGCGCCCGCTGGCAAAGTGAAGTGTTCAATTTGTGCGCAACCTTGGCGCGGGCGAGTGACACAAGCACAACAGTCACCGACAACAAAACACAGCAGGCAACAGCAACAACAACACGGCACGTAGCACCCTTTGACAGCTGTCAGTTAGATTTAGGCCACAGTTGGTTGGCCAAATGAAATGTGGCCCAAATATGGAGCAAAAGCGCTTAAAGTTTGCCAGTTTATTCAACTTTACACTTCAAATCGAGAATTGCGTTTAGAAGGGCTAATGCCGATGCTAATGCTAATGCTAATGCTGATGCTGATGCGGTTTCTGCAGCTGCAAAGATGTGCGCCACGTGCGATGCTGCGAACTGTCAAGCTCTTCTGCGCAGATCCGCATTCAAAAAGTGGTTGTTGTTGTTGTTGTTGTTGTAATTGTTGGCGCTGCAACTGTCATTGTTGTTGTACTGTTGTTGTTATGAATCTTTGAAGTGCACAAACAAAAGCGCCTCAAGTGCAGCTGACGACAGCAGCAGCGACAGTAAGAAGTAGGAGAGCTTCTATAGGGTATGATCGACTATATGGGCACTTGGCAATGAGTGAAATCTTCTTTGAGCTCCTAACGCTTCCATATAAACGAGAGCACTTAACAATTAGTTCAACTGCATGTTTAATGAACTTTTAAATTTATTGAACCGATAAAGCTTTAATCGATTACTCTATATTCACCAAGTCATTGTTTCAAAAGTGGATTTTTTCCTACTAATTTAAACTAAATAGATTACATTTTGAATTGAATTTGGAACTTACATAGTTGCTGAATAAAATAGGGGAAAAATTATCGGCTTTGATTCTTGTATTTCCCCAATATATACGCAAGTATCTATCTATCTATATATATGTATATCTATATATCTATTCATGTAGCTGACTGCAGTTGATAATATTTATAATGGAGAAAATATACAAGTAGTTGTAGCTCTTAAAGTCTGTGAATTCTGCTTTAAAAACGAAGATTTACCATTTTATTGGCAACAAATTTAAAAGCTTAAGAAAATAAGTAAACCTATCGCTGATGAATCCTTTTAAGGAAGATTTTCATAGTAACAAAAGTCTCACTAAGAACCCGTGCAAGACGACTTCCACATGTATATAAAACCAATATACCCGTTTCACTCCCTTTCAATGGGCATATTTCAATATTAGATGCTGCAGTCGCGGATTGTGTGGATGTTGAAGGTAAATGCGTTGTCTCAAGATTCGCATTCGCATTCGCATTTCAGTTTGTCGCCCGCTGCACGTGTGCCCAAAAAAAAGGAAGTTAAGGTTGCAACAACCACAACAACAACCACAACAACAACAGAGACAACTGTGTTGTAATGTGGCAAGCGCCTCATTTGTATGCGTCACTGGCTTAATAAATTCCCAATTAATTAGAATCAAAATCTTCATCGTTATATAATGCTAATGAAGCGCCGCACAATGGAGCAGAATTTGTGGAATTATCAATATATGGATATACACTAAATAAATATACCCCAATTTGGTGACTGTGACTCAAAACGTTTCTGGGCTCAAAGAGAGAGGAAATATTGAGGTTAGCTTCGCTTATTCAATATAAATAAATATTTATACCGTTAACTATATCCATTCGCAATAAAGTTTATTTATTTATTTGATGTTCCCAATTATTTATACTATTTATTTATTTAGTATATTGTAAATATTTATACTCTTAATGCTTGTTAATCTCTCTATGCACTACCCCTATATCATTTAAAATATCGGAATGACTAGATTCAATGCATGTAAAATATTATACCCGAATCAAAGAGAGAAAAGTATAAGCCTAAATCGAAATGATATTGCATTTTTTTCAAATTTTGGTAGCCTAGTTTTACTGGTGAAAATTCTTCAGGTAGACACAAAATTTTATGGGCTAAAGACAACAAAGAGGCAATTTGATCCTGTTGGTGAATTTGATCTATTAAAGCAGGTTGCTAGTAGCGTATTGTTCTCTAATAAATGTCAAGTTGCCATCCCATGTATCCAACTAAATTTAGAATGGATTTCCTATAAATCAGTTTGTCAAGGACTACTGCAGCAGTCTTCGTCTTCGGCATTTTTATTAGATTTGATAACACGTATAAAATATAGAAATATAATTTAACTAAGTCTGTTCTGTTCTCTCTTATCTTCTGTCTTCTGTCTTTTGTTTGCTCTTCGCTGCTTTCATGGGTTCCCGATAAAATTAGAAACACTTGCGGTGTATGATGCTGGGTCCCATATCATCGTATTCGGACGAATCAATCCACATATTTTGAAAGCTGGAGAGCGAGGCCAAAACGGAGCCGCCCGACCAGACGGCAAAGCAACGTTCCGGATTGGCGGTAATTTTGATGCGCATCGTTGAGGGGGCCATGACTGCAATATCCTCCTGCAGACGCACCTCGATGTTGCGGAACATGGTCGTGCCGCCCGATAGTACAATGTTCGCATACATATCCCGTCGCAGATCCATGTCGCATTTCTGTATCGAATTGTAGACCGCCTCGTGCAGGCCGGGCACCTCCAGGCCCAGCATGTTCGGCTGGAACAGTGCCTCCGGGCAGCGGAAGCGCTCGCTGCCAATGTTGATGGTTGTGCCATCGGGCAGCTCGTAGAACTCATCGAAATCCGACTTATTCTGAGCGCACTGAATCAGCTCCTCGTCGAAATTGCTGGCCACATAGCAGAGCTTCTCCTTGATCTCTCGAACGATTTCGCGCTCTGCACTGGTGCTCATTGTGTGCCCGCGCTCCATCAGCAGCTTGCCCAGGTAGTCGGTCAGGTCTCGTCCGGCCAGATCGAGGCGCATGCAGGCATGGGGTAGGGCGTAGCCTTCGTAGATGGGCACCGTGTGGGTGACTCCGTCACCAGAGTCCACGACTATGCCAATGGTGCGTCCCGTGGCATACAGAGACAACACCGCCTGGATGGCCACATAGAGAGCGGGCACACGGAAAGTCTCAAACATAATTTCGGTCATCTTTTCGCGATTCTTTTTTGGATTCAGCGGCGGTTCGGTCAGCAGCACCGGATGCCCATCCGAGTCGACGCGCAGCTGTTCGAAGGTGTGCTTCCAGATCTTCTCCATGTCTGCCCAATTGGTTACGACGCCGTGCTCGATGGGGTACTTGAGTGTGAGTATGCCACGCTTTCGCACGGCATCGTCTCCGATGATGCAATCATCGATAGCTGAATCGACGATGACGTTCATATGACGGGGTCGTCCCACAATCGATGGGAAGACGACACGGGGGGCGGATTCGTTGGAGAAGCCCGCCTTGCATATACCAGAGCCATTGTCGATGACGATAGCAGATGAGAGGTCATCCGATTGCATATTGGGACTGCCTGCAGATGCGATCAAATGATTTAAAGATTTAAAGACGCAAGTCCTGAAAGAAGAGAAGACCAGTGCCGAAAAACTTACGATGTTTTAAAGATTTGAACAGAATTTGTTGTGCCCGTTCATCAGAAATATCGATTTCAATTTTCGTAGGCATACAAAACTCAGACATATTTTCCTGTGTGTGCCTTCGCACGAGTTTCCCTTGTGTATGGCATATGAATTTCAAATTAAACCGCTCCAAATATTACTACATTGTGCAGCACTGCAAACGGAATCACTGCTTCAATAGCATTCTGCACTGACCAGAGAACACATAGACTAGACATGTAGAACAAATTTTTCTACAGCAGAAAATGTTAAGTTGGTCGACCACTTTACTTCGTATTTGCTCGGCTCGGTCGCTGGAGGTTCGAGCAGTGAAAATATTGGACGACAAAAACAGTGCGCTGTGAGCGCTCAGACGAAATGGTCGTGATTATGTATGAAGCACATCTATGTGCCATTTGTCCTACTCTCTCTCTCTCAGTTCCTCTCTCTCGCTCTCTATGGTCGCTGAAATCATCACTCTCAGCGGCGCACAAAAATTGAAATTTTTGTTCGCGACGATCCGAGCTTTTTCCTTTTGAACGAAGGGTATACCTAAATCATAAAAGCGTTTGTAAGGCTCATGCAAACAAAATGTAGCGTTTCGATGGATATTCGTGGGAAGGGTATGAAAGCGTTGATACGCATAAAGAATATGATTTCGCGACGGGCAAGCACACACACACTTGCAGTCTCTGGAAACATGTGTGAGCATTTGTGGCCTGCGTGCGTAACTCTTGCTGCCTGAGCAAATTGTAATGCCCAAAATTTACCGTTGATTGGCCTTTGAGGGAGCACATACATTTGCATACATATGTGTATGTATGTATGAGATGGGATAATAATTGTCTGGCGATTCAGTAGTTTGTCAATTTTGTATTGTTTGAATTGTAGAGTGACTGCCAAATGAGCCTTTATGACTTAATCAGTAATTTTGGCAGTAAAGATCATTGTGCCACTGGTTGGTTGGTGTTACGGATATCCACTTCACGCAAATGTATATGTACATTACGAAATTACTGATTAAGTCATAAAGGCTCATGCGTATTTCATTTCAAGTTTTTATAGTCCACTAGCCAATATATTGTAAAGCATTTAATAAACATATAAGTGTACCCTGATAAAATTTTTTCGGTTGAAATTTGAATAAAATATTTAATTATAATTATATATATGTATATATATATGATTAGATAAATTAGTATATAAATGTACAATTCAAACAATACAAAATTGACAAACTACTGAATCGCCAGACAATTATTATCCCATCTCATACATACATACACATATGTATGCAAATGTATGTGCTCCCTCAAAGGCCAATCAACGGTAAATTTTGGGCATTACAATTTGCTCAGGCAGCAAGAGTTACGCACGCAGGCCACAAATGCTCACACATGTTTCCAGAGACTGCAAGTGTGTGTGTGCTTGCCCGTCGCGAAATCATATTCTTTATGCGTATCAACGCTTTCATACCCTTCCCACGAATATCCATCGAAACGCTACATTTTGTTTGCATGAGCCTTACAAACGCTTTTATGATTTAGGTATACCCTTCGTTCAAAAGGAAAAAGCTCGGATCGTCGCGAACAAAAATTTCAATTTTTGTGCGCCGCTGAGAGTGATGATTTCAGCGACCATAGAGAGCGAGAGAGAGGAACTGAGAGAGAGAGAGTAGGACAAATGGCACATAGATGTGCTTCATACATAATCACGACCATTTCGTCTGAGCGCTCACAGCGCACTGTTTTTGTCGTCCAATATTTTCACTGCTCGAACCTCCAGCGACCGAGCCGAGCAAATACGAAGTAAAGTGGTCGACCAACTTAACATTTTCTGCTGTAGAAAAATTTGTTCTACATGTCTAGTCTATGTGTTCTCTGGTCAGTGCATTCTGTTAACCGTTGCTGAATACTTTGAACAGACTCAATTGCGGTATTTTGTATTTTTGGTATGTTCTATGTTAATATTTTGTATGTTTTCAGTGCTTGTTATCACACCCCCAGTTGCGGTAAGAAAATTAAGTTTAATTAGCGGTGAGTACTTCATATTCCCATTATGTGATTAAAGTTTACAATATTGGTCTGTATTTCCAGTGGTTTCAGTGCATTTCAACTGCATCGCGGTAAGTAAATTGAGATCTATTCGTGAGCATGCACAGCAGAAACAGCTATGGTATTTTTTAGGAGTTTTTCTGTTGAGTTTTTGTCTGTATTTCGAGTGTGTGCCGCACACTGTCACACTTCATCCCGGTAAGCAAATTAAATAAGGGGTTTATATATAGAAAATTTGTAAAATATATTCCCTAGTTGATATAACAAATCAATCATGTTTCTGGCACGCAACTTCACCAAGGCAGCACGGTAAGTGTTTACAAATCGATTTACTAATTAAGCCGGCGTTGACGCCAAAATGCGATTACATAAATTTTATAGCAACAACAACGAATAACAATGGCGACCTATACAGTTAAAACATATAATATATACGTATATATTTCTAATTATTATCACAGATCTGTCAGCTCTCGAGGCAAACATACGCTGCCAAAGCTGCCTTATGATTATGCCGCACTGGAGCCAATTATTTGCCGTGAGATCATGGAGCTGCATCATCAGAAACATCATCAGACCTATGTGAATAATCTAAATGCTGCCGAGGAACAGCTGGAGGATGCCAAGAGCAAGAGCGACACCACGAAGATTATTCAATTGGCTCCTGCTCTTCGCTTCAATGGCGGTGGCCACATCAATCACACGATCTTCTGGCAGAACCTTTCGCCCGGCAAAACGTCGCCCAGCGACGATCTGAAGAAAGCCATCGAATCGCAATGGAAGAGCTTCGATGAGTTCAAGAAGGAGCTCAGCGCGTTGACCGTTGCTGTGCAGGGCTCTGGCTGGGGCTGGCTGGGCTACAACAAGAAGACGGGAAAGCTGCAGCTGGCTGCGTTGCCCAATCAGGATCCGTTGGAGGCCTCTACTGGATTAATACCTCTGTTCGGCATCGATGTATGGGAGCATGCATATTACTTGCAGTACAAAAATGTGCGTCCCTCGTATGTGGAGGCCATTTGGGATATTGCAAACTGGGAAGACATCTCTTGCCGTTACCAGGAGGCGAAGAAACTATCCTAGATAGAATTATTCATGTCTATATGTTAAATGTATTCAAATGAAAGTCATAGGCTTTCTTGAATGTAGTCAAATCTGTCGGCTAATAAATTGATAACCAACGCCGAAGTCAAATCAAAACAGAAATCGATAGACTTGTATCACCCTGTATCAGCTGTTGTGCGTAGTCGCTTGCCAACACTGAAATGACAATTTCTCAGCTGTTCGCTCTGGGCACAACAAAAACAAACTCGGGCTGTCCATCGCCTGGGTGGGCGGAAAAAGTCATCTAGCGCGGCTTTTCCACGGCTTTCCCACGCTTGCCTGCGCAAGTGCAAATAATTTTCCAGCACGCGTAACACAAATCGCCAAGCGACAGATCCATTTGGCGTGCGTACGGGTTCGGTACGGCTACAGCGGAAAAGTGCAATGCAAATGCGGTGCATGTAAAACAAAGACAAAAAAAAAAAACCAAAAACAAAAATTAATTTTTAATCATGCAAAGACTATAAGCGATACGAAAAACTGTGCAAAACGTCTTCAGTGCAATAAAATTGTGAGAAAAACATAACAATTGCTGTAGGATTGCAATTGCATCTGTCTTCACATTTGGGCGTTGCAATGTGAGTAGCGCGTAAATTGTATTTAAATTAAGTCTCGATGTGTGGCTTTTTGGTATGCTTTGTTGTTAATTTTCTGGTGTGTGTTAGCGGTGACTAATGTAAAAATGTATCCAACGCATTTCGTTTGAAAAATCAATATTCCAGCCCAGGACAGTAACAGCGTCCTGTCATGCGCGAATGCACACATACACACGCACACACACATACGCACTGTTAGAGTCTACTGTTGTCCTGTTGCTGTTGTTGCCAGCTGTTGGCCTTCCTGTCTTGTCTCTGAATCCCTGCTAAAAATAAACCACATTAGAGCATATGGTGCAACCTGTCATCAGCCACAGACAGAGGCTAACAGGCGTTTCTGCAATTTCGTATTTCTCGTTGCCTGCCGCCAGGCGCTGCCCACGCTTAACAGTTGTTGTTGCTGTTAATGTAGGTTTTATTGTTGTTGTTATTTGCGTTATCAGATTGCAAACTGACCGCGAGTCCCGTTAACTGACGTCAACGCAATTGAGTTTTAATGGCTTGTCTGGTTGCTTCGCTCTTCATGAGCTCTATCTGTTTGTTAGAAATTCATATTTATAACTCTCATGAATTTTATTTATTTCATAATATTGTTCTCGTATAAGCGCTATATATTTGAATTTAATTTGAATTTTCTGATTTTCATTGTTCTTTACAAATTATAAAAATTATAAAAGTTCTATATAGTATTTTATTATATTAAATAATTCACACATATAATATTCAAAGATCCATCAAATTCTTTACAAATATTTGATTACATTTTGAACTAAATAATAATATAATATTGATTAGCATTACTTGTTAATATATTAAAAACAGTTATAATTAAAAGTAATACGAATTTTATTCTTTTTTATTTATTTTATATGCATATTCAATTCGATTTTTTCTTATGGAGTTTGTATTATCATAGGTCATTTACAGACCAAGCAATTCGAAGATTAATTATAATTCTATACATCACAATATCTCTGGTCTATACTATATAAAAAATATAGTATAGACCACACAATGTCCTTCATATAGAATTCGGTTTTTTAATGTTTTTTCTTTGTACTATTTTTTTTTTTACTAATTTCATTTTTAGAAGTTAAGAAATTGTATAGTACTGGATAGAGTGTAGAATTAAAATAATTAGATGTTCCAAAATCGTTAGGCTGTCTAAATTTGAGAATGAACTTACGAATGATTACCAATTTTAGATAAGGTTGGCTATTGTTTAATTTGCAAAAGTAAATATCTTTTACAGTTTCACAGGTTTTTACTTAAGTTTCAATTGCTGAGACATATTTAAAAAAATTGCAATTATATGTTAAATTAATCTATATATTTATATTAAAAATCTTTTATGCGACGAAAGTTGGAAGTATTGCCCTCAAAAGCAAAATGCACAATGAGTTCTAGGAAATTTGTACACCAATGCATTTAAGTTCCTAAAAATTTAAGGAGTATTTTTTTCTTATTATTATATTTAATCTCCCTCCACAGACCTTTCTTATGAATTTGGCAATTTTTAGGTTTTAACAAAGTAGCTTGACCCCAATACCCTTTTATTAAAACGTAATTAACAACTAGCTTCACAGCTATCTAATAAGCCATAAACCCTATGATTATGCACATACCGACAATAATAACAAATAATAATAATTAAAACTAATATCGCTTATTAGTATTTGGTTGATATTGTGAAAGCCCTGATTGCGCAGAACCTCTGACCTTTTCAGCCCTCAAGTTGCTATTGGCCCACTTGTGTGTTTCTGTGTGTGTTTGTCCATGTTAATGCTCAGGTCCTAGCGATGTCCACAACCATGTTTCCGTTACCCTGTCCTGTTGTCCACACGATGAGTGGGCGTTCCATGTTTCCATATGCGCATCAGCTGCCAGTGCAAACAATTCTCTGTGTGCGTCATGAAGGCAGTTCCTGAACGTGGGCGAAACTATGGCAAATAATTTAAAGACTTGCCTCGAGCTTTAAGCATAGTTGAGAGCGCTTCAGCAAGTTCGAGAAGACTGTAAGGAAGATTAAACATTACTATATTTTCCTCGGAATTATGTGTGCAATGAATAATTCTTGTTGGATTGGATTGACGAGCTCAGTGCTTAATTAATAATAAATTAAATTCGAATTAAGGAATTTGTTTTATTTTATTCACTTGTTTAGCTAGTTCAGGCGTCTCAGTATGTTTTATATTATTCGCTTGTTTATTAATAATTAATATTAAGCAGTTAAGCAGTACACAACATCTATATATATATTTTTTTCCTAATAATTTATAAATTTTTAAGTATTTGAATGTTTTTCTTTCATGAAGTACTCGAAAGTTTGTTATTCATGATCTTTAAAAAACAACTTTCGAATGCTCCAACTTCTGCAATTTAATAGAAATTATTATGTTCTTTAAGTTTATAGTAACGCAAAAAATAGACCATTCGATCAGTATTTCTAGATATTCAGACTTTTGCACTCGTTTCTCTTACATTTTTTTTTTTAATTTTAAGCTTATTCATATACTAAATTTTGGCTTTTTTTAATGGCCCTTACTGGAAGTAGTTAAGCCTTGCCACATGTTTCCCTTTTGCTTTCCACAGGCGCAGCATAAAGTGCTTTTCCAAACGCATGAATAAATAAAAACTCACTTAAAACAAGCAGCAAAAAAAATCACAAAGGAATGCAAAGCGTTTTATAACACACCGAACTGTGTTTGCCGTAATGATGTTAATAATTCAAGTACTTCTTTTGCAACATCGGTTGGCAAGGCAAAATTCATGTGTTTACGTTCTTTTATACCCCCATTTTTTGTTGCCTTAAATTGTCAAGCTTAATGAGTAGCTTGTGGTAGTCCACGCCACACTTGCGGTATAGGGTAAAATTATAGCTGGCAAGCAATAAACATAAATTTCCGCTAAAAATATAATAAAAAAGTTGGGGCTGCAAAAAGGAAAAAAGAAATTAAAATCAAAAAAGGAAGCATAAAGTGAGAAGTCGCGACCACACGCAGTTGCACTGGGGAGTCGGTGGCTCACCTGCTTTACCTGGCAGTTTTTGCAGCCGCAGGACCGTAAAATGGCTTCCTGGCGGAAATTTTTTGCTCCACTCTTTGTTTTAAATATTGGACAATTGTATTAGCCCCCACGACCACAGGGTGGTTCTTTAAGTACTCACGACTTTATGACTGTTCACACAGTGAAAGGGGTATATTAGCTTTGACTACCATTTGATGGTGACAATTTTTGATTCAATATTCGAGTATAATAAGTAACTTCTTCACTTATCAGAAATACAGTTCAGTGACTAAGGAAAACCTAAAGAAGTTTTGATAGTACAATTCTTAGCTGCGAGCTTATCATAAACTAAAGTAAACTAGTCATAAACTATTTGTTTTATTAGACGCTTTATTCTGTTCTATTGCGTTCTATTGACTATCTAATTATAACTTATTGTTATCAAATAGAGTTCAAGATTAAAAAAAAAAAAAACAAAAAAAACGCACAACATTACAACATTAACATTAGCAATTTAAGCAAAAGTTAAAGTTTTCTATTTCAGTAGTACATTAACCTACTAGAAATATGCCTTCATCTACTCAAATGATTTTTCTATAGAGCGCAAGAAATGCTTTTAAATATGTATACAAACTTTTGCCACGCGAAATGAACTCAGGAAATATAATAATTTTTAAGATCAGATAACTTTCAATATTGAATGAGTATTTGGCAGTCTGCTATAGTCGATCCCAATTCTTCCCTCTTTTTTTCGGCTTTCTTGTCGCATGATTTATATGGGCGCACTTTTAAGTGTTCCCACCTTTCAGAAGTTGGCAAATTTTGGTTGGTGTTGCACTGAAATTGCAGTTGCCAATGCAGCAGCAGCCGCAAGCCAAGTGTTGCCACTAGTGCAGTTTGTGGCAATTGAACGTAGGGGCGTGGTCGGCTCTTAGTCACCTACAGAGAACTATGCGGATAGCAGCAACTAGCGACACGCACGGCAATAACTGTGCTTACGAATACATGTGTATATGTATATGTATGTATGTATATCAGCGGCGACAATGCGGCACCGAAAGTTACAACATTCCAGGCAAATCAGACATTAGGGGTATTCGTGTTGAAAGCAAGAAACAAAATTCTTTATCAGACCTTGAAATTGTTAGCTGATTATGAAAAGCAAAACAATGAAAGTATGTAGAAAAACGAAAATTAATATAATTTAAATTGTATTCAACTGATCAATAAGACAAGATGTTAGTTAGTCAGGAAAATCTTACTTAGGTATATATATATTTTTTTACAACCCACAATTCATTTAAATTATTCAGCAACATTCCGAAATAATAAAGTATATGATATATCTTATACATGTAACTTCCTTAAAAACTAACATAGGAAATAACTCTACACACTACACGACGCCACATAAAGCCTATTTTTTTTTTAAATATATTTATTACTTAAATATTTGTAATCTATTTTTATAATTTCTGCAAATTTGCATATCGAGAATCTGTCTAAAATGAATTTTTTTATAGTCGAACTTGAAGCTGTAAATGGGTTTTACTTTGTGTATTCGCTAGACTACAGTGGCTTGTTTGCCACATAAAAGGCGAGTGGTGAAGACTGAAGAGTGGATGGCAGTGGGGCAGGCTGGTTAGTTGTTTAGTTGGTTCCATTGGTGGGGCAGGAAACGAGCGCGTGCCGTCGAAAAGGATGATTCACCAAGTTTGACTGCTGCTCCTGCTGACTTGGTAGGTGCCAGTTCAAGCAGCAATTGTAACAACAACGACCATACACACACAAATACACATACACACACAAGCAATAAAGCAATATATACTTGCCCAACAAACTTGGCACGAACATGCGCTGTGTTTTGTTGTGTGTGTGTGTGTGTCTGTGTCTGTGCTTGGAGGACTCTTTGCATGAGTCATCCGCTTTTTGCTATACGAACTTCGAACTGTGAACTGTGCTGTGCCAAGTGTATGTGTGTGTCTCACAGTATGTGTGTGTGTGTGTATGTGTCTGTGTGTGTATATATTTCTTTTGCGTGGGCTTGCGTTAATTTAAATAAGAAAATCGCATTTGTTTTATGTAGCAGACTTAATGGACGACACAGACGTCGCCATTGCCACTTGCTGTGTCTATATATACTCTTTTACATATATATGTATGTATATCCGGTCTCTAAATTTGTATTTATAATTCTGATTTTAGCTTAATTAAGTGCTGCCTGCACACACTTCACATTAAGTGAATGGCCTGTGAGCCTCAAATTAAAAACGAAATTCAATTGTGAAAACGCCTTCAGCTGTACTTCATAATTTGCCAGACTCGTTATAAAGGATGTCCATGGAAAATTGGGTTGACGGGGTATATTGAAGCAATGTACAGCTGAGCAAAATGTGGAAGTATCTGGAAGGTTACTTGGATAAACATATATTTATACTATTAGTATATCAGCTCAAATTTCTGCTGATCCCATCAAGTTAAATAAAATTCAGTAGAGACAGGAAATCTTAATTACTTCACATATTTTCTTATTTCCCATTGTTTTGTATAATTGATGAAAATATATTTATATAAATTACTTCTTACTCGTGTATTCTAGTAGCTCGCAATATGAAATTTATTCAACAAATTTTCATACAGTATATTTTTGGTTTCTCAGCTTATCCCAGTAAAACGCAAAGAAAATCATGTTATGAAAAGTGCGTTAACTTCTAAGTTCATCAGCTCCAACCTTGTACAGGGTATCGCTTCCAATCATCTACTCCCCCGCTTCCAAGCTCTTCAAGTGCGCCGTATGACTGGTTTAAAGTCTGCGAACTGTCAGCCAGGATGATGCCACAAAAATGAATCTGTCGCATGCCCTGCATACCCATTCATCCAGTCCATGAACTGTCATTGACATTGACGCACAGGGCGTACCCCCTTTGGTGTGCCCCCGGTCGAGCATTGCGAATGTGCTTCCAAGTCCACAGCCGCGAACTCCGAAAAAGAATGATATATACGTCAACGACCCACCCACGTGCGTAACCCAACCCGACTGCTATGAAATTTCGTTCGATATTATTTGGGTTTGTTCGCGTGCTGCAGTTTTTACTGCGCAGCAAATAAAATTTCCACCTTGCCGTCAACTTATCCCGCTCCACATGCTCGCCACGCTCACGCACGCATAATCCTGGGATGTACGGAGCTCAGTTTTTCAGTGCGTAGGCGTCGCGAATTTTCCACTGCGTTGTGGCGGACATTTTGCGGCGTAAAAAATGCAAAGCATTTTTAAAACATTATCTGCGGCGACTTGTCTTTGTTTCTAGATTCATTGAAAGTTCTCAAATAATGCCCCTTCTTTTTTCATGGATTTTATATAAGGGTTTTTATAAAACAGTTTTTCAAATGTTTAGTTTTGAATCACATTTTTGGTTAGGTATTTGTTCCTACTTTTGTTTTATAGGCAAACACTTGCATTTGTACTGGAGGTATCATGAAAAAGAAAAAGGTTACCTGAATAAAGAAAATCCTACAGATAATAAGGTAAAAAATACTCCTCTTCAGTCTAGTGCACAAATCGTTTATAAAACGCGTAGCTTAAAATTTATTTCAATTTTAAATAGGCTTGAAGCAAAGCAAAACAAATAATTAAGATAGTATTTTTAACGAAATATTAGAACGTTTAATCTCCCTATTTTATAAATTAAAATATTTTATATAATAAAAATAAGTTAATTATGCAAATAGGAAAGATTTTAGCAAAGCAAGCTCTTGAGGAATATATATGATAACTTATAGTGTACTCTTATCTGAAGCAGGAATAATATAGACAAATTAAATAAATGAATTCAAATCTCTGTGTTTTTGATTTTGGTACTTGAAGCTCATCTTATCTGAAAACTTCAGTATAAAAATCCACTTTAATAAATTAAATGAATTTATCAATAATATTGTTCACTCTTCCTGAACAATTACTTAGGTATCTATATATTTATATATATTAAAAACCATATATTATATATTATAAACCATGTTTTGAAAATTGGTGATTGATTATGAACAATAGGTTACATCTCAAAAACATTTTTCCAGACTTTTCTATATGCCAAAAGCTTATTTATTATTTGTTTGTTTTTTAGGTATAAGTAAATTCCATTTAAATATATGTATTTGAAAGTTCTTTAGTACATATCAAAGAAGACCTTAATATGATATTCGAATATAATAAAAGTCATAACATTTGAATATGCGAAATATCCCAACTGCTCTGCTAACCAGCTGTTCAGGCTTCCTTTTAGCCCCAGTCCACTGTACACAGTGGCTGCTGTAGTAGACTTTTATGTCGGCATTAACCATTAATTCAATCTTTATCTTTATTGGCCAAAAATTCAATGTCAAAGCTATTACTAAGGAAACAATGGGAGACTAGCATAAAAAGCTCATCGGCGACTCGTGCTGAGAAATCAATAGAAATTTTCTATTTTACGTCACAAGATTTCAGCTTGTCCATTAACTGCACACAGTGGCGGCCATTAAAGGTGTCTCTGTGTCCTCCGCCTGATGGGGGCTGTGTGGCCCCCATGCTTAACAGCTTAAAGCCTAAATGAAATTCATTATGCGCCACTTTTGTGACAGGCAATGCGTTTTGTTATTATTGCGCTGTCGCACTTGATGAAATTCTTAACATTGCCAACATAGTCGGGCCAGAGCGAAACGAGGACTGGGCCATAGAGCTGTTCGCTCTAGTTCAATTTAGTGAACCAGTTCAGTTCATTGGAAAGTTGTAAACTATTTTTAGCCAGGCTGCTTCAGTTTATAAATATAGTAACTGAGTTAGTTATTAATAGTACCATTCGATGAGATATTTATTGGTATATAATTCGATTAACCCATATGTTTCGCTTATCAGTAAACAAGTTTCGCCGCTCAAATGAACTTTGGTGAACTATATGGCACTGCTCTGCGCTGCTCTGCTCTGCTGTACACTCTCGGTTGGCGCCTGCGCCTTGGCCAAGGGCTGTAGAAGCTGAATTTGGCAGAGCTCGTTTGCCTGGCAGCTCGTCAGCTCACTGCGTCGTCTAACCCCAACGGTTGCAGTTCACGTTTGGTCCGAAGTTCGCGGCGCGCGTTTATTGGCCCACGCCTCGATTGGCCATCGATTTTGTGCAAAAGCAAACCACAAAAGGTTGTTCGTGGCAACAAATTGTGTTAAAAGTTTAAACAACAAAATATAAATAACAAAATACAACTGATTAAAATTCCAATAAAATACTTGAAAGTTTTGACTGCTTCTTGGCAAATGAAATAAACCCGAGCTCTTGAGCTGTGTGAAAATTTTCGCTGTTATACAGAAGAAAGCCCCGTACATACATATATAATACACCTATATACATATGGGTATATATTCACATATATATGTATATGTATATGTATATACATATATCCGAAAGCCTTACGAAAGTTACGAAAATTGATACGCGAATGTGCGCATTTGGTTATTTATTGTTTTTTGCTTTATTGCTAACAACAATTTTGGTGCTATCGATCATATTTGCCACGTCCTCGAAGCGTTCTATGATGGATAGTTTTATATTAGTTTTCAATTACACACAAGATGAGCAGCAGCAGCAGCAGCAGCAACAACAACAACTACATCAGGAGGAGGACTTACAACAGCAACAACAACATCAGCAGCAACAATTTATCTACAAGCCGAAATTATTTTGAGTTTTATGTCCTGTTTTTTCTATTCCCGTTACAATTGGTAATTGCTTCAAAAATATCTACGAAAATATTTTGCAAAATTCCCATCGATTCGCCAAAGAAACATTTCAAAATTCGAACTTCTACCAAAATCATTTGACATTATTTGCTTTTATGTAATATTATGATTTTGCTTAAGATTTTTGTTCTCATATTTTGCGTATTTATTTTTCTACACTAGCCCCGACTTGAATATGCCAGGCATTAGTTTCGTGTAGAGTTTTATGTTGTGTAGAGTTGTGGCTGTTCGCCATGGCGAAGGCAACATGAAAATTTATTAATAAAGGTCAAGACGACCCAGGCGAAGGATATGCTCGAGCAGAACTTCAAGTGTGTGGCGGTGTGTGTGAGTGTGTATGTATATATATATGTGTGTGTGTGACCATGGTGTTTGAAACCATAAAAAAGCTAAAACATGACGCACCGTCAAATGTGAAGGATAAACCAGGAGCTAGCTAAAGTTAAAAAAAGAAAAAACTTAAAGAATAATACAATCTTTATTTTTTGCTGAAAGTAGCTATGCAAATAATAAAATAAAATATATATATTTATTTAAATGTGAAGGATAAACCAGGAGCAAGTTAAAATTGAAAAAAGAAACTTCAAGAAATACATATATATTCTATGTTATTTTTGCTGAAAATATGCAGGCAGGATTAAATACAAAATATATATATATATATTTAGATAGGGCTATTTGAGGTTTTAAGATTTGTTTCGCATTATCTTTGATTTTATAATTATGATTTATTCTATGCAGCACATTCAAATCGCGTCAGCATAACAGCATAAAGAATTATAAACATTCCACAAATATTTTGCCAATGCACTCGCTCTCGCTCTCACTCACACTGACTTTCACTCACTCGCGCTCTCTCGCCGTCTTGCTTTCTGTCTCTCGCGTCTGCGCAATGCTCTCTTTGTAGACTTTTTGCAGACTTGAAGCGCAGGCTGTTGCATTTTTGTTTGAACAAAAATATAAACAAAAGTCTTGGCGCCAGGTAAACAGAGAGAAGCCCCAAGAGAAAGAGAGAAAGTGAGAGGCAGAGATTCAGAGAGAGCGAGAGCAACTTTGAGCAGTAAAATTATCGCAGCTGCGCAGAAAGTCTCGTACGCGCTTCTAGGCTAACTCATTGGAAATGTTTAATGTTTTCCCTTCGTGTCCTGTGTCACAATATTCTAGGACTCCACTGTACGCGAGTTAAAGAATTTCGTTGGTCGTGAGAAAAACTGTGCGGCATTCAACATTGAAAATGTGCGCTAAATAAAACTGATAAAAAATAATAAAAGAAAAACTGAAAATACGTCAAAATTTATTACAATAATTCTCAATAATACAAATTGTAATAAACAAGTTAATTAAACCAACAAAATTGGTCATAATATGATCAAGTCAAAGGACTTTGCCTAAGACAAAATTCAAGTGCAAGCCTGCTTTTAGTTTGGCTTTAATCCAGAGTAAAGGTAAACACTACTAGACTAACAATTTTATTAAGAGTATTGACATATATTTAACTTTATATATATTTTTATGACAAGTTTGTTTTGCAACTGAATTTTTTAACTTGGGGTGTGAGCGCGTCTTTTCTTTCTTTTCGCTGATGACTCATTCGAGTGTCCAATACTCGGCTGCGCTTTTATTGGAAGTGTGGATTGTGGAATTTTTTCTAGTATGTACTCGTGTGTGTGTGTGTGTATGTGTATGTGCGGGGTGCGAGGCAGCATAACTATAAGTCAGCAGGGTAGCAGGTTAGACAAAACTATTTACATAAATTCGTAAAAGCAGGAAATGGAAGAAAATGGGAAATTGCCTGAGCACAAGGAATTGAAAATACGCAAATGCAATGAAATCGTAAAAGAAAATGTATATCTCAAATAATTTATTACGAGTTTAAAAAACAAAGTTTTTTAAGGTGACCATTTCACAGTCAATTATATCAATATTTAAAATTAATATTCACCATTTAAAGAACTTTCTTGAACTAAATATTTATAAGTTATAGGGATTACGAAAGATCAAGAATAATCGCTTGTTAGTTTCTAGAATTTTATTCAAAATCTATTTGCGAGATTTAACAATAATTATTTTTAAATCTCTTGAGCGATAAATATATATATTTAATACATTAATTAATATTCTTCCCTTCAACAATTTATTTTATTTTGGGTCAGACTATTTTGGATAAAGGTTAAATAAATAAATTTAATCTAAATATGTTGTTAATTTTACCCATAGTAAAGGAAGTCTTCATTGGAGTTGAATAAAAAGTAGTAAGAAGGGTGAATAAAAATGAATTTTATAGACTCATTTATAAAACTAAGAGTCGTGTAATTACTAACATTCTTGTACAAATATATGGTATTTAGGGTGACCGTACCATGTATTCCTTAGGCATGTCTTTCAATATGGATATAAATAATGAGCATTTTCAAATCCGTCCAGACAGAAAACAGTTAACTAAATTTCCATTAAAAGTCCACAAACATTTATTTGCCTACTTTCTAGCTCTAAGCGTGGAATAGTTTTTATAGTTCCAAATAAAAAGCTTTTGTAATTATATGTCATCAAATAGTAGGTCCTGGAGTGCGATTACCGTTCGCCTGTGCAACATGCCACATGCTGCTTGTTGGGTATCAACTGCTTCGTCCCTCTGCAATCATATAAATTTGATTCAAGCCCCCAGCGATTTGCATGAGTCACAGGACACACAGACACAATGTACAATACACACATACACACTACACAGACGCACACACATACACACAGAAAGGCACACCCACCAACACAGTTGGGTCAATTATAAAATGACGCTGCGGCTTGTGCTTTATTTATGGGCCAATTGCCGGGCTCGCATAACGTAACGTTTGCCAAGAACTAACCCCATTCCTTTGGATACTTCTTCCACTCCAGTTAACCGCAACCTAAGACAAGCCAAGCAGCCAAGATGTCGTCGGTTAAGGTGGCGGTGCGAGTGCGCCCGTTCAACTCGCGAGAGATCGCACGGGAGTCCAAGTGCATCATTGAGATGAGTGGGGCTACAACGGGTAAGGCAGCTAGGGTAGAATTAAGAGATAAATCGAATCATAAACCTATCCTATACTTTTCTTACAGCCATTACCAATCCGAAGGTGCCACCAAACACGAGCGAGTCCGTCAAGCGCTTCAACTTTGACTACTCCTACTGGTCGCATGATGTAAGACTCGCCATAGGCTTTCCTCGATTACGCATAAATAATCTCACTCCATTTCTAGCCACGCGATGCGGATTTCTCCACACAAGCGATGGTCTACAAGGACATTGGAGAGGAGATGCTGCAGCATTCCTTTGACGGCTATAATGTCTGCATCTTTGCCTACGGACAGACAGGTGCTGGTAAATCCTACACCATGATGGGTCGGCAGGAGGAGCAGCAGGAGGGCATTATACCAATGATATGCAAGGATCTCTTCGGTCGCATCCAGGAGACCGAAACCGATGACCTCAAATATTCCGTAGAGGTCTCCTACATGGAAATCTATTGCGAGCGCGTGCGGGACTTGCTAAACCCGAAAAACAAAGGCAATTTGCGTGTTCGAGAGCATCCGCTGTTGGGTCCCTATGTGGAGGACCTGTCCAAGTTGGCTGTCACCGACTACCAGGACATACACGATCTCATCGATGAGGGCAACAAGGCGCGGTAGGTGTTGACGAATGGGATTGCTTAGCCAGTTTGCCTTATTGGTTCTCTGTTCAATCCTTAGCACTGTGGCCGCTACCAACATGAACGAGACGAGCTCCCGCTCGCATGCAGTGTTTACCATTTTCTTTACACAGCGTCGCCATGACACCATGACCGACTTGGTCACTGAAAAAGTCTCCAAGATAAGTTTGGTGGACTTGGCTGGCTCGGAGCGTGCTGATTCCACAGGTGCTAAGGGCACTCGCTTGAAGGAGGGCGCCAACATCAACAAGTCCTTGACAACCCTAGGCAAAGTCATATCCGCATTGGCGGAGGTGGTAAGCATTCTGATTTGCATCTCTTTAAGGGAAATTTTCTAATTGCTTGTATTTTCCCTTACCTTGTTCAATGGACAGTCTGTAAGTATTTGAGTAAGCGTTTACTATTGAACTGCTCTAATTGTTACTTAAATTAGGTATCCAAGAAAAAGAACTCGAAGAAGGCAGACTTCATACCTTATCGCGACTCAGCTCTGACCTGGTTGCTGCGCGAGAATCTGGGCGGCAACTCTAAGACAGCCATGATAGCTGCCATATCGCCAGCCGATATTAACTACGATGAAACTTTGAGCACCCTACGGTAGGTTTTACTGTACCCAAGCTGTACTTGTAATGCATGCAATGAATTCCTTCAGCTATGCGGATCGTGCCAAGCAAATCGTTTGCAAGGCTGTCGTCAATGAGGATGCCAATGCCAAACTTATACGCGAGCTCAAGGAGGAGATTCAAAAGTTGCGCGATCTGCTCAAGGCCGAGGGCATTGAGGTGCAAGAGGGTAAGTGGATGTTGATATATATATTATATTTCTCTACCCTTACTAAGCCTAAACGTAAGCCAAAGAAGAAACTGAACACTTGAAAACAAAACACAAATGACAACTCTTAAGTTAGTCGTAGTTCTAGTCCTAGTTTAGAGTTATGCCTGAGTTCATAAACCCCAAAAACAAACCTATTTCATTTAGGACCCGATGGCAAAGTGGTGTGTGAGAAGCGCGATGCGAATAGTAAGTAGAGTCCACTACACTGAGCTAATCAAAAACAATAAAAAGGCTTTCACAATATATGCAATATGACAATATGTCACTTACTCAATTATATAAGCATATGTATGCAGCATGGGGGCATGTCCAGAGCCACAAATTTGATGGCACCAACTGAAAGCAAAAACAACTTCTTCCTGGATGTGCCCACATGCCCATATAGCCCTAAATCTTGTGTGTGTGTGTGTAAACTGTTTGTAACTCCAGCGCTTTTGTAAACATTAATTCGCTTCAGGACCTATACCATATATACCACATTTATATATATCTAAAACTATATATAACCTATATATTCATATATACTTATGATAATCAATGTTGAAGTCCTATTTATGTTGCGTCTTATTGTAACCAAAAGTTGACTCAGTGGAAGATTGGACCAACTCCTATATATCTTGGCTTGATCCTTGTCAATCGATCGACTCCCGTCTCCCACTGCAGTTTTTGTTTGTGTTGCCAAGTCAAAAAGATTCGGCACATACTCCTTGCAGTCCGCACTGCTCCAGGGCTAGACGTGGACACGCCAGAGTTTATCATCCAAGTCTCACAACAAATACTTAATTGGCAATCGCTTTCTTACCACATATTTTTTATGATATTTAACCGAAACCCTATCTTATCTATGCACGCTTATATCACTGCGCTTGCGGCAACTGATCAATCAATGAACTTCCACTTATTTTACTACTCCCCCTTGCAGAGGATGAGCTAAGCAAGTCGTCGGTGATTAAGTCGCCGGCCAAAGGACGCAATCGCAATGGCTCTACCACAGAAATGGCTGTGGATCAGCTGCAGGCCAGCGAGAAGCTTATTGCAGGTAAGATCCGGCAGACGGAGGCCCTAGACCCACTCGCTTATCCCTTGACTCCCATTAGAACTCAATGAGACCTGGGAGGAGAAACTCAAGCGCACCGAGGAGATCCGCTTGCAGCGTGAGGCGGTCTTTGCGGAGATGGGCGTGGCCGTGAAAGAGGACGGTATCACAGTGGGCGTATTCTCACCCAAAAAGACACCACATTTGGTTAACTTGAACGAAGATCCCAATTTGTCGGAGTGCTTGCTCTACTACATCAAGGACGGACTCACACGTCTGGGCACACATGAAGCTAATGTTCCGCAGGACATTCAGCTCTCCGGCTCTCATATCCTCAAGGAGCACTGCACCTTTGAGAATCGCAACAGCACCGTGACCCTGTTGCCCCACAAGGATGCCATCATATTCATTAATGGCCGAAAGCTTGTTGAGCCCGAGGTCTTGAAGACAGGCTCACGCGTGATTCTGGGCAAGAATCACGTGTTCCGCTTCACCAATCCTGAACAGGCGCGTGAGCTGCGCGAAAAGATCACCGAGAACGAGGCAGAGAATGAGGTAGAGAAGGCGGACACACAGCAAGTCGATTGGAACTTCGCCCAGTGCGAGCTGCTGGAGAAGCAGGGCATCGACCTGAAGGCCGAGATGAAGAAGCGCCTCGACAACCTGGAGGAGCAGTACAAGCGCGAAAAGCTCCAGGCCGACCAGCAGTTCGAGGAACAGCGCAAGAACTACGAGGCGCGCATCGATGCCTTGCAGAAGCAAGTGGAAGAGCAGTCCATGACCATGTCCATGTACAGCAGCTACTCGCCCGAGGATTTCCACCAGGAGGAGGATGTTTATAGTGAGTAGAAGCTGATGACTAATGGATAAGTATATCAAGGCTCTGCTTCATTCCACAGCCAATCCCATGTACGAGTCGTGCTGGACCGCACGCGAAGCAGGGCTCGCTGCCTGGGCCTTCCGCAAGTGGCGCTATCATCAGTTCACATCGCTACGCGATGATCTCTGGGGCAATGCTATATTCCTCAAGGAAGCCAATGCCATTTCAGTGGAGCTCAAGAAAAAGGTCGCTATCTGGCAAATTTCAATGAGGTGCGCCTATTAGACAGTTCCCTTCTTCTGTTTCTTTCAGGTACAATTCCAATTTACCTTGTTGACCGACACATTGTACTCGCCGCTGCCACCGGAGCTGGCCTCGAGCGTGACACCCATGCAACCGGAGGACGAGTACGGCGCACCGCCAGTCTCGAAGACTCTAGTCGCCGTTGAGGTCACAGATACCAAGAATGGAGCTACCCATTATTGGTCACTGGAGAAGCTACGGTGAGCAAATTAGACCCCAGGCACTTTTTGCTGCTCACATTCATTCTACTCTTTGCACTGTTTTGTTATATTCTTGCAGAGAATAGGCTAGAAGGTGTATTTATAAAATCATGAACAGTAAACACTGATCAAATATAAATACTCTACTCTATATAGTCCTCTTTATATGATACCAATCCATTTATCTGCAAGGATATAAAAACTTCGGCAAGTCCGAAGTGGACTTCTTGGTTTTAGAATTGATTTCTGGTATAGTTTTGAATTTATTATTTCACTTTATTATTTTCTTTCTGGTACGTGCATGGTGGTTGTAGTTCTTTACATTTGCTTAACGTAATATTTGAGAATTCAACTAAATGAAAAGCCGCTCCAAGACGCTGGCAAATATCTTCACCGCCACCATTTACGCCCTTCGATACTCATCGCCATTGCCATTGCCATACACTGAGCACAAAGCTAGTTTAGGCTTTAACCAATGCTGATTTGTACTCTGTTTTCTTTTCTGTTGGTTCTCCTGACATTCCAAAACTCAATCATGTTGACACCCCACCTCTCGTTCAACCCATCCACTTATCCCCCGAATCCCCCGAAAAGCTATCGCCTCGAATTGATGCGCCAAGTGTACAATGTCGAGAGTCCGCCCTCGTCCATGCTCTTCGACACGTCCAGCATTGAGGCGAGCGGCAGTGGAGGAGCAATAGCAAGGGAGCTGGCGAAGCCTTCGGCTCCCTCGACTCAGTACCAGGCTCATCCTCAGCCGCAGTCGCCGCCTCAGAGTCAGCTCCAGTCTCAGCAGCACATGGAGCAGCCCGAGTTGAAGCCTCAGCTGCGTCAGGCGTATCCCACGCGTTTGACATTGGCCAATCTGATACCTTCTAGGTTTGCTTTCCCTTTCGGGGTTTATCATTTGTATGTATTGTAGCTGCTTTCCTTAATGTCTGCATGAGCCTTATCCTTTAGCAAATCTTAATGTGGCTTTCGATGTAGTCCTCTAGGCTTTATTCTCGTATATATGTATGCTCGTATTTCTTTATCATTTGCCCTTTCACTTGGCTTTCTTTGCTCGGCCTTTAGCAATGCGCACTGTTTGCTGTAAATAGCTTGGCATTTCGGATGTTCTATAACTTTATCCTTTCATACTTGCTATTCGTTTTAGACAACGCTTGGAGCTAATGCGCGAAATGTATCACAACGAGGCTGAGTTGAGTCCCACCTCGCCGGACTACAATGTGGAGAGTTTGACTGGGGGCGATCCATTCTACGATCGCTTCCCGTGGTTCCGCATGGTTGGTCGCTCCTTCATCTACTTGAGCAATCTGCTCTATCCGGTGCCCCTGGTCCACAAGGTGGCCATTGTCAATGAGCGTGGCGATGTGCGTGGCTATCTCCGCATTGCTGTGCAGCCGGTGCTGGATGAGGAGTCCATCGACTTCAACAATGGCGTGAAGCAGTCGGCTCGCCTGGTCTTCAATGAGGACGATGCCAAGCCCAAGTACCGTGCGCTCAACGAAAAGGACGATGTGCAGCGTTACATAGATAACGGAGGATTAGATAGCAAACTGGAAGGTGAGTTGGCAGAAGATTTGATTCAAAAGCTTTTCATTTATTAACACCTCATTTTTATAGAACTAGAGGATGCAGACTCTGGTCGCGGCATCGACTCCAACTCAGCCTCGGAGTATCACGAGCAGGCCGAGGAGCCTGGCGAGCACTTGCAGATGGGCAAGGAGTTCACCTTCCGTGTGACCGTGCTGCAGGCCACGGGCATTGGCGCCGAGTATGCCGACATCTTCTGTCAGTTCAAGTGGGTTTCAAGTGGCCATAAATTAAATTTGATTAAATCTTAACCTCCTATGTTACTTCACAGCTTTTTGCACCGCCATGAGGAAGCCTTCTCCACAGAGCCGGTCAAGAACTCTGCATCAGGCGCTCCACTCGGTTTCTATCATGTGCAAAATGTGCGTAATCACTCGAATTCCCTTAAGCTATATATTTATGTCTCATGCTTGTTATGTTTCTCTTTAGATAACTGTGCCCGTCACCAAGTCCTTTATCGAGTATCTGAAGACGCAGCCCATCATGTTTAAGATCTTTGGACACTACCAGACACATCCTCTGCATAAGGACGCCAAGCAGGAGTTCGTTTCTCGTCCACCACCAAGACGCATGCTGCCACCAAGCATACCTATTAGTCAGCCAGTGCGCAGTCCCAAATTCGGACCGCTGCCCTGTCCGCCATCCTCCACGGTCTTGGCGAAGCATGATGTTCTGGTGTGGTTCGAGATCTGTGAGCTGGCCCCCAATGGCGAGTATGTGCCATCGGTAAGCGAATCTCTCCCACGTCTGCCTGCTCGCTGTTAGATTAATGACTCCCTCTCCCAGGTGGTTGAGCACAGCGATGATCTTCCCTGTCGCGGTCTCTTTTTGCTGCATCAGGGCATACAGCGACGCATCCGCATTACCATTGTGCACGAGCCCACGCCAGAGGTGAAGTGGAAGGACATTAATGAGCTGGTGGTTGGGCGCATTCGCAATACGCCCGAGTCTTCGGATGAGCAGGACGAGGATGCCTGTGTGCTCTCGCTGGGCTTGTTCCCGGGTGAGGTTGTCGAGGTGCCCGGCGACGATCGCTCCTTCTATCGCTTCGAGGCAGCCTGGGACTCCAGTCTGCACAATTCAGCTCTACTCAATCGCGTCTCGCAGGGTGGCGAAACCATCTACATCACGCTCAGCGCCTATCTGGAAGTGAGTCCCAATGATTTACCCACTAAAGAGAGCCGTATTAACTTTTCCTTTAGCTGGAGAACTGCGCTCGCCCAGCCATTATTACCAAGGATCTCAGCATGGTCATCTATGGACGCGATGCACGCATCGGTCCGCGCTCACTAAAGCATCTATTCTCCGGCCAGTACCGCAATCCGGAGGCCAATCGGCTCTCTGGCGTCTACGAGCTGTCGCTGCGCAGAGCATCCGAAGCAGGTAGTCCAGGTAGCAATTCTCATTGTAGTTGTACTCGTCCTTTGTTTTCGCTCAAGTCCTGAATATCTCATTCACTATGCTTATCTCTTTTCTCTCCACGATCCGCTTTGTAGGTGTTCAGCGCCGACAGCGCCGTGTCTTGGACACCAGCTCCACGTATGTGCGTGGCGAGGAGAATCTGCATGGCTGGCGGCCACGCGGCGATTCGCTGATCTTCGATCATCAGTGGGAACTGGAGAAGCTGACTCGTCTGGAGGAAGTGGGACGCATGCGTCATTTGCTGCTGCTGCGTGAGCGCCTGGGCATGGACACCAATCCCAATCCGACAACCAAGACCGAAAAGGACGTTTGCAATCTGGCTGCCCGTGCGGCCACTTCGCCCGTGCACATGGTTATCCCACAGTCGCCCCAAACGCCAGTCAAGGACGCGCAGCAGATGCTGCCAGAGCGTGAGTACAATCAACGCGAGCAGGAACTCATGCTAAAGTGCTTGAAACTTGTGCAAGGTACGTCGAAAATTGTGGAAACAACTCCGTGACCATAGATTAATGAGATTTCTTCGATCCTAGGTCGTTATATCAAGTCCGAAACGAGCGATACGCAGACCCAGTCAGATGTTTCGCCCAGCGATGAGGGCTGCGCAGATATGACCGTCAGTTGCATCTCCAGCAACTCCATGGAGTACGTGCAATAAGTATTTAACGCATGCTTTATCCATTCCCATCTTTGCTTTCGTTCGTTAAACACAAACAATTGGCTACACAATTTACCCACCTGGCGCCATGTTCATTATATATTAGATATTTGATTACGTGGGTGTGGCTGAGTACGACTAGACATCAGTTCATCTGATCTGGAGTTATTAAAGAAGGCTTAACTTGAGTTTACCATAAAAGGACTTACAATAAAGAGGACTTAAAAACAGACTGAAAACTACAAGGAATAAATTATATAGACGAATATTGGAATCGTTGAAAAACATACGATGTAGATCTTAACAGTTATAGAATAATATATCATACGATGTGAGATTGGGTCTCAACAATAGTTTTCTAGATTCAAGTTGAGCATGAAACTTGTTAGGGAATGGGGTTTGCTTTGCATAGATAGCTGATTTTTGGTTCCGCTAGCTAAATGCACTCACCAAATAACACTCATCCGCCGAATCAATATATACTCACCTACTCTTCAGCTAAACTATCAAACTCAAAAAACGATTTTTATTTGTTTCCGTTTATGTTTCTTTTTTATTTTGAACACAAATTAGAAACAACAAATTTGTAATTCGACGCAGGTAACTTTGTTTTTGAATCACTTTACTTCCTTGGACTGTGACTAATCTCACATATGTCTGACCATTCACAGATTGTGCTCACCGGATCGCTCCGATGCGCCGAATGGATGGGAAGCACCCGCACCGGCTACACAGCCGGCTCTACCTTTGCGTCTGTATGTGCCCGAGCTGGAGGAGATCCGGGTTAGTCCCGTTGTGGCACGCAAGGGCCTGTTGAATGTGCTCGAGCACGGTGGTTCCGGCTGGAAGAAGCGCTGGGTGGTCAGTACACAAAGAGTAGCTAAGTCATTCTAATTGATTAAACGAAATCTTAATTCCACTCAGATTGTACGACGTCCTTATGTCTTTATCTATCGCTCCGAGAAGGATCCGGTGGAGCGCGCTGTCTTGAATCTGGCCACGGCACAGGTTGAATGCAGCGAGGATCAGGCAGCTATGGTCAAGATACCCAACACCTTTAGGTGAGTTGAGCACAGGGAATTGAAAGAATATATTGCAATAAAGAAAGGCAATTTCTGTGGGATATAATGATATAGATAGGGGCCTATCTGGGTAGATGTAATATTGATTAATTATTAATTTCCTCTCTTGCAGTGTGGTGACCAAACATCGCGGCTATTTGCTGCAAACACTGGGCGATAAGGAAGTGCACGACTGGCTCTATGCCATCAATCCGCTGCTGGCTGGCCAAATCAAGTGAGTCATCCATTGGTGTAATATATATAATATAGGAAATTAACCACATATTATTACCGCACAGATCTCGCCTGGCGCGCCGCACTATGGAGCCCGCCTCGCAGACGGCATCGCAGATTCAGGCCAGCAACGCGGTGAATGCAGCCAGTGCGAATAAATGAGATACAATTACGATGGAATCCGTTTTGGTTTACTGAGACGCAAGCTATGGCTGGCTGCAGCGGCTGGGCATGGGCAGGCGCCGAAAGGATCAAGCGCCACAGGCAGCTGGCAAATGAGCGTTACATAGCCAAAGATTCCATCGCTAATGTTACGACACACAATATAAGAATATAAGAAATCCAACACAAAGAAAACAAAAAACAAAAAGTAAGAAAATGAAAACCCGAAATGCAAAGCGTACGTAATAATTAAGTAGAGACAAAATCATGTTTATTGAGTATTGTAATTGTATTTAATTATAATTATTATTTTGTGCTAACGGCCAAAATTAGGCAGCAGTGAGCGTGGCACAGCTATTGTGGCATACTTAGCGGGCGCTCGCAATATTTGGCAATACATTTGATATATCCACATATATACAATATGTATATGTATGTAAACATATGTTTTGTAAATAGTTTTTATGTTACCGAATTGTATGATAACATATTAGTTAATTTATTATTTAATTGCCGAACAACCTTTCAATTTTCCAAGTGATATTATGTTCGAATTAGAGAGCCTTGGTTTGAACGAAAACAAGAACAAGAACAAGTACAGCACACTCCACACACAAAACAAACATATATATGCATTTTAAAGGAGCAACTAAAGCAAACATATATTAAATCATATATATATTTCTATATATATAAAACAATATTGTATAAAACGTATATATATTTGCTGTTTATACACAAATTTTCAATATATATATATATATATTGTTTAATTAACGTAAAGTCAAGCAAGACATATGAAAACAAAAACAAAAAGAAAAACTAAATGCAATTACATATACATATGCAACAAATATATATACCTACATATTATGTATGTGTGTATGTTAACGAAAGACCGTACAGTATATAGAACGTAGTGTGGGACTTAAAAAGTAAGCGTACGCTCAGTAATACAAATCTCTAGAAATATAAATTCTATCCTCTATATGTTCGATAATTAAATATGAAAAACAAAATGAAATTATAAGGAAAGCCACAAAAGTTATGAACAATGTAAATGGCACGGCAATATACCAAGGAAAAAAAGTTATTTAAGAAAGAAAAAAAAAAAAAAACACGCTTCAATGCATAGAGTTGACAGCTTACAAGCTTATCGTTTTGTTCATGTTTTAAGCCCAAATCCAACTTTCTGTCTATATAGATGTAACTCTTCTAATATTTTTCAATTTCACAAGAACCACCTGCAAAATGCTTAAAGCGAACAAAATATTTAGCGTAGTCTAAAAACTTTATCAAAATATATAATGCAATGGCCACCTGTACATTTCTAAGGAACTTTAAAAACGAAAAGAAAAATACAAATAGCGCTTACAATGCAAATTATATGCAGTAATATCCCCAATTAAAAATTATTGATGTAATCCCCTTGGCAGAAAAGAAAAACCCAAAATTTGTAAAACAATTTTTCTCATTTGCATTTGCATTTGCTTGGAGGCACGAGCTTAAGCCGGGAAGAGCGGCGGGCAAAGAGTCTTTGTCGAAGTCGGTGGGTCCCAGCATGGGGAATGGCTTGTACCTGGAGACAAGTTTCGAATATCCCCCTGAAGTGTTGGTAGGCGTTCGCTTTCGTATGTTTTCAGTGTTAGAAAACGTGCAGAACATGAAACGTTAAGCGATCAAGTTTGAGTTTGTAGCGAAATGTAAACATTTGTTAAACTATTATGTAATATTAATTTGGAATTGTAAAATATTAGAGAATTGTAATAACAATAATCATATATAACTATAAAAAAAAAAAAAAACAAAAACAAATATATATATATTTACTCACAATAATGCGCTGATTTATCAAAAAACAAAAGAAACAAGAACAAAGAATTGCACACAGTCAAGGCAAATGAAGCTGAACCGAAGCTAAATCCAAGTATTAGACGATCTATATATTGTTGAGCAAACTCCACTTATAGTGCATATATATGAGTATATGGTACATGCAAATACATTTGAAATTCAATATATATATATATATATATATATATATATATATATATATATATATATATATATATATATATATATATATATATATATATATATATATATATATATATATATATATATTTACATATATATAAAACACTATATAGTTAAACAAAATTGATAACTCGGTTATCTGAGCAGAGAAAATACGGTAGAGTATTCTTCAGTCGGATTCGATTTTATCAGCAACAACAATTCCAACCGTATGCTAACTGTATGTATAATCCAAATGATATATATATGCAATTGGGCGTATCACTACTAAAGAACTATAAATTAAAACGGCTTTAAATAAAAACTGTAAAAAACACAATTGGAGAAATCTATTTAGATACTTTACATTTTAAATGAAAAAATATGCCTATAAGAATGGGTAAGTACTATTAATATATTTTACAACCAGTTCAGCTATTCAAGAGTCTAGAAGATTACGTTAATTTAAAGAATTTAATCAAGGATTGAGGGGTCTTAATTATCATAAGTAATATATCTTATATTTCCAATATATCATATATTTGATTTGATTTGAAGTCATATAGCAACAGACATGACAAAATCAAGAATATAAACGAATGGTCCTTCAATGACGTTTTAAGAGCTCTTTATTCCACCGAAGTGAATAATTCCAATATAGTATGTGTTCAGCAAGTATTTCCAATAATCTATATATATAAAAGAAAGTTGTGTAAAAGTGAAGACTGCTTATAACTTGATTTGGGCTGAACCAATTTTTATGGTTTTTGATTTGTTGGATTTGTCTCCGCAACGAGTTTAGTATAGGGTCTTAAAAATACTGAAAAAATTTGCCGAATACTTGAAAAACGCGGTTTTTTCCCCAAATGTTCAAATTTTTTTTATACCCAGTAGGCTTGGTAACAGTGACAGTTTTGACAATAGTGTAGAAGTAAATAAACAAATGTAGTCAGTCAGTCTACGGTCTCCTGACCTCGAGCAGACCTGACTATTCAAAAAAAAAAAAAGAAAAAAAAAAAAAAAAAAAAAAAATTTTCAAATCAAAAGGAAAAATATTTCAAATCAAAAATCTGCAAAAAATCAAAAGATTAAAACCTGACTGTTCAAAAAATAAATAAAAAATTAAAAATTCGAAATTAAAAAAAAAAAAGGTAATTATTAAAAAGTGTATTTTTGGCTTTTTATATTTTCGGACTTTTAAACTTTATAAATATTTCAAATCAAAAATCTGCAAAAATTAAAAAAAAAAATCAAAAGATTAAAACCTAACAATCAAAAATAAATAAAAAATTCAAAATTCAAAATTCGAAATTAAAAAAAAAAAAGTTAATTATTAAAAATTGTATTTTTGGACTTTTACAAAAGCTAAATATCTCGAAAGTTCAGGTATTTGTTTGTCTCAAACATAAATTTGTGTAAATTATTTATATTTATATTTCTCGATTGTTTTATATGGTTTTGTGCGAGGGCAGTATTACTATTAATAAAAATGCCGCGTCCTAGAAGATCTAATCTTTCCCGGCGGACCCATAATGCAATTAGGCAACGGAATAGCGCGAGTCAATTATCTGACGAAGAGCGAGAAATCGCCCGAGAAAGGCTCCGCGTTAGTACCCAGGGAAGAAGGGCCTTAATTCGTGCTTCTCAAAGAGAGGCAGCCCGTGAAATGGCAATAAGAAATGGTTCAAGGATTGATTTGAATCGAGCAGCGTTTCGATATGATTGCACCATTGATTACAGCTTGAATCGTTTAGTTTGCATTGGTCCAATGGACGTTGTTTGCTAGCATTGTGGCGCATTGAAGTTTGCTGGTGAAACGCCCGGTTTGTGCTGCCTTAGTGGTAAAGTGACATTGCCATTAGCGGTCACCATAGCCATTGCGTTCCCTGCTTTATGGCGAAACACTAGAATCACGACATTTTCTAGCGAACACTCAAAAATACAATGCCTGTTTCCAAATGACATAATTTGGGGCGGAAAATATTGGAGACGGATATTTAAGGTAATTTACGTTAAAAATTTTATTTTCTATGACTGCCAAAAAAAAATTTTGAATAATGTAGTTTGTTAGATTTCTGTAAATAGTGTTTGTAAATATAACTATAATAACTATGGCT
This sequence comes from Drosophila arizonae, assembly GCF_054131065.1. Taxonomy (NCBI): domain Eukaryota; kingdom Metazoa; phylum Arthropoda; class Insecta; order Diptera; family Drosophilidae; genus Drosophila; species Drosophila arizonae. The sequence goes on along the minus strand of NC_142925.1, from coordinate 22,949,324 downwards.
TTGAATTTAAAGATTCAAGGCCAGATTTGCCATCGCATTGGATCATTGCAACCTATTGAAGATGCACAGCAAAAATTCTTGCAAATATACTTCATGGGCAATATGGAAGAACAACTTGACCGGCGTCAAGAAATGAACACAGCTATGAAAAGAGCAATTCTCCATGATTTGCATGCTTAGAAATTTAAACCAACCAAAACTGTGCAATGGAACGCGTTTGGTGATAAGAAAACTGATGAGCAATGTGATTCACGCGTTGATACTCAAAGGAAAATTTAAAGATGAGGAAGTTCTTATTCCTAGGATTCCGATGAGCTCAACAGATATGCCCTTTGAATTTAAACGAATTCAATTCCCGCTTCGTCTTGCCTTCGCCATGACGATCAACAAGTCACAGGGCCAATCTTTGACTATTTGTGGCCTCAATCTAGAAAATGCGTGTTTTTCTCATGGTCAATTGTACGTGGCATGCTCACGTGTTGGCAAACGATCCGCATTATTTGTTCTTGCACCCGACCAAAAAACGAAGAATGTCGTTTACAACAAGGTGCTTGAATGAAAATCCGATTAATAAATTTATCAGTGTATCCCAGCCTGAACAACATAGCTTTCAACAATTTTTTACCTAGAAATAATATAGAGGGCAATGCAACGTTTGCCGGGCCAGCTAGTATTCATATATATTTTTAATACATATATTTATAGATATAGTCCTGTACGTCTGTTAGTATATTCTTCAACGTACAACTTCCTTGTTCATCAATCCTATTTATAACCCTCTTACATATACATACATAGATATAAAATAATTACCATGTAACTACTATTCAGACAATCGTAGATGACATAACTTATACAGTTAATAATCAGGATAGTTATAATTGAAATTATGATTATAATTAGAATGATACTTGGAATGGATACTGAAAATCATAGGATTATGATTATAGTGCGAATAATAGTGAAAACTATTTTGACATTAAAAATAACGACAAATTATGATTTTGGGAAATACATATATTAAGTTCTATCATCATTTAAGTTTCTTCAACAAAAACTTACTTATATAATAATTAATTTATTATTATTATGATTTTTATTATTTTCAAATTCTATTCATCATTCAATGTTTTCTATTAGATAGCATTTCTTGAGTCTGTTTATTCATTTAATTCAATTGCGCAAGTTGTACGTAGATTCGTCTGGGACTCTGCTATTGTCTAGGACTTACTTTAAGTACTCTTCAGCTAACATTTGCGACTAAAGACCTTTGGGCTTTGGCGCGGCTAATAAGTCACTTGAAAGTCACAATAGTTCCACACACACAGACCACACTGCGTATGCGTTATGTAAATCCATTCAGAGTGCGCACTAAATCTTCGACACAATTGTGCGCTGAATTGCCGAATAAGGCCAAAGCAATTGTCGGCGATGCAAATCGTCGACTTTACAGGACGTGCCACAAGGGAAAGCCCACAGAGGCAGGGAATGGGGCATGTAGGAGATCGAGGCGTGGCTTAAGGTATGCGCATTAACTTGGTCAATGGTCGGGCGGAGCTGGGGACAAATTTACTGAACATTCGTTCGAGCGAAGAGAAGCAGTGGTAATTAGGCAACTTGTCATTGCCTTTTGGCCATTTGGTCAGTTGACCGTTTGGCATTTGCCATTTGGTAGCTGGTGCCTGGTAGTTTGCTGCCTTTTTTCTTCTTCTTCTTCTTTTCAGCTAACCTGCCTGCTGACCATCTCCGTTTTTATGGGCCTTTTGTTGGTTTTTTCTCTGTCTGCTCGCTCAAATGAATAATTCAAAAGTCGACGGGCAGTAAAATCCGCATTTAAGTCGCACAGTTGCCGTTGTGGGCTTTAGTTGTGGTCTCGCTAGTGCATACCCTGTAATGATGGGTATGTAGCAGCCGAGTAATTGTGTCTAAGAGCTCAAATGGGGACTTTATGCTTATCAACTGAGTTTCTACAAAAGTCGAAGAACATCGTTCTTAACTTTATTTGGTTTAGATTCAAGTCTGATTAAATATAAATTTAATCTTAAGTATAGTTTGGTTAAAATGTTAAATTCATGTAAAACATCTAAATCTAAACAGACATATATAGGTAGTAAGTATAGTATTTAAATAGGTATTTGTTAGAATGACTGCGCTTTTAAAATGAATTACCTTGTTTTATAGTAAAGAAATTTAGAAGTGGTAGAATATATTTTCTGCAAAGGTATATAAGTACTTATATGCGATATAGTAGGGTATCTGATAGTCGACTTTCCTTTTCGATTGAAACACCTAGATAGTAAAGTGAAATGACTGTATTGACATATAAATTTAGCGAGATGCATCTGAGTAAAATAAGTTAGAGGGTGTCTGCTAGTCGTTCACGCACAATGTAGCACTGAGCTAGACATGTTGCAGTTGTTGTTGCTAGTTGCATTGTCACTGGAGTCTGATTGAGGTCAGTGAAATCCAAGCGCTTGACCAGTCGCTCTTTTGACTTGTTCGCACTTTAAGAACTGCCAACTGGCAACTGGCTGGAGATGCAGTTGCAAGTGGACTTGGCTTAAATGGAGCTAGTGGCTGGACTGAATCCCCCATTGGAATCACCTTCGCCGCATAAGGCGCAGTGGAAGACCCTAGAAAGAGGAGCAGCAACAACAACACAATGGGCTTCCGCTTTCCGTGTGTGTAAGACACGTAAAAATAGACACAATTAAATGCAAATCGAAGGCGGATCGATTAACTTGGCAAGCGGCACAGGCGGCGACACAGACATTGACATTGTCAGCGATAGATGGGCAGGGGGAGGCTGCGAGCTGGCGGCCGGGGGGCGCCGTTCGCAGTTCGTCGTGTGCCAAGTGCCGATGCGGCGGCGACTATAAAAGCGAACGCCCAGCAGCGGCAAAGGCGCAAAAACGTGTGAAGAGGACGTTCAGTCAGTTCCGTCAGTGTCCACACGGATCCCGCATTAGTAGTAGAATAGTAGTAGCAGCATGTTCGACTCGAAGATTAAGGTGCCCAAGTACGACTCGGACGCATTCGACAATGTCGAGTACGAGCTGCAGATGAGCTACACCCTGGAGACGGATCGTCGCGTCATGAGCTTCTACGATGCCATGTGGGGCATGGAGGTCACCGGGGGCATCGATCAATTCGAGCCGCTGACCATTGTGAACGTCTCGCCGACGGGTCTGGCCAAGCGCGGGGGCATGCGCATCGGGGACGAGATCACACAGATCAACGATGTGCCGGCCCTGGAGCTGACCTTCAACGAGGCGTTGCAGCTCTTTCGCAGATCCTCGCGATATGTGCGCGTCTATGTCAGGGGGTAAGTGAAACAGTAGCTGGAGTCACGCAATCAGTCGATAGCACAATCCTAATCCTTACAGCGATGACGATGAGCCTGGCGAGGAGGATTGGACGTGCGATTGCTGGTTCAAGCCCCGCAAGCCCTGGAGGCGCGACTTTACGCCCATTCAGTGGACCTTCCCGTGGAACGATCGTCGCAAGCCCGTCTACAAGGAATCCAATTGCTTCATGGTGCCCAGCAAGATGGAGGAGAAGATTAGGGCACGGCGTGCTGCCACCTCGGCTGTCCACAAGAAGGAGGATGCAGCGCCGCACACGCGCTCCCTGACGCCCACACCTCGGCCCAAGAATCAGCCCGGACCCAATCTCCTAGAGAGTGTGCTGCGGCCGCGTGGACCCCCACCCAGGGATTAGCTCGGAGATCAAATATAGCTGTATAGCATGGAAAATGTATATAAATATGAATATATATATTTATGGGCAGCAGGCAGCGGAGTTGGTGCTGCAGTGCGTCCCGCAGCGAAGCGCTTTGACAGGCAACTGCGACAGTTGAAGTGTCACAAGAAGAGGCGTTCTGCTTAGAGATGAGTGCGTGTCGAGCAGGGCACGCAAGTCACGATGAACTTAATAATTTTATTGTATACAAATTCTAAATAAATGTGTAAAAGCTTAAATAAATAATAATATTAATAAGTGTGAAAAGAAGGGGGATTATCGAGAAATATATCAAGTTGAAGTCACGCACCCATCTCAAATTCCGTTGTATAAGCGTAACGGCTAATTTGCACGAAGTTCAAGCCAGATTCTGATAGCGAATGAATTGGTTATGGTAGCTAACGGAAATGCGTCCCAATCAGTGGCATCCATTCCCAATTGGACAGCTGACATGTGGAAGTGGCTGATCTCTGTCAACTTGCTGCTACTCGTCTTGCACTCGAGCTGGGCGCAGCGGGCCGTGACTTGTCTGGATCCAGTCTACAGGGACTGCCAGGACTTTTGCGAAGTGAACTGCATAGACGATCCCACCGAATGCCTATATAACTGTCAAAATGGCTGTGGCTGCATTGAGGCATATGTGGTGCGCAACAATGGCGGCTGTCGGAAAATAAGAAAATGCCAATTCATAGAGCTGACCTCCGAGGAGGTGGACACACCGCCCCAACCTTGTTTTAACGTTGCCGAAAATGTTACGGAAGGCAATGACGATGATCGCCTCAATCTGTTACCATTTGTGCCGTTCAATCGTTTTGAATAATAAAATATATAGACGAACCTAAAGGAATGCAGATTTAATAACTTACGTCTAGTTTCTTCACATTGGAAAGTGTTAAGTGCCAGGGACATAAAGTGAGGCTCTTATCGCGATGGCTTCCATAAAAAAAATGCAACAAATATATCGAATTTCCAGTAGAAGTTAGCTAATTGATGCATGCAATCAGTTTGAGCTTTTAACTTGTTTACTACTTGCGACCGTATCTGCTATCCACAGTCTGGAACTGAACGTTGTATATAAGTGATGTGAGTGCTAAAGCAAGCGAGTAGTTGGTATTTGCTTTTCAGTGTGTGAGCTGAAAACATGAAATAGTTATTCATTGTGATCCTAATGGAGCGATGATAGATAGACAAATCACAGCATTTCTGATTATGTTATCGCCATTTACAAGAATACGTGTTGATACATATACATATACATACTTATATATGTATACAGTTGTAGGCATAATAATAATAATAGTGCTGTACTACAGAAAATATAATCCAAATTAAAATTTACCAAGCCCGATATTTAGAATATATTTTTTTTTTTAAATTGCAGTTATAACGATTCCGCTTATTGAGTCCGTACGGTTATTGAGATGAAAATTCTAGTCCCTAGACAAATTTGTATGAGTATTCGTATATGGCTATAGTGTCCTCCAGGTATAACGACGATGCATTGAGAGTCGTTATAGCCGGATTCTACTGTACATCAATATGCCTATATATAGCTCCATTAATGCATCAACACAACATTATATCAATACATCAATACTTCACTACAACACATCACATCACATCACTACATCAATACGTCAATACTATACTACTACTACTACTATACTGCTAGTATTTGTGCATACAGACTGCAATTATTGACTAAGAAATCTCTTAAGCTTTCGCTTTCCCTTTCTCTCTCTCTTTTTGCCTGCCCTTGGCTGTAGTTTGTTTGTATTCCCTTAACTGTCTTAGCTAAATGAAATCAAACATTTGATTTATTTGCCAATTGGGATTTGTGTCATGCATTCGGAATTTCGGCCCAATTAGCAGGACAAATGCAGCATGTGCTGCTGGCAAAGCTCTTAATTTGTTAATGCCTGGACGCAGCAGGGAGAGGGTGCGGGCCAAGGCCAGAAGTGCTGCACGCTAATAAAATGTAAATTGCGAAATCATAAACAAAAGCACATCAGCTGAAATTTATGTATTACATAGAGGCAAACAAAGACAGCAAAATGCAAATGGCGTAAATGGAGGAGTCGAGAATTCCACTTGAGCTGCGAGAAGGAACTTTCAGGCTCTCATTAAGCACATAATTCAATTTTCATTATTGTCTTTGTTGTTGCTGCTGCCGTTTCCGCTGTGACGCTTAAATTTAGTCGACAATATGCAAATGATGCAAACACACACACACACATACGTGCGTGTGTATGCTGGCTGCTCTAGTTGGCCCTCAAATCCAATCAGAAAACGGAGTGTGTAGCCATGCTTGAAGCAGCTGTCGCCATCTGGCGGCCATTTGCAGATTAGCTAGAAAATGTGGACAGGGCATCGATTAGTCGTTCATGCTCATGCAAAATGGCAATGCAATGCGCATTAATATTAATGTACAGAAATGTAGACAAGAAACAAGAAAACTGAAAAGCAAAAGCAAACAAAGTAAAAATTTCATTAATGATATTTTAATATGCAAGGAATTTGCACACAAATACAGACACTCACACGAACTCTCGCTCTCTATATTTTATGTGCTTTCACCCCCTCTCGCGGCATCTCTTTCTTCTTCTGTCTCTGTCTAATGAAGTTGAATGTGTTTTGCGCGCTCTGTGCCGAGTTTTGATTAATGCGCAAATTGTGGAAGCTGTGCATGAAACAACTTTTAATCAAATTGAAAACTTGAAGATTTCATTGGATTTGCCTTTAATTAAAGCCATAGCAAATCCAACTTTAATTGAATGCCTACACATTTTCTGTGTATTTATTTAGTTAAGAGTTGTGGCGTGATCAAAAAATCATTTTACTATAATGAAATTCGCATGAAATCAAATTAGCCGCAACTAAATTTGGACTCTTTGATTTCAAATTAAATGCAAACTTTAAATTCACAAAGTTCATTTTAAAGCGAAATAGAAAATTAAACAAAAATAAAGCGCAGATTTCTCGTTAAAGTTTCTTTTGTTAACTCGGAAATGAAAGTGGAATTAGCTCAGTTGTATAATATTCGGTTATTAGGCGAGCTGCTTCAGGTTTTATGATCCATTAAAGAGCATTTATATGCTATGCAATTTGCATATATAAAATATATTTTATGTAAATTTTTTTTTTTTTAGCATATCTACATTTAATATTTATTAGCACGTCTCACGCGCCTGTCTCTGTCACATGTGTAGCAGTTGAAAACAATTAGTCAAGCTCTAAATCAAATTCAGATAACGAATCAATTGCTATGGCATCCCAATCAGCGGCATTCATTTCCAATTGGATATTCGACATGTGGAGGTGGCTGATAATTGTTGGACTGCTGCTTGCTTAATGCTGAAGCTGGCATTTGTGAGTTGTCATTCCTATGCTATTGATTATGCAGATCCTATCACAAATTTGTAAGTTGAGAACATGGCTAACTATATCATAAAATATAATAGAAAATATGTATATAAATTAGTATATGTGTTTGTGTATATTTTGTGACGTTAACCAACACTTCATGTGCATCAAAAACTATCAAGTTGAGCTTTAATTTTTGACCGACAGTCGGTTTTACAATAAAATTAAATTAAATTCAATTAAATTAAGATAAGTCTTCTTCTTCTTGGATTTTAGCTAGTAACCAATTAAATTTACTTAATACAAGATTTAAATTATTACACTAATTGCTCACTGTAAATACTTACATATAAATGTATATCATATACATATATGTAGCCTGATGAGTTCGCATCAGCTGCCATTTGGAGTAAAAGTTTTCTTAGTTTTTGCCAGATAATAATCTACGAGTGACGGCCAAGCGAAAAAGATGAAAAACAAAACACACAAAACAGTTTAAAGACTGAGCCATGCCAATTGCAATTTGCGCTGGCCACAAAAAAGCTTAAAAAACCAAACACAAAAGAAAAAGACACAGAAAAAAAACTAGTTGTCATTTGGCTTTCGGCTTTGGGTAAAAGTCAAGTTGAGTCATTGGGAAAACTTGCACTTGACAAAGTGAATGGCATGTAACAGCTACGAGAAAACCCAATGAAAATTAGCCAAAAAGGAAAATTTTTGTAAATCAAATGCAAAACATGATGACTGGCAATGCAACGCATTTGTTTCACACAAAAGATACCCTGTAAATGGCTAACTAGAGCAACCAGGCGGTCTGTGACTGCAGGCTACCCTGTAATGCCATTCATATATACAAGCTTCTTATTTAAGGAAAATTGGGTGTATGCCTTAGACTCTATATTACTAGAGGATATACATACATATTAAGAATAATAATATTATCGCTCTCAAAATTGATAGCTCATATATGACATCATCTTATGTATTTATACGTTTTTATTATATATGAATTGCTATGTATAGGTATAAATATATAGCAATCCATATCTAATATTACTTATCTCAATATCTTATCATTCTCCAATATTAATTCGCTTACACCGATTTTCTTATAGCTACCAAATTCTCAGCCTTACAAACTCTCCCAGCCGTATAGATTATATAAATAGCTAACTGCAGTCTGAAGTGCTTCAAAAGTTCAGAAATGTCAAATGCTGCTCGTCTTTCAGTCTCTTGCCAACTGCTGCTCCAACTCCTCCAACAGCAGCGCCGCCTCCTGCTCTACTCACATGAGACTCGGATGCTGGGCAAGTTTCTCAGCTGCCTGGCTAAAGCCAATTTATAGTTTGTGTGCGACGATAATATTTTCCAATGCACTCTCAGCTAAAACCGAATGCTTTAAGCTCAAGACCACAAGGTCGCTACGTGGTCGGCCATTAAACTGGCTAACGGGTCGAGTGCTGTGGACTGTGAGTTGGGCAAACAGGGCATCTTAAAATTTGGTAACCTAAGCTCTGCCAAAATGTGGGTCAATCTTAAGCTGGCCAAATAAATGGCCAAAACGGATGAACTGGATCAGCCAGAGCAGTCAGGCAAACACTTGAAAAGGGTTCTCATGTAGCATATTGAAGAAAAGCTGAATAGGCAAACAAGTGGTGCAGAAAATATGTTAAAGGCGACTCGCACGGCCGTAGTTAAGATGTTAAGATGACCCCAGAAGATTGATGACCAGCATTTTGTATAACTTAATCCTTGCACCTTCGCCAAGTGCTTGAAATGCACAGATAGAGCTGTAAAATCTGTCAGTTCACGAAGGGGCAGAGGCAGAAAAACCAGCTTACTTACGGTTGATGTGTGTGGTTGTACATCACTTTTTTTTTCTTGTTTTTTTGAGTGCTTTTCATTGTTGACTGTCTCTAAGTAAGACATCCTAAACATGCCTTAACAGAGGAAAGTAAAACCCATTTATTATATTAAATTAAGATGCGTCTACTGCTTAACTTTTTAGCTCATTCGGAAATTGGGAATTTCCAATTTGTTATTGATTTTTGGTTGTGTTATCTTTAAGCGTTGCTTATTTATATAAAACTTTCCGCGCTTCATTATCTCATTTTCTTTTTACATAACTCTTCTTTTCTCAATTTCTCTTATGTGTAATATCTTATACTTTTAAAAATAAGTCCTAGTTGCAAAAGTCTACGCAGCTTGATTATCTCTCTCTCTCTCTCTCTCTCTCTTGCATTAGACATGCCTAATCTCCTTGGTCTTTGTTTCTGTTTCTATCACTATGTTTTTCTGTGTCTGCTCAGTCACTCTATCTTTCTCTCTCTCTCTATCGCGCGCTCTCTTTCTCTCTGTTTACCTGTGTTCACCTCTCTTAGGCACTCCAATAAACATTTCATTTGCGGTTGACTCCCGCAAACGCATGCATAAATTATGGTAATTATAATTGTCTACTTATATATATAGATACGCAGCCGTACACATGCATATACAATGTATAAAAACATATATGTATGTATGGATACAGATCTATTGCATTTTCATCAACTCTGAATTGCAGCCAAAAGTTTCAACAACAATTTATGACCACGCTGTGCACAGCTTCTAGCCATTGTCCTGTCAGGCAGCGGTTGTCATTGTCATTGTTGTTGTTGTTGCTGTTGTTGTTTGTTTGCTGCTCAACATGCAACATGAATATTTCATGAACGCCGCTTTAAATAAAGTTGTTTGCTGGCAGTTTTTGCTGCCGCTGCTGCTGCTGCTGGTGCATCAATCAATGGAAGACGATGTCGACAACTGGACATTGGAGTGTCCTGCTGGCTGGCTAAACATGTCATAAAGCGGCAAAGGCAAAACACTTTTATCGCTGCCCAGTTGCCCGGGCAAAGTAACAGCGAGCAGCAAACAAAAACAACAAACGGCAAACAATTCACTTTGCTCATTAGCATAAGGACACAACGGAGAGCACTCGGGCAGTGGAAAACAGCAGGGACTATTTCGAGTGGGAGGACAGTGCGATAGAGATGTCCCTCTTAATTACCAACACATTCCTAATGGCCATCATTATCCTGCTTCGGGTTAAGCTCAGCTCAGGCCAAGGCAGCCGGGGGTCAAAGGGCGGGCGTCGGATGTCGGGACTATCGACGCGGTTTAACGATGCTTTAAATACGGTATAAAACAGAGCCGCACAACGTGTAAATGTATCCCAGTTTAACAAGTTGTTCAATTTGTATACCCTGTTGACAACGCTTGCAAAAGGCATATCAGCTAGCATCATAAGACAAAAATGTATTTCACTTTCATAAGCTGTGGCATTTAAATACCCAGTAAGCAAAGTTGAAAATAAAAGGTATATAGGCTTGAGGGACATTTTATAAAATAATACATAATGTTAAATATTTAGTGGTTTAGTATTAATCAAGTATATATATGAATATATATGTATATTTATAATTTTAAAAGTGCGTGTATACCCGTTTCATTTGCTATGCAATCTGCTAATCAGCTTCTCCAAAGAGACATATATTTGATGATGCCATTCAATCTTCTCGACTGATTCAAGCATTACAGAGTATTCGCCAGTCGTTCATCTCCAGCCAGTGCCCAGCTCTGCTTGTCTGTTTATCTTCACTTTTCCGGCTTGTGTCCTGGCTCTGCGACATGCATTTAAATTTGTTGTTTCGAGTTGCATTTAATCAGTGTGCCGCATGCGCTGACAGAATATTTGTTGGATTCAAATTGGGACTCGACCCTGTTTGGGGTCAGCGGTGAGTGCGGAGAGCATAAGTTCAAATATTTAATGCTGCTGTCCAATAAGTAATTTGTGTTCAAGTTTAAACAGCTGAGCTAAAGCTGACATCGAGATGTTTAACCAAATGATATATGAATGTGCATAATTGGTTCTTAATAATACCGTATAAATATTTTATAACGGTTATTAAACAGAGTATCTAGAAATTGGAAAATCTTCCACTGGACTGTGATAATAAATCATTTCGCTGTAGACTTCATTTATTAACATTTAAAAAGCTAAACGCAGCACTTGAACCCGAGTCGCAGCATAACAAATGGCCTCAACTTGAATTTATAGTAATTACAATTTAACCCCATATAAATTTTGGTAGGAATATTCCCAGATCTTTCCTCACATCGAACTTCTTCTTGGCTTCATGACCCTTGATTGCATTCTTCTAGCACTTGGCTCTGGCCTTCGCTGGAGTGGCAGTAGTTCAAGCTTCAGCTCATGCAAAATTAATTAACGTAGCGCCAAACTTTTGCCACTGCAATCTTTTGTCATAGTTGCAAGTCGGCGTGCCACGCCCCTCAATGGACCAGGCTAGGTCCTTGGCTAGCGGAGCGCTCCCCAGGCTGTACAATCCAAGTTTATGGGAACCGGCGAAAATGTTCCGCAAACAAAGCAACAAAGAAACGAAACGAATTGGGCTAAGAAAAAGTTTGAGAGAGACAAACAGGCGAGGAGAGAGTGAGAGAGATATACAGGAAGAGATAGTGGGAGCAGAACAGAAAGAAAGAAACTTAAAGCTAGCTGACAGCCATTTCGCGCCCAGGGAGCTGCCTTCAGCTTGCCTGCTTGAGCTTGGAGGCTGCACGGCAAAAAAACTTCGACTGTGTATGAGGAAAACAAATAAAAATTTGATTGATGTCAACAATGTGAAGAGGAAACTGATAAAATAATTTCGTATAAATTTGCAATCTTTAAAATAAGCAACAAAAAGTAGCCCGAACTTAATGTCTCATAATTTAAATTTTTGATTTTTGTTGAGTGAAAGTTTAATTTTGTATGAGTTTGAGATTAAATCATGTATTTTTTTTTACTTACAGGTAAACGCCTTCGTATTAAGCGAATTATGTCTTAAGCCGCTGGCCTGTAAAATTTGTTATGTTAAATGATGTGGAAGAGAGACAGCTTTGGGCTTGAGGAAAAGGGAAGACATGTAGACAATTTATTTTTTATTACGCACATATGTATATCCCATATTTCGTTATTTATATAATACATTTGGGAAGGGGATTTGGGATTTAGGGATTTATTTAGAAATGTAATAAAGGCTATCATTAAAAATTGCCAAGGAGGTTTGCTTAGAAATATATAAATATTTATTTGCTTAAAAATAAATTACATTCCCTATTTTATTGTATATTTGACTATTAATTTATTATTAATTTTTCTAAAATAATTTACTGTAATTATAATTTTAAATAACTTAAAGAGTTTTTTATTTATTTTTAAGAAATTATTATTATTACATCATTGTTAACAATAACTTAAAAAGTTATACATTTTTAAGAAATTATTATTATTACACATTGTTTACAATAATGCCAATTTTTTATAATTTGTTTATTATAGAATAAGTTATAGAATATATACTACAAATTGATAATAAGAATATTACATTTAAATGTTTATATTATATATATATTTTTTAAATATATAATAATATTCATTTTAAACATTTATTTATTACGAAATGAAAATACATTTCAATTATTTATTTTTATTTTCCTTTATTTTTTAAAATTTTTTTTTATTAAAAATGGCATCGTTATTATTTTTACAAGCTTTATTATGTTATAATATCTTTCTCTGAATTCTTTTTAAAGGAAGTATAAAAACAAAAAAACAAAAAAGTGAACTGTGTATCTGTCAGTCCCTAGACTGCGTCCAGAGCAACATTTGCACTTGCTTCCGATGTAAAATTGCGCTTTACGGCATGTTTTTTACGCGCATTTTTGTTTTACTACGCGACGTGCTCCCGAAAGACTATTCAAGTGGGGGCACACTGTAATTGTTGCCAACTGTTTTGCACTGGACAACGTTTAGTTTAAGCGCACAATTAGATGACTGCTTTGCTTGATCTCGCTCTCTTTCTCTTTCTCTTTCAAACTCCCCCTCTCTCTCTCTCTTTGGCCCGTCACTTTCTTCGTCGTTCTCTTTCTCTGACATAAATGGGCGAAACACTTTGGCAAGATTTACATAGAATGCAATTGGCGCATTTGCTGCGTTTCATTTGTTATTTGCGCCGTGTGTTTGTTTGCCTCCGAAATTGAATTTCTCGCTGAGCGGAAAACAATAAACAAGCCAAGCGAACGGAACGAAGCGTGCTGCAGCAGCAGCAGCAGCAGCTAAGGTGGGCTCCAGGGAGGGGGCGCTGGCGTGGCGACTTGGCAAGTGACGTGTGGGCAGGTGGCTCATGGCGCGTTGCGCGTTGCGCATACGCCTCGTTGCCGCCAGTAGCCAGTCGCCAGTCGCCAGTCACCAGCTTCCAACTTGCACACTACTCCAATTCGGAGCATCCTAACTGCAGCAGCCGGTTGGAGCTGAGGGAATGAACTGTTATATTGGTGTTAACAAAACTTAAGAGTTTTCATTTGTAGTACAATATGTCTTCTATTTTCTTTAATAATCTTTAAATATATATCTCTGCATTTTGGTAAGCATTTTTTTTTTTTTCAATTTTAATTTTAATTTTCTATTTTCCCTGCACATGTAATGTTATTGCTCAGCACTATCTTCCTCTTTTCTCTCTCTGTTTATCTTAGAATACGTCAGTTCCACATATTTTTGTTCCATACCTACTTCCTTACCTTACCGTCCATTTCCCTCCCTAATTATTTCTCCACCCATTTGTTTGTTCGATAAGTAAGTGCTCTCTCTATCTGTTATATATTTCAATATATTCTTCATATATATATATGCATATCCCATTACTTTCTACCTTGCCGTCTTTACACCTGTTCTTAAATTATTTCCAAGCGTTTGATTGTTTGCTCTTCACTCGCCCTCTGCCTATCAGATCGATCATCATCACATTCTCTCTCTCATTCTCCTTTACTTTTACTTAATACTTCGCTTACTCTTTGTTATTATTCTCTTTAAATCCATCTTTCATATTTTCAGTAATTTATTATTCTGCTTTTGCATAACTTATATCTTATTCCACTTTGCCTTTCTCTGCGCTTCTCACTGTTGTAAATTCTATTCAAATTAAGCGTATACAATGTACGTTGATAATTTTAACCCAATTCTTTTGTTTTCCCATTCATTCTTCCTTACTCTAGGGCCCTCTCTCTCGCCTTTTCTCTTGCTCTCCCTCTCTCCCTTTTGACATTTGTTGTGCCTTGGCGCTGAGCTTCGCCCAAAACGGAAGGAAACACTTTCATTATCACTTTGGCGCTGCAAATTTATTGCGACAGCCTTCCGAGGGCCGCAGGGGACCTAGACGGAGGCGGTGTTGGGGCAGATGCTCTGTGTGTAAAATAGTGGATAGCGTGAACCCATGCCGGCAGCTTGTTGGTTCCATTAGCGTCATGTGTTGGCGACTGCTAGCAGCTTCGCTGTAAATCCTTCCAGTCGCCCTGTCGCCCCCCTCCAGGTCCACAGTCTGCCTTATCCCACGGCCAGCTGCTAGCAGCTGTGTATGACTCGGTTTTTCTTTTTTTTTTCGTTCGATTACGTGTCTCGCGATGCGTGGGAAATGCCCTAAATGGATCAACGCACTGCGAAGGCGAGAGCTAGCTACAGATAAGACCCCCAAACTTCACAAAACTGTATTGCCTATGACTGCAAAGTACAATGCTTAGAATTAAGGCCCTGTGACATTTATTGCTTACATCTATAAAGATTTTGTTAATAATAATATTTTATACTAATTATATATTGGATATAGTACAAATTTATATAAAAAATAATAATAATTTAAAAAAATAGATTCACTCTATAAATAAGTTTGAAGTCTATAACGTTGCATATAAAGTGTATTACAATGATGAAATTTAAATGGATTATATGATTTGATGACTTCGTGAATGTATAAAGAATGTACATATAAAGAATTTATGGATAAATTATAATATTATGAGAGAAATAAACGTATAGAACTTAATTTATGTAATATCATTTCATTCGATTATTTTTCACTTCATTCTTTTTCCAATCCATTAGACTCCCAGACTCTCTTTACATTAATTAGTTTTATTAAGTTCCGTTCAACTCTTCACTTATTATTGAATATTCATTTATTATTGAATATTACGGTATTGTATAGTTTAATTCCTCTATTTTAATTCTTTTTCTTGTACTCAATTAGATATTAGACTCTGTTCCATTCTATTTTATTCTATCTAATTGTCATACCTCCGGCCTGAATTCTATAGAGTCTCTAATTAATATTCATATCTTTTATTCTACTTATTTTTCATCTACTCAATGCCATTCGATTCCGTTCGCTTTAATTACACTCAATATAACTGCCATAACTCTAGCTATAACTAATTTATCCATCTCCCTCTTTCTATTTCTCTCTCACCGAGTGAGAATCGCAATTCCCTATATAGTGGACAAACTACTCATCTACATTAATGCCATTGGACGCTGAGCTCTCCACTTCACTCGTCTTTACTGTCATTTTAAAAGTTATAATTGCAGTGTCCCAGTCTGTCCCAGTCTGTCCCTCTCCCTCTCCCTTTCACTTTCCCTTTTACTTTTTCAAATCTCCTCTGCTCTTATATCGCTCCACCCCCTCCGCCTCCCCACTCGGCAAACATTTGTTTCTCACTTATCGTAACGTCAGCTGCAACTGGAAACAATTTGCGCAAATTAGCCAAGGTGTTTTATGGCCATCATCATCATTACCAAAAGCTCTATCATTGTTCTTGTTGTTGTTGCTGTTGTTTATTATTGTTGCTGTTGCTGTTGCTTTTGTCGTCGTTTGTTTTTGACCAAAATGAATGAAAGTGTTTGTTCCTCTTCCTCACTCTCGGTCTCGCTCTCGCTCTTCCTCTTGCTCACAAATCACATTTTCCAACTCCATTTCCCAGTGCGCTTTAATTGAGGGCTAAGCTGCAATTAAGCTGCTCTGCCCGAGGCTCAAGTTCTGCCTCAGCTTTTCGCACGCGCTCTCTCTATCTCTCTCTCTATGTCTGTCTCACTCTAATGCCATTTTTACACTTTAATGATGTCCTGCCATGCCGCCGGACTTCAGTTGCTGCTGGCACCTTTCGCAATTGCCTCGCATTATTCATGTGATGTCCTTTGAGCGGTTAGAGCCTTGCCGGGCTGACATTGCAACAGGCCGCAGCCGGCTTAAAAGCCAATATATCAACGGCTAACAAAACAGCACTGGTCTTATGTGTGTATATGTGTATATATGTGTGTGTGCAGCGGGAACATAAACAGCAGTAGCTGCAACACATGCACCATACACATTTCCGTACAGGATACTAATTATGATTGCGGTGCAAGGACATTGAGCCAGCTGCTTACTTGTCCCTGCTCACATCGCTCTCTCTCTCTCTCTCTCTCTCTCTCTCTCTCTCACTCTGAAAAGCTGCAATGCTACAGCAGATGTGTGGGTGTGTTGATCATGTGCGCCATATGTATATTAAGTCTAATCTATATTGACAAATCAATTGAAAACCACAGCGAAAGTGAAACACAAAATTAATATAAAGTGAAATTAATGCTTTATAATTTTTATTTAATACTTAAATTAAATTAAAATTAAAACTTGATTAAATAATATTTAAAATTAATAAATATTAAATTTTTCATTAAAAAAGAAAACAAAATTTACTAACTTTTGCAAAATTATTATTAATCCTAACCAATTTTTCTTTGTATTAAAATTTATATTTAAAGGGCAGACATCTTGTATTATTTATTGATATATTCATTATTATAAATATTATTAATATTGTATATTGTTTGTTCTAGTTTAAGAAGACTTTTTACTTTTTAATTTTATCATGTTACCAAAGTAAGATTAAATAATTTTTTTTTTAATTCTAAGTGTAATCCTAATAATAATAATATTTCTTAAAATCATATTTAATATTTTAATTTTAAATACAAAATAACACAATATTTAATGCGGTTGTTTCAACATATTTTTAGCTTCCATATTTTTGGTTTATTTATTTATTTATTTTTTTCTTTGTATTGTTTATTTTCAATTCTATTATTTGTTTTTAATTTTTCAAATAAGCTTTTTTGTTACAATCTAAGTTGCTAACCTAACCTAACCAAAGATCATAAGACTCTACGAGGTTGTCTTTGCGGTAACCCGTTCAATTCCAGTGGACTTTCCGTTGCCAATCCCAACTAAAAAGATGAAAAGACGAACACAAACTCGATTGCGATAAATTTGCGTTGTCTCCAGCTGCAATTGACGTTCAGCGTTTGTTTCTGTTCCTTTTCTCATTTTTTTTTTTTTTTTTTTTTTTGCTTGGCGGGCACCTAACCATATCCGCATTTACCGCAAAACACCTGTCCGGCGACGCCCCTCGCATAGTCTCGACTGCCACATTTGTCACAATCCATTTGGGCCACCCTGACACATTAGGTTAGGGTGTAGCAGACACACAAATAGAAATAGAATTTGCTGCCAAGCCATGTCAGTGCCTGCATCTTTCTCCCTCACTCTCTAGCTCTGTCTGCCTGTCCCGCTTGCTCCCACTCACTCAATGGCAGCTGCTCATATGCAAATCCTTTCGTGACTCTGCGCCAGCTACGTGTCCTGGCAGCGTATATCCTTGCGTTTGCTCCTCATCCTCATCCGCCTTCGCATTCGCATTCGCATCCGTCGCGACTTATTTACTGTTTTTCAAATTGCGCTTTGCAACTTTTTGGCTGCCAGTTTTGGTGTGTGTGTGTGTGGGCATTTACTATTTATATATATGTGAGATATGTGTGTGTGTGCTCAGCGAACGTTTCCGCTTCCGTTATCCATGGCAGCATGTGTTTATGGTTTCTTAATTGTCTGCAAAACTTTTTTTTTTTTTTTTTGTCTTCTATGGAAATCTGACAACTTTTTCCATTCGTTTTTTTATGGAATTGCCAGCTCGTTGCGGCTGCTTTGCGGCCTATATATGTACACATATACATATATAATATATATAAAATATTTTGTTTGCTAATAGCTTATAATGATAGCATATTATATATCACTGAACATATTTGATGGCTTTTGTTATTTTTACTTGTTAATTTAATCGAATTAATTTGAAGTTCTTTCATCTCAAGAGCACTTCAATGGCTGCTGTTATTTAATTTTTTAATGATTTATGCACACAAAATGTGCTGCATAATTAAGCCGCTTAATTGATTATGCACTCAGTCGTGTGCATTGATAAATTGTTGCGCAGTCAAGAAAAAATGTAAATGAGATTTCTTTAGCATAGCATAAGGAAATTTAAATCGAATTGAACTAAATTATGTATATTTAGATGTAATATAACTGAAAGAACAAGAAAAAGAATATTAGAGTATAAACGTAATTTGCTAATATATGACTATATGGTCATAGTGATTAATGTTGTCAGAACTGTATTGGGGACAAAGAAAATGTATTCTTCTAACATTTCGATGTTGCAGACAAAAATAAAATAAATTATGAATTATAACCTGAAACAGAAACAGAACATAAGCATAATTTCTTTTAATATTTCAAAGTAGTCTATAATATTTTAATTCACATTAGTTTTTATAATTTAATCTCAATTACTTAAAATAAATAGTAGTTTCTATAAGCAATTAAATCTTGATTATAATAAAAATAAACAAATTAAAAAAAAAAAAAATCAAAATATGTTTACTAAAGTAAAATTGTTTTAATGATGAGTTACAGTATCCTTAGTACATCGACATCACTATTTATATGTGTAATATAATAGTTTTTCGTTACAAAAATATCAAAATTAAAAATGTACCTTAGTCAAACTTATTCCTTGCTTTAGCCTTACGCCCTGGCATGGTATTATTTATAATGTGAAATCCTTAACAACATTTCCCATGGACTGTAGCAAACATCTTGACTGTGTACGAGGGCTTTCCTCTGCTGGGGCAATAAATGCAGAATCAACAACTAATGAAATATGAAGATGAATGTAATTGTTAAAATCAATATTCGTGCAGTGCAGTATTAACTGTGCAGTAATTTGCCAGTCAAACTTTTCATACTCGCACATAATACAGACGAGCAGTCACACACACACACACACACACACACACTCATAGTCTGAAGTTGGAAAATTGACTACTGAAATTTCGCTGCTCACAAAAGTATGCTACGAAATACTTCTTGTGTGTGTGTGTGAGTGCGTTTTGTACGCCTGTATTAGTTATGTCCGCCTGTGTGTGTGAGTGTGCGTGTGAGTGATTGTATGTGAAAATCTAATTGGATTTGTGCACGTTCAATGAACTGAACACTTCAAGTATTTTATATTGTTATTGCACTTGAGCAATGCCAAAAACGGAGCAAGAAGCGACACGCAGAGAGTGGGATACCCTGTATGCAATAACAAGTGGGGCATGTTGAAGAGGTATGCGATGTTGATTGATTGAGGGAGAATGTAAAATATATATGCAGTAATGCAGAGTCAAATTTAAATTCGATCAGACTGAAGCTGTGTTTATATTATATGATTGTAATCTCTTTTCACATTAACTTTTCATTACTACAAGATTCTGATTTATATAAATTATTTTATTTTATATGCTAATTTGGTTTAAATTTACAAAGTCTCTTCTACGTTTTATTTTTGCAAGTTAGTCGAGCTACTTCCCGCGCTCTTCCTTTGATATAGAGGTTCATAAATAACACAGCCTCGTCCGGTTGCCCTTTCAAAAATTTAACAAAGTATTTGGTTAAGCTAATTGTAATGGTCTGTCAATTAGGTCTTCTAGTTCTTTACGTTAATATAATATCGACACTTTTTTAGATAATTTTGAGTAAATTAATAAAATTAAAATTTTTTTTAGTTAATTAAGAAAATAAAAATAAGTAAATTAAAAAAGTTTACAGATATAATAAGACATTCAGCAATATATAACAAAAAGTGTTTTTTTTTTTTTTTTTTAATTAATTAATTATTTTTTTGTCATTTTATTTGGTTCAAATACATTTGTTGACTTGTTGACACTTTTCAAATATGACATCTCTCAAATGGCCGCATTAAGCCTGTACATATTTAATTCAATATTTTTAGCAACAAAAGTTAACATTTCTTTTTTTCTGATCTTTCTCCACTGCATTCCATATCTTTACGCCTGACTAGATATCAGTTATCGTCTATTATTGCAGGGTATTGGCTAGTCGCACTGCTCTATACACATGCATAGTATTACAACTTTATATTCATGGAAAGAAATGACTCAATGCTCTCAGGTTATTTTCCAGTCTACATTTTTTTCCCCTTTACACACCTGTAGTCCAGTAATTTGGTATGCATAGACAGAATTCTCTCTCAATGCATGCAGAGTATTTGCTAGTCTCATTTCAGTATGCACACACAGTATTCTAAATGAGCATGACTGAAACGACTCTCAGTGCTCACAGGGCATTTGCTAGTCTAACACTTGCACTTTTAATGCGCTGCTGCTGCTGTTGAACACTTTATTGCTTTTGCTACACTTGATTCTCACAGTTCTAAAAGCTATGCAAAGAGCAACAGCAGCAACAGCAGCAACAGCAACAGCAACAGCAGCAACAACATCGATGGCCATCAACAAAGAACTGATGCTGCATCAAGCGCTGCTAATGCCACGACTTCCTCTCTGGCACGCCCATCCTCTGACATGCCGACCCTCTGCGTCTGCCTCTTCTACGTGCAACATTTGTAGGCGACACGCCTGCAATTAGGTGCAAAAACACGTACCAAAACGTGGTTGTCATTGTTGTTGCTGTTGCTGTTGCTGTTGTTGCTGCTTATAGCTGCTGCTTTCCGTTTATGATAGACAATCCTGTAGGCTCACAGGACCTCAAAGCTCGCTCAATCCCGCTCTCCTCCTTCATCTGTTGGCCTAAATTGAGGCCCGCAGGCAGCAAACTTTAATGAGACGGAAAAAGCGGGCGCCAATCGCTGCAATTAAAATTAATTACAGTATTTGTCAGCTTTCTGGCCTAACTGGCCACCACAGGCGGGGCAGAGCAGGGCAGAGCAGAGCGAGCAGCGGGAGCAGCGGGAGCGGGGGCGGGAAGGCGTGGCAAGACGCGTTGCATTGATTGCAATCGCGATCGTTAATTAAATGTCGAAAGGAATGTTGTTGTTGCTGTTGTTGCTTGTTGCTGTTGCTGTTGCTGTTGCTGCTGTTGTTGGTGCTGTTGTTGCGTAAAGATCAGCCAGCTGGGATAAGACCAAGTTGTTGTTGCTCCTGCTGCTGCTGCTGCAGTTGGCTGTTGTTTGTTGCCTGCTGCCTGCTGCTATTTATAGCCGCTGCTGTGGCACGCAACGCGCTGCAATGCGCCGCGCTCTTTATTATCGCCCTTGATCTTGGCTAAATCGAAATCGCCTGCATTGCGTGAAGTGTTGCAAATGAGTTTTTGGTCCGGGGCGTGCATTGCATTTTCAATTGTCCAGCAAATTGGCAGAGCACCAAATCAGGTAGGGCAACCAGCCGTCCAGTGCAACTGGAGCAAGGCGAAAATAAAGAAAAAATTGAACTTAATATGCATGAACTGTTTAAATCGAAAATCAAAATGAAAATATGATTGCGCTGATAAAATGAAACCAAAGAAGTTGTATGTCGATAGATGTTCGATAGAGAGAAATCTATGAATATATGTATATATATATATATATATATATATATATATATATATATATATATATATATATATATATATGTATGTATGTATGTATGTATACCTGTATGTATGTATGCAAATTAATAAAGTTATTTATTTATAAAATTTGAAGCTATGATGATATTAACTAACAATTAAATTTTAAGGAAATTAATATATAAAATAAAAAAAGGTAATTTTAAATTGCAATAGAAACTCTGGAAGGTATAATTAAGCGCTTATATTTAAAGAAAGAACAAATTAAATAAAAATAGTAAAATAAGAATCATGTTATACTTAATAATAGTATAACAATAATATTAAATACATATATAATGTAATTATAAAATTAATAATTTTTAAAATAAAAAATATAATGAAAATATAATGTTATAAATATATATTGAAAATATAATACAATGTCGAAAAATATAATGTCGATATCTTTTTGTTAACTTAACTAACTAACTTACCTAGTAAGTATTACTAAAATGCAGCATACTTATATATAGCATATGCAGATGAGGACAGATCATATATAACAAGTCATTCATATTCGTTTTTGGACAACGTTATCGATAAGTTATTCATATAGATAAAAGTGCTACTCTTATAAAACATTGTGTCAACGAAATAGATTCTAAATACTGAACTGTAAGTCTTTTGCCCGAAAAGTAAATATGGGAAATCCATTTTGAAATCCCCAGACTTTACCCTTAATTGAAAACCTCAAATTGAGTTCAGCCACAAAGTTTTTGGCTTCGATAGAATTGAACCCTGGTGAAACTCGAGTCGAGCGAGGTTTCACTTGGCTAGTTGGCAGCCAGGGAACATCTTTATATGCATATTTCAAGCCGACTCTGGCCGCGAGTTAGCACAATTTCTAAACAAAGGCTTCAATTGTCACAAGGGAGTGAGCAAGCGAGAGAGGAAGGGAGGGGAGATGATGTTTGCCAAATAAAATGCACTTGTGCATACGACGTCAAGTTTATCAATAGACAGCAGGGCAAACAGTGGAAAACTTTGTGAACTCGTTTCGGGCCAACTTCTGTTTCAGTTTTACGAAAAAAGAAAAAGCAAAAAGTAAAACTTCAAGTAATAAAAAAAAAGAAAAAATGAGCAAAGTTGATTGCGATTCTTGTCCTTTTCAAATGAAAACGCAAACAAAAATGAAAAGTGCAACGGCCGTCAACTGGGAAAGCGATCCGGGAAAGCGTCGGAAATTGCTGCAATCCAAGTGCAGTTTCGTCGCCATCCAAAATTGTCAATTTGCGGCCCAGTCGAGCCAATTGCCAAGTGCTAAAAATCGATTCGTATATTATCTGAAAACTGCATCTGCCACCTGCAATTTGCAATTGGCCCCTGGCTATTGGCCACAGAAGCAGAAGCAGCAGCAGCAGCAACAGCAGCTGTTCAATCAAATAAAAGCTGCGGGACTTCCATCTATTATTTAATAAAGATTAATTCGTTTCGTTTGCTGTGCAAAAATGAAAGTTTAGAAACGCAGCTGTGCTGGGTGACAAGTTCTAATTGGCTGCAAGTGCATCAAGTTTTTAATGAGCTTTTAAAGCTGTTTTCTAACACTAATTAATTAACTTTTGCATAAAAGTGACAAACTCTAAAGAGACTCAAGTCGCATAAAGTCGAACTAAAAGCTTTTTAAAGTGCCTCGAAACGTGTTTGCATCTTAAGGCGAAAGTCAGCTTGTGTCTGAATCAATTAAGTGCTGAATGAACCCAAAATAATATCAGTTTAAAGTCACTTTGAAAGCTGTTTATGAGCGAAGCCTCAAACTTGTTTAGTTAATTAGGTGACAAATTTTATTCAATTCAAATAGCTGAATAAGCTGGCAAGAGAGAGAGAGAGAGAGAGAGAGAGAGAGAGAGAGAGAGAGAGAGAGTTTTTCGAGCTTTTAATGCACTTTGAAAACAGTTCTCGATTTTTACTTCAAACTCTTGTACAACTACAAATTCCAAGTTTTAATTATCAATTATTTTTCACCATTAACATCAGTTGATGGACTTGCAATAATATTATGAAATTATAATTATAAACTTCAATTTCCTATATATTAGGTTGTCAATCCACGCGCTTTATTAATTGTTAATATTCAATCAAAACATCTCCTGCAGAAATATTTTCAGTTCTAAACCATAAATTTGCCGCAATTTCCAACTTTTACAAGCCTGCCTCCCGCCCCCCTGCCCAACCGTCAGCCCCCTTGGCTAATGCACAACAAACACAACCGCAAATGCAAATGAGCCACGTGCATGCGACGCAGCGTCAAGTGCTTCACTCGCAACATGTTCGACGCGCCTTGAATGCCGGCTGCGAACATCGTGCGTTGCCTGCTGTTGCATCAGCAGTGTTGCCGAAACTTTTTCAGCAAAAGTAGCAAAACCGAAGGCTGAAAGTAGCTAAAAGTAGCCAACTTTCTTCTAAAATAGCTGAAAAAGTAGCAAAAAAGAAAACAGTGCTGTTTTTTTTTCACAAAAAGTCAACTTTATTAATTTAATTTAGATAATATCTCATCTATTACTACCAACTCGTCATTTTCACCATTGTCGGTTTTATAATTTGCCTTTTTAAGGTCGTTGTGTGGAACGCTATACTCATAGCATAAATAACAAAATAAATTTTTCGATCATTCTCGATAAAAAAGTTATCGGATGAGTTAAAAAATGATAAACTTGTACTGCGTATGGTACACACGAGTGTGCATGCCAAATTTCAGCTCTCTAGCCCTTATAACTTCTGAGATCAACGCACTCATACGGACGGACGGATGGACGAGCGGACAGACGGACAGGGCTATATCGACTCAGCTCGTCGTGCTGATCAAGAATATATATACTTTATGGGGTCTGCGATGATTCCTTCTGCCCGTTACATACTTTTTCACAAAACCATTATACCCTGATTTCCCATTGAAAATGGGTTCAGGGTATAAAAACTGATAAGAAATGAATTTTCCATAACATTTTAGAAAGCTTACCTATTCTTCAGTTGTAGTATTAATTCTACACAAAACTTAATACATTTAAATCATTTACATTTAAAAAGTATCAAAGCAAATTTTGCTATAAGTTCGCTTACATTTTAGCTAAATGTAATATTTGAAAATAGCCAGATTTGTAGCTAATAGCTGTTTGAAAATTTGTGTAGCAATCGGCCTTAAAAAGTAGCCAGATCTAGCTACAAAATAGCTGATTCGGCAACACTGTGCATCAGAGATGCGCTGACCGGAGCCAACATGCTCGACGTTGCTGCCAGCACCTGACAACAGGTTGGAGGTCAATGCTACAAGTTTGCAGCGCTGAACGGATCGTAAATATATAGTTTTATCGTACTACAACAATATTTAGTAATGTACACTAATTGTTATAGAAAGCTGTTCATTTTTAGTGAACATCTAATTTACAGGCCTAATGAGATACAAATTATACTAAGCCACATACTAATACAATACTACTTATCCTAAGATATCATAGAATTGATTTTTAGTGCAAAGCTAATTTAAGTCAAAACGAACATAAATATAAAATACCTTAAAAAATTAATCGAAATCTTCTTCTGATTAAAGCTAATTTTGTAGTATCGTTTCATGTAATCTGTGATTGCCTGCTTTTTAAGTAATTCTAAATTGGTTTCAGCGCACCCATTTGTATACCTTGAAACGTCGCCTTATCTATTATTCTTAGTCACAAAGGGAATGAATACCTCACTTAGGCCACAATCAAACAATTTGTGCAACTTTTTTAGTAGAATGATAAGTAAAAGTTCCAAATAAGATTTATGGCCCATTGAAACTGTTTGTGACTTATGGAAGATATTTGTAAGTGGTCATTCATGCGATAATTGCATTTCCTTTGAGTAAGAGTGTTATTGACTGCAAATCGAAAAGAAAATTAAGTTTTCTTTGAAAGGTATACAATATGAAACTCTGATTTATAATAGAAAAGGAGAAAAGAAGATGAAAATATAATAAATCAAATAGAAACTTTATAAAAAAGTAAATAATAAAATATAATTAAAAATAAAATAAACGATATAATAAATAAACAATTTTCTTTAATAAAAAAAAGAAATTGTCAAAAATCTTTTTGTAGTCTTGAGTCGAAAGGTAAATGCCATAAATCGCAATGCTGTAGCTCTAAGCATAACTTAAGTGCTTAACTTAAACAAAGGGAGGAACGGAAAGAAACAAAGAGCGGAAGAACGGCCTGAGACATATTCTGAGTAACCCAGAACTGAGACCTTTTAAAAATTGTAAAGTGCACCCTCGAGTATTGGCAAACGATAAATAAAATTTAGCTTGAATCGTAAAATATTAATTTATGCAGCTAAAATGGGTCTATGCTACAGATTTTGCTGTACGTACTATTTATAGATAACACATATTGAGATTGGGGCACCCGCATAGTTAAGAAACAAGAAAATAAGCAAAAATGTTGCTTGTAGAGCATGGCAACCTTTTATCACTCAAGGCTTATCCCAGCTGACCCAGGCACACACACACACACACACATATGCACGCACGCACTCCCACATCGAACATGTTGCGAGGCGAACCAACGGTTAGCCGGCGCAGGCCAAACCGATTCGCTACACACACAAGTTTGAGTGGTTTGCACTGGGCTCTAGCTTCTGTCAGAGTCAGTCGATTTTCGAACGTTGAAGCAGCTGGAAGTGGGACGCGCGCGAAGTCAAACGTTGCATTTCACCAAATTCTTCGACAACTCTCGCACACAGGTGCAGGCGTTCTGTGTCCGTGTATCAGCGTGCCAGCGTGCGTACGTGAATGTGTGTGTGTGAGGGCGCGTGAAAAATCCCACTAAAATCGGCAGCAAAGCAAACACAGTCAGCTGTTGGCCGTATCAAATGAGTGAAAATTAAATGTAATAAGCATAAAAAATTATTACCGTGAATATTTTTAAAAGTTGTATAAATAATTAAATAAATAAAAAAATTGAGAAAAAAAAAGGTTAAATTACAACATAGTTCAGTGCAGTGCAGTGTGTGTGCGTTTCTTATTCTTTTTTTACCGTAAAGTCTCAGAGGCGTTCGTTGCTGTTGTTTTAAAAGCAGCGCAGTCAACGTTTTGACAGCCAAATCAAAGTAACAGCAGAGCCAGAGGCACAGGCAGAGGCTCAGCAGTAGCGAGGAGCGCTGGTAAGTCAGTCGAATTGAACGTCAAGTGTCGCTGCCACGCGACCAGGAGCTAAACAACAACAACAACAAGAACACAATTTAACGAACTGACGGACAGACATGTCGGAGCACAACGGAATGGTTCGCATAGAACCTCGGCAGCGGCAGCGGCAGCGGCAGCAGGTGCCGCTGTCTGTTTGTTGTTGTTTGCCTGGCGCTGCACAACAAACCATTTCTTTTGTCATTGTTGTTGTTGCTTGCGTGTGTGGTGTTCCGCGTGGCTCCGTTAACTTGAGCTGACATTTACAACACTACCCCCCGTGCACCCCCCTTGGCTCTTTCTCATCTCCTTCTACTCCACCCTTTGCGTGCTTAGCTACGCGCATTGCTGTTGTTGTTGTTGCTGTCTGCTTTGCTTGTTCTTGTCTTTGCGTGCGGCGGCTTCTTCTTCGCCTCTTCTTCTTCTTCGTCTTGTTCATTGCTTTTATTTTGGCGTGCATTGACATTGTTTTTGCCAGTTTTGTTTTTGGCGCTGGTTCGCCTCGCTTCGTTTCGCTTTTCAGTTGTGTTTTGCTTTGTTTTGTTTTTGTTTGTTTGCAAATTATTTTTATTGGCCACTTCCTTGACTTTGTTTTTGCGCGCTGGCAAATAAGAAAAATCAATAAATTCTTATTTGATTTTCATGCCGAACCGAAGCCAGCTGTGGCCCGTTGCTGGCTTCTCTTTTGTTTTGTGTTGCTTGGTTTTGTTTTGTTTTGTTTCGTTTTGCTTGGCGCTGGCTCGTTGCCACCCTTTCGAAATGCAACCCTGTGTCTGCCCACCCCCCTGGCGCGGCCCGCCGCTCGGCCCCGTCTGGTTGCGTTTAGCCGGTTTGTTTGGGTTCGTGCTGTATACAATTTTCTATTGGCCTAGAAACGGGCCAAAATTTGTATTAATTATCATTGAAGGCATTTCATGAGAGACGAAGGGCCGACAAACCGTTAGCTGACACACTTTTGGCCAGGAGGAACGAGCGAAATCAGAAGGCAACCGGGACGCATGTAGATGAGATGCCTGATAGAGCCTCTTGTCTTTCTGAATACGCCAATTAGACGAAATTTTTATTAATCTGCATAATTAAAGCTGAATTTAGAATCTTTCTACATCTGAAGAGAAGAAACCAACATTCTCTTTATTTCTTTGTTTCTAGTTTTTATGGGTTGTTAACGTTATCAGAAACAAATCTGAGTTGCGCTTGTGTTCCCCTTTTTAGTTTTTATTTGCTTTTCCCATCAGCCGCAAGGTGTTCTATATTCTGTATTTGCTAAATCTACTTTTTATAATACTTTTTTTGCAATCTATTTGGGAGTGTGTTTTTTCTAACATATTTATGAAATTTTTAGCACCTCCTTCCTGGAACTGGCAAAAAAAGTTGGTTTGAGTAAAGATGCGAAAATGTCGCTTGTTCAGTGTTTCTATGCCATTTGTCTTAGCGTGTTCTTTGAAGATAGATAATTTATTTGTGTGCAGAGGAAGGAGACGCAGAGGATATGTGTTTTAATTTCAGCAGAAAACTTCTGCAGAATTAACTGAGTAATTACGAAATTCTCGGTGGAATTTTTTTCTTTCCTTCTGTTTCCATCATACCATTTGGTATTTTTCAAGCAAACATTTTTTGTTTTTGTTTTCAAGAATTTTCCTTCAATTATGTTTTATGCGTGTTATTTTTCTGTTATTTTCTTGTGTTTTTTTATTTTCCTTTTGGGACTCTTTCACTTTCTATCTCCTCTTATATTTTTAGAATTATGAATAAGTCTTTCTATAACTTTGCTTTAGCTGAAGCTTTTTCAAATGAAATTTGATAATCTTTTCAAAGTAATAAGTATTTAGTAAAATAAAAGAAATTTAAATGCTAATAAATCCAATTGCTTAGTAGTAGTCGTAGTAAATAAAATGTTCTATAAATAAAATTCCCTATAAAAATATTTTTATATACTCCCCTTTAGTAACTCTGCCCTTAAACATTGTATTTTTGCATTTTTATTGTAAATGTTTCCATTTAATTTGCTTCTTTTTGCTCTTGTTTCCCCCTCATGGTATTTTAAAATGTGGTTAAAAGCTCTCCTTCAATTACTGCCCTTCCTCTGACAATTTTTGTTGTTTATGGCATTCGTAGGATCTCATATTTTTATATACATACATACATATATACATTTACCCTTCGTCTGTTCGCAAATTCTCAAATTTCGTTGATGAAACCTTTTTGGCCAGCTCGCATTTTGGCTACAAGTAAGAGTTAATGTGTTTGTCTCTCTCACTGACACACACACACACGTATAGTTATTTACTCTTTCATTCATAATTATTTATTTAATAAAACGCCACATTCATTTACGCTGAAAACGGGTTTCATTCCCTCCGCTCTCTAGTCGGGGTACCTTTTATTTTCGTTGCTTGTGGAGTGCATCATTAAGAAGCAGCAGAGGTAATTAAATTTAATTATAAATGTTGGCCGAAAAAGCTGGCTGCGGCGGGACCCGGGCCTGCGTACAAGTTAAAGCTGTTGCCATTTATGTTAATTTCAATAAATTAATCACAATGATATTACGGCTCTTACATCATGGCCAGGCCACTCTCTTGATTTATGAGGCGCCCAGGTGTGAGATAGCAAAACACACAGAGACGAAAAACAAGCCAACAAAAAATAGTTTAATTGAATGCTAATCTGCTGAACATTTCGCACGTTCGACACGTTCTCTTCGAAATAGAGAACAACTGCATTTTATCGAATGAACAACTGAACAAAAGCACTTATATTACAATATGTACAAGTATATAGGTAGGAATATACATTTGCTCGCAGTGTTTTATTCTGTCTTGTGTTTCAGCTTCTTCTTTATTGGACACGTTTCGCGAGACGATCGAGAGGAATTTGCATAGATAGCTACGACGCTTTGTAGATCTCTTTTCAGTGGCTGCTGTAATCTAATGTCGTCCCAAAAGACTGAAGGCACGTATGTGAATTGTTGTGCGAGTGTGTGTGAGCGTGCTTGTGTGTATAAC
Source organism: Drosophila arizonae (assembly GCF_054131065.1). Classification (NCBI taxonomy): domain Eukaryota; kingdom Metazoa; phylum Arthropoda; class Insecta; order Diptera; family Drosophilidae; genus Drosophila; species Drosophila arizonae. The sequence goes on along the minus strand of NC_142925.1, from coordinate 22,919,439 downwards.
TGTATTTGCCACTGGATAACTGTAGCACTTCGAAAGGCAGCTGAAAGCGGAAACTGCACTTGGACCAGGGAAGCTGCAAGCCGTGCGGGGAGCTGCATCTCAGCTTGGTTCAGTTCAGTTCAGTTCAGTTCAGCTCACGTAGTGTCCGATTGCCAACCAAGTTTGTTTATGCAAGACTTAACCTCAACTCGTGTCTCTAGTTGCGAAAGAACTTTGTGTAACTCAAGAAGAGTCTCTTTCTAACTTGGCACAGTTGCCAACACAAGTATGTGAACGCGCGTCCATGCTTGTCCAGCTAGTGTTAAGTGAATTTATGCATATGGCCAGTAAAATTTAACTGACTTTATATGTTACCGATAACAGTTTACTCATAAGATAAGTTTTTCAAACTTTTTGACCATTTTTTCGTATTTAAAATGTATCGATTTGTATCAAGTAATTAATAAATGTATAATTGTTTAAGTAAGTGCTTTTAATATGTACTTTAAATAAATTTAATTTGTCAGGACATAAGATTTCGATAAATTTTGGGGTATATAAATTGTATTGGTATGTATTGAGGAATAAATATGAGAATAGAGAGATCAAAACTTGGACTATGATAGCATGTCATTTATATACATGTTTTTAATTAGATATATCGATAATAATTAGAATACCTCTAACTTTTTTGCTAAATGTTCCGTTAAGTAGTGTTAAGTAGTCAAATTGTTAATTTATATAATTATTCAAAATGCATCTTACAATGTATTTGATTAATCGATATTTCAGTTGGCTATCGCTTCAAAGATAATTTATTCCTCTAGCAAACGAATTGGGCTATTCAACAATGATACGCTTCAAAATAATACATTAATTTGATTTTATGGCGATCGATAATTTGCTATTGATACATTATAGTAGAAAATTTCTAAATAATTTGTAGCCATTTCATTGATTATCTTTAATGTGCTATCGATACCCTAAGATCAAAAGTTCTTAAAAAATTAAAAGTTAAATATATTGACAAACACGTAATTACTTAAATACATGTTGAGCTTTCTCATGATCTCTCCAAACATCGCCAGAGAAGCTTTGAGTGATTTAATTGTGGTGCATCTTTATTAAGTTGCCAACAGATTTTAAAGACCCTAAATGATGGCTATTAATACTTAAATGGCCAGCTCTTTCGGCCATAAATTGCTACTCTCCGTCTGCATTTTAATTATAACTTGGCCACGATTTAGGCAAGAGAGGCAAGAATGCGTTAGAGACGAGCCGAGCGAAGCAGCGGCTAACAAATGACAAACTGACCGAAACTGGCTGCAGTCGAGTCGGAGCTCGCAGCTAATTGCCCAAAGTCTGAAAGGGCATAATCAGGGGGCTGGAGCTGTGGCTGGGGCTGGGGCTGCTGCTGTGAAGTGGATGTTGCGAATTTGAGGCTGTGCCGCAGCAGGATCTACAAACTGCAATGACAAGACAAATGTTACGACAACCTGCAGCTACAAGTGAACAACTGCAACAGCAACAACAACAACAACAATCGCTGCTGTTGTTGTTCTTGGCTGGCATAAAAATTCGTAGCTAAACCAATTCGAAAGCAATTTCCTGGCCTTAGAGCCTACTGCAGCGGGTGGGCAGGCGGATAGGCAGGCATTTGCATAACTAGGAGGTAGATAGGCCTCCACTTTAACTGTCTTTGTGCTATATACCTTTAGATATATAAATATATACATATACATATATGCGTGTGTGTGTGTGTGTGTTTGTGTAAACGCTTAAACTACATGTGTTTGCCGGAGTCGCTGCTGAGCTGGCTTAGAAGTCCAAGTGAAGACGAGTTCATTGAATTCTTTGCTGCTTTATTCGCCAAACTCGTAAATTTTCAACCAAATACACATAAAATTCAAACCAAACTGGTTCCTGCAGCACAACTACAAACCACAATAACAACAACAACAACAAGAGCATTAACAGCGATTTATACCAGACCAAAGTCTTTGGGTCTCTTTTTTTTAAGGTTTTTTGTTTTTGTTTTTGGTTGGTTTTTTTTCGGGGCCTGCATCTTTCGGAATGCGGCAGTCATCTTCAGTCGCAGCTCTGCAACTGCAAATGCAACTGAAACCTCATCTTTTGCTTTACATACCCTGTAGTGGCATAGCAGAAAGGTATTGCCGACTAATATATATGTATCTGCATGTGATTCGATCTAGCTTTATGATTTTATCTATATCTATATTCTTCTTTACGATACATTAAATTTACTTGGGATTCTTTATAGAATTCTTTCAACTACTTCTGTAGGCTATAACATAGTTTAGAATAAATTCATTAAATATATTAATCGTTCACGATAACTTATAATCGATAATTATGTTGATTATCATTGTTATTAACGCTTAAAACTGTTTAAATCAACTGATGACATAGGACTTTAAAATAGTGTAGAACATTTGATAGCAAGTATTAAATATATTAACGATTATTATCGATAAGTTACTATCACATCAAATCGACAATTGATATTCTTAAAACTGTGCACTTCGAAGGCGGTCATAGCTGCATATCCTCTGTTGTAAATCACATGATAAATTCGTTAGCAGTGCCAGTTTTTTTACAGGGTATCTGCCAGCAGTTGACTCCTCTGACTGACTTAACGAAAATGTTGGCCAAGTCATCCTTATCATCATTTGCTCTTTTAGCATTGCATTTCACTTTGCTTTCGGATGGATTCGCTGCGGCTACTTCGATTGAGTAGCTGTCCGCATTTCTATCTGCATTTGTCGCCGGGCAACTGCATGTGTGTGTGTGTGCATCTGGGTGTTTGTGTGAAGCTGTTTTTGGTGCTTCGGCGGCTCTGTTCGAGTGCAGCTTTTGTGGTGAAAGCGCAACGCATTCGGCTTGTTGCCTGACCATAAACCCGACTCGACTCGATTCGATCGACCCACATCCATATCCAGTTTTGGGTGCCGAAGAACCAGCTGCATCTTATCAGAGATCATATCAATGTCAAGTGCCGACTCACACACACACACTCACTAGCAATGCGCAAACAAAAGTGTCCAGAATTAAGAGCCGAAAACTAAGTAGCTCAAATATTTAGACAATTTCGTACACTAATTGGGCCCATCAGCCGGAGACCTGTGTCTAATCGCTGTTGGGCACAAAACAAATATGGAAATCTAACAAACACGCAGCCAACACACACATACATACACACACACAGCTAGCTGCTCAGACATTAAGACGAGACGAGACTCAGACGTGGGGCAGGCCCAAACAATGCCAAACCAAAACAAGTAAGAACGTTGCAGTCGGGCGTTACCGACTGCGGAATACTCATTCACATCCCATCAACAATTTAGTAGTTAAGTTTCGTTTTAATACTGTAGAATATACAGGTTTTTCCGATTTGCCACGCCCCAACTGGGCGTAGACACCTCATTTTTGGTCAGTTTTTAGAAAGAGATAACGTTACCCTAACTGCAAAGTTTGAATGCTTACCCTAAAAAAATGTGAAAATTACAGGGTATTTTTCGATATGCCACGCCCCTAAAGAGGCGTAAAAATTATTTTTGGGGAATCGATAGAGGAGGCTACCAGTAACTCAACTATCCAAATTTGAAGCTTCTAGCTATTATACTTTAGGAGATATAAACTTTTGCGGTTTGCCACGCCCCCTGTGGGCGGACATATATCCGACAAAACTTTTTGGTCTTGGGTGATCAGTCCGAGTATATATACAAAATTTGAGGTCTCTGCCATCAATAGTGTCCAAAATATAGGAGAATTTAAAAAATCACTATATCTTCAGGTCAGATTTGCCACGCCCCCAACGGGCGTAGACTTATAATTTATCTTCAGACTTTATAGAATCATACCATTAGCTGACGTGCAAAATTTCAGCATTCTAGGTTTACAACTTTAGGAGATACAGTTTTATCCGATTTGCCACGCCCCCAATGGGCGTAGATATATCCGCCATAGCTCGTGATCTTGGGTGGTCAACGCGGACCTACATACCAAGTTTCAGCTTTCTAGCTCTTCAACAAACATGATTTCTGGTATATCGGAAAATGCATTTTCCGATTTGCCACGCCCCTAGTGGGCGGATCGGGAAAATTTTAACACTTTATAAATCGGAGATATACACGAGTATGTGTTCCAAATTTCAAGTCTCTAGCTTCAATAGCGCCGAAATAGATTGCGTTCATACGGACAGACGGACAGACGGACGGACGGACAGACGGACAGACGGACAGACGGACGGACAGCAAGACGGACATTGCACAAAACCAATATACTGATTCACTTTCGTGAATGAGTATAAAAAAAAAAAAAGCAGAATTAAATGAAACGAAAGATACGCATCTGTATCCGTAGCTCAGCCTGTGTGTCTGCGGCTGTGGCTACTGGACCAAACTGAACAAAAGACGGCTCAATTGTGGCTAGGGATCAGCATTGCGCTGCCTACCTGTCAAGCAAAAGATGTATACACTGTACAAAAAGTGAATATAATATGTCAATAATCGGAGTATCAAAATATATATATTATATTAAAATATGTATAAATAAATTTTATCAGTAACTATTGTTAGTTCACTTCACTTCAATTCACTTTTGATTTGATTTTAACTTTATTTAAACTTCAAGTATTTTTTGCTGTGTAAGCCTCATTCCTCAAATGGCTCGTTTGCTCTTGCTAGACATCGATCATAAATTTGAAGATCTGAGGCCAATAAGAATTGTGAGTTAACAGCGGAAATGAAGCTGAGCTTTGACCGCTCAACGTTAACTGTAATTACGCACGCAGATAGACGGATCACGGATACAATAGATACGCAGCTATATCTGCAGATACATTTGTATCTCATGACGCACAAACTTGTTATATGCATTGACAGGGGCAGGGGCAGCGACAGCGACAGCGGCAGCGGCAGCGGCAGCGGAGGCAAATGCCCACAAATAGCCGCATAATGACCTTGTTACTCAACTGTCAACTGTCAGCACACGCAGCAACAACAACAATAACAACAACATCAATAGCCGTAGCAGCAGCAGTAAGAGCAACAACAACAATCAATACCTAGCCACAATTTATAGTTGTCGTATCTTTGGCCATAAATTGGAGCGCCTGGCACATGTCACGCAGTCAAAAGGCAGCCCAAAGACAGCCCACAAGAATGTTGACCAAATGGGGCAAAAGCCATCGCTCCATAAGCAAGGATCAAACCACAGAAAAATACAATAAAAAGTAAAAACAATATAAAATCCATTTATTGTTGTTTCTGACGGCAAATCTTTGGGCAGCTCACTCGAAATGGATTCACTTCAGTTTTGCATAAGAATAAGATGAAGAGTTGATTGAATCAAAGTGCTCAAAGGCTTTAACTAGTTGGGAAGCTAGCTTTTAAATAAAATAATAAAATCATAGCCTTTTTACCATGAGCATTTACTGACCATAAAATTGCTTACGAATATTCAATTAAAAATTAAAACAAGTTCGAGTTTTGATGTGGGCGTTTTATAGTTTCGTTTTATTTGATGACAAATGAATAGGAGAGGCCAACAGCCGTTTAAATTTGACTCTGTCAAACTGCATAAGTTTTTCCCGATTAGCCACGCCCGCAATAGGCATGCATATATTTTCTATATTCGCTAGACATCGCAGGGCCATACGATTAAATATTTCAGCAGTAGCATTTGAATATAAGTATCTATATTAACAAGAAAGTTACAGGAAGTAGCACTCTATTAGACATGTCGATCAAATGTTGACTCTAAATCAGGCTGACGTTTATGAATATCAAATTTCAAGAATCTGGCTTCAAATTGATTATCTATCTATCTAGATTTTTGCAGAAAAAGCCAGTATAGTCATTTTATTTCGTGAATGAGTGGAGATTAATTATTTGGAGATTTATGTTACGCCTTTCATCGGTTATTCTGTTCAGTCAAAATGCATATTTAATTATAGAAAATTCGGAATTAATGAGCTAATTTCTTTATAATTTCTATAAACTTTAAATCTATCATAAATTGCAGTGGCTGAACAAGTATTTATATAAGAAAAGAATGAAGGAAATTTCAAATTTTATTTTTCGTATTAACACTTCTTATCTCCATTTCTTTAGAATTGTACATACAAATATATAAAGGCAATGGAGTACTTCACCTAGCATTTCAACTTCCTTTACTTGGGCAAACTAATGGCATTATATGACTCTATGCCTAGCTTCATTTATTTCCCAGTTGTTGGCTATGCTTATATCGTGTTGGGTAATCTCTACATTTTAGACTTTTTGGGTTAATTTGACAGTCATTAATGCGTCTAACTAAGCCATTTCCTCATCTGAACTCAGCTCTCATTTAGTTGTACTAATTTAATTCATGATCCACTGCAAAAGCCATGATAATTTTCGCGTCTTCACGCATTTTTACGTTTTTTTAGCTACCAAAAAGTCATTTTATTAGCTGTCCCCAAATTGTTGTCATTTTATTCATTACCAACTTGGACAGCTGGGTCACTTTAACCGAAAACTTCTTGGCCAAGTCTGCACCTGCTCTCACACACTCTGCTGTGATTTGTGTGAAAAGCAAGTCATTTTATTAGCTGGCAACTAATTTAATGAGTTTTGTTTGCTTGTCCTAGCCTCCGTGGTCACTTTAATTACGATTTCCACTCGCCCCTGCTGAATTTTCCGCCGTCAGAGCGAATTTGTTAATGTGATTAATTGCAGCTGGCGTCACATCTTATCTCGCTTCTCACTTTATTTCACTCACGTCCAAAGTCCACGTGTCGTCCTCTGCTGTCAAATTAATGCGCCTTCGAGCGGTGCATTCCCTAGCTACGTTCACGAGTACTTCGCACTGCCACTTGTTGCACACGCTGCTCGGCTGCCACATGTGGCAGCCCCTTCTGGTCGTGATGTGCCTTGGGTCAGTCTTGAGTACTTGCCGGTGGTTGGCTCGCAGTGGAGAGTTTCGTTTCGAGTGCTGCATAAAAACGCTTATCGCGCTGAATATTTTGTTGTATTGTTTACTCGGCGGGGGCTCATAAAATATGACCAGCAACAGCAATGACAACAACAACAACAACAACAACAACAACAGCAGCAGCAGCAGCAACATCAACTCGGCAAATACAAATAGTTGGCGCGATATCTGACGGATACACACACAGGCAGCGACTTCCTCGTTGTTGCTAGCTCGCTTATTGTTTTATTTCATGTTCTTCCTTTCTTTATTTGCTTTTTTCGTGTGTTGGGATGGGTTTGAGTATACAATGGGCGGCAGCAGAAATAAGAAGAATCTTAAAAAGTAATGAATTACGCGAGAAGGAACTTGCCCCGAAAAAACATAAGTATACATATTATATATGCATGTGTTCCCTGGAGAGTGGATATCTGAAATACACAATAAGAAATAGTTGGCTAATATTAGGTAATCATGAGAGAAAGAGAGAGAGAGAGAGAGAGAGAGAGAGAGAGAGAGAGAGGGAGAGAGAGAAAGAGAGAGAGAAAGAGAGAGAGAGAAAGAAACAGAAAAAGAAAGATATAGAATGACAGAAGAAGATTGTAAGCGAGAAGGAAGATACAACGAGAGAGAGAAAGATAGAGTGAGATAAAATAATTAATAGACATAAAGAGATGCAAATGTAGACTCATGTGCAGATATGAAAGATAGAGATATAAATAGAGATACTAGAGACTATATCTTTTCCTACATACTCTACTATATCTGTTTCTATGTCTCTATCTCTCATATCTCTCTAAAGATATAGACATACATGAGTAATTTAGATAATATATTATATATTTATCCATATGTATGTATATATCTTCCTAAATGACATAAATAGATATAAGACATACATAAAACATAGAATATAAAAGATAACAAGTAAAAAAGCTCTAGTCGAGACTGCTCGACTACGAGATCCCCTGAACCCTTGGAGCAATAGATATTTCAATCATTTTTCGCGTCTTTCAGCTAACATAAGAAACACGACACGAACTGCGAACTGCGAACTGCGAACTGCGAACTGCGACAGACATACACTCACACATGCATACACACACAAACGCACACACAGGCACACATACACACACACGCATACAGACACACATACACACACATACACACACACACACACACACACACACACACACACACACACACACACACACACACACACACACACACACACACACACACACACACACACACACACACACAAACACATACACACACAAGCACCCACGCATAAACACGCAAGGGCTGCAGTGTGCGCTTACTATGAGAACTTAATTGTTTAATAACTTTTTTTATGGACGTACGATCTTCATGAAACTTTCAGATTATGATTATAACATGGATATGCATGTAATTGCCAAAGCACAAGTCTCTAGTATTTGAAATACGCTTTTTACAAAAGTGAGGGTGAGGGGGTGAATTTAAGGGTGCGGGGTAAATTTTAACAAAAACCGAAATTGCATAAAATGCATGTAAGCATACACTAAAAGTTTGGAGACTCTAGCAATAAAGGTGTAGAAGATATAATTTTATAACTGGGTTTCGATAAGGTTTTTTATCGATAAAAAAAGATCGGGATGAGTTATCGATTTTTAATGATAAACTTGATATGCGCGCTGTAATTACGGACATTTTAAAAAAAATTTGAAGTCTCTAGCTCTTATATCTTCTGAAATCGACGCGTTCATACATACGGACAGACGGACGGACGGACAGACGGACAGACGGACAGACAGACGGACAGGGCCAAATCAACTCAGCTCGTCGCCCTGATCAAGAATATATATACTTTGTGGGGTCTGCCACGCCTCCTTCTGCCTGTTACATACATTTCAACAAAACCATTATACCCTGATTTCCCATTGAAAATGGGTTCAGGGTATAAAAAGTTGCATAGGTGCACATATCATGTAGAGATAATGACATAGATAAAAGTACAAAGAGAGACAAAGATTATTCAGTCTAAAGGTATTTAGGTACTCAGTAAAATTTAGAGTAAAATATGTATGGAATTGTTAAGCAAATGAACAAAGCCCCATTTGAAGCCTAAATGTAGAATGATTTATGTAAATGTATTTCATATATAAATGTATTTCATTCTCACCACAAACTTTCGTGCAGTGCATGAAAGAAAGAAAGAGCTCTCGAAAAGTTTTGTTGTATTGTATGCGAATTAGTTGTTATTATCAGGATGAGCATAGAGGAAGCTGTAGCTAGTTGGGAGTATAGAACATAATTCTAAGGCAAGTTTTGACAAAAGGTCGACGTGCTTGTTCTCAATTGTTGTTGTCGGTTGTTTTCCATTGTTGTTGCTGTGGGTTGTTAGTTGTTATGTGCTAAGTCGACAGCATTGTGCGATAGTCAAGCAAAGTTTCAGTTGTTGTAGATGTAACAGTTGCGCACTTTGCGAAAAATATTTTAGTATTTGCTTTTAAATGGGTTTTCCCATAAAAAGCAATTTGATTTTATGAAGAAAATACCAATACATAAAATAGAAACATAAAGATGAACGTTTCTAATGACGCAAACTAACCTTCAGTAACAAATCAAGTTGGTCGCACAAAGAGACAGCTAACAACAACAACAACAACAAAAATATGAACAGCAACAACAATCAAGCAGATGATTTAATAAGGCAAAAGGCCAGCCAAGCAAACCTGTTGCAATGTTTTTGGTGCTCACTGTATGCGCCCGCTTGACTAGTTTTTAGTCTCTCTCTATATATATATATTATATTCATAATGTCCATGCATATAGCTAACTCTATGACTCTGAACACGGCTCTGCGGCTCTATAGCTAAGTTGTAGTTGTCTTTTTTCTGTGCTGGCATTAGCAATGAATGCTTATTAAACCGTAACCGCAGCAGCGCCAATAGCAACAACTTGGCCAGGAAAATGCCAATGCGAATATGGCTATAGCCAACTGCGAGTCGAGTGTGGTTTGTGCTATTTATTTCTCTTGTTTTTCACTATTTGGCCAGAGACAGTTTGATGAGCTGATAAAAAATGCGAACTGCCAACACAATGAGCCCGAGATGAGCAGCTGATGGCAATTATTATTATTATTATGATGGAATATTGTTAAGAGCTATCAGGCTGATATTTTTTAATGACAGTGAATACGATGGCCTTCGGCTAAGACAATAAGAAGGTATATACCAAAATGGGATTTGCAATCGAAATAATATTCAGCAGCAAATATAAGTCGTAAAAAAAAAAAAGATTAGCGATACGAGTGCATGAATGCAATAGGCGAACCTTGGATTATCTTTCAAAAGCTAATTCGAATTGCTGTCCTTATGCCATTATAGATAATTCAAAATATGATTGAAATTTAAAGAGATAGTAATTAAAATAAACTAAACTTAACCCTGGCTTTATTTATTGCTTTTAATTATTAATTGAACATGTCACTCTAATACTAAATACTAATAGTATATTAATATAGAATAAATATATAAAAAGAATTTCATATAAAATACATACATATAGCAAATTAGTCTAGCGGATGCATTTTTCACAAATTATTAATATTCATTGACTGAAACTATTATGCTTTGTTAGCTGAATAAATAACTAAAAATAACTAAAATGAACTCTTTCATTTTCAACAAAACTTTAGAGCTGAATTAAAAATAATGCTAAAAGCAAAAATTTTAAAAGAAATTTAAATATTATATCTATATATAGGTTAACCGAGTCTAGCTGATGAATTTTTTTACAAAACAGCAACATTCTTTTGTGCCTAAAATTATTATTGTTTGTTAGTCTAATAAATAACTGAAGCAAATATTATTTTTATACAAAATTACATAAACTGATTCACCAAAAAAAAAAAATAAATAAAAGCTGAAGATTGCTCTTGATGTAGTTCACGCTCTGACGCTAAGTCTTAAAGTCTACATTTGAGCAGCATAATGTAAATGCCAAGCTTGGCGTTCATGACGAATTCATTATACCCTACGCTGTGTGTGTGTGTGTGTGTGAGTGCGTGGGGGCTGGAGAAGAGCCGGGCATTGCAACACTTTAGAAGCAAACCGTATTGACGTATTGACGCATTTGCGGCCTTCGGGCATTAAACTTTGCCGCTGTGCGCCACGGGCGATGTTTTTTTTTTTTTGTTCAACGATTGTGGCAAATGTTGCATCATCATTAACACACACACACACACACACACACGCACGCTCAATTGTTCAATTTGTTACTGCATTCAATAGAAAACGCATCAAATGCAAAGTCATCAACCATTGCTGCTGCTGCTGCTGCTCCAGCTTCTTCATCTGCTTCTTCATCTTCTTCTTCGTCTTTTGCTTCGACTCACCTTTTTGGCTTTGGCATTTTTCTCATTTACAAATGTTAATGGTTAATACACTGCAACGAGCCCTCTACAGATGGGGCCACAGGCTTGTCTCTGAGCCAGGGTGCAGGCCATGAGTCAGCTAACCAAAAATGTCAGCGACAAAACGTTAGCGTTTGCAGCGAGCTGTTAAAATGGGCCGCGAGCAATATGGTTTACTGTGTTGGCATACCCTGTAAATTGTGAAAATGATTGATGATCAGCAAGCAGAAGTTAGTGAGATACAACAGCCTGCAGCGTGTTTACTTTACTTACTGTACAGGGTATAATCTGGCTTTTTAATAAGTGCATAAAATGTTAATTAATTCTGCTTTTAATTAGTTACTTTTATAACAGGAAACAAGTTTATTAAGTAGAGAAAGCTACTTAAACACAATTTTGTAGGGTAACTGTTGGGTGCGGCTCGCCCAGCACTGCGCACTCTCACTTGTCATTGTTGTTGTAGCTGTTGATGCCTGCAATTTATCACATGTTGCTGCAACAGTCGGCCGCATAAAAATTTGTAAAATGCATTCAGGTGCCGCCAAATATTTGAGGCCTGCCGCGCAGTTGCAGCTAGCCTGTGCATCTGCTGCTGCTGGTGGTTTGGCAGTGTTGGCTTTACTTTCAGTAAGTCATTAACTTGCAGTTAGGTAACCGCGCAGGCAACAATCCCTGCAGCCGGGTGCATGGGAGCAGCGCTGCTGTCGAGAGATGTTGTCTGCCACAGTCGGTTGATTGAGCCGTAATTAGGCAGATCGCAACGAGCTGCTGGCTGCCGGCTGAGCTTTGAGCCATCAGCTTGGCCAGCTATGTGGGTCGTCGCTGTAAATTAATGCCCCGAAAATGTAACAGACTAAATAAAAATAAAAATAAAAAGCCCATATACATATATTTATATATTTGTATGTATGCTAAATAAACGAAAAGCTAGCTGGCAAATCAGAACGCAACGTGCGCAGTCAATTGGCATGGAAATGGGCGGCTGGAAATTCTTGGCACGTTAAAAATTAACCAAAAAGTGAAAAAGAGGAAAGAAAGAAAGAAAAAACTGAAGTGAATGACAGCTACAACAACAACAACAACAGCTCGAGCTGGGCACGGCCCAAAAGGTTGACCAAGAAACGACGTGAAGCGCGTCGTCCGAGTCGCAGGTGAACAACCGTCTGATTGCCTTTTGAAGATTTTTACAGCTATTTATTTACACTGGCCCCATAGTACCTCTTTCTCTCACTTTCCCTCTCTCCTTCTCCCCCTGCTCTCTTTGTTTCTCTCACGTTTGTTTGTTAACTGCTTGCTGCTGACACCTGGTTTGTTTTGCAAGCTTCTGTTGACTGAGCGCTCTTATTATATTTGACCATTTGTTTATAAACAACTGCGAATGAAACGAAGAAATACTGAAACACAACAAAAGCAACAAAAATATGGAAACGTAAGGAAAAGCACAAAATCCATTTACGAAATGAAAATGGCTAAATTTTCGACTGAGAAAAATGTAAAGTATTAGGGAAACGAACTTTAAATGAAGAAAGAGAATTCTTTAAACTTTTAAGAGTGTTTTTTATATATATAAAATAATATTTAAAGAATTATTTAATATAATCTTTAATTTTAAACCAACCCAAAGAAATAAATTCATGATGCTGTAGAAGTCTGGAGCCCTTCGTATATTCAACTAGAACTAGAATTATAATATTAACTAGAATTATAAATTCAACTAGAACTAGAATTATAATATACATATGATATAGATATTGAAATATAATATAAATAAATATTAAATAGATTATTTCATTTCTAACAGAGATTATAAACAAACTTTGAATGTCAGAAAGTACATCAAGAAACCTACAGAAAGCAATATCTGTAGAATACAAAGGCTCGCCACTCGTAGTGTTATCTATGTAGAACGCCATAAGTTCTGTTTGCAAAATTATTATTATTTATTTCAAAGCAAAGAAAATGAGAAAATAATACAAAAAAGTTGCAGTAAATTAACTATGGCTCCATACGACTAACTCTTACGTATTTTGTATTTGAGACGAAAAATGTTTCATTATGTCATATGATATTTTAAGATATTTCTATTGAATGACAGAGAATGCCTTTAAACTTGGTTTTCTTATTTATGCCTTTCGTTTTTAATTTGTGCCTCTGTCGTCAACAAATTCTTAGACACATCATTAAGCCCAACGTTTTATTATATATGTTGACATTGAAACTCAATAACTTTCGATATTCATATCCATATTATGGTTTGAAACAAAAGCCTTCAAATATTTAGGCTCTATATTAGCATGTAGCTGAAAATACGAATTTATAATTGATCTATAATTATATATTATTGTTTTGGCTCGCCCAATTTGAGCTTCACTCAAATCTCTCACTTTTTATCTTAGACCTCGTAGAGGCCGGCATTCCATTTTCATTGTGCTGTCCAAAAAGCGAAACAGCTGGTTTCCCTCCAGCTAAATAGCCCTAAGTTAATATTGAAAACCACATTTGTACGCCAAACATCATCACTCTAGGAGAGGGTCAAAAACGGAAGGCAAAAATATAAAAGATAAAAGTTTTGCTAAAATAATAAATAAAATAAATATAAGTTTTGACTTGGCAATTTGTTGGGTTATGCAATGCCAATGTCTTCATCAATGAAACTGAATGCTTCGTGTGATTTGTACAAATGTTTGCCTTAGTCATCGTCATCATCATTATCATCATCTGCTGCTGCTTCTTCTTAATTAGCTGGAGCATCTAAAAGCACTTTCACTAACTGCTTCGCTTGCCCTCCGGTCCACTCTATCGGGACTTTGGCTTGATTATGATTGTTATTATAGCTGTTGTTTTTGTTTTTGTTGCTGTTTTTGTTGTGTAATATGCTTTGAAAGAAACTTTATATGCATTATGCTGACCACAAACATATTAAATGCCAACTGATATCATCAATGCACAAAAATAATAAATGTTTACATACGGCTGTGTTCGCCCATAGCGATTACAATGTATATAGATATATATATAACATTTATATCCATGTATATATTTTATTTATTTTTTATTTAAATAGTTTGTTATCTAGTTTCAAAGCGGAAATATCCATTCATTGTATGTCTGTATACGGGCTTGTGTGTGTGAATTATTATTTAGTTCATATTGCCCATAGGTTTCAGAGATTCATTTGCTTTGCTTTTAAGCGTATGAAATGCAAACAATTCCAAAACTGTAATAAAAATTAAAATACAAATAATGAAAAATTCTGCAAAATATTTGTCGTGTCACAGCAAATAAATGCAACAGAAACAGAACTAGAAACAGCAACAGCAACGACAACAACATCAACGACAACAGCAATATCAGTCACAATTTTAGCACCGAAAGGGCAAATATTTGTAAACAAAGTGTATAAATAATAATGCAAAAGGCAGCAAGCACAACTTGCACAATCGCATGCCATATGAAATGTATTTAAATAGACTCGTTTACATTTTTCAAAATACCCTGTACAAATTTTAAACTAGCAAATTGGGTATACTGAGTTAAATGTGCATAATATTACTGATTGATTAAGATTGATTGACGTCATTTAGTGCAGCGAAAATAATACTGATGGATTTATTGGTATGTTCATTGATTGACTAACTAATTGCTTGATTGATTGATTCTCTTAAAATATTGAAACTGAATGATTCATTGGCAGATGGATTGTATTAGAGATTATTTGACTGACTAAATGGGTGGTTAATCGATTGATTGATTTGGCTCACCCAATATATTAAAACAGATTGATTGACTGACTAAAAATGTATCTTAATTTGAATCTTATTACAAGTGTCACTAATTGATTGATGATTGATTCAGTCATAAATGTATTTGATTGATTGACAGCTAGATATTATTTTGGGTGTAACTCAAATACGATTGAGTAATGATTGATTGATTGACTAAGATATATGCTAATGTCTATTAATTCCCATAACAAATTTTCCATTGGCCATTAATCTGTCATTCACTTTAACTATTGATTGATTCATTAAGCTAATAATGAATTGATAGACTGTGTGATTGACTCGCACATGTATTGAGCTATCCCATTCAAATAAAAGCTGCATTTAACTGCTTAGTTGTCCCTGAATAGTTGATTGATTGACTGAATGAATATTTGTCCCACATTGTCGAATGGGTAATAAATTGATTGCTGGATAAAAGGTAATTAATTGCAAGTCATTACAGGGCGAAACCTAGTCAATCAGCCTCACACCCTGTCAGATACCTTTTATTTGCAAGCGAATGCATTCATTATTAAACATCCATTTGTTGATTATTCATGTATTGAGCTTAAAAACACACATTATTTATATAAATATTTGTCTGAATTATTGATGACAGTTGGGCTTGTGGCTATTTAGCTGCTGACTGCTGTTAACACTCGCCAACAAGGTTTAGTCACTCTTAATGCGTGGCATTTGAAACAAAAAAGAACCAGATGTTTTTTACATACATATTTTTAAATTGATATTAAATTTACAGTTTTGCCAAGTCTCTAGGGCAATATCTGGGAGGTAAGCGTGGGGAGTGGATATTGATAGCTATATGCGCTATGACGGTTCATTTGGTTTTCTATAAAACAAATTTACTCTCGCTTGAGCGCACAAACATGTAATTTCACCTCTGGTCAAAGAGATTAATAGATCCGTATAAAAATGGTAGAGTAAATAGTTTCAAGTGTATGCTAATTTATGTCGGAAATTTGTGCAACTGTTAAGAATGCCGTACAAGGGCTCTTAACTTGGCTTCCTCGATATGTAATTAATTTGCATAAACTTGTCTGGCTGACAACTCAAAGTACATCCGACTCTCACCAATAGCAGCTGGCGTCTGCAAATGCTTTCTGGTCCGGGGCCCTTTTAAGAAAAGTATCTAACGAATACACAAGACAAGGCACACGCATTCTTGAGATACGAGTTTGAAACGAGTGGGCAGTGACTTTGTGAACTGCCAGACCTGTATGTATCTGGCTCCGGTTCCTTGTTGGGTTGCTCGAGCGTTGAAGACGTCGCTCACGTATCGCTGAAAGTTTTTACAATCGCAACTAATTAGCAAATGTATGCTAATTTCCTGCTTTCAGCTGTAACCAATAGAATTACAGACTGATGCACGTATCGCTTTATGCAATTAGCTGCAACTGACATATGTTAACAACAGAAAGGCAGAAAACGCTGTTATCTACGGTCTGCCCGGGCTGAAGTACACTTGCAGAAAATATGTTTGCCGTAGCAAATTTGCATTGAGTTTGTATGCGCGATCGAACATGTGAGATGGCTCTGTTATGCATACAATACAGTTAAATGTTACCTTGATGTTATCTGAAGTGAGAGTCGATTGACTGTACCTTACGAGAGTTGGAATATCACAGTTTGCCTTGCCAGCTTGGTATGGGTAGACAGAAAGTCCAAATCCGGTGCGAAACGCATTCAGCTTTGCCTTTGTTTGCGCAGCAGCAAACCAACATTTATATGCCTATAAGCATAGTTCTTTGCGTCAGAAATTTTATTGGATCTGGTCGTTTATTTCCATACTAGTTAGGCAACTGCTTTGGCAAGTGTATAAATAAGGCCATTCGCGTATTTCATAATGAAGTTGTTGTGGAACAAACGCCACGAACAAAAGGATGGCTCACAAAAGGCCGTTCTGCGCTCGTTTATCACATCAGGACCGCCCCTCCCATGCCCCTCTTAATATGTTGGTAGCCCTGGTATAATTACTAGTCTTATGCAGCTGCAGCCAGAGGTCGAGGCTGGGCAATTGCGCTTGTATTTAGCTTTTGGCCCGCTGCAGCTCCTGCAATCGATTTGAGTTATTGATTGTAACGACGACGACGACGCTGACTCCTCTATGCTATGATTAATTTAACGTTGAGTCAGGCTTTTGGCTTGGCTTTTGATTTGAAAAATTAGTGCATGAAAAAAAAGTAATACAAAAAGAAAAAAAAGGTCGTGGAATAAAAGAGGAGCGCAGGAATTGGCAACTGCAAATGAACATAAATCAAACAGTTGGCTGATTGCATTCGAAGTGCTCACAAATTGCATGATTTGCAATTTCTGTGCTGCAACAGCGACGGCAGCCCCAGCACCAGCATCAGCATCTGAAAGGGACTCCAGTTGCAGCATTCCCCGGATGCTGACACGACTTGTCCGTGCTTCGTGTGTTGCACTTGGCTGCGGACCTCACGTTGTATTTACGTTGCGCAAATAATTCGCATTTTTGCTGCAAGTCGCGACTCTCTGCGACTGCACATGAAATTATTGCCTGGCATTTTTATTTGCCTCTTCATTGTCGGCCGTCCATTGTCCTGGCGGACAGCGTTTATTGTTTTGTAATTAAATTTGTCGGTTAAGCCAACAACTGCGCCGTGGCATGCCCCAACATGTGGCAGACCCATCACTGAACCCCCTAAATCTTCATTTCCTTCGAGGGCCGTCTAAGCCCAAGACAAATCACTGGATTCTGTAACCTTTGTTTGAGCTTTGCAAAAACCAGCTACGAAGTGGCCCAAAACTAAAATATGGCCAATAAATTGAGCCCGATACACGCTCTGCTGCCTATAAGTATATGGGTATGGCATGGGCATCTGCATTGATTTTAGGAATACATATTTATATACAATCATCATTAATAAAGGGGAATATTCTATATTCCATATACAAATATGCAAATACATAGAGAGTGTTATGCATAATTTAAAATTCGTTGATCTTCTGCGCTGCTGATCTCATGCTCATCCAAACTTATTCAACAGGCCTAAGTGGATTTTCTCTCTCTCTCTCTCTCTCTCTCTCTCTCTCTCTTTTTTACTTTTCATGATAGAATCAAAGTGTCCTTTTCTTTTATTCTTTGTTGTTCCTAACTTTTTGAAATTCTTGGTTGTTTTTCTTTTGCTATCGTTACTTAAATATTTTATGAAAAGCCTAAAGCTAATTTGACTTGTTCTTATGACTATCTCTCTCCCTTTCTCTCTCTCGTTATTTTTTATAGCTTTGCTTTAGACAGCATTAAGTTGTTCAATTCCTTTTCTATGCGTCATTCTTAACAGTCTTAACAGATGTTTTCATCCAAATGCCAAATCTTTATGCACTCCAGGGACTTTGGCGTGGCAATGGGCCTTAGTTAGCCGGACAGTCGTTAAAGCCAAGTCCATAAGTCAGGCCAAAAGTACATGGCGCTAGCCAAAATCAATAAACATAAAGGCCTGGCAAATTATACGATTGCCGGGAAAGAGAGACAGAAAGAGAGAGAGAGAGAGAGAGCGAGAGAGAGAGAGAGAGAGAGAGAGGAAGAGAGCGGTAAGAGCGCAGCTTGATAGGTTGAGTGAAAGAGTGTGAGACAGTCACAATCCGAAACAGGTTAGCCGGCTATGTAAATATGTATTAATATTCAAAAGAAGCGATTGCGTGTACAATAGCAACAACAACAACAACAACTAGTGTAAATATGCATACGACCTTCGTCTCGGATGATGGACAGCCGAACGTAGCGAGAGCAAAGGGTATAAGGTATATACTATATGCATGTAAATTGGGTTTTATTGAGTTATTGGTCCCGTGTCGAGTGTGCGTCCTCCAATCAGTTGCAAGGGTCATAAATTGGAATTAAAATCAGCAATTGCAGCAATTAATTGCGCTTAATCAAGACGTTGAATATGACGAGCGATGGGGCAGCAGCAAGCAGAACTATTTGAGAGCGACAGAGACAGAGACAGAGAGAGAGAGAGAGAGAGTCATCGAAACAGAAGTAAATAATATTATGGGCCTATCGAAGCTATTTTTATGGCCATCATTGTGCGAAGACCCAAATGAACAGAATTAAATGCCTCGAGCCAAAATAATATATACAAACAAAAAATATACAGAGACAGAAAAAAAGCGAAAAGAACTGAATTTAAGCCAAACGAAAAAATGGCCAAGGGGCATTCTGTTTATATACGTTTAAGAGTGTTTACGATCAGCAACATTTTGTGATCATTAGCAAATAATTTACGCCATTTACAGGCTAAGAGGAGGAAAATAATATGAAGTTGAGAAATATTGATTTTTGGGTATTATGGAACAGTCAGCTACACTATAAATACTTTGTAAGGAAACGTATTTGATGAAAATGTAGAAAGTAGAGTTGTGAATGTTACATGCGTATAATTTGAATATTATTCAATTTATTTATTTCGATTTTTATTCATTTTTTGCAATGCAAATATTTTGCTTATATAACATAATGTGTTTGGAAATAAATTAAACTCGATTTATTTATTTATTTTTTTTTTATTATCAAATCTTTTTTTTATTCAATCTTAACTTCACATATATCACTTACATGTTGTTGTTTGAACAAAAATCTCTGTTTTGTTTAAAATTAAATTATATATAATAAATAATTTATGATTATATTGTGAATAAAAAAATAAATAAATAAATAAATAAAATATAATAAAAACAATTTAACTAACGTAAAGCTTGAAATATTGTTAAATGAAAGCATACATATTGTATTCTATGTTCCAATGTTAAGATTCGAATGGTCCAAGATTAAGTTAAGGTCATAATTATCTAACACACAGCTGCAGAGTCATCTGTATTAATTTGCTGTCCTTAGTAATAATGAGAGTGCATAAGTGGAGAGTGCACCAACATGCGCTTGACTATAAATTCATAATTAATGTATATAGTTTAGCTAGAACATACAGAAGTTTCTTTGAATTCACATGAATAAATATGTATATGACTAATTGAATTTGTATGAGTTGTATAATATGACTTGGTTCATTCTCTGTTAATTAAATTGCTTAAATTCTTGTCGTCTTCTGAATGTGTTGAGCAGACGTATACCCCTCATACTTATAGGGTATCTTTGAGGAGTATTTTGCAATGATGAGGCGCGCACCCTTTTTTGTGTGGATCTGCTCATGTAAGCGGCTTTTGCTTATTGGGCCCAACATACATTTAATGAACTGCCAAGGCGCAAATCTTCCAACAATGTTGTTGATGTTGTTGCTCTCGTTGTTGCTCTTCTTGTTGTTGTTGTTGTTGTCGCTGTTGGTGGGCGCCGTAGAGCGTGCGAAATTTGTTTTAAAGCCTCTTAAAGGCAACAGCAGCTCGGAGCACTTGAAAACAGAAGCTGATTTTGGTGCCGGCTAAATTTGTCAATTGAACTACAATTAAATTAATTATGGCCAGCTGAATTATTATTATTAATTAGTTGGAGCTTTGTGCTTCAGTTAGATAGATCGAAGAGAGAGAAATGCAGAGATCTAATGAAATTCATTAATTTGGTTAGGTCCAGGCGTGTAGTAATTAAATTATATGCCGCTCGAATGTCGATGCCAGTTATAGTTGCTAGCCAGGTAGCCTACTGCCACGCCCTCGTCTACAGCGAGCCACCTCATGCGTTTCTAATTAGTCTAACCTGATTAGTTATTGTAAAAAAACGTGTACGACTCGAATGCGCGTGTGTGTGCGTGTCTGCGTGTGTGTGTGTTGGTCAGCAAGTAAACGTATCCAGGCGACACACACGCACGCACCTCAGCAGCTACAACACCCACACGCTGTCGCTGGTCTCTTGTAGTTGCTATCGTCATGCGATTTTATCTACCACTCGCTACGGAGACAAGTATTAAAGCAAAGTAGAAGTTGCTGTTGTTGCTGTTGTCAAGGCATAACACCTTGAGGCCGTTGCACATTACAGCCAGCACGTAACCGGTTGGGGGCAGTCGCCAAGGTGTTGAAACTGATAAGCTGATTGACTGTATGGGTGAAAATAAAGGAGTTTAAAGTGGGAACAAAAATAAAACAGAAAAGTTGCAGATAAAACCATTTTATATATGAAGAATGTAATTCTTGAAAAGCGGAAGACTTCTTAAAGATATCTTATGTTAAAAATAAAATTTATTGCCGCAGAGAGATAATCTGAGACGTCAAAGATTACAGCTACTTTTAGTAGTCATTAGGTTCAAAGTTCTTTCAGGACATCCTATGAATATGAGCATATATTCTCTATTTCTAGACATTAATAATCGTTTATGACTCCGTTTGTATATAGTTCTAAGACCCAACTACAATTCAGTAAAAAAGCAAAAGTAAATAATTTAAATGTTGAATTTATAGGCAACTTGACAATCTGTCAACACAATTTCACATAAAAAAATCAAAGTTTTGCATTAACACATTTTTCACTTGTATGTAATTTCAATGTAATAGAATAATAATTATTTTGTTAAAATTTTTGTACATTCAGAATCGAATCGATTGTAGCTTGTTTGTTTGTTTGTGATTTGTTTGCTGAGCTACATAGCAATAGTATTTAATGCTACGAAATATTTTTAATAAAATTAGACTATAGCAATTAGAAATTTGTATATATTATTTGTATTTGTATTTGTAGATATATATGCGGCGCCGATAGGTAGCGATCTATTAGGCTTTAAATATAAATTACGTAATCTAATTTATGGCAAAATCATTTGCACTTATTTAACGCCAAAGCATACAATTAGAATAAATATTTATGTATTTGCGCACACATCATAAATAATTATGCAAAATATGCTGCGAAAGCTAACCCTTCCGACCGGCCGAAAGAACAGGAAACAATTGCATTTTAATTATAATAAATTAAGTTTTAGCCACGCATTTGCATAACAAAATGGCGTAAAAAACTGCGAAATATTTACAAAATTTAATATGCCGCAGAGGATTTATTATGCGTTTGGGCTGAAACGTATTGCATTGCTTGCCCATAAATTATGGCCAAAGTTAATTAAATAGAAAAAAGGCATTATCGAGCGGCTGCACTATCAGTTGATAATAAAGGCTTATCTAACCTTTACATAGACTATAGACTATATTTAACTACGTGTCTGATAATTTATGGTGTTCACGCATTTCTTTCTTATTTTGCAGATAAGAATTGCTGAAGTCATTGAAAGTACATTATTTATAAATAAATAAATAATTGATGGAGCGTTGAGCGTTGAGGTGAGTTCCCAGAAAAAAGAAAAATCAAAATCAAATGAAAACGAGCCAAACAGGAAATTGCCATTCGCCCCATTTGGCTGCACAACAAATGTTTGCCAATGTCAATTTGTTGCAGGGAAAAATAAAAATATAATAAAAACAAGTAAAAAAGCTCTAGTCGAGACTGCTCGACTACGAGATCCCCCTGAACCCTTGGAGCAATAGATATTTCAATAATTTTTCGCGTCTTTCAGCTTACATAAGAAACACGACACGAACTGCGAACTGCGACACACATACACTCACACATGCATACACACACAAACGCACACACAGGCACACATACACACACACGCATACAGACACACATACACACACACATAGACACACACATACACAAACACATACACACACAAGCACCCACGCATAAACACGCATGGGCTGCAGTGTGCGCTTACTATGAGAACTTAATTGTTTAATAACTTTTTTTATGGACGTACGATCTTCATGAAACTTTCAGATTATGATTATAACATGAATATACATACAATTGCCAAAGCACAAGTCTCTAGTATTTGAAATACGCTTTTTATAAAAGTGAGGGTGAGGGGGTGAATTTAGAGGTGGGGGGTAAATTTTAACAAAAACCGAAATTGTATAAATTGCATATAAGCATACATTAAAAATTTGGAGACTCTAGCAATAAAGGTGTAGAAGATATAATTTTATAACTGGGTTTCGATAAGGTTTTTTATCGATAAAAAAAGATCGGAATGAGTTATCGATTTTTAATGATAAACTCGATATCCGCGCTGTAATTACGAACATTTTACAAAAAATTTGAAGTCTCTAGCTCTTATATCTTCTGAAATCGACGCGTTCATACATACGGACAGACGGACAGACGGACAGACGGACGGACGGACAGACGGACAGACGGACAGACGGACAGACGGACAGACAGACAGACAGACGGACAGGGCCAAATCAACTCAGCTCGTCGCCCTGATCAAGAATATATATACTTTGTGGGGTCTGCCACGCCTCCTTCTGCCTGTTACATACATTTCAACAAAACCATTATACCCTGATTTCCCATTGAAAATGGGTTCAGGGTATAATAATAATCATAATAAAACAAAAACGAAAACAAGTTCATTGTTTTGGGCTCAAACTAATAAGCGCCGAATATGGCCAACAATTTAGCCAACTCTCGGCAGCAGTTGCCGTTGCAGTTGCTGTTGCAGTTGCTGTTGCAGTTGCCAGTTGCCAGTTGCAGTTGCAGTTGCCAGTTGTCTGTCTGGCTCTCGAGATGCGCCCAAGTAGCTTAACATTGTATGGCATTGTCTTTGCTGTTGGCTGCTCGCTTCTCGTTATTGTGCCAAATGGCCATAAAAGGTTAATTGGGTCCTTAGCAACTTGGCCGGCAACAAAAACAAATGATGCCAACATTCCACGCTGCTTACCTCAGCCACTGCCACTGCTACTGCCACCGCCCCTGCCCCTCCCTCCCACTGCCGCTGTCCCTGTTGCCATGGATGTGTTTACTACTCTGCGCTGCTCTGCCCTTGCTGTTGCTGCAACATAGAAAAATCTTAATTAGTTAATTAAAACAACAAATAAAGGCCTGTTCGAGCCTCAGATCCAGACGGCGTCCACTGCAACTAGTTCAGTTGGGCTACTGCATAATTCATGCGCCTTTAATGACAACCGCAAGTCGAGCAGGACACCAAAGTCAAAGACAGAGTCTAACCCGATGTTGTAGCTACACAACGAGAAAATTTGCGGAATTCTCTGCTCAAATTAAGTACAAATGCTGTCCCAGTCGAAATATGTTAGACATCCAATGAAATTGAGGCAGTGCCGAAATTCCTCAGTTGGTAGTCAGCGGAAGAGCTCGCCCCTTTCTTTGTAGAAAATCAATGTGTGTTCGTCTGAGATGTTTGGGTTTTTAATTCAATTAATTTGTAGTTAAGTGAAGGCTTTTTTTTATAATAAAGTTATATATTGTATTTCATTTTAGAATATAATTTAGGATTCTTCTCTAAATAATAATATATATTTAAAAAATAATAAATATTAAAAAAAAATCAATATTAAAAGTATGGAAGAACTTTAAAATGGTTATTCAAGCATTCGTATGTAATACATAAATATTTTAAAAATCTAGAGAATATCACATAAGTATATGGATGTTGTTTAAAAAAAAAAAATTAAAAAATAAATTTGGATATTAATTATGATACTAAAGCGATGAATCACTTGAATACAGACCAATACAGATTTTGTATATTTCATATATTTAATTAATGAAATATAAATTACACCTCTTTTAAAAAATATTTATAAAGTTTTTCAAAGAAGCATCCCTTTTTCTCTTAGTGTAATTGCTTAGTTCGCAGTTGTTGCCACTTTGATGTTGGCTGTGCTTGTTCTTCTACTTTCCGCTGTTGTTGCTGTTGTTGTTGCAGCAGCAACAGCAGCCGTACGATAGAGACACGTTGTCTGCTATAGATCCCCAGTGTTTGTGTGCGTCTGTGTGTGTGTGCTTGTGT
Organism: Drosophila arizonae; assembly: GCF_054131065.1. Lineage (NCBI taxonomy): Eukaryota > Metazoa > Arthropoda > Insecta > Diptera > Drosophilidae > Drosophila > Drosophila arizonae. The sequence continues at coordinate 22,894,534 of NC_142925.1, read as the reverse complement.
TGACTCAAATCCCCGGAGGTGACATTAAACTATGAAAGGCATTTAGTTTAGCGATTTATATAGGCGACTTTTTGACAGTTTTATGTCTCTCGCTGTCCACTGGGCTGCCTTCAAGGTGCAGATTGAGGATAACGAGCTGAAAACCTATAAAAACAACAACAAGCTGAATAAGAGGAATAAGAGGAAGAATAAAGGGGAAGAGGCTAGAGCAACTGCAGCCTGCTTGCTTTATGCTTCATTAAATAGCCAGGCAATGTTTATATTTCAGTGGCTAAGGACCTCGTTATCCGCCTCAATCAATGCAATTGCGCGGAAGCGATTTATGGGTGTCAACTACTTGAGGCCCTTTACAGCCACTGCAATTGCAACATTTCGCTAGCCAAGTGGACAGCGAAAAATAAAAACTATAAAGAAAACCTGAAGATGTGTAAAAATCGAGAATATAGCAACACATTTATTTGGCTTTAGCTGGGAAACTTTACGAGTGCACCGAGCACAGAATTTCATATTCTAAGCTATGTGAAAGGAGGGTGCTCCTTGAAATATATATTTATGGAGCAGTCAACTGAAAAACTCAGTTGCTTTTTAATGGAATCGAAAGCTCTTAAATTCTTAAATAACAGCGAACGGAAAAGGAGATGATAAAATAGATTACACACTTTGTCGGGGGAAATTGGGAGACGATGAAGAAGGGAAAATTGAGAAAGCTAATAAATTGGCATTTTATGAGTCCTTAAACATCATATTTTTATCTTATATTCGAAATTTTTGAGAAGCTGTTGAAGGAGCGCAAAGGTACTAAAAAAGTATATATAAAATATAATGTATATAATATCATGAGCTAAAAAAAGTTTCACACGATTTAAGCCATCTATATAATGCTGTTGTTCTATACAATATGAAATTGTTCATGAGAGAATTATTTTCTATAATTAGATAACTCTTAAGCCCTAAATTAACTACATAACCTTCAGTTTATGATTAATGTTCAGGTCTATTGGTCTTTCTATGAATACCCATTCATGTCGAATGGCAGTTTTCTGTGATTTAATTAAGCCGAACCATCAACATTTGACCTGAAATCAAAGCCGGCAACGAGTTCAAGTTCAATTCAAGGTTAAAGAAAGAAAATAAAAAGAAGCAGAAGAAAAGCAAAGAAGAGAGAAATATTTACCATGCATAGCGTTTGTTTAACTACAGGTTTAACCTCTTGACTTCGCAGATTCACACAAATTGTTTGGCTTTTAGTTAACCCTTACAGAGAAAACAAAAGCTCCAATCGTGCGATACCATTACGGCCACAGCACGCGGGCTAACCCGACCAATGAATGTGTTTATCCAAGTTTATATATATGCATATGTATATATATGTATGGGTGTAGGTATCCGTTAGTAGGGTAGTCCGATCGGGTCTCTATCACGCAACCCAAAGCTATTTGTTCTGTTGGTGTTTTATTTTTTTTTTGACTATTTTTTGTGCCGGTCATAAAAAATGACCAACTGCCATTAGGGGCACAGAAATGAAACCATTTTTGTCATTTGACAGGCAATTTTCGAGCGTTACATTTTTCGATTTCTCTTTCGTAACCCCCGCTGCTATAGTCGCCTGCCGCCCCCCTCTAATTTGTGGTGCCAACGCACAACAAAATTACCCGACCCGCAGCCAGCTGAAAGAGATATGAGAGTGCGAGTGTGTGAGAATGTCTGTGTCTGTGTGTGTGTGTTTGCTATGTGTGTATTCTGTCAGTTGCGCCCACAGAATGTTTGCTGGCCATAATGTGTGGACCCTTCCGTGCCTTCTCCCCCTCACTGCTGCGTGCAAAAATCTGTGGATAGTTTATCTAGAGCTGGAAGCATTTTTCCAGCCCATGCACATTTCGCATGAAGCCTTAGGCATTTCCTATGGCTCCCCTGCCCACTCCCACTCAATCCCTTACTCTCCCTCTGTCGCTCTCTCTCACTCTATTAATCGAATTGCGACATTGAAATATATTGACTTTATTATCGAGCCGCTGGGATGCGTGCGTGTGGGCATGGACCCTATCATTTGATTAAATCTAAGTCTGCTTATGAACCCAAGTTTTCTCTCGCCGGGCCTTTTTCATAATTTCCCGAAGAAAGCTGCATAAACAAAATTAACGCAGATAACTTTTTGCAGATTTATTGCGCTAGTTGGCCAAATAGTTGGCGAATTAGTTTGCATCTTTCTATTATTTTCACTTGCCTTTTATTCAATTTACAAAGAGTTGGGCAGCCAGTTGGCCAAGGTCCAAGCAGCTTTAAGCGCGGACGGCGAAGGCGAAATGCTGGAATAAAAAGGCAAAGTGAAAAACGTGAAAAACTGCAAGTTGTTTTTGTTGTTGTTGCTGTTGCTGCTGTTGCTGTTAGGGGCAACTGTTTGCAATAAGCCTGAATAACCGAATGAATGCCTGAATGGTTGAATGAGCGCTCGAGTGGTAGACAAACGAATAAATATGGGGTTCGAGCCATATAGCAGCAAACAACGTTCCACTCAGCACAGCTGACCTGGCCAAGAGAGCTGCCCCTGTCGCTGCCCATTTGGAGTCAAAGGCTGGAAATTTCATGCATATGCAAATGCAGAATTGATTTCAGTGCTGGCTGTGTTGGCTGTTTTTCTGCGATATTTTTGTCTCTTTTCGTTCGCCTGTTTTCTTGATTTTCCTTTTGCATTTTTCCTTTTTTTTATTTTATGGATGACCTTGCGTTTAGTCAAGTGCAAGGTTATGCGCAAGTCCAGCCAAAGACAAGTTTTCCGCTAATCAGTTTTCGGTATTCAATTAAGTAATTTGCTGCAAACTTTCAACGAGTTTTTCTCGAAACTTTTCACAAGTTTTTTTTTCGGTCTCTTGGTCTGCGCATAGCTTAGCTAATCCATTGACAGCGTGTCTCAATTAATCAAGCTGAAAGAGTGGTAAAAAGAAAAAGATAAGAAAAAACTGCGCTTGGGGCCACATGTTTTGCCTGTAATTTCGTGGAATCATTTAATTGCGATTTAATAGCGCGCTCATCCTGTAATTTGCTTTTTTCACATAATGAGAATCGCATAGAGCGGCGTTAGGTAAAAGCATTGTGAATTGTGGCAAAGCCCCAGCCAGGAGCCAATGCGTACGTGTGCGCTGGCAAAAACATTTAATTACGATTGTGAGCATAGACAGTCATGACTCTGACAGGAATCTATATAATGGATAACAGAGAAGAAACACAGAGAGAGATAGAGAGAGAGAGAGAGAGAGAGAGAGAGAGAGAGAGAGAGAGAGAGAGAGAGAGAGAGAGAGAGCGAGAGTGAATGTGTGTGTGTGAACCGGAGATAGTGCTATTCGTGTGTGCAGCAAATTAAAGGCTATAAAAAATGCGTGGCATGTTGCATTCGCCGAGGATGCAGTTGCTGTCTGCTATCGAACTGGCCAAAATGGGGAGATCCAACTGTTGTTGCTCTCAGCAAATTAACAGTTAAGCGCCAACGGTAAATAATTGTCAAAGGCAGCAGCAGCAACAGCAAGTCGAAGTGGCTGCTATTCGTGCCCCATTTGAGTAGATGTGTTCTTGCCCCCGAATGAGGTTTGACTGGTTTCTCTTGTGGTGCATGCACCAAATAACCAAAAGGAGCTGCAGTTCTCAAATCTGAGACTGGGAAGACCTGGAAGACCTGTTGTCTGCTGTGGCTGTGACTGTTGCTGCTGCTGTTGCTGCTGTGGCGGTTGCTGTTGTTGCCTTCATGGCTAACTGGCCAGGCTTTCTGGTAATTCTAGTCGTCGTCTCGTTGCTTGCTTGGCGGATGTGCAAATATTTTGATTAAATTTTCTCCGTGGCAACTTTCTTTGCACCAATGTGTGGCAGCTCCTGTGTTCTTTGTGTGTATGTGTGTGCGTGTGTGTGTGTTGCAGCTGGCGGTTTTTAGTTGCAGCAACACATTTCCTGCTTCTGCACAAAACACGTTTTAGCTTTAGCTTCTTCATCCTCATCATCAGCCTCATCATCATTAATATGATGATCGTCATCATTATCTGCAGCTTCGGCCTGATGCACGTCTTCGCCCAGTTGCGCTGACCTTTTGCTGACACGGCTCACAATACGAAATCAAAGCCAACATTGTTTCCAATTTTTACGTTCTGCCATTAATAAAGCCTGGCAGTTGTACGACATTGATGAAGTTTCCTTTTTGAGAGTTTACTTTTTTCTTTTTATGGAATCAATTTATTTCTTTCTTTTATAACCGATTCTAGGTGGATTGTCTCTGGCATTGAAGCACCTCTTGATGCCTTTTGCTTTGTTGCCAGGGAATTCAATTAAAATTATTTTATTTACTTGATGTCTTGAGCTTGGCTCAGTTTAAAATTTCTACATTTTCTTCCTCTGTATTCCTAATTTAATAAGCAAAAGACCTGGTAAGAACTTTATATAAGTTCTTCGGAAACTTCAATCAAGAGCTTGGCACCATTTACCCCGCTTTTTCGGCAAGTGCACAGCTGCGATTTGAGTCGAGTGCAAGTCCCATTTCCCTCTGAGCTAAAAACTGTCTAAAATTGTAATTGGCTCGAGGCAAAGTTCTATTGCCGTCGCACGTAACTCATTAGCAACTAGAAATTTGGCTGGCAAAAGTTTTCGTTTTCCATTATTTTTTTTTTCTGTCGGATGAGCTGAAATGCAAATGAATATTAAACGCAGACAGAGGCTGCGTTTTAATAACTGCGGATTAGGTCTGCATAAATAATAATCGTAATAAACTGTGCGCCGGCAATGAAAACGCGCATCAGGCCGTAACAGAGATGCCGCCACGCCCAGTTCGCTCTGTCTGCGGCTCTTCCGGAAACTGGGCAAAAACTTTTTGCATAAGAAAATGACAAATGATCGGAGTGGAGCTTGTGCTGGGTGGTTCGAGTATTAGCAGGAAAAGTTGCTATAATGGAGGGGAGAGCGTGAGCGAGGGGACCGCCATGAAAAGCGCGACAATGAAGTTTTCCTTTGTTGGGGCTGGAAAAATTCTTGGACTTTGTTGCGCGCAATTTGCGATTCTTTTTCTTTTGCTCCGCTTTTGTGTAATATTTCAGCGGGCTTAAATGGCAGGCGATGCTCGCCATTTTTGCCATTTCTTGCAAAATAGTTGGCTCTTTGGTTTTAATATCGCGGCTAAATGTGCGTCTAATTATGCCAGCAATTAAATGCGAGCTTTGATAAATGAGCAACAACTTGCAGAAGTAGGAGGAGGAGGAGGCGGAGCAGGAACTTTATTGACGGCGGATCATCCCTCCTGAAGCTGGTTAGCATTTGCATGCCAACGGCGTGCCCGTCTTAACATGCAATTCAATTAAATTTTATCTTATCTGCCGAAGAACACCGAGGCGAAAGGCAAATGAAAAAATAGAAGAGGAAAATAGTCTTCAGAGTCTTCCAAGAACAACGCACAAATTGCTGCTTCGCTTATCAGTCAATTAGCCGAGAGATAAGGCAAACAAGCGACGTGAACATAGCGCAATTCCGAGGGTAGCCAACCTGGGCTCTCGACTCTCCCATGGGGATTGACAGCAGAGTATGTCAGGCCCCGAGGCCTCGGCCGAAATGTGGGTAACAATGCCACCGCGTGCGCTTATCGAGTAGCGCTGTCAACGCATATCTTTTAATTTCGAGTGTTTTCCCTCTCAGCCCCTATCTGCCCGCCCGCCTTGGGCCGTAAGCCCAGGTAAATAGCTAACATCGATCTAACGCCACAGCAATAACAATTCAATTGCTGTGGAACAAATGAGTGATGTAAGCCACTGTTGCTAGCTGCAAATATTATTTCTGTAAGACATACACCAGCTCGAGCTCTGTTGATGGCCCTGAGACCGCAGCTCATTTAGCCAAACAGCAGCACACAAATTGTAAATACGATTGAGGCATTAAAATAGATGCTGAAATTCATTTCGTTACATCTTGCAGCTAACCCAATATTTGGAATGAGCTGGCTGTGTTTGTTGGCTTGTTTAGTCATACGAGAATTTAGCCGCTTAGCCGCTTAGTCGCAAATAAACAATTATAAATGGTAGCTGTGGTTCCTTGAATATATGATCTACAAACATCGTCTTGGTAATATGTTTATCTACGCTAAATTAGAGTTTGTTTTGTTGAAATATATGCATATTTGATTAGAGTTTATAGCATTTATCACAGACTTATTAATTGAAGGCAACCAAGTATGTAATGGGCTTAAGATTATGGCAGAAGAGCAAACTGCTGAGTATTTCATTTTTGATAGAGTGAAACTGGGGAACATTAAAAAATGAGATTTATAGAGCTCATAAATGGTGTTCTCTGAACACCGGCAGCTAGAGCTAGAGAATGAGAGAGTAAAAGTGGGAAATTTGGTATAATTTGGAATGCATTTGGTATAAATAATAAGTCAAACTTTTAATGAAACGTCTGAAACTGAATCGAGAAACAGTGGAAACTGGGCCTTACAGAATTATGAAAATACTCATAATGCCAAAGACTCTGCAGATCAGCAACAAGTGTTAAAGGCGCAGCAAGAGAGAGAGAGAGAGAAAGAGAGAGAGAGAGAGAGACATGCAAAAAAAAGAGAGATATGCAGAGTGAGAGGCAGCGAGAGAGTGATAGGCAGAGAGAGGAGTAGACAAAATAGAGCAGGAGGTACTTTTCTTGGAAACAATATGATATAAAACTTACCTTGTGAAGGGAATATATATCTGATGAACAATGATAATAAGTTAGACTGTGATAGGATTTGGATCTTTTGGAGCATCATTTAAATAACTCTGAATACTAAATACCAAGAGATGGGATGGGGTTACGAAAACAAGGCAACGCTACGTTGCTCGTCTAGAGACTTTCAATAGCAATCCTTGTCACTGGTAATTCAAGTTGACACACAGCCTCCACGATCGGCCCCACTGGATAGCGATTGGGCAGCCGACCAATCGTGAACTAATGTGTGCAGCGACTTTAGAAGAAATAGAAAGATAGAACTTACTAAAGTGAAATCTTTGACCGACCCCTGACTTCGAAAAATACACGATTTCTGAAATGTTTGCCCCTGGGCTGACAGCTGTCGCATTCTAGGACCTCAGTAAGCAGGAGTGACATCCTGCGGAAATGGCTCCTAGGTCAATGCTGCAGCTGCCTCCGTCCCGTTAAAACCCTGGCAGGCCTCCAAGTACGTTCGAAGATCGTCACCAACTGATTCTTCATTGGTGGTACAGGTTTAAGTTGATATATATCCTTAATTTGTGCAAGATCCTGGCTCTGAACATTGGCTCCCATAAGGACCAAAGTCAACCCTCGCATGGCCTCCCTGCTATGCACAGATAACCATGAGGATTGTTTGAGTAACTGTACACCCGATCTAAGATAGCGGCTTGGAGTCGGGACCCCTTAAAATGGAATTTAGAAAGACCCCAACAACCAAAAAAACAATCAGTGGAACACCACTGGAAGAGAGCGAGGCCCGTTTCACGGACCCACGGCTGGGCTTTGGCAAAAGCTCAAAAATGCAAAGGAGCCCTGTAGCGCAGGCGCCAAGAAGTGTGGAGGAAACTCCAAAAACCGCTGCCGCTGAAGTAGGTGTCCCAAACACTGTTGCAGAGGCGGTAATCTCTCCAAGGCATGAGTACATGTTGAAACTCCGGGCCGAGGAAGAGGATGCCATTCTAAAATGTCGCCAGGCGCTGCGGCGCATAAAGACCGCTGTCGCTAAACAAAAAAACATCAGTCTGGATGTTAAAAGCGGGGTATCCGACCTAGACGAACTACTCGATATCCTAGGACACTGTAGGAACTCCTGGAAGAAACTGGAAGCTGAAGCAACTAAGCAGAAGCAATTAGAGCCAGCAGCAGAGGCACGGATCTTGGAAACGGTGGAAACACCTACCATTCAAAAGAGACAAGCCCCTAGCCCCCTAGAGTCTGAGTCCGGCAAAAAACTTTGCAAGGGACAACAGAACTTGTGGCAAAAAGTCACCAGAAAAGGGACTTTGAAACAAAGAGCGGAAAAGACTACTTCGGCACCCGCAGAAAAGCCGAAAGTAGTAAAACAACCAGCAAAAAAAGAGAAGAAGAAACCTCCCCGTTCAGAAGCAGTCCTCATAAAACCTGAAAGTGGACAAAGCTACGTAGATGTTTTACGAAACATACGCAGCACAATCCAACAGGACGAAAAGGCAAACGTGAGAGGCATAAGGAAAACCCGATCCGGGGCACTCCTTGTAGAACTGAGCAGAGGGGAAAAGTTACATCCAGAACTAGTTGAAAAACTAAAGGCTACCGTTAAAAAAACAGCCACGGTAGCCGAGTTAAAGCCTACAGCGACAGTGGAGATCCGAGATCTAGACTCACTAACTGTAGAGTCTGAGGTGGCTGAGGCAGTGCGACAAGTCCTTGATAATTCATCAGTGGACTTGCGCATAAAAGTCACTGCCCCAAACAGTCGAGAGCAAGTAAGGGCCTTTGTAACTTTAGAAAGCCAATTAGCGGAGACGTTGCTGAGCTCAGACATTAAAATTGGTTTTGTCAGGGCTAGGCCCAGGATGTGTCAACCCATCCGCAGATGCTACAGATGCTTCGGGGTCGGCCATCTGCAGACCAACTGCACAGGACCGGACAGAAGTGGTGGTGGCATCTGCATTAGATGTGGTGAATCAGGTCACAAGATGAAAGACTGCAAAAAACCACCAAAATGCTGCATTTGCACGGATGCGGGGCGTACTTCTGTCGATCACATGCCGGGATCGCAGAAATGCCCAAGCACACGACAAACTACAGCAAAATGTTGAAAATTCTCCAAGGTAATCTACACCGGAGCAAAACGGCAGATGCACTTTTGACACAGATAGTAGCAGAACATGCTATAGATGTAGTGATCATCAGTGAGCAATATAAGCGAAAAGAGAACGGAGTTTGGTTAGAGGACGACACCAAGACTGCGGCCATATGGATCCCCAGTAGTAGTGGACAACAGCCACTAGAAAGCAAGATGGGAAACTGCTACGTCTACGCACGCTTCAGAGAAGTCGCAGTAGTCAGTTGCTACCTAACCCCTAGCGATGACATAAGCACCTTCCAGAATAAACTCGATGCAATCGAGGATCTCCTCGTGGATCGACGGCAGCCCTTCATTGTGGCAGGCGATCTGAATGCACGAGCAGTGGACTGGGGAATGTCGTCTACTAACTCTAGAGGACGGAAAATTATGGATATGGCCGCTAGGTCCGGGTTAGTGGTAGCAAACCGCGGAAGCAGACCTACCTTCCATAGACCGGGATGTGAAGGCACAATACCTGACGTAACCTTTGGATCCGAACACATCGTAGATCGGATAAAGGACTGGAAGATACTCGATGACTTCACGGGAAGTGATCACGAGTATATATCATATGACTTCCAAAATACCAGTCAGCAAAACCACCCATCATACTCAAGAAAGACTCCTCATAGATGGGACATAAGTAAGGTGGATACAGGCAAACTACTAGCTGAATTAGATAGGCGAGAACGACAGTTCGACGGCACATTGACGTCGAAGCAAGTGGTCGAAAGAAGCCTAACCGCTATGGAAAGAGCGTGTAACGTATCGATGCCAAAAACGCACAGCAAACACGGAGGTAGACGACAGGCGTACTGGTGGAACCACGATATTGCAGAAAAAAGGAAAGTATGCATACAATGTAGAAGAAGGCTAACAAGGGCACGACGCTCTGGAAATTTCACGACGGAAGCGTTAGCAGCCAAGATTGCGAGAAAAGAACTGTCGATTGCTATCACACGCAGTAAGCATGACAAGTGGAAAGAGCTCTGCAAAGATATAAATAAAGACCCTTGGGGACTTGGCTACAAGATAGTCATGAAAAAGCTGAGAAACTACGGAGCAGTGCCAAACGTGGATGATGACACGATGGATCACATAGTGGAAACACTATTTCCAGCACACATCCACGAGGCGCATGAGCGAGCACCCGTAGAGCTCGATGGTTCAGTCCCAGATTTCACCGAGGAAGAACTTAACATTGCAGCTCTCTCCCTGAAGAACAAGAAAGCGCCGGGACCAGATAATATACCGGCAGAAATACTGAAGGTGATAGCATCAGGACGTCCCACTTTTCTACTTAGGATGTATAACGCATGTCTAAAAGAAAGGATATTCCCAGAAGCGTGGAAAGAACAAAGACTGGTGCTCATTAGCAAAGGCAAAGGCGATCCCAATACACCCTCGGCTTATCGCCCATTGTGTATGTTAAACACAGCTGGGAAGCTTTTAGAAAAGCTCATAAGACCTAGACTACTCGCAGCAGTAGAGGCTGCTGGAGGACTTAGCCCTAGGCAACATGGGTTCAGAGCTGGAAAATCCACAATGGGAGCTATCGATGAAGTGGTTCAGGCAGCCAGAGCTACGCAAAGAGGAAATGCATACTCGCGCCCAGTTGTTCTGTTAGCAACGCTGGACGTTAAAAACGCCTTTAATAGTGTAAGGTGGACTGATATGCTTACTTCCTTGGAACACCGCTTCCAGATACCGGAGTACCTCATGAATATGATCAGGAGCTATTTGCAGGATCGAATACTCCTGTACTCCACGCAAACTGGAACAAAACGATACAGAGTAACTGGAGGAGCTGCACAGGGGTCAATCCTGGGACCAGACCTGTGGAATATCAGCTACGACGACATCCTAAGACTGGAAATGCCTGAAGACACCTTCCTTATTGGTTATGCCGATGATATCGCAGCCGTCATTACTGCCAGAAACACCATAGAGGCCCAAAAGAGACTTACCCAAGTCATGATCCGCACACAGACATGGCTCAGCTCTCGAGGATTGGAGCTTGCCACCCATAAAACAGAGTTACTTCTGTTCACGGGGAAGCAGATCCCAACCGAAATAGAGATGCGAGTAAGCGGAAACCTGATAAGGACGCAGAGGACAGTGAACTATCTAGGCGTTAGGCTGGACAGTAAACTTACCTTCTGGGAACAGCTGAAGTATGCCACGCGGAAAACAGCGACAGCAACGGGGTCTCTGAGTAGACTGATGGCAAACGTTGACGGCCCGACGGCAGGAAAACGGAGACTCCTCATGGAAGCGACAAATGCAATACTGCTATATGGCAGTGAAGTATGGGCGGATACCTTAGAGGCGAATGTAAGGCGAAAACCGATGCTAGCTGTGCAACGAAGAGCAGCCTTAAGGATAACATCGGCGTACCGCACAGTCTCCGGGGCGGCCGTGACTGTGATAGCAGCAGTCATACCGGTTGACTTGCTTGCCCAAGAGCGCAAAAAAATATGGAATCTTCGGCAAAGAGGAGAATACTCAGAACATGCGGCAAAGAGCATACGACAGCAAACCATAGTCTCGTGGAAGGCGAGATGGTCATGCGAAAGGTATGGAAGATGGACCGCTAAAATAATCCCCGATCTGGAGCAGTGGATAAATAGAAAGCACGGTGAAACGTCTTTCTATTTGACACAACTACTCTCCGGACATGGATACTTTCGAAAGTACCTAAATAAAATGGGGAAAACTGCCGAATCCAGCTGCATTTACTGCGAAAATGCAATGGACGATGCAGAACACACCTTCTTCAATTGCAAAAGATGGTCGGAAGAAAGAATCGACCTGGCAGATACAGTAGGTGAAGTCAAAGTAGAGACGTTAGTACAGCAAATGTGCAGCAGCATAGACGCTTGGAAAAAAGTCTATGACTTCGCCGAAAAGGTTCTGCGGCGGAAGAAGTATGACCTGGACGCAGGCACACAGAGGGCAACGCTCATTTAGAGCACACAATGGGGTTCCACCTTGAAGGTTAATGCGGGATATCTCCTGGTTCCAAGGTGGATTTGAGCCCCAGAAGAGGAGGATTTTTTAGTCGGTAAGCAGTTATGCAGTCCGACACACCGGTCAAAGTGACGACATGACTGACGGTGCATAAAGCATTTTTTCCTACCTCAGCCCAACAAAAAAAAAAAAAAAAAAAAAAAAAAAAAAAAAAAAAAAATACCAAGAGCTAAACGGAGAGTATATTATTTTCATATGAATAATTTAAGAATATGACAGAAAACTTACTCTGAAGAGGGACAGAAAAGAGCCCAGAAATGCAGTTGCTAATATTATTGATGAGACAACTTGTTAAGGAAACGTTCTAAAATAAAAGAGAGAAACATTGGAATACTGCAGCCTATGGAACTATGAGAGTATTATGCTGCAGCCTCTATAAAGAACCAATAAAACGTAGTGACGAAAAGAGCGATAAAGAATCAAGCACAAAAAAATTAATCTTGAGTGACACCGAAAAGAGAACTTATATATCTTAGCTAATAGGTAAAGGAAACGTTAACAAATAACATAATAATAGAACAAATGCCGTCACTCAGTGTTCTCTCCACACATTCCTTAAGAATTTGGCGTGAATATTTGTTTTTGGATCGTAAAGTTAATTTATTGTCGCCTGTTTCCCTATCTGCGTTTCCTGTTATCTTAAGCATTAAACTGGAAACTCTGACATAATTAAAAACCCAAAAAAATGAGCTTGACACTTTTTGATGCGAATTTGTTGTCTGTTATATAACTTATCTCTCGATTACGCCGAATTTACTTTCCGTTTCAAATGGATATTATTCGTGAGCGCTAAGCAACTGAAACTGCAAGCTCAATATTAAAGTTTTAATTGGAAAATAAATATATAGTATCTGTGTTTGTCCGTGCTTGTATGAAATGTATAACGTTTTATTTGAACTGTATTGCGCGTGCATGGCGCATACGCCACGTGGCCCAGCGAGACGTGAATTTTAATTATCAAAGCGATTTAAATGAGAATCGCGAGTGCCGCAGGCAACATCAAGGACCATTTGCATGGCCAACAGCTGCAAGGCCTGAATATGCGCCGCTGTAAATGGGTATAAATTCAAAAATGCAAATAAAATAGAACCCGAATTCCATGGCACTGCATCCCATCAATTATTGATTGCCTGCTCCGGATGATTGTGGATGTGATTGCCGTTTGAAGTAGTTGGCGCAATAAATTTGACCAATAGCTGCAAGAGACACGAGCTCAAATCCCCTGATTATGCGCGCGAACGACTGTCAAACAAATTCGTTGCAAATCCGCCCCAGAAACACTCTACACACAAGTTGACAGCAATTGTTGCTAGTTTGCCATGTTATTCTAATGCGTATTTCAACTGTAAGCCACTCTTTCCTCCTCCTCCTCCTCCTCCTCATCCTCCTCTCGTCTTGCTCTGGCCATAGATTTTTCGCTGTGGTGGGCAACTCTAATCGCTCCACTTTTTTGCAGCAACTTTTACAGCTGAGTGAGGACATGACATGTGCTCCATCTCCCTCGCGCGCTCTCTCTCGTTTGCTGCTATTTTGCGCTGCTCTCTTTTGCTCTGCTTTTCAATTTATTTACAGACACACACACACACACAGCGGAAATTGCCAACTGTGGTGCAGGGTGGTGCTGTGGTTGCCGGCTTGGTTGGAGGGCTCTGCCAGGTCGGCGATGCCACTTGAACCCAACGAGCCATAACAAAAGGCACACGAAGTAATTAACTTGTATTTATTGTATGCACACATATCAGAGTGGAGGGGACAGGGCGCCGCCTCTCTCTCTCCCTCTCCCTTTCGCTCTCGCTCCTCCTCCTCTGTCTGTGCGTCTGTCTCTGGCATGGCTGGCTTTTCTAATTGATAAGCTGGCCCTGGCTCTAAGCTCAGCATGCTCATTCAATTACTTGGCCTAGACCCAAGGCTGCATTTGACCAGCTAACTGCAACCGATCTTGGCCAGCTCTGCTGTGCGCATTACGCGGCCCAGCCAGTACTTAATGTTTATTACATTTTCCATTTAAGCACGAGGAGAGACAGCCCCAGAGCACCTCAGGGAAAAAACGAACACAAACATAAAACTAACCAAGTACCCTTTTCTTTTGCTGTTCACATTTACATTTCAAACAGAAACAACAAAAACATTTTCCAAATTGCATTCAATATACATAATATTAAATAAAGAATTCATTTAACTGGATAATACGTAGGAGATGCTTTTAAGGCTAACTTCAGAAGTATCGCTGAATATAATATACAAAATAAATAAATCTGTGGTAAGGCAAATAAATACATAAAATATATAAAATTATTAAAATATATTGAAAATATATTATTAAAATATATTTAAAATATATTATTAAATATTTAAAATGTATTTTTATTTAATTATAATATTTATTTACTTTTTTTTTAATTTGTTATTTTTTCTTTATTTTATAAATTTGTTTATTATTAATTTGTATAAAATTGCGCAAACAAATTAAATTGTTTAGTAAATATGAATAACTTTATTCAATTTTGAAAACATTTAAAATTTATAAAAATCTTTTGGTGAAGAGTTGGAATTTAATTTTCAATATTATTTATATGAATTTGATTTTTTTTTAATTTTGAATTTAATTAGTTTGTAATTTAATTAGAATAAACTTTACTATTAAGTTGAAAACATTTTTAATGAATTAACATTTATTATTCCAATGAAATATTTGAGATTTGTACAGCTTTAAATTGATTATTTATAAAGTAAATTCAAACCTCAATGTTAAGCAATTAAAAAAAAAACTATAAGTATTCAAATTTAAATTTTTTTACTGTTACAACTCAATTAGTTTTTAATTAAATGTTAGCTTCAAATATTTATGAATTGCTTATTTATAAATAAGTTAAAAACAAAATAGGGCACAATATATTTGTCTCACTTTGAAATCCAATATAAAATTGATTTGCATTAATTATTAAGGCAATTAATTATAATTACTTAGAATTAAGTTTAAAACTAATAAAGATGAATAGATATGAATAGATAATGCCTATTCTTGAGCTTGTCTTGAAGACGATTGAGTAGCAATCGTGACTGAATTAATTAATTACTTACGTAATCAATGTAAATATAACTGACATAGTAATAGCTGAGTTCATCAGACGAGCTTTGTGAGTTGTGAAATCAATCTCACTCTCTTCATTTCGCTTCTGGCGAAAATTCCATGCCAAGTCATATGTTTGGAGCGTATTTCAAGTTCGTTAGGGCTTCAGCTTCATTCTCAGCGCAGTTGTTATTATCTTTTGACTTGATGCAACAGCGTGGCACGCAACTTCTCGCTGTGGGGCATCCACTTGTCGAGGAACCTGGCACTGAGCATGGGATTGCACTGAGGGGCAGAGCTCAAGTGGCGTGTCATTTACCTGGCGACCGCCAGAGAGCGTCTAGAGACTTTGAGACTGGCGAGGGCCTTCACGATGCAATTGCCAGTTGTGCAATTAAATAATATTGACATTAGTTGCGTGTTGCTGTGTATTTAATTGCGGGGCAAATTGTAAACGAAAGAAATGGCAAAAATCAATATAGCCTCTGCTCGAATAAATGCCAATCATCCGATTTGCGTTTCAATTTAATGGCTTAATGTGCAGCTGGCTTAAACGTGTGCAGATTAGACTAAGTTAAAACAGCAAACCAAACCCAATTCAATTGGACTCAACTCAACTCGATTCTCAATCCGAGACACTCACCATTTCTCATTCACTTTATGTCTAATGCTCTCGTTCTCTTACTCTTTTCCTGTTTTGGTTCATTTGCAGGCTGAGTGCACAAGGAGACGGTTAAATTGACTTAACCAAACGTGTGGCGTGTAGAAAGGACACTAGACGTCGCATCTCGTCCATTGCTTCCTCGTCATATCCAACATTCAGACTGATTCACACACACACACAGACAGAAAGAGAGAGAGAGAGAGAGAGTGGATGTGTGTGTGTGTAGATAACTTGGAAAATTTAGCAAAGGCATTTCAAGTGGAATGGCAACAAATTGAAATTCGTGTCCGGCAGCAGACGTGAGGCGAAGGCAACAACAACAACAATACAAATAACTGCAACGACAACTGCAGTGGATAAACAACTGGAACATATCAGCTAGCCCAAAAATTGTGCAGCAAATCAGCTGGAATTGGTTTTTGGTGCCACATATCCGGGCATTGATTAATGTTACGCATACGCCGCGTGCGACAGTCGCCCTTCAACTGTGACCACTCCACAGCTTCCACAGCCCATTAACAACAACTGGCGCACGAATTGCAGCCACACAATTGCCATTGCAGCCTATATATACAGAGAGAGAGATAGGAGCTTCCGCCAATAACTTTCATCATGGCATTCATTTGGCGACGTCGTTCCACAACAATTGTTAAGCTGGTAGCACTGATGCTGGCCATTTGGTTCTGCATCGCATTCCTCATCTACACGGACGATACGCGTCGGCGGGCGACCCTGCAGGAGAGCAGCGGCTTCGGCGCCAGCGGCAACAATGGCCTCAATGCAGGCGGCGGGGCCGGAGATCCCGTTGCTCTGGCTCTGAAGAACGGGCCCATTTCCGAGGAGGAGGTGAATGCGGCCCTCAATGCTTTCGGTGGCAATCGCAATGATTTAGAGGATGTCGCCGATCGCGCCGCACCACAGGAGGCGGACGTGCCGCCCACGGCAAAGCACAAGCGTGTCAAGGTGATTCCACGGCAGCAGAACGTCGAGTCCTTGCACCGCAATGTGGCTGTCCGTGCGGACGAGAAGACGCCCCAGAAGCAGTCGCTATCCAAGGAAGACGGTAAGCTAATCCGGCATATTAATTAATATTTAATGTTCCAGCCACATTTCGTATTACATAATTGAACTCTGCACAGGATGACATCAGTTATGATATTATGAGGTATTTAGGGCCGGCCATGGCAGATATATAATTAAAGTAATGCTTAGCAACCCATTAGGTTTGATTAAATATGAAATTCAAATTCATTTCAAGTTGAGCTATGACTTTAATAAATATTTTCACCTTGAGCAGCTGCAACTGTTGAATACCTGAAGTTTGTTGTTGCTAGACTGATATACAAAATGAACTCTTGACCTGATTGATTGACTGCTTGATAAGTGACATATAACTGCTATGTGTTAAACTCATTAGTAATAGAAACTCAAAGCGTCATGTTCGTTCTTGTGAATCTATCTGTACATACACGATTATATCTCTACATGTATGCGGCTATAAACTAGATTAATTGTAACAGCAGTTCGACATGATATTCATGCTTTAATATTCATTTATTTATTTAATTATTATTATTTTTTTTTTTAATAAATTCATATACTTAATGGAATCCCTTTAATTCGCAATGTCAAACGATTATCATTTTTTCACGAATTACATGGTTTTACGAATTGGCAAACTTTTAATTTAATGAGAGTTAAAAAAAAATCCTGGAATTTACACGGATTTTGTATTTTAGATATGAATGCTTGCAGAATAAACCTTTTTATTTATTGTGTTGAACTCACACGATTATTGCTGGAGCTATCATTTAATGCATTTGCTATTATTTTATGCTCTGTTTTTGTGCGATTGATAATGCTACATGTTCATGTGACTACGTGGGTTTTTTTGTTCTTATAGAAAAGTGAACTCCCTGCTAAATTAATCTGCAAAATAAATCATACAAATACAAAATTAAAAAATACATCATTTTGTCTGTAAAACCCTCACTGTAGCTTTACTCCCTAACAAATTTGGCTTTGTATTATGAATTACGGAAGATTTCAAAAACATTGCAATTTATTAGAAAGCAAATTTATTTGAAATGAAATATTTCAGAATTAATAAATTAATTTTTCCAGGGATAAGCAGGTTTTATATACAATTTTAAATTTAGCTAAAGAAGAAACTATCATTACTCGCAAAGACCTATCGGTGATTATTATAAACATATAATACATTATATAATAAAAGGGAACTTTTTTATTTGATCTACAAAGTTGATTAACTTTGTCTAGACCGCATATATTTCGTAATTCTTTTGTATATATTTGTTAGAATTAGATGATTAACAGATGTTTAATCAAAGGGAGTAATTTTTTAAAACTTTTTAAAAATTAAAATTGTTGAAACCGATATAGTTATATTTATAGAAAGTTAAGTTTTAAAAAGCTCTTTACCAAAAAAAATGTATCTGATGAATCTATTTACTGCATTGTTTTGCTTCACTTGTCTTTCGAATAAACAAGGCACTCACTTCTAAAACTCAAATCGAGCACAAAGAATTTAATGAAATTGACAAATGGGGAAACCCTGTCAAAAGCTCTTCTTCAGTTCATTTAGAAACTGTTGTTCGCCCTTTAGATATTTGTAATTATATTCCGCTTTTCAAATATTCATTTGTAATAAAAAAGAATGCACCGTGAGAATTCTGCTGAGCTTAAGAGTTGCTATAAATTCTTGAGCCATTCTGACATAATTTATAGCCTCATCAGAGCACCATTTTGAGATATGCCCTCCCTATATACTGGCATTGCTCAGCCAGTATCTTTTGCTCTATCTCTACCAACTTTATATTTTTGATACCAATAAATTTGCAGCTGCTGCTGCCGTTGTTGTTGTTGTTGTTGTTGCTGTCACGTTTCTGCCGACATGGCATTCGACTTACAAATGTGCAACATTAATATTTATATTGAAATCAGTTCCAGATTAACCACATTTCTCGCTACATCCATCACAGCTAGTGGCAGCCGCAGCCCGCACCGGCTTCAACTTGGTTTTGCTTCATAATTTACCTGATTCCTTACTTTTTTTCTCCTCTTGCCCAGTTCGTATTCCTGTAATCAGTTTTTGCTAATCTCGACTCTGTCTGCGTTCCCATTCAGCCGGTTCGCACTTCATTTTCACGCAATTGCAGGCTCTCTCTCTCTATCTCCTTCTCTCTCTCCATCGGTCGTCTCTCTACTCTATGTATCGTCTCTTTCTTGTTTGGAGTTTGGATTTTAGGTCAAGCAGTCCGAAATCGAACTCAGTCTATGGATAATTCCACATACGGCTTTGGCCGCTTGAGCTCTGCTTCCGCCTCCTGTTGTCCCCCTTTGCCGTTGCATGCCTTTAAGAAAATTTCTAACAAGTTTTACAACAATGTTAAAGATGCCAACGGCGACAACTGCAACGAGGCGGAGAAGCTGCACTTAACAACTTGCAATTGTTGCCAAACAGCATTTTCAATGGCATTCAGGCTATCGGGGTGCGTGGCGAGAGGTGAAATGAAATTGACTTTTCGAGTGGTAAATAGAGAGACCAAAGCCTCATGGCTCATGCCTCACGCCTCATGGTGTCAGGCGAGGCATTCGCATTAAGCATATTAAAGCAACTACAACTACAACAACAAGTACTACATCAGGAACAGCTACAACTCTGCCACTAATCAGGCACAAAACTCTCAATAGAGAGCCCTTAGCTTTTACTCAATGGACTGAATGACGGACTGGGCCTCGGCTGCCTTTGTGTGCTGACCAAATCAATGAAGCAGTCAGCCGTGGCTCGACAGAGCGCTAGTGGCTAAGACGCCGCTTGCATGTGCTACACGCATTTAAGATTGCATCTGTTTCCGACTTGGCTAAAAGCTGCAGTTGGCTGCGTGCCTGTCTTAACTATCGTGACACGAAAGCGGCCAAGTAAACACGACGTGTGTGCGATACTACAGAAAACAAGTTTGTGTGCACTTTCGAGTCAACACAGCATTTTGATGGCAAATGAAGTGATTGATTGACTTGAACTCAAACAAGTCATATGCAATCAAAATATGTATGTGCATAAAAATGTCTGCAATGAATTATTCGAAAACACATAATAATTATAAGTTTATGTCTCATAATAAAGGAAAAAAAAAAAAAAATATAAGAATATCGAATGCTTAAATTAATGAATTAATGGATCAGGCCAACGATGCTGAAGTCGTAATGTATATTGGGCTAAATGTGCTAAATTTGATTTAAATAAAACTTGTCAATACTATAGGCTAATAGATTGATTGATTAACAATCAGTACCCAGTCCATGAGCTACAAGATCTTGTAGGGTCAAGAAGGCGTATTATACAAATAATATATATTATACATATAAAACAATATAGTATAGTATAGAGGTATATAGATAGAGGTAAACTCCAGAAAACTTAGTAAAAGAGTTTGGTTTGACCTTGGTAAATGCTTTACTTTATTAATATAAAACTAAATGCGTGAAATGAGAAAATTTTTAAAATAAATTAAAGAGTCTGAATATATACATATGTATATAAATGCAATATACAGAATATTGTTATCACTGCATGTATTTGAAAGAGAAGAAAAACATGCGTTAACTATCACAATTGAAAATCGCATAAGAGAAGAGGAAAACAAGAAATATTCTCTATGACTATTAAAAATCGTATGTACGTCATTTAAAGAAAAAAGAAAAAGAGAACAAGTATTCCCTGAACTGGAAATCTTCCCTAACTTTATCGTACGCGATACCAACACTTTCTATGGCAATTAGAAATCTCACCTGGTAGCTGTCGTGTCGTGCTCTCTCGTATATATGTATGCATGTAGATAGCTTTGCGCTCTGTCATCTCTGAGCTACGGCTGGGGTTTATTGCCTGGCGGATCCACACAATGCACGTATTTGCAATTTCGCATATCATGTTTGCATCTCTTCTTGCGCAGCCTCATCAGCAACAGAGGTGGCAAAGCTACAAGTTGTTGCAGTTTCTTGTTGTTGTTGCTGCTGTTGTTGGTGTTGTCGTTGCTGTTGCTTTGCTATTTGCTGATCCTGTCGTGCTGCAGTCGCCCCGTGGCGTCAAAATTGTGTGCAAGCCTACAACGTTTACCAACACTCGGCCACGCATATGAGACTGAGAGTTGAGGGCATCTGCTCTTTGGTTAGCTGGTTCCTGTTAACCGACCACGGCCCCATTGTCTCTTCTGTCTGTGCTTTGTGCCCTGTGTGTTCGTAGCTGGTAATTAGTGTTGTTGTACTTATTGCCTGGCCTTGGGGCGCTTACCACCAAAAGACGTGGCCAACACGACGTTTATCGCGCGCACGCATCAACCAGGCAGAGCCACAGGAGACTCCAGCCAGTCACCCAGTCAGTCAGTCAGTCAGTCAGTCAGTCAGCCAGTTCGTCGAGACGCCGTCAAAGTGCCTGCTGGCCATGTCTTTAATACGCGCTCTATCTTGATCTTGGGCTGGTCCTCGTCTACGTTCGCCTTGCTACGCCTCGCTCTGCTCTGCTCTGCTCTTCTCCGCTCCTCTCTCTTCTCTGTTTAGTGTCTCTTATGTGGCTGGTGGCTGGTGGCTGCTTGTACTTGTTATTTTTTTTACAATTTAGCAGCGATAATGATTTTGTACATACAATGCAAATGCCACGCCCATCCGCTGGGCAGAGAAACAAGCGTAACGCCTCTGGGAACAGCTGCTGCCACACTGAGTGGATTGCGCGCGTCCAGTGTTGCCCCGTTTTTAATCAATGCTAATCCCCCCTTGCACTGTTCATAATAACATAACGCTGATTTCAGTGCGTGCGTGTGTGTGTGTGTGTCTTCCTGTCTATTGTCCTTGTTTGCCATTCCCAGGCAAACCAACTCCCCAGCTCCCATCTCCCAGCTGCTATATATTGCGCAAATAACGCTACTTTAGCATATTATGTTCCTTTTATGCTTTATGTCGGAGCACGCCGAGTCAGGCCGGACCTGGCTTGTGTAGGCACCTCGCAGGCATTTGTCTGGCCACACATTGGTCCCGCTCCACCCGATCCACCTGCTCCACACAGGGACGCTCCCTCTTTTGTCTCCTGCAGCTCGCATAACGGTCGTTTTATAGCTTCCTGTCACGCTCAGGCGTGTCCCTGGAGCGCCCCTTCTGCATCCCTTTCCCTACCCAACTCTCTCGGCTCCCTCTTCGACTTCTGCTTATGTCCATAGACTGCCAATAGATATGAAAATTATATAGATGGCTGAAGTATACGCCTATACAGTGGCTGCTCACTAAATGCGACTCGTGGAAGGAAGATATAAATGAGAATGAATTTGACAGCTGGATATATGTTGAGCTTTAGAGCTTATGAGAAATTAGGCTACGAATTTTAATATGATTTATTGAATGAATACCTAACCTCAATTTCTAATAGCTAAATTAAAGCTGTGGCGAAAGGATTTCACTGAAGACTCTGCAGAGGTGTCTTCAGACATTCCTTTTGCTAATGACTCCCAGGTAGAGCCTTGAATGTAACCCTCTCCTACCTATAATGAAAAATAACTTTAATAGACTGGCCATAAAAGACTTTTTATAACTCTAGACTTTTCGCTTTGTGTTTTTTATGACTTTTGCTCTCAGGTTTACTTTTCGTTTAGTTGGAGCCCTCACTGTACATTCTGAAATGGTTTTCATATCATATTCGAGGAGTTTCTATATGCCATAATTGGATTGTGCTCAGGTGGCTACATTTGAATAGCAATGCGCTGCCGGAGCTCGTGCTTTAATATTCCATGCTGCGCTATAAATAAGTGAATCAATAAAGCACATAAAAATCCAAAGACCTGGGCCTCCATTTGCTGCCTCGGCCTACAGCCGCCTCCTGCTGCCTCCTGCCGCCGCCGCCCCGTTGCGGCTGCGATTCGGTTTTATTGTTTTTTATTATGATGCGTGTGCGCACAGCATGCAAAAAAATTCATTACAACAAACAGTCGAGTGTGTAGCTTAGTCCTTGCTCAGGTCCTGCTCTATCCCTGTCTTCCTGCCCCGCCCATCCGCCAGCCTTGCTTGCATTTCCCGCTATGAAGTTGTAACTGCGACAAATCATAAAATTTATGTGCGAATCCCTCTCCTTTTTTTCTGCTCTATGCCCAGTTTCTTTTTTCTTTTTCTTTAACGGCTTTTGTTGTGCGGCCAAAAATTTATCGCCGCCTGATTGGCCTCTCCGTTCCAACTGCCACAACATTATGTGGCTAACACGAAGCGGGTCTGGTCGGGCCTTGGGAATGGGATTGTGGAACTTAGACTGGGCTTTGCCTTTATCGCTTTTTATTTTGCAGACGGCTTTTTATGTTTATTGAAATGATTGTGGTAATTGAAATGTTTTTCATTGTGCGACACACACTCGCACACCCATACATTCACACACTCACATGGCTCACACGATGAGCGCCAATAAGTGTCACTTCTGGCTGACAAATCTCATAAAAAGCAGCAACTGGCAGCCGGAACAGAATCATATTTCCATGCAAATGCAAATAACAAGATAATATAATGCACACACAGTGAGCACGGCAGCTCCGCACAGACACACACACACACATACACAAACGCACACAGAGAGAGAAAAGCTCTCGCCAAGCAGAAGAACTCATTGAGCTTGTGCAAGATGACACAGACAACACGTATACGCACCGTCGCACACTGGTACAAGAGCAAACAGAATTGTGATATATTTGATCAATTTAATCAGCAATTACCATCAATTTTCATTAAGCGCCTGCATATTATAGCATATCTAATACAATTTGATAATATAATGTAAATATGCTAAGATTATTTATTAAATTTACTGTAGAAAAAAAATGTTAAAAGTGATTTTATAAAATTGAAAAGAATATTCAATTTGTTAAATATTTTTTATTGCACTAAAATTGATTTTCAAAAATTATTAGGCTTTTTAAAATTTGCCCCTTGATTACGTAATTTTTATAATTTCTTGTAAATCTAAGCAACTACAATAACAGCTAATAAATGAATACATTTGAACTAGTTTGCCAATTAGATGTTGTGGGAAACCATGGCCATATACAAAATTTATTTGTTAAATGATTAGATTTTTTCTTGCTTTAAATATAAGGAATCGCTCTCCGTATCGCCAAACAACTCATCATAAATCATTGTAGCTCACTCTTCGGAAGGTAGACTTGATCGCTATTCACACTCAATAGTCCTTCAAAAATAGTTAAGAGACATATAGAGACAGTACAGCATAAAGTATATATTGTATCTAAATCACCTGAGTTCAGCATTATGAATTAATGTTCTTATTCTTGTTACATCATATCTATTTCATTGTCTATAATATTTCTTTTAATATTTTACTGTACAAAAAAGTAATTATTGGCAGCTCTTATGTATGTTTGAGTCATTTGCCTTCATATTTGGTATTTATTTATAAAGTATAATTATATTCCATTAGCCACCTCTCATTCAGTAACTACTTAAACTTAGCAATATTAAATATTCTTTATAAGCAGAACTAAACATTTTGATTTTGTCTCACTGTGGCGCTTGACTAGCAAATTTGCAAGCAAAAGCATTTTTCATTCACGACGCTGATGATGACAACTTTTCATGTCAAATGCATTTGCGATTTATCTTCGCCGAGTGTCGCATGTTGTGCCAGTCGTAAATTTCATGCACAACAAAGCAGCAGCAGCAGGAGCAGAAGGACCAGAAGGAGTAGCCTCTCTATGCACCCGACCAAAAATAAACCCAAGCAATTTTCAGGCACATTTAGCAACAACTTTTCACCCCGCATCTTTTTCTTTTTCAGATAAAAGTTTTTTGGATCCGCCCGCTGCTAACCTGGAAGATAACCCAGGCGAGCTGGGTAAGCCAGTCATTCTGCCCAAGGACATGTCGCCGGAGATGAAGAAGGCCGTGGACGATGGCTGGACGAAGAACGCCTTCAATCAATACGTCTCCGATTTAATATCCGTGCGCCGTTCGCTGCCCGATCCGCGCGACGCCTGGTGCAAGGACAGCGCGCTCTATCTGAGCAATCTGCCCAAGACGGATGTCATCATTTGCTTCCACAATGAGGCGTGGTCCGTGCTGATACGCACGGTTCACTCCGTGCTGGATCGATCGCCGCCAGAGCTGATTGGTGAGATTATTCTGGTGGATGACTTCAGCGACATGCGTGAGTACTCAAACTGTGAAATTGTCGCATTCCCATTGTAATAATCTGTTCTCTACTCGTGCAGCACATCTCAAGAAGCAGCTGGAGGACTATTTCGCTTCCTATCCCAAGGTGAAGATTGTGCGTGGACCGCAACGTGAGGGCCTGATACGTGCCCGCCTGCTGGGCGCCAAATATGCCAAATCACCTGTGATTACCTACCTGGACTCGCATTGCGAGTGTGCGGAGGGTAAGTGAAGACGTTCCAATAGCCTGTATAAATCATAGACATTCTCATATTTGCGCATACCTTCTGGTATGCAGTGCGAGGGACGCACGCCCGCAGAGGGTCAAGTAGAATGAAGTGAAATGCTTGCATAATTAATTCAGTATAACTGTATATATTCCAGTATATATTCCATATATACGATACTACATGTTGTATGCCCCAGCATAAATTGTAGCTATGTTTTGTTCCTCTGGCATTTACGCTTCGTCCGCCTACTTCACTCTAATCCGACAATTATTTGCACTGCCTAAAAGTATGCAATGCTTTTTGTTTCCATTTAATTGTTGGCTCATGCTTGATGCAATATTTCGATTTGTTGGCAAAACGTTTTTATTGACTGGCAAATTGCTGGCGTTGTTTTCATTGGTCTAGCCGTGTTAACGGTAAATTAATTATTTAATTAGGCCACAAATGGCGCAGTGCTCGCGCTATATTCGGCCTCCAAATGCAATCAATATTTGCTGCCAAATAACATGGGAGCCGTAAAAGGAAATAGAAGCGAAAAATTAAACTACTTTCTTGTTATTTCTGTTTGCTTTTGGCATATTTCGCATTTTGTAAATCCTCAAAGTGCTTTAAACGTGGCTATCAATTGTGTTGATACATTTCATAGCCCAGAGATGAGATTCGGCGACGAAAACAGCAAACGCACAAATAAAAACAGCCACAAAAACAATGCTGGCAATAAAACAAAGCCAACTAGTAAATCACTTAATCTTCAGTTTTGTTTGGGCCGCACTCGAGCGTTGATAGCGCTGATTGCTTTGTACTCATCTCTCGCTCTCTCCTTATTCTATCTCTCTTTTCGGTCAAAATTTCATTTTGTCTCGGGGCAAGTGATGGAAGGGCCAACACACAATCAATTTTGTTTATTGCACATGAATTCGACGAATCCAAGAACATGAGACATATATAGACAACGAGAGAGGAAGTGAGTCAAAAAAGAGTATCGAAGAAATTTCATGTAGAAAAACTTGCAACTCAAAGAACGCGCGTGAATGTGTGTGGTTGTGTGTGTGCGTGTGTTGAAGGAAAACAATTTTTGGTTTTTCCATTTTACTTTGACGTTGTCATCATTGTCCTCAACGCCGATGATGGATGACACGGCCAGGCGTTCGAGCTGGACACGGAAAGCGCCTGGCAAAAGCAATTAAATCAAGCTACAAGCAGATACACTTACACAAAGGATCTACTACACTGTGAGAAAGTTAGCTAATGAATGTCAAGTTCAAGCTGTTGTGCAACATAAGTGAAGTAGCTGAAACCCATATGACTGAAAAGCATAATTCTTTTCTGATAAGAAAACAGAGAATCTTTATTTAAATATAACAGTATTTAAAATTTAAAAAATTTGATGAAACTTACTTAAGCATACAAATCTTGACTACCTATAGAATTATGGTATGAAATGATATCATGTTTGGCATTCTTAATAAATCCATTTGTTTCTATTTTTCAAACAATCTCATATTTATGAAATATATTTCATCAAATACTTTTAGAGCCTAGATTGTTTGTTCTTTTACCAAACACTCTTGGTTATCATATAAAGTTTTTCTTTATATTTATCAAGTTTGCTTTACTTTCTATATTCGATCAATCATAAGCCACCATTCCTTCAATTACTTTACACACAGAATTCTCAATTTTTTCTTCATCAACCGGAGCATACTTTATATTTTTACAGTCCACCATTTTGTTATGTGATACACCCTGACCATAAATCTCCACCACTCCGCCCACCCATTTATTAATCAAACTTAAGCCAATCCCACCCGTTCGCTCTCTGCTCGGCAACTAAAGTCATTTGTTCTCTTCCCTTTGCAGGTTGGCTGGAGCCGCTGTTGGATCGCATTGCCCGCAACTCGACCACAGTCGTCTGTCCCGTTATAGATGTTATCGATGATACGACCTTAGAGTTTCACTATCGCGACTCCAGTGGGGTCAACGTTGGCGGATTCGATTGGAATTTACAATTCAGCTGGCATTCTGTGCCGGAACGTGAGAAAAAGCGCCATAACGTAAGTCCAAGCTTATTAAGTATACGCCCCATCCCTTAGAAAATATATATGTATATGTGGATATTATTATATATATATATACTATATACGTACATATATATATATAGATGCCCAAGCAGCGACCACATTGAAATTTTACAAACAGCTCAACTATGGTTTGGCTCTGTTTGGCTTTGGGTGTTGGCCTAAGCACATGCCATTATCCTGCTCTGGTTTCGTATGTGTGTGTGTGTATTATATTTGCTTTAGCCATGGTTAAGTTAGCAGCACTAACCCCAACCTTTGCGTGGTATACCAAAAATCCGTTTTGCAAAATTCGCGCACACCATGGAATACACGAAGCCCGCTTAAAGCTCGAACGTGACTGCGAAATCCGAGTGTTTGCCATGAAGTGAATGTGGCCATCAAAGCAAACACCAAAACACACACACAGACACAATCAGCGAGGACTCTGCTGGTTATGATATGGTTTGGTCGCAGATTCATTTGGGAATTTTCTGTTCTCTTTTGTCTTCCTTTTCATTCTATTTTACGCATTGAAAATAAGCAAAGTGAAAGGAGAACCAATTACCTATGCAAAGAATATTTAACAGCTTTTAGTTGTGAAAAAAAAAAATACTTATAGCGTTTGGTAATTAAAAAATCATTTTATTTAGCATAAAGCGAAATTCAGTTGAAGCGCTAGAAAAACTTGATGTGCAAATAGAATATTTGGGGGAAATCTAAAAGTGGAAAGGAATTTTATAGTACTATATATATTTATATCAAGTTAAATTCAAATGAATATTTATTTTACTATTTGATAGAGTTAGACACTCGACACTTTTTGCAACTGACTGAATGAATAATAATTTTGCCTGGACTAAACTTACTGCAGGGTCTCGAGGCATCCGGATATTTTTATATGACAACAAATATCCATTTAGCATCGTCTTGAAAATAGAGTTTACATACAAGGCTAGTCATTCTCCATATGCACAACTCGCATCACGTTCATATTTATTTGACAGATCAACTTGACCTATGGTCTGAATGACTTTCGTTCTGGAGTGAAACTTTATGTTGTGTGTGTAAAGAACTTGTTGATTTTTCAAATTTGCGCGGCCAACGCTACAACGCAAACACAAATGCAAAATATCTATCGGGCTCTTCATAAAAAGTTACCTGGCTGTGTGTGCTAGGTGCCAACACCAACAGAGAGTGGGCCAAAAGTTCCGCTTGATCTGAACTCGCATAAATTTGAACTGCCTGTTTATATACGCTCGACACCTGCAGCTGAGGCAGGTGCTGAAATTATGCGGGTGGCGTCACATATTTGGTGTGGATAAATGCGAATATGAAATGTGAATAGTTTGGCAAACACTCGAATGAAATTCTAGTAGTAAGCAAACACCAAAACAGGCACACAAAGAGAACAGACACACACACGCACATAGTGAAGTGCACAAAAGGCTAGTATCGTGTTGCATTTGCAGTCAGCTGAAAGCTTTTACTTCACATTTTAATTAAACAATACGCATTCCCCTTAATTACAACATTTGTCGTTTAATTGCGAGCAGCGGCATGTAAGCGATATTGCGTATACGACGCGTTAAACCAACAGAAATAATATGAGGAAATTGCAGGGCAGATGGGCACGTAGAGTCGCGGTGTCAAAGGGCGCAATGAAAAGCCAAAAACTGTTAGCAGCAAAAATGCTCAACGACTGCTGCAACTGTTGTTGCACTTGCAACGACGTCAACGTCGACTGCGGCGTAAATATCTGGCATAATTGTTTTTACAAGCGCCAAGGGAATTTATGAGAACATTGTTGCCGAAAATCCATGCCACATTTGTGGACAGACGGAGATGGGCCAAATGGAGAAGGGGGTAGGGGCTACACACAGCTATTGTTGAGGTTGTTGTTGTTGTCACTACTGTTGCTGTTGCTGCTATTGCTGTTGGTGTTGCTGCTGCTCCTGCTGCCACTTGCCGCCTGCAGCTGCACTTAGCAGCTAAATCAAGTAAAGCATTTCCTGAGCTCCACATTGGCAATTTGCCGGCTACGAAATGGGAATGAGCCATAAATGTTGCCTATGGCTGTGTGCGAGTGTGTGTATATATATATATATATGTATAGACAATGATAATGGCTGCCAGAACTAGGCGAATAGAATCCATGTAGCACATAGAAAATACAAGAAAAATGCCACGCAGCTGCGACAAAATGCAATAAATGACAGTCGAAAAGTTTCCGCCACTGCCGTGACATAAATTGAAAAGCTCCGTTATACCCTGTATCCATCTTACCAAGCGGGGCAATAAACCGGGTCAATTGCAGTTGGACAAACAGACTTAAGTTGTAGCTACGTCTAACTGATTTGGCATGCATAAACATATGTAATAATAAAAAATGATAAAACATCATAATTAATATTTTGAATGTAGATTATGGTCATTGAAATTTGATCGATAATTATCGTTTTTGTTACAAAAAGAATTTATTGTTTTATTAAGTTCTCTATAGGAAGATGATGGAATATGTTATCCATTGTCGTGCTTCAGTTAAGTTGTCATGATATCTATGTATTCATTGCTTATTAATAAAAAATAAAAGAGAGAAAAATTAATTTATAAAATAAAAAAGCAAATCATATAGGTTTATATTTAAGTTTCTAGTTCTTGTCTATGAATTTTACTCATAATTAATAAACATCATGGCTTATATCATATGAGTTTGTATGCATGCTCCCAGTTTGATATATGTATATATTTTTGTGTCGCATAAACAAATGATTGAAACTACTTATCGATAATCCACAAATGCGATAAATATCCAGTTGCAGTCTTGATTTCAACATATAGTGTTTCATTTACAAATAAACAAATATGAAATTTTATAGGGCAACGTCCAAGTCAAGCACTCGTGAGCTGAAGTTTATTTTCAAAATACATAAAATACTCGCATGTACTTCTTACAGCTTGACAACCTGAGGAAGAATAAGAAGGAGAAGAAGAAGCAGCAGCAGCCACAACAAACAGCGGCGTAGATCCTTGCTGCTGGGCTACCTTCAGGCAGCTGTTGACAGTCTTAAAGCCCTGCTCTTAACTTTTGCTGTGTGTCCAAAAAGTTGCTCAACTTGTAACGACAGCAACAGCAGCAACAGCAGCAGCAGCAACAACAACAATAACCATCGCAAGGAGCATCAAAAATATACGATATATGCCTTAGCCTGGACTATTGCTTGCCTGATGTTTGTGTTTTAGAGTTTGTTGTTGTTTACGATCGATATATTTGAAAAGCTTACGAGTGAACGCGTGCTTGTCTGCGTGTGCGTATATACGTATCTCTGTGTGTGTGCTGAGCTATCCAGACATGATTGTCGAGCAAGTTTCGCAGGCGGCAGCTGTCTGATTACACGTGAGCAGCGCTGCCAACGCAACCAACGCAGCCAGCGCCAACGGCTAATGGATTTGGCAGTAAGCTTGGCAGCTGCCATCCGCTTGACTGCCCAGCGCAGAGTTCTCTCCCTCTCTCACTCTCTCTTGCCTCCCCCTCTCCCGCTCAATCAGCAAAATTTTGGCAAAATGCTCAACTTTTAGCATCGAATTTGCGCTGCTTAAGTTTCTAGTCCTAGGGGGCATAAATCAGGCTCTGGGCAAATTGTGAGCTTCGCATTGAGATGACTTTAATGCCTGCTCGTAAATAATATTTAAACAATGCCGGTGCAAGATCTCCAGGCAAACTCTCCCAGCAGCAGCCAACGAATTTTTTCCCCAGATTTCTATAACAATTTTATTGCCATTTTAGCCAGGTGGCGCGATTCGACACGCAGTTACTTGCCATCTGCCTGCCTCCTGCCCTGCGTTGCCTCCTTATTTTACCTTTTTTACGTGGTTTGCCAACTTACCTTTTTCATGACACGCTTGAAGGGGCTGCTCTCGTATGCATAAGGCAGATATTACAATCTTGCCCTAAAGCTTTGTTTTCATTGCAGGAATTTTTAAGTAAAAAGTACACGTATTTAATTTCACTTTAAGAATCTAACAAGTTTGCTACAAAACATTTAATTTCGCAGATTGAAATTGAGCTTCTCATTCAATTAGTTGAAAGCAGTTGCTGATATTCCGTCGTAGTTCAAATTTACTTTTTCTTTATCCCCTTCGCATTCCTTTGCTCATTTTTATTTGCCTTCTGCTCGTTTTGCTGAAGCATACTTCTGGGCGCAACAAATGGCCTACACAATTTTGTGAGTTGGGAAAATATGCAAAGGCTTTGAATTTTCCACTGCTGCAGCAAAATTTGCCGCAGAAAATATGCCGAAGCGAAAACTAACTAAAAATAATGGAAATTCTAGAACTGCTGCTGGAGCAGGAAACTAATCCGCTCGCGCTTGTTAGTTTATTGTTGCCCGAAATCCAGACAAATATACAAAAAAAACAGCACACCAACATGAGCACACTCATACACATCTCAAATCTCAAATAACCCAAAGCTTAACCACACACACACATGCACACACACACATAACCAAACAAAACAACGAAATTTCATAAAAATTCCGGAAACGTAAACATGTGTTTGAGTCAGGTAGCGGCTAGTGGGTGGCTTTGTGTGTGTTCTGCACACAAATACTAATCCAATTATTTAGAAAAAAAGTTTGCCATGAGCCAGCTTGGCGTATACGCAATAAAGCCTTATACGCCATAGAGGGGCTATACAATGGAGGCCATACAACTAAATACTTTACGCGAGGCGATAAACTAACATTGAGTTGGGAAATTAGAGCGACGGTAAGTTAAAGAGACAAAGAGAGAGAGATAGTGAGGCAGAGATAGAGAGAGAGAGATACCTCTCAAAATTCTTTTGCCTTTTAAAAACATAAACATTCTTCTTTGGCATTTTCTGAGAAAACCATGCAAATAAACAAAGAGAGAGAAAAAAAAAGAGATAAGGCGACTGCGAGCGATATATAGGAAGCGAGAAGTTCAGGGAGAGAGAAGTAGAGTCTCTCTATTCTTGCCCACTTCTCTAATCTGCTCAGCCAACAACTGCAAGTTCACATGACTTTCATCTTTAATGCGTCCTCTAAAAATTAAATTTTATGGTTACATGAGAAAAGTTAAGATTGGGCAAAGCCTAGTTAGCGAGGCGGTACTTGACAGCCCTCAGTATGGGGTACTTGTCGTTGGTGCAGAGGCCGCGGAAGTCGTCCAGGGACAAATCGTAGAGAGCCACTCCGCCCAAATTATTGCTGCGCACATAGCCGGCCTTGTCGGCGGCGGTGTCGGGATCTTCGAAGCTCACCCAGATGCCGTTGTCGCCCTTCTTGTCTGCAGGACGATAGGCATAGGAGCCGAAACGCTTGGCGGGATCTGTGACCCGGGTGAGCGGCGCGTTGGCGCCCTTGGAGTAGGCGTTGTTTTGGTTGGGCAGCAGGGCGCAGGTCTCGGGCCAGCTGTAGATGCCGTGCTGCTGCGTGTGGGGGCCCACGGGCGCCTCGTCGACCACCTTGGAGACGGGCGGCAGGCCGGTGTCGCCCGAATCGTCAGTCATCTTCCAGGGCCGGCCATAGGTGGCCACGCCCACATTGATCTTGCTGGCGGGGCAACTGTGACGCAGCCAGAACTTAACCTGAGCATCCACATTGAACTCGGGATTGCGTTCGCTCAGCTCATAGATGGGCGCCGTGTAATCAGCTAGCTCTGGGTTACGCTGCGGGGTGTAGAAGTCGAAGGCGGCGAGGTTCACAAAGTCCAAATAGTTGATAACAGCGGGCACATCAAAGAACACTACAGAAATTCAAAATGCAAAGCGATTAAACTAGACTTTCTAGAAAGATCTCAGTGAAGAACCTACGCGAGGAGTTTACGTTGGGCAACACGGTCGTTGAGAGCAGCAGATTGTCCGGTCGGAGGGCGTTCTTCACGTCGCGCAGCAGCGCTGTGAACTGTTCCTTGTGCTCCTCGGAGCGCTCATCCACAATGAAGTCGCTGCTGAAGACCTTCTTGAAGCTCTTCCAGACGCTGCCCAGGCCGCTGTGCACCTTCTTGGGCTTGTTCTTGGGGAACTGCCAGGCGATGTCGACGCCATCGAAGCCGTAGGTCTTTACCAGTGCGTAGATGGTGTTCACAAACCGAGCACGGCCTGTCGGATTCTCCAGCAGCTCCAAGTACTTGTTGGGCAGGTCCTTGGCATCCTCGCCCGTCTCAATGTCCTTGTCGCCGCCCACGCTGAGCAGAATCCGCAGATTGGGATACTTGCGCTTCAAGCGTGTCACGGTGCGGTAAAGGCCCTTGCCCAGATCCAAGTCCAGCTGCTGGTTGAGACTCACCGCCTTATGCGAGTCACGCTCGATGCCCGCGTAGCCGTAGATCAGATAATCGCAGAACTGTAAGGCGGGCTCCAGATCATCAATCACCAGTTTGCCCAGACCTGAATACAAAGCAAAGCAAAGCAGAACAAACTTTGTTATGCACTGAAAGAAATGAAAGGGCTATTTCTAAGCAAAGTTCGTATTTTGAAACTCAATTTGTTAGGGAACATTCGAGAAATTAAATTTGATATAAGTTTCATTGAAAAAAACAAGAAATTGTTTATATTTATGATATTCTGCGCTAATGATATATACGTACAAATAAAATAATTAATGTAAGCGATAATCTAAAGCAAATGCAAATAAGATTATGTACACTTTAAAAATTAAATATTAAATTTAGTTTGTCATAATTTCGAAATACACTTTATATACAGTCACAAGTTATAACTCAATTATTTTGTATTCGTCTCTTTCACAAGTGCGACCTTTTTCGCTCAGTGTATTCGCGGGGATTTATTAAATTGTTGCCTCTGCTCATTATCGCCTCACGAGAAAAACAAACAAATAAACCTAATTTCCAAAACTCGCTGATAAGCCGCACTTTGTTTCCAAGCAGTTCGACTTAACGCACAGATTTCATTTTGAGTTTCTGTTTCAGTTTCAGTTTCTGTTGCTGTTGCTTTATATATGTCGCTTAAGTATTTATGCCCAATTATGAAGTGCCGCTCGGCTCTGCGAGTGTCTCTAGGGATTACGTAAGCACTTTGCCTAGCCCTCGCTCACTCTGCGCTGCCTGCACTTACCTTCCTTCACAAAACTCGACGAGTCATAGTAGCAGACCAGGTGTCGCTGTGGTCCCACCTGCTGCTGTCCCACCTTGCCGGCCTGCACGCTGGCCAGGCACAGGCAAAGACCTAGCACCAGAATTGCCAGAGCTCTCATCATGAATTCTCAAGAGCGCACTGAAGCCGTGTAGAGTAATGTTTGCTGCTTGGCTGCCGAATTGAAACTGAAACTTGTGCCGATCGGAGCGACGATCACAGCTATGAAGGTTGTGATGCTGTTGTTGTTGTTGTTGTTGCTGATGTTCGACTGAGTCAATATATAAAGTGGCTGCGTACAGCGATCGTCAATAAAAAGCTCCGCTCGTTAAAGTAAATACAGTGAGCGCTTGCTTGAACGGAATCTGTATTTAATCTGTATTTACATACATATTTATAGCATTTGATTTAGCATCTTAAATGAGCGAGCGCTCGCCTAACTAATTTATGTACACACTAAAGTTTTTGATAAATTAAAGTTGAAGACTTAAACAAGAATTTCATAGTTATGTCAGCATATTTATTTTTGATTGTCAGTTAAGGCTAGCTGGAAACGTTGCTTTGACTATGTGCGTATTCATGCGAAAACACTAATCTAATTATTTGGAAAAAAAAATAACAAAAGCATATGCCACCGTGGCATTACATAGTGAAATGGAAACGCACATACGCCACGTTGGCCAGTCCCTAAACTAAGCAGCGAAGCGAGGCACAAACAAAATGCAAACGCACAGAGAAAGAAACAGTGAGAGTGAGAGAGAGAGAGACGCTTATAAAGAGAGACAGAGAGACGGCCAAGTAGCAGCACTTTGTGTTTATACGCCCAAAGTGCTGTTGATACGCCAAGCCGCCCATTTCACGAGTCTGCTCCATAGTGGAGCAGTGCAAAGGGGAAGCAAAGGTAAAGTTCACCTATAAAAATTGTTTTGGCTGTCGTCGTCTCTTATCCTTATGTGCATGTGTAATGGGCCTGTGTGGATAGGTAAATGGTTTCTAATACCCTACACACACACACACAGACACACACACACATACACAGAGGGAGCACGCACACACACTCACGCAGTGCACGTTTCATTTCATTTCTTGCGCTTTAGGTTTATGCTATTCTGATTGCCTATGCGTGCGTTTTGAGAGCCTTTTTCCATTTTTACTTTCACGTTTACGTTTACGTTGTTGTTGTTGTTGTTGTGGTTGTTGTTGTTGTCATTTTTGTTGATGTTGTTGTTGTGAAATCGTGCATAACATGAAGCTAGAGCATTTTTGCCTCGTTGCGTCGAGTGGTTTGTGAGCTCTGTAATACGCTGCGTATGCGAAATTTTCTGCCTTGCGCCCCAATGACAAATGTTGAGCAGTCAATTTACAAAGCATCCTGACTGAGAGTGTATTTGTTCTGTGTGTCTGTATGTGTGCGTCTGTGCGAATGTGCGAATGTGGAATGTGACTTGGGCGTGGCGCCGCTTTAATATTAAAGTCGATTACGCATTTATGTCAAAGTCAATGGGATTCCGCATCCATCAGCGCGCAAGGCACAACACCCAATGCCATCTGTAAAGCCAATAATTTGATTATTAAACTACGCACACTCAATCAAACCGAAAGAAATGCTTTTATGTAAATTGTTTCTTATTTAACACTTTTCTGATTTCTTTTGCACTTTCTTAGCATTTATCGAAGCATTTATTGAAGCTGTTATGCCAATTGTTATTATCCAACTTTTTGGCACCTTATCGCACAGACTGCTCTTTTAATTTTCTACGTTCCTTGTGCTCTCTTCTTCTGTTTACAGTTGCACGCAGTGCACACTGAAAACTTTTCCATCATTGCCAGCTGCCGAAGCTTGGGCAATAAATCTGAGCTGAATTTGGAACATGTTTTTTCGACACAATAGTTTTTACTCTAGCAATGCATACATACATATATATATGTGTGTGTATATGTATTTACTTTGGGTCTAAAATCCCATTTAAATGTTGATTTCTTTCTCTCCAGTTTCGCATTTAGTGCCGGGCCTAATCCTAAAAGGATTTTGTTATCAGACAGCGTCGCTGAAGCAATTCTTTAAATACTCTTGGGGAGCGTATTTCGGGGTATGACGGTTTGTGTTTGGAGGAGAACTGTGTTTATAAATTTTGGCAGGAAAATTCAGATGGAGTCAAATATACGTGTGCAGCAATTGATTTCTTTTTAATCACTACTTATCTAAATTCCAATTTCTTTTTCACGCATAGCCCCCATAAGAGAGCTATTTGTGATTTGGGCTCACTTTTTGTTTCTTCTTTTTGGTTCCTTCCACTATTCTAGTCTCTGTTTCGAAATTCCCTGCCTTAATGTGCAGCTTGACCTGTCGTACCTGTTGTACAGTTAAGTACTCCCCGCCGAAGCAGCTCAAATGGTATTCGGTTTGCCGTTCATGTTCAGCACCGAAAGTGTTTTACATAATCGCTTTTCGATCCACTTTCGCTCACTGTTTCTTTCTCTGTCTCTCTTTTTGTTTGTCTGTCTTCTGTCAGCTCTCGATTATGTTTCATATTTCATTCGGCTGGGCCATCAGTTTCATTTATTTACTCTTAGCGTTTGCCCTCTCTGATCTCTACAAGGCCCCGGACACATGTGATGGCTGTTTAGGTATGCATAGGCATGCCTACTATGTGTGGGTGTGTGAGAGAGAGATGGCTAGAGTTTAAAGCTTGCTCTCTGCCCTTATCTCCTACGCCGGAAGGTAAAATAAAGCTCGCTCCAGAGTCAGTTGTCAGTTTCCGATGTATTTACATAAAATGTTTGTCGATTGTCGATTTCTGTGAGTAGAACCGACACTTCCTATGCTCCAATTTTTATTTTTGCTTGTTTATTATTTGCTTCTGTTGATTGTTGTTTGGTTTTTATTTGTGTGTCACACTGAAAATTTGCATCTGTGAATAAAATTTGCTTTTCTATTTGCTACACTCATTGTACAGCATTTTATTTACTGTTTTTGTGTCTGGCAATTATCACCTATTTATGGCGTATCTCGTTTCATAGTTTCAAAATTAAAGGCAATTCGCGGGCGTGGCGCGGCGCGTAGGCGGCTAATTGAAAGTGCGACTGGCTGGCACTCTGAGCATTTACATAAATAAAAACTGCAAACATTTGGCTTGAGTTAAATGCTCTTCGTGTCTGCGACCCACAATGAATCTATGCTCCAGCCAGCGTAGCATATACTCAAAGAGAAGACAAGCAAGACGGTAGGGTACGACTAGGAGGTACCCGCACCGCTCTGCTACACAAGCTGTCAAGCTGACTTACATATTGTTATATTACGAAGAGGCAGGGCTAAAGGGAGATTATCTCTAACCTGCCCATAATTTATATCTGTTTACCAAATATATCGATAGATCTGAAGCTGCTTCGATTACAAAATGTTGACTAAACATAAATATTCTCTGCTATCGTACCTTTAAAGACCGCTCCGCTTGTTGCCCTAATAAGCAATAATTATCCCTTACATAACTTCAGCTTCCTTTAGCCTTTTATCTTAGCCAACAGCCATTAGACCTCCTCGTTCAACCATTTCCAATGAGTGTGCAATGGCCTAACTGT
Source organism: Drosophila arizonae (assembly GCF_054131065.1). Classification (NCBI taxonomy): domain Eukaryota; kingdom Metazoa; phylum Arthropoda; class Insecta; order Diptera; family Drosophilidae; genus Drosophila; species Drosophila arizonae. The sequence goes on along the minus strand of NC_142925.1, from coordinate 22,856,762 downwards.
CTAACGGCAATCGCAGCAGCTGAAATTGAATTTAGTTTGGAAATTGGGAAACCCAAAACGTAACCCAATGCTGGTGGCAGAAAAGAACCCCTAAAGCCTCCTTTGGCCTACAAATCCAAATCGCGCAGCTTTTGGCTTTAGAACTTTTTTTCAACGGCCTTTTTTTGTTTTAATTAATACCAGGCCAGCTTTGGGTCTGGCGCAACAAACCCTTTTGGCTAACCTTTATTTTTTTTGTGGGATTTTGTGTTTTTATTTTTATTTCGCAAATTAATTTGGCTCAAGTAGAGCGCAGCGGACAGTGTTATTACTTACACATTTCCTGGAAATTACATGCAGTTTAACTTTTAATTGAAATGTTGTAACAAGCGGGCGGTGAGCAGCAAAAAAAAAAAAAGGAAAAACCAAAAAATAGCTGCCCTGGCATAAAGCTTAGCCTTTTTCCCTCTCAGCTTATATCCCTTACATATATATACTATATATATACATATATACACGTTATGTATACATTTTCCGGGCTTTGTTTAATTAAACGTGCAACCAAACACTGAAAATCTGTGGCGATATTTCACACTCGCCTGAAAGTCTGCTGCACATTTGTTTGGAATGTGGCACAAGTGGCACCGAGTGTGGAGCATGAAGCACGGGGCGTGGAACACGGAGCACGGAAAACGTTGCACGGTGCGCGTTGCCACGCCGCTGAGGGCCTTTGTGGCGCTTGTGGTGTGGCCCGTTAATAATGGCAAAATTATGTTATTCCAAATTATAAAATGGCCGGCAATTTAATGCGCTTAACTGGCACTTGACGCGGCGCCCACTGAGATGGTCACGTGATGCGATAGGCATGCATCGTTTGTATTGAGAGTGAGATTTTCTTAGGAATATGAAATTCCTTTAAATATAATGAAAAATAGATATCTATATATAAAAAATATGTTTCTATATTTTATAATATCATTATAGAAAATATATGTTATAAAAGAAAATTTATTAATAAATAACAATATATTCTTAAAATACAATATGTATCATAATTAATAAAACTCATATAAATAATTAACTAGAAAGCAAGCGGTTAATCACAGCACTTGAATAAATTTCAAAAAGGAAATTTATACATTATTTATATGCATATTTATATATCATAGTTGAGTGCACAAAATAGATACAAAATTTATAATTTATATCTCGAGCATTGTATTTATGCAAATCCATTATGTAAATAAAGTTTAAGACTTTTCAATTGAACTTTATTTATAATTTACAATATATGAAATATTAATCTGCATTTTCCACATATTTTCTTCAGAGTGTTTATTTATTCCATTTGTTCTCATTACGCAATAACTGTGCACTACATATTTCCTTTTATTGTGCATTGCAATTAATTAGAGGAATATTTTTCATTAATAGTAATTATATGTAATATTAAATACAAAAACATTCGCAATTATTTCTCAAGATATTTGCTGAATATCCAGCAATTTAATATTAAATATAATTGACAAGACATTAACACGGATTATGGGCAAATGCAATTAAAATACTAAAACATAACATATATGAAGTGCCAGGCCCTAGATTCTAAATTGAACATCAATATTATTGAAGCTCTGCCTAGCCGAAGGCTATTCGAAATTTGTGTAGGTCCTATATGACCAGCGAAAACTGGAGCTCAGTCTCATAACTTTGCATATTAAGCCGTGCAGTGGAAGTACTCGCAAATATTGTTGGCAGCTCGCAGCAATTGTTGTTGGGCTCGTTGCTGCTGCTGCTGCTGCTGTTATTATTACGGGTGCTGAAGTACCGAAAACCGCAGTAAGTGGTGGTTGGCTGGTGGGCTGGTTTGCGTATTTGGTGGTTGGGTGGGCAGGTGGGGCATACAATAACAAGATCACGCTGCAATCCCAATAACGCTCGCAAGTGTATTAATTTGCACCCAGGCAAAGACCCCGAAACGAGCCTGTGAACAGGCATTTCCTTTGTGTGTGTGTGTGCGAGAGAGAGAGAGAAATAGAGAGAGAGAGGGAGAGAGAGGGAGTCGTATTTTCGTCGTTGCATGTTCGCATGAAAAGCGTGGCTAACGACCATTTTCACTACTGATGCTGGACGGCAGCTGGACGCAACAGTAGGCGCTGTGGGCGTGTCCAAGCCATTGCCCCAATGTGATTTGTGTGCTGGAACATTTTTTGCAGCTGCATCAACAGCAACAGCAGCAGCAGCAGCAGCAACATATGCAAATCACTCACTCAAGCGAGAAGAAGGGTAGACAAATACTACCCACACACATACACACACATACACTAGCATACACTCACACACATCAGACTGGCAGTGTTTTTGGCTGTGTATGAAAGTCTGCTTACGTGGCGCATGATTTATTAAAAAGCGCTCGTAAAAATGCACAACACACTCGAAAAGAAGCAAAAAAGGAACTAGGAAAAAAAATAAAATATTTAAGTGTGGCATGCGTGACTATCAAATACCCGAACTACTTGCCACATGCCCATACCACATGTACAATGAGCTCCAAGCAAAGCGAAACTATCTTAAATATTTAAATTTAATTTTTTCACTCGAAGTACTTTGGCCAGAAGCTTGTGCTAAGAGATAAATGGGCAGATAAATGTACATGGGTGCTCAAAGTTAGGCTGATGAAGTGAGAGAGAAACAGACAGATGGCCAGCTGGATATTTGAATGTAGATCCATATATGGATCTGAGCATAAGGATGCTCTTTGATAGATTGCAAAACTCGAATGCCAATGATAGTTCACTTCACGCCATGCTACTTTCCTTATGTTATATTGGGCATGCAGCAGCTCTCAAGAAACTTTTGTCTAGACCATTAGTATGCTGATCTGTGAATATTTCAACTCCAGTAAGCACATCTCTGGTCTGTCTGAAATGGTTTGGTGCCGGTATAAACTACGACAAACCTGATAGTGTATGTACATATATCACTGTATGTGTGTGCTCAGCAAAAATGCATGAGAAAACGCTATGGAAATAAGCAACACCAACATCAGCAGCAAGAGTAACAGCAACAGCAGCAACTTCTAAAAGTAGATATGAAATTTTTAAAGTCTCGTTATTCTTTCTGCGTCGCTTGCACTTCAAACAAACACATTTTGATGTTCAGCCTGAATGCCAGTGCCCGCCCAGCCCCGGCTGCTCCAGCGACTGCTGCTTAGGCCAAGGGGGCATGGCCAGGGCGGCAAGTGGCCCCACTTTGCGAGCCCATCCATCAACTGCCAGCAGTTGGTTCATTTTTAAGCAATTTTCGCAACCGATATTTCGTGCATGGCAGACAACATTGTGGCGCTAGCCCACAGCTCCATCTGCAGCCCCTTTATCACTCCAGCAGCCATGACATGCAGATAGATGACTATATATATATATAGCGATAGCTTTGGCATTTTTGCATGGCAAAGCAGCTCAAAGTTGGCTGGCGCCACTCTACTTCACCCACGACATTAGCCCCTGCATCATCATCATCATCAGCAGCTGCATTACCATCACCATCATCATCAGCATCAGCATCAGCATCAACGTTAGCCGTCTCTCTTCAGTCAGTCTCCTGGCTTCCAAAAAGTGGAGCAAATGTTTGAGTTGCCTGCACCTCAACGCTTCAGCCTGCAGGTCTGCAGTCTTTATTAATTGGGCAGCAAATGCATATTTCGAATAGGTCGGCCTCGACTTGATTCCAACTTTGAGCCCTTGGATTTTTGTGCATTACGTGTAGACTTACTTTTAAAGTAGCTGAGAATTGAGTTGCAATCAATTAAATTGAATTGAGTTCAAATAGAGTTTGGTAGTGTTCATAGATAGTTGAATACATAACTTTACACATATATATGCATTTGTATATATAGAATATATTTGTCTACAATAATATTCATCTAGATTTTTTTCTTAGCTATGGTATGTTTATTATGATTATATTAATTTAGTTTATTTATTTTAATTTTTTTAACGAAAATAAATTGTGATAAATATTAATTTACTATTCAAATGTTATTAATAATATTTGATTATTTTTTAATCTTAATATCATAGGCTAGGAAATTTTCACATACATATAAGCAATCAAATTGATTTAGAATTTCCGAGTTAATCAATTTTGATGGTCTCTTATTTTATAGCAGCAAAATAAATACATTTTTAGAATCATATTTTGTTTAAATAAATACACATATTTTGTTTAATTACAGAAAATCTGCTGCTATTTAATAAAATAATATAAAATTGAGTTAACCAAACAATGTAAATGGTTATGTAGATGTGATAGTTCTAATAATTTGGAATACTAGAAATTAAAACAATAAAAAAAAATTAAATTAAAAAAAATATATAAAAAAAGATAAAATAATAAATACTTTATTCGTAATGTATTTGTATTCAATAATACTTACTATATAAAGCTGCGGTCATAAATATAATAATGCGACTGATCTCGAATTGTTGTGGAATAGAAAATTATTATTAAGCTCAATATCAATATATAAGTTAATAACGATAAAATATATATTAAATAATATATATTATGTTACCGATTCATTTTAAATTATTTCGAAATATTGAGTTTATCATTAAATTTATAGCATTTAGTGCTCAGTCAAACCACTATTAATATTACTGCAGGTATCTACATATATATAGTATATATACCTACTTATATATACACTATATATAATGTACAAAATTAGCCATAATCAAGGCACTCTTACTGTCTTGAAAGTTTCTCCAATTAGCAGAGGCTAATGCGGAATTAAAGTTCGGAAATTGGGCATCAGTTGAGCCAAGTTCAGGCAAACTTCTCAAGTCCTCGTGTATTTCAGTAATGCCCCTTATCGATTCGGGCGAAACTTGCGTAATTAATGTGCTGCTTATGGCCTGGTTCAATGATGCTCACTTATCATCATGTGCGCCATAAACTAGTAATAGTCACGTACTTAAAGGCAGTTTCCGTAACTCTTCGCTGCGTTGGGCGGCCCCCTCTCCCCTCCCCGACCACCCGCTCGCTGCGGCTATTCCCATCGCATGCAAATTGAGTGCGCGCTGCGCATAATCAAAAACTTCATTTTCAGCAATTTTGCAGAAGATGTGGCTGAGTGGGTCCAGAATTTACGAATTGTTAGACCGAATTGTTAGACACAGATGGACGATGTTTCATGCACACGTGCGCAGAGGCGTCGCCTCGCTCCCCCTCTCTGCCCCCTCTCAGTGAATTGTAATTATATTACTTAAAGCGTGAGCTCCAACTGCTGTTTTACTTTAACTTTGAATAACTGCGCGGCAAATTAAATAAGCGGCTAACTTGACACGACCCTGCTCATTTCCGGTCTGGGGCAGCTCGCTCCGCACTTCCGCCCTGCGGCACGTGATGTTGTCGCCATTTTTGACGACGTTATTTACTATTTGCTGTCCCAGGCAGACGTCGGTCGAGAGCGTCTTGCTTTTAATTTTCATAAATTTTACTACATGTACTCTCTCTCTCTCTCTTTCTCTTTCTCTCTCTCTCTCTCTCTCTCACTCCCTCTTTTTCGATTGTCCGTCTCTGTTTGTTTCTGCAAGTTTTGTGTGTTTTGGCGTTTTGCACGTGCGCGCATTTTACTGCTTAATACGCAGCGTTGCACTTTACTTTTATTGCACTTTCAGGACGCGCTGCGTGTAAAAACGAACAAAGTTTTCCACGCGCTCGAATCTCTGCTGCGTTTTATGAGCTTAGCAGAGACGCCGCCTTAAAGGGGAACTCTACTAAACCTAGTTTACTTTTACTTTAGAACTTCTTTAAAAATGCACAGGGAAAAGAGATAATAATCTTAAAAATTTCATTATATTTTACCAAGTAATATAAAGTTCCCTGCGAGACTGAGCGATGAGATGAAAAGGTAGAGCGCTGCCCCGGCTAGATTAAATCTTAAGTCTATACTTAAATCTTGGCTGCTGTGAATGAAGTATTCTTATTTTATGAAAACTGGTCCATATATAAGATGCTTGCCCTATAAACAAATGTGAATAATAATAAAGTCGCTTAAATAAAAGGACCCCAACTTGAAACTCTACTAGAACGAACTTTAATCATTTCTAAACAAAATCATTCTATGATGAAATGTTCTTCTTTCTTTGTAAATTAAACTGTTACATAAACAAATGGTATTTGCACACATTCATATATTTTTAATTCCATTATTTATTTCATTGGTCGTATTTTATAAAACGAAAATCCTTTGCTACGGTTCCCTAATTAGGCAGACATTCCATTCCGTCGTACGGCTTAGCATATCGTATTTCATTCATCTAATTTTGCCGTGGATTGCTCGAAATCACATCGTAGACAACGCCCCCTTGTTGGTTGTCCTGACTACGCCCCTGCCTCGGGCTGAATGGCAGACAGTCGGTATGCCGTTGCCTGGACTGTGCCGCGCCAGGTTAGGGTTATGGGCGTGTGGGATGCCTCTGCTGCCTTCCCAACGGCTCCAACTCCAGCTTCAGCTGCTGCTGGCGAACGTTAAGCACTCGCTAACGGTCCACTGAACCGGTAATCAAAGCAAAATCACCAAAGCAGCGCTGAACTTTTTATGCTAATTTGATGCGTCTCATGTAACAGTCGCCTGCCGGTCAACGATTGTGGGTGTTTCCATGTGTGTGTGGCTGTTTGAGTGTGTGTATGTGTGTGTGTGTGCGTGCCACATTAAACATTTTAATAAGCTTTTTAAGAGCCCTGTCCTTAAGCGTAGCTAAGCGGGTTAAGCAGCAGCAGCACCACTTCAGCCTTCAGCCGAATTTGTTTCCCTTGGTTTCTCTCCGCTTCCCAGCGGATCTTAAGTTCTACTTAAAACTTATACAACTGTTAACTTTCTTCTGGGCGCGGCGACTTTTTAGCGCTCGTGCGTCGTACCTCATGCAAATGCGATGCAAAGGAGCATGAAAACTCTCAAGTAGGCGCCTGCCGCCATCGCCCGCCCGCTGAGCGACACTTTAAGCTGCAGAGATACAACTGTATGAGTGCGTGTGTGTTGTGTTAGCTGCAGTGGTGGTGGAGTGGTGGAGTGGTAAAGGGGGCGTGTCTAGGAGCACTTGTCAAAAGTCAACTTCACATTATGTCAAGCAGCATTTTTCCTTCCTGCGAGCTTTTCTTCACGTATTTTCCCTAACATTTTTGTTGCTGCAGGCTGCTGCTGGCAGGCTTCGGCCCGCAGGCACTCTCTGCTCTTGCCCTGCCCCACGGCGGCCCGAAGAGAGGCGTGGCCTGCAAGCTATTTGCGCTCGGCAATGGCCCCCGCCCGCTTCCTCGCCACTTTGCCGCATAATGCGAGGCTGACATTTACGATATTCCTGGGCATATTTTTTTTTGGCGCCTCCTGCTGCTTTTCGTGACTGTTTTATTTGATATTAATGTGGCTGTGGCTGTAGCTGTTGTTGTTGTTGTTGTTGTTGTTGTTGCTGTTGTGGTTGTTGCTGCTGGCAGCCCGCAGGTTAGCACATTATTTCCATAGCACTCATTGCGGCGCCTGTTTATCACACACACACCCACACACACACACACACACACACACGCGCAACTGGGCCACTTCCTCGTTTTCGCCTGCTTAATTTGCGGTTGCCTACGGCGACAGATTCCGCAAGGATTTTCTAGTAAACCACTCGCTACTTCCCCACCCTCAAGGTCTCCCCATCTCTCTCTGTCTCTTTCTACGCTGTCCGTTCTGCTCTTGAGGAATGGCTTTGGCGGCCAAAGGACCCGTCATTTTTCAGCTAAAATTGTGTCACTGTGTAACATAATAAATGCCGCTAGATTTATTTGATATCTAAATAGGCTGTCGCTACGCACCGCATTGAAGCCATGTGAGAAATGTGCACCACTTAACATACCCAGCAGGCAGCAGGGCCAACGGGTAGCCTTGAGTTTGGCTCGCCAGCAGCTTAAGATTTGCCACAAGAAATCATTGCGACATCTCAAAGGCCATTAATTCAATGGAGCATTTGCATTATTTAGGGGCGTCAGAGCCTTAAAAGAAATTATCGGCTTATCTGCAAAGCCATTAATTGAATTACGGATTATAGAAATATAAAGTTGATATATAGAAATTTAGAGAACCTACAATATTAAGGGAATGTTGAAAAATTTGCCCATGTATTATAGCATATTATAGACTAGGTTTGAGAAAATAATTTCTGTAAAACTAAATTGAAGTATATATCTTATAATAATATTGATTTATAAATGGTACCCATCGAGCCCAGATCGAGCCATAATGTAGTTGCAATTGGTATCGAAATATCCTTAGATTTCGTATATATCATCTGAAGACATCAATTGCCTTAACAGGGTATCTTTATATAAATCACGACGTCTTTGACTTGGCTATTTCAGTTAGAGCCCTCTTCTGATTGCCTATGCTAAGACTGAGGTCTTTGTTTGGGAAAATCTATATAAAAATTGATTGATTGTTTTATAAATCAAGTGAATTTTAACACAAGTGCTGAAAGGCAGTCTCGGGCCTTGGGCCTTGTGAATCCTTTGAGCCTTTGAGCCTTTGAGCCCTTGAGCCTGGCGGGCATCCACTTCTTGCAGCCGCAAACAAACTCATTTCATATGCCGCATGCCGCTGGCTGCACTCTACATGATTTGTTTGTTGCTTCCACACACACAGTCACTCACACACACACACACGCTCATGGCAGAAAAAAGTAGCTATATTTATCCGTTGTTGAATCATTTAAGCCGCATTATATGCGAACGTTGACGACGTATGGCAAAAGCGAAAAGTTATGCGACTTTGTTTACACAGCAAGAATAAAACGGCAACTGGAACTGGCAGCGCAACAGTAGCATGCCACATGGCCACATGCCACAGAGAGTGGCAGAGTGGCAGAATAGCAGAATGGCAGAGTGAGTGCCGCCGAGAGTGCAACTGCAATTTTCCCCATCTTTTTGGTGTTTATTTATTTATTCAGCGCTGAATTTTATTTCATTTCAGTTTATTTTCGCAAGAAACTTATTTTCGTTTTTACTTCAATTTCCTGTGCGCATGAAACAAAACCAAATGGCCAACCGCGAGCAATGCGAACGAATATTGAATACCCTGCAGTAGCACAGAAATGGACTTCCATATAATTTATGCTGGAGTGAGCGCAGTTAATATGATGACGGAGTATATATAGCTATTTGCATAATTCATATTAAATGAGTATATCAGCTGCCCTGCATACCCTGCCTAGAATATACCCAATATCCACAAAAAATTAAAGGATGTTGAGCACACACACAAAAAAAACAAAAAATAAAAAACTGAAAAGAAACGCAACTATAACAATAAAATCCTTTTACATACACATGCATACATAACACACACTCACACTCAGCTGAAGGCTGCGTTAGTTGTTGTTGTTGTTGTTGCTGCTGCTGCTTTTCACTTTTGCCATTTGTTCTGTCACTTCCGGCGGCAGCAACAAAAAAAATATCTATACGTATATATGTATATATATATATATATATATATATATTTATAAAATGAAAAACAACAACAAAATGGCCGTCCGCTTCCGTTGGTCTCTTATAGCCTCTCCCGCTCTCCCACTCTCTCTCTCTCTCTCTCTTCCTCTCACGACTGCTTATATTTGCCTACAAAACTGTTGTTTTTTGTTGTTATTTTACCCCTTTCTATACCAACCCCATTCTCCCTGCCTCCCTCTCTTTCTCTCTATTTCTTTTATTGTCTTGCGCCAGCAGCGTTTATTAAATGTCACACTGCGAATTTGCCAACGGCCGCCAAAGGCATAGTTTTAGCCAGCTCCAGCTCTCCTGGCCGCTGCACTCTCCCCTACCCTCCCTCCCGTCGCTGCAGCTCGTCGCTTGCCTTGACTATCTGACATCCGTCTGGCATTCCGGCATGGCCATGACGCGACTCACACACACACACCCACATATATACACTCTCACACAATGGCACTTGTCGCGTTTGGAGATTTCACTCAGCATTCGCCTGATGTTTGCTTGTTTGTGCCTCGTGCTTCGTGCCTTGTGCCTTGCGCCTTGTGCCAGGCTTTTGTCTCTTGTTGCTGCTGCATTTTCTATTGTCGCTGCCTTTAAGTAACATATTTTTAGTTGCTTAGCGATACGACACGCCCCACATCCGCGCCCGCACCTCGACCACGCCCATGCCCACGCAGCAGCCGAGGCACTGCTGACAACTCCCCAGGCAGTCAGTCGGTGACAATTTCATTTATTTTGCGCTTCCCTCTGCCTTGGTCTCTCTCTCTCTCTCTCTCTCTCTCTCTAAAAGCAAAATCAAACTTCGTCGACTTTTTAGAATTTTGTTTACTTTGTCCACATGCCGCCTGTATGTGGAGTGCTCTCAGCTCAACCTTGATTACAAAGGAACTTGCTATACGTTAACAAAAGTAAATTCAACTGTTTTGACTGAGCTTTAAGTTATCTTTGCAGCAAAGAATTTGGATTGATTTTTAATTATACTAAATAAATTATATTGTTAATTACCTAACATCTTCGGAAGAACTATTTTTGGATAATAGTTAGGTTTCAACTAATAAGCTTTTGTATAAAGTAAGCTTTAATTACACTTTAAGCATTGCTCATTCTTTAAAAGAGCTTTAAGTTAGCTGGACGTTCGGCTTTGATGATTTGAGTCCTATGATCAGTGTATATCGTAAATAAATAATCAGAGCTTCATAGTTTTTACCAAAGTAACAAATAGTTTCTAGACTGTTCAGTCTTTGTTTTGCTTGTAGCTGGATCTTAAAATATATATTCAACATTGCTGAAGCTTTAAGGCAATATAAATTGAAAGTAATTTAAGCAAGACTTTCTTTGAAAAAAGGCTAGTCTGACATCAATTAAAAAAGAAAAACCTTCAGACGAATTTTTTTAGGTAAGCTTTCACAAGCTGAAACCCTTTGCCATTTACCAAAATAAGAAAAGAAAAAAGTTTTTCAACAGAAACTAAATCTTTTCATTATTTTTGCAAGCTTTATGTGGAATATTAAAATTCTGCCTCTTGCCACGTTGCTCGATTTGCTTTGTAATTGCTTGAACTTGTGTGTTGTTTGACAAGAGAGTTTCTCTTGTTGCCTTTGTTGATTCACATTTCCTTTATGCCAGCTGTCTGTCAGTTGAAAATCACATTACGTATACGCAATGTTGCGTGTGATTTGCATCGCTCTGGGCTGCTGTCTGTTATGCATAATGAAATCGTTATAAAATTGTTCAAATAATTTGCTGAAAGAGAAATACAATCGCCATTAGCTCATGTTTATTAAAATTGTCTTCAGTCTTCATAAATTATTGACGTTTGTAATGTTTTTGTTTACCACTCATTTGTGTGCGGCAAACGAAGAGAGAAAATTTGATATTTATTTTTAATTATTCGGCATGCCCGACATGAAACTGCAAGCAGCTGTTGCTTGTTGCTGGTTGCTGGTTGCTGCTTGGTTGCTGCAAAACAAGCAAAAATTGTAATTAAATTGCAATGGAAACGAAATGCAATTCTCCAATTAAATGCAAAATGTGCCAAAAGATGTGCTCGAGCAGAGCAAGTGGTACGCCAGCTGGTCAGAGGACAGCACCAGCCCCAGCAGGAGTAGCAGGAGAAGCAGCAGTGAAGGCAAAGTAAATATAAAGCACAAAATATTCAATTACAAGCTAAATTTGTGGAAATCCAAAACAAGAGAGTGCCGACAAAGAGATAGAGAATGAGTCATGTAGCTGGTGCGAAACAACTTAGGGAAATATGTAAGAAATAAAATGTAGCCTCAAGAGTTTTCAAGCTGCTGAAAGTATCGGAAAAACAGAATTCCACAGATGCTGCACAACGAAAAGGCTGCAAGTGGAGCTGGAGCTGCAGCTGGAGCTCAGGCTGGCTTTAGAAGTTTGCTTAGGTGTTGGCCACTTGAGATGCCGAGCGAGCCAACGCTCCAGTCGCTCCGGCTCTCAGTTAGGGGAATTAAATGTGCTTATGCCAGTGCACTGGGCCAACAGACTTTTTAAATATTTGTTCATTAGTTTGGTCAGCAAATTGTTTATACTGAAATGTTTGTTGCCTTTCTCCTCATTTATTTGCAGAGCACATCGGAGCCCGTCTACTCGCCGACCATGGCCGGAGGTCTGTTCTCGATAGACCGCAAGTTCTTCGAACGGCTGGGCACCTACGACTCGGGCTTTGATATCTGGGGCGGCGAGAATCTGGAGCTGTCCTTCAAGACCTGGATGTGCGGCGGCACTCTCGAAATTGTGCCCTGCTCCCATGTGGGCCACATATTCCGCAAGCGCTCCCCCTACAAGGTAAGTGTCCAGACCAGGCCTCTCATTAACGCTACGGCAGAATGCGAAAGCAAACCATTTGAGAATTAAAAACTTATGCACACACAGCCAGCCATGATGAGTGTGTGTATGCTGTTTGTTTGCTGCGTGTGTGTGCTGTGTGCTGTGTGCTCTGTGTTGTGTGTGGCCCAAGGTCCGTGTTTGGTCAACAGTGGCCCAACAGTGGCTCCCTCTGTGCACATGTCGCACATGGCAGCCGCAGCGAGTGGCTGTGCCAGCTGCAGGACATAAACACGGCAAACCAGAAGCTCGACAGGAACTGCAACTAGGAGCAAGGACATGCATGGGCCGGCCACTGCGGCCGCTGTGCCGTAGTCTTTGGCTGCTGCCTCAATTATCAACGGTTTACGCTTGACAAAAGTTTGGCAACTGTTGTGTATGTCATGCATTAAGCTGCAACGAACTGTATAGATACCTGCCACACGCCACACGGTACACGCTGCACGCTGCTCGCCACATGGCACATGCCACATGCCAGTCGCAATAGAGACGGCCAATAAGCTGCCGAAAATGACATCAAATTTGGGTGGTGGGCTGCAGCCTATTGAGCATCTCATAAAAGCAGCTAATGCTAATGCTTGTGGGCAAATGGGCCATTAGGACTAGGGCGCACCATCATCTCGCCATGTTTTCGAACTTTGTGGCCAAAATTCCAATTGAACTTCAGCAATTTGACTGTATCGAAGGATGGCAAACGGAGCTCGAACTTTGACAGTTATGCATATGCTTGAAGCACATAGCGGCAGTCAGCTCCATTTTCATTTTCTACAAAGGCTCCCATCCAACTTCAGCAGTTAAACTATGTAAATAGATGGGAACTAGCTGTCCTACTTCGTAGACTTATTCATATGCTTTTAGCGTATATCGACAATCAAATCCATTTACATTTTGTAACTTTTTACAAGTTGTGTTTGAAAATGCCTTATAAATCGATACGAATTTCATTTCATAAATATTTTACATTGAATTGCATGCCAACATACTCTCAAGCTATACATATAGCTATTTAGCTATGATTGATTGAATTTGGCATCCCAGTGATTTAGCAATATTTAGCAATCATTTTTGGAAGCCTTTTCAACGAATTTCTTTCAAAATACTTGCTGAAATGCCACAGGATCCAATTACGTTGTATTGTATTGTATTGTATTGTATATTTAATCGATCGCAATCTAACATGAGTATTAGGGTGGTACAGCTTTTGTACAAATGTTAATCGATCATCATAATCAATAACGAATCCTGAATTCCGAATATGTAGCTTAAAAAGGAAATTAAATATATCAGATTATAGTCCGATTTATAAATAATAACCAATAATTAAATAGACAATCAAATATATCATAATCTGATCTATTTATAATAATTGTTTTCAAAAACTTCGAATATTCACACGATTTACATCGATTTAGTCTCAAATGCTCTTAAAGAGTGCATTGCTATTTGATGCGAGTCTTTAAGTTGCCGCTGGCCCTAGCTACTTCATATAAACCACAAGCCTCTCACAGAGCAGGCAAGGGCAACACACACACTCACACTCCGACAGAGGCTTTCTCACTCACACTCAGACAGTGCAGACAGCGAGCGCATAAACAAGAACAATACACAAGCACAATGGCAAACATAGGCCAGGAGGCAGACAATACGTAGAGAGAGATGGAGCGAAGCTGTGGTTGGTGAAGACAGATAACCGCAGAGACGCACCGCAACAGCCAGCGGCAGCAGCAGCAGCAGCAGGAGCGGTAGCAGTAGCAAGTGGACAGCCAGCAGAAGTTGGTACACATGAGCAAAAACGGGCTCATTCAGGTAATTAGGCTGCCTGGCACCGCCCAGCTCACATATAAGAGGTATTGCGATAAGCTCCAGATCCAGCTCCCGCTCCAGATTCAGATTTGACTCCATTGTACGAGAGCCGCTTGTTTGTTTGCCAAATATTTTCTGTGGCTTTTGGCGCCGTGCCCTGTGTCGTTGTTGTTGTTGTTGTTGTTTTTGCTGTCGTTTGTCAGTTGCAGCCCAATTGTTGCTATGTAAATACCTCTGTCCTTATCTCCGCTCTCTGCATCTCTTTCGCTTTCAGTGGCGCACGGGCGTGAATGTGCTGAAAAAGAATTCGGTTCGTCTGGCTGAAGTCTGGATGGATGATTACGCCAAGTACTACTATCAGCGCATTGGCATGGATAAAGGCGACTATGGTGACGTTAGCGAGCGCAAGAAGCTGCGGTAAGTAGAGTGAAAAATGCAACAGAGACCCCTAATAGATTGTACAGCCAATTGAAGGTATCTGTGGAAGTTTTAGCTAATGCTTAGGTCAAGAACAGCAAGATGTGATGAGAGATAAATTAATTGTGAACTGAATGGAATACAGGAAGTTTTAAAAGATATTTAATGTAGGTGAATTCGAAGGGGAGGAGAGAGAATGAAGCAAGAACGAGTGGAACTGACTCATTAAAGTCAAATTAAGAGACCTCAAATATATTTAATATATTAAATATATCAATAAAAGTGAATATAGGAAGGTAAATTTGATTAGATAGGATGGGATATAAATTAATTGTGAATTGAATGGGGAAGCAGAAATACAGAGAGTTTTAGTTTATTTTATAATTTATTGCATGTAGGTGAGAAATAAGAGCAGAACTTTAATATATTTTCTGTGGAAATTCATCTTCAATATAAGTGAATGAAATTAAAGAATATAAGCCAACGAAGGTAAAGGAAGTTAAAGTTCATTAGATATGTAAGTGACAAATAAGAGACGGAGACAAAAAATAGAGTAAGTGGAACCGAGAAATTGGTACATGTGATAATGGTTTTGTTAAAGACAACTTAAATATATTTTTGTAGGAATTACACCAGAATATAAATGCGACGATTTAGCCCTGTTCAATCGCAGAACCTACAACGGCTATAGACATGCTTTACTATAGAGCTTGCAATTATAATGTTATCGATTAAACAAATTATCGATACTCAGATTATTAATGTCTATATACATTTAGATTTTTTATTATTTTGTGTTTGATTATTTAAATTTCATACAAATGCTTCAAATGAATTTAGTGCCTTGAAAGCTCAGAGTATCTCCCAGTCACTCGCTCCCAGTCTAGAGCTAACTTACTCATATATATTTTCTATAATCACGTGTACAAAGTCCACATTTGCTCAAATTTAGTATGTACAGAGTTAATAATAGTTTCAGCAGCTTAAAACGTATCTAGCGATAGCAGATTATACCCTCCATTTATATAGCTGACAACACTGTAATTAACTTCAATCTGCCCCCTCTTTATCAACAGTGAGGATCTGCAATGCAAGTCCTTCCAGTGGTATTTGGACAACGTATATCCGGAGCTCTTCATACCCGGCGATGCGGTGGCCAATGGCGAGGTAAGTTGCACAGTTTACGATTCGCGAAGGGAAACACGCGGCTATTGTTCAGCATGTGGCATGTGGAGAATGGCTGTATAACTGAGATATGGCCCCCAGACCTACCCCGTTCGTTCTTTCCGACTAACCCATTAATGTGCCAATTTTATGGATACACACAAACACACATACACATACATATTATGCTTCCCATTTCGCAGATAAGGAACTTAGGTTATGGCGGTCGCACCTGCTTGGACTCGCCCTCGGGCAAGCGCTACCTGAAGAAGCCCGTCGGTCTGTATCCTTGCCATCGGCAAGGCGGCAATCAGGTTTGTTACCAATGGAAACAGCGACAGCAACAGCAACAGCACAATGCAACAGAGCACTGCGACCGCCACAAACTCCGTTGAAGCACAAAACCGTTAAGATATAGCCATGTGTTATATATTGTATTAATAGTCCCCCTCTCTGTTGAGCCCGTGTACAGATTGCGTAACTCGAATTCTCCCAGACAAAACCTTTACTAATTTGACTAAAATGTATATTTATGGCACAAGGGTCGATACTTTCTAACATCTCTTTGCCAGATTGCAATAACGATAACGATAAAGTTAACGATAACGATAACGATAACCCAGCTGCTGTCCGTTTTCTAATATTGTTTGTCGGCCATCAAATGTTATTTTATCCGTCTCTCTATCTCTCTTTCTCTCGTTATCTCCTTCGCACATATGACAAATCAAACTTCATTTGCAGATAAGAAACGTTAATACGAACATGTGCATCGATACCCCAAAGACCGGGGATGAAGACCCTGTCGGTGTCTACGAGTGCCATGGCCAAGGAGGACATCAGGTATCCAATTCAACATCCATCATTGCCTCTCGCCCCCACCGTACATCGATACGCATTACTGCTTGGGATCTATCACTCACCTATATATATATATGTATATATATATATTTACATATGTATATACATATATACTATATGCTATTATTGCATTGGTTTCGGCTGTATTTCTTAAATATATACTGTTTTGGCCTCGCTCTCTCTCTTTCTCTCTCGAGTGCTTTGTCCACCTTCTGCTTGTAATTATAGTTAGTAGCTAGACCTGCGCTTGCTTGATTAACCATTGGACTTAGCCAAACACCAAACTGATACCGGTATTTGTACATATATTTATTGACTTGAATGCCTAACATTTGGATTACCCATACATAGCTCTAATATATTGTACTAGGCTCTCTGACTTTTAATGCTACAGTGTTGGGTATTGTTAGACCCTCATACGTTGCTATTGGGACATGATTAATGATGAAACCAGATATACTTTTCAAGTGAATCACGTATTCAAATATTTAGGATCTAAACTTATTACACGTCAAAAGCAAACATACTTTTTCTCGTACAACTCAGTCAAGATTTAGAGCCAACGTAATATGCGAACGTGCATTGTAAAACAAATTATTTTACATTCTGTTCTTATTTTTGTTTTTATTTATTTTTTATTTAACATAAATATAAAAAATACCATTAAAATTTTATTTTATTTTTATAAGTTTTTATATGTAAATAATATTTGCTTTTTGTTTTGCATACTATTTTACCATGATTTTATTTTTTTCTGTATGTTTCCATTTGACAAATATAAAATTTTGTTTATTTAATATATTTTCCAAAAGTTAGTAATAACTAAATATTTTTTCTAGTTTTTTAACATTTGAATATTTCTATATATTACTTATAAGTATAGTTTATAATTTTGGGCTCTTGACCTTTCTTTCTCGACTCTGAATGCCAAACTTATCTTTCGGCAGCTTTAAGTAAATATTTTCTTCAAACTAAAGCTTACTGATTCTATTGTATATAAGAACTAAAAACCCTTTCAGAGTCTTCTTAAGGTTGATATTTATTGTCTGTCTATATTCCTTATATGTATAAAACCCGTTTGAATTTTGAAAATGGTTCTCCCCAAAGCGTTCTGACCTTGATTGTGGGACCTTGTCAAAATTGTGTCCCCTCAAAGTATCAACCTCCCCGTACTTGTCTAATTTACAATATATTTTTGATAGTCCTGCGGTTTTGAGCACTAATTTCACGGAGTTTGTGGTTCAAGCAAATGTTATTTTGTTTTGTTTTGTTTTTCTTTTTTGCCTCAACTTTCTGTTTAAGCTCTTGGCATTTAACGCATTCGCCTTTTAGCCGTAGCCAGAGCGAAAGTATTTACCAACAAATTGGAAGAAAACGTTGCCAAAAGGGCCTACAAACTGCATTGACTATAATACAGGATATGACACAAACACACGCACACACATACAGACACACACACAAAGTCACACATGCAATGGGAATTGAGATTTATGCCACGTTGCAAAATTAATTAAATCGCAATCATAAATAAAATGACAAAAATGATAAATCATTTCCATGGCTTTGCTCTTGCCAGCTTCACGTTGGCTCTGTCTGTCTGTCTGTGTGTGTGTCTGTGTGAGCACTTTACACAACCATCAACAACAGCAACAAATGCAACAGCAAAAACTGTGACAATTTTACGAACATTTAATAACAAGCATTTCGACAACAAAAACTGCACACGAATCAAATATCTACACACACACAGAGACAGCTAGACAGACAGACAGGCGCACGAAATACACTAAACACACACACACGCATACACGCTTATACATATATGTGCATTCAAACACACAGATACATTTTGCGGTGGGTTCTATGTTGTTTATTCAACATTAAATGGAAAGTGTTGACCTCGTTGCACGCCGTCGTGCAGCGCACAAAAAACGCACGAGAAATCGCCAGGCGGCTGTTTTGCCACGCCTAGCGCAGCCGCCGCCCAGCCGCCACCCAGGCCTGCCCCACGCCAAGCTGCAGCACTGTGTGGCATTGCAACAAAGCGCTGCAAAGAAGCGAAACAAGTAGCAAAGGCACTCAGCACCAGGATTATCGACTGCCTCAATACCCTGTAAACTGAGCTCGCAGCCATTCACGCATGCAAATTCAAGTATCGCTCCCGATTAGCTCCAGTCCAGCCAACATACCCCACATCACGCACTATTAAGGGGCATTAGAGTCAGCTTGGCCCGCGACTGAATAAAATAATCAACATTTGCCAGCGTTGAGGACACACGCTAAAATGTGTGGGCGTGGCAAATTTTAATTTCGCTGGCAATGCAAAAAGAGGAAGAAGGAACGAAAAAAGAGGGCGGCTGGGTGTTGTGGGAGTGGCTACAGCCGTTGCACAATTCTTTTGACTAGTCAAAGGATCTCCCAGCAGCGACAACAACTACAACAACAACAAAAACGGATGAAAAACCCGCGCTACATAATGAAAAAAATTTCCGTTTTAATTTTCGTTTTCTGCTGGAACGAAGCGCTTATAAAATACTAAAAGTTCGCGAATGCATATTTAAAAAATACCGAAAAAATACAAACTGCAGAGGCAAGAAAAAAGTGAAGAAGAGTTTAAATGTGAATGAAAAAGATACACACATAATTAAAAATGTAACACGCTGCAGGAAAAAATAAAATAAATAAAAAGGAGAGGATGACGAGGAGGAAGAGTATTACCAAAAGAAAATCCTTGGAATGGGTTTTTAAGAGGAAAATGCATGTTTAAGCTGAGCAAATGAAGGGCATAAGAGAGGCGTGGCATGAGGAAGGCGGGGGTGGGCACATATGCGGCAAGACGAGAGTAAAAATGTGAAAAGTAAATATACAGTGAAGCCTGGGGCTAAGCGAACAGCCAGCGCAAAACTTTAACAATTTTAGTTTGTAATGTTGGCCAGGAGTATTTGAGTTGAAATTTGGAATTAAAAGGAAGCTAAAGAGCTATAATAAGAGAAAGAAAGAAGAAAATGCTTATGCAAATAAAATGCTTAGATAAATATAGTTAAAGAACTTGATTAATTTTCTTATAAAATAATTAATACCTGCTTTTCCAATCAATAAGCATTTTATTCAAGAGTATTTAATATAAAAACTAAATCTGATTTTATCTAACTGAAATTGTTTATATTTAAAGTTAATAGCTCTTTTTAGAATAGTTATAGAATAACTATTTTAAATATAAAATATAGTTTTCAATGTAAGCCCCAGGCTTTGTTAGGGTATCTTGCATCTTACCACAAGCAGCAGCCTCAACTTTTGCTTTTCACCAATTTCCGCAAATGCCATTTGGGTTGGATTTGGTTTGGTTTGGCGCTGGGCAAGAGCAAATGTCGGCGCAACGAAATAATGTTGCAACATTATAAATGTGTGCAGCCGAGGCACAATAAACAAGCCGAAACGGCATTCACGTGGCCAACATCATCAGCGTGGTTAGCAGAGGCAGCGGCAGCGGCGGCGGAAGCGGAAATGCTAACACACAACAAAATGGCGGCCGTGCAGGCCATGACCAGAACAAAGGCCATGGCAGGCGAGGCCAGACCCGGCCAGCTGCTGGCAACAGGGCTCAAATTATAAAAAATCATGGCAAAGCCACAGACAAAACACAGACCAACACACACACACACACACACAAACACATACACAGACTGTGGACTGGTAGCAGCTTTTTGGCATTTAATTTAATATTAAATAATACTAAGTAATGCGGCTACTTGGCTTAAACGTTATGCAACAATTTCTAGCACTTGCTGTCACAATTTGTTTTAATACCACTTCTTCTTCTTGCTCTACTTCACTTGTGCTCCTTCCACCCATCTAGTACTGGATGCTTAGCAAAACGGGCGAAATACGCCGTGATCAGGCCTGCCTGGACTATGCGGGCAAGGACGTAATACTCTTCGGCTGCCACGGCTCCAAGGGCAACCAGGTTAGTATATGGCCTATCGCATTGAGTATATATGCAATTAGCTGAACATTCTCTGGCTTTTCAGTTCTGGACATATCATGAGAACACGAAGCTGCTGCACCACGGCTCCTCGGGCAAGTGCCTGGCCATAAACGAGAGCAAGGACAAGCTCATCATGGAGGAGTGCGATGCGTCGCATCTGCGCCAGCATTGGATGCTGGAGAACTACGACAGCAGCAAGTTGTGAGGCTACTTTTATGCAAAGGGCACCGTATTGCTGGACAGCAGAAGCAGCACAAGCAGCACCAGCAGCAGTAGCAGCATCAGCAGCAGCATCAGCAGCAGCAGCAGCAGCAGACGTATTCATAGTTTTTAAGCAGAGCTCACGGCCCGCGAGAGTTGTGCAATAGGCATTAGCAGAGTGTTTGCCATGGCTTTTAACTGAAGCAGAGACATGAACACACACACATACGGATGGAGACACACACGATACGAATTATTTATCTGAATATTCATTTTGTATGTCTTGATTTCAATCGAAGCGACAAACATAGCGAAATTAGTTTGTAAGCGCACAAGCAAGAAAGAGAACGACTGTTGTACAGTAGATCTAAGTCTTCTAGGCATAGCACATAGCACACTAAATACTAAATATACCTAGATATACATATATATTATAGTTATTTAGCAACTTAGGCTAAATAGAGTTCAACTGGCAAGTCGTAGCGCAATTTTTGCATTTACATGTTAAAAACTTTTTAGCACAATTTTTTTTATTCAAGGCAAACTTTGTGTGCGTGTGCGTGTGTGTGTGTGTGTGCAATTGACAAGCCAATAACTGAGCTGTGCAGCGCAGTGCATCCACACAAGTATATATATATGCATATATATATATATATATATCTAACATAAGATATAGATATCTTGTACTATTTATGAAATTCTCCAGACATCTAAATGGCTTTGCTAAAGTCAAATTCCAAATATGTTTTAGCCTGTAAGTCTTGCTTTAAGTCTATTGTTGTTGTAGTTGATTTTTTTGGAAAGCATTTGGTGATTTTGACCCTCCCCTGCGCCTCTCGCCCCTCTCTTATCACATCATTCCCGATTGCCTAGAAGGATGTACTTATCCTGCTTATATTTATTTTGTTTTTTAAGCTCAATTTCTGTTTCGCAAATATGAGAGAAAACAGGGAGAAACCTATGCCAAATTATGTTTACGAGGGCAGACATACATATATATATTGAAATTTACATATATATATATATATATTTATATATTCATTTGCATTTTGTTATGAACTCAACAAGGACTACATATCCCGTTTGTTAGACAACGCCAGCTTATAGATTAGCTACATTTCGTGTGTAGAATATTATATCATCAGCAGTTCAGACAGACTTATCGATATCACTAAAGTATAGAGCTAGGTACTTAATCTTAAGACACAAATATGCAATAGTGCCTTCTACTTTAAACTGACATACTACTACTACTAAACAGCAACTGTGGAATCGTTTGCGCGCCCAGCCCTAGTGGGTCATCATTGGAGTCACAAACAGAGCCGACTGTAAATACCTGCATGTGCATATATAAGTTTATATATCTATATATACGAAAACTGTACAATTTTATAGCGCAAATGTAAATAATCGAACATTTGATAATCACGCATTAGATATCGAGCTACTGTCATGCCGTGTTTGATTTGCGATCGTAGGAACGTTCAACGTTTACATTTAGCGTACAAACCAAAAGCCATAAATGTGGTTAAGAAATTTTTGATAATGATCCAATAATACCCTAAGCGCGTAGTGAATGTCTAGTACTTAAGCAATTACACAAGTTGTACAAGGACACACAAAATAAAGTTACAAATAAAGAAAAACATTGTGTTTATATAAAAAAAAAAAAAAATAATTGTTTTTTTATAGTTCTAGTTTAGCTTATAGTTGAGTGGAGTTATGGAAGCAGCCTAAACTTAGACGAGTTCAAGAGTACTTTTCAGAAGCTGAAATTTATATAAATAATCCGAAAAACGTCGAAAACTGTTAAAAATGTGTGAATATTAAATGTTTGGTATATACATTATTAGTATAGATATAATTGCAAACGTCTGTTAAAATTAATAATTCCATAAATTTAATGAATGCGGTTTCTTGGTTTAAAATCGACGAAAACGAAAAGTATGGACTCTGTGAGGAGTAAATGTAATTTATAGCAGGGCTGTTCCATAAATGGTTTGAGTATTTGATAAGAAATGTACTAAATTCCTTTTCGAATTGACTGGACAGAAACCAGTCGTAGTACGCAGGTTTGTGTACAGGGTAAACTACGGCAACAATAAAAAGTGTTGCCTACTTTTAGGGCTAATCAAAAAAAAACAATTTTAATTTTTTGCATAATTTAAAAATTCATTTTTGTTTCATTTAAGCTTCTGGTTAATTTTTAACAATTTTTAAATAATAACTTATTTGTGTTTCTTATCTATATAATATATAATAGTAAATAGTTTATTCGTTTTCGCATCGGGTCTATTCGTCGTATCAGTTGGCCTAAACATTTGCCATTTGCTTGATCCAGGACCTCAGGGCGCCGACGTATGTGTACATGGCCGGGCGACCCTTGGCGCCGCAGCCAAATCCCCAGGAGACGACACCGAACAGCTTGCCATCGACAGTCAGCGGGCCGCCGGAGTCGCCTTGGCACGAGCTGACCTGTCCGCTGGGATGTCCTGCGCACACCATGCGATCCGTGAGTCCTGGAATGTTCTGGGCATTGCAGAAGTCGCGACTCCACAGCTGCACCTGGGCGAACTTGAGGCGATTCGGCAGCTGCAGGTTCTGGTTGATGGCGCCGAAGCCGCTGATGGTGGCCAAGGTGTCCGCCGCGTAGTTGGCATCGGCGTCGGCCAGCTGAATGGTCTGAACAGCGCCGCCCAGCTTGACGGGGCTGCTGAGGCGTATGAGCGACATGTCAAAGTCCTGTGTCTGCGGATTGTACTGCGGATGGATGATCAGCTGAGCGATGTCCAGCGTCTGGCCATTGCCGGCGGCCAGGTCCGTGGTGCCCACCACAGCCTTCATCTGGCTGGGGCTCTGGCCAATGGTGCAGTGGGCCGCCGTGACGATCATCGTGTCCGATATCAAGGAGCCGCCGCAATGGTGGCGTCCCCTCAGCTGCAGCGACACCTGATGCGGAAACTGGCCCGGCGACGCGAACTGGCCGCCAATGATGCGAGTCACCTCCGCGCACCTGGCTGGATGGCCAGCCATGACGACCAGGAGCAGCAGCAGCGGAGTAAGTTCTTTGTGGCTTGAAGACATTGCAGAGGTGGAGTGTGTTGGCGCTGCGGCTGAGCCGATGGTTTTATACCTGCCGCAGCACTCTAGGTGGGATTCTTTGTTGGCCTTATCAGGCTAGCAGCGGGAGCTTGGCCGACCCAGTTCCAGTTCCGTGTGCGAATTTGAAATCGTGCAGCGACCCAGCCCAAACAAGGTCAAGCAACCTTGTCATTTAGCATAGTTTTATTTATTTTGCAAAGAAGTCGAAACGATAAGGATTAAATAAAAATGCTGTTTAAGAGTTAAGTAACTAGAGACCAGAAAATCTTCTCAAACGTCATAGGTACGCTTATCTAGCCATATAGTTCTTGGCCAAACTTAATCTTGGCTACGTTTACGCAAAGACAAACAAACCTCTGTAGAACATGAATTAAAATTTGCTTTCATACTAAAAGGAAGCAATTCATAGAATGCCTTTATCTAGCTCCTATCAAAATACAAATGTTTACACTTGCTCATACTTATCCTACAGCTATGTTTTATATACATAGGTTTGGCCTCGCGATGTGTTACCATCTTAAGATCGTTATAACATCTGCTTTTTGTCATTGATAATTTCAAGTATCATAATAATGATAAATCCAAGTATTGTTTGCAAGTGTGTCAAAGAATTTCTCCAGAATAAATAATCGCAAAAGAGTTATTAAGGATGGTTGTCAGTCTTAGTGATGTGTCTGATAATCAGATTATAACCATAATAACAAGCAGAAAAGTACCGATGGGTTTGCTCTGAACAAAAACTTAAAAACTAAAAATTTGTTAGTCAATTTGTTCGAGTGAGGCATCCGAGATCTGAGATCTGAGAGTGGGCCATATACAACATATACATACATATTTGTATGCCCTGAACTCTTTGAAGTAAAAATTCTTAATCAAAACGATAAGCTAAATTAATCAAACCATGTCCGCCTGTCCGTTCATTCCCGTGAAATCAGCAATCTCGTAAACCACAGATAAATACTTATAAATACCATATGTAGAAGTACAAGTCTTTAATTTTTAACACATCCCATTTTATTATTATCGATCAAAAAGCGATAATTAAATTTGGTTTTTAAGCGCATCTTGGCGAGTCCCCCATTAAAACATGCTTAAATATTAAACAATTTATAGATATTCAATAATGTCTAGAACTGACTAATTAAGATTTATTAAATATTCTATCATAATATATAGTGCTTAGTAAACCTTAAAAAATTGAAAGAAAAACAAGTAAGAAAGCTCTAGTCGAGACTGCTCGACTACGAGATCCCCTGAACCCTTGGAGTGCTAGCTATTTCAATAATTTTTCGCGTCTTTCAGCTTACACAAGAAACACACACACATACACAAACACATACACATACAAGCAACCACGCATAAACACGCATGGGCTGCAGTGTGCGCTTACTATGAGAACTTAATTGTTTAATAACTTTTTTTGTGGACGTACGATCTTCATGAAACTTTCAGATTATGATTATAACATGAATATGCATGTAATTGCCAAAGCACAAGTCTCTAGTATTTGAAATACGCGTTTTACAAAAGTGAGGGTGAGGGGGTAAATTTAGAGGTGGGGGGTAAATTTTAACAAAAACCGAAATTGTATAAATTGCATTTAAGCATACATTCAAAATTTGGAGGCTCTAGCAATAAAGGTGTAGAAGATATAATTTTATAACTGGTTTTCGATAAGGTTTTTCATCGATAAAAAAAGATCGGGATGAGTTATCGAATTTTAATGATAAACTCGATATCCGCGCTGTAATTACGAACATTTTACAAAAAATTTGAAGTCTCTAGCTCTTATATCTTCGGAAATCGACGCGTTCAAACATACGGACAGACGGACAGACGGACAGACGGACAGACAGACAGACGGACAGGGCCAAATCAACTCAGCTCGTCACCCTGATCAAGAATATATATACTTTGTGGGGTCTGCCACGCCTCCTTCTGCCTGTTACATACATTTCAACAAAACCATTATACCCTGATTTCCCATTTTCAATGGGTTCAGGGTATAAAAATGTCATATATATTTTAATTAGTCTTGAGTCTTAGATATATTACTTGTATATAGTTATCTAAACTCTTTAATCCATTTTATAATTCGCTCAGAGTTAGCTTTCAGATGACGAACTCTTATATACAGGCAAAACAAAGTTTGATTCAGCTGCCTTATCGCAGTGCGTACCTGAAATCGCCTAGTGCCTCTAGTGCCAAATTGATAAAAACAAAACAAACTAAGCAAAAACAAGAAGAAAACAAATATAAATAGCAAATGCTGTTGCCATGGCCTACTGCGTTTATTGGATAATTTATGCGTGTTTAGCGCTCGTGTGATGGCCATTGCTAATCATCCAGACGTTCTTCCAAATTTCGCGCTTGAAAACATTGCGATAGTTCTGAACAGAAACCAAAAACTCGGGTCCGAAAAGGGTCTGTGTGACAACATTCTCGGCAGCCAGATTCCGATTCGTGGCACTGTGGACAATGATCATGGGTGCGTTGCTCTGGAGAAGGGCATGAAGGAAGGTATGCTCTGTAGAATATAGGTTATCTACTCACGGGCACCGTCTCGCCTTCGCTCTCGAAGCGTTTGTATGGATCGACGTGCATGCAGTACCAGTTGGTGAATGCCGTGGGTATGTCGCCATCGGGACACAAAATCCTCTGCGGGAAGTGAGCGTATAGACACAATGGATTTAGAGGGTGTTGGCAGTACATACGCTGCGATGCACCAGCCCCAAGGGCAAGTTGATTTCCCCGTGCTTGCTCGAGTCGAAAGTCGTCTTAATCGCCTGCGTGAGGTTGCTCAGCTTGGGCGCGCTGTAGAGCAGGATGGGATCGTTCGTCGGCTCGACACACTCCAGCCTGAAGCGCTGCCCGTACTTCAGCTTCTCGCCCGACCGATCCTTGTCGTCCCCGCTCACAATGCGAAACGAATTGCGCACGCAGGGCCGTTCCGACGGCGCCACAGTGAGCTCGCAGTCCTCGTTGATGGTCTGGCTGGTGCGAATGGCGTACTCGTTGATGACCACCGACAGGGCTGGATGCACATCTGAGGTGTCCAGGTCCTGTATGTTCATGTAGATGGGCATCAGCTGGATCGTCGCTCCGATTGTTATGTCGTGCTTCGGCGCCGCCAGCTGCACCTCCCGCTGGAAGTTGTCGAACAGCGTGCGGGCCTTCTCCACCAGCAGCTCGCCGCGATCTCGCATCTTGCGAAAGCTGACCATCTTGTCCTGAAATCGATATATTACTATATGAAAACTATTTGTTAGACATCTGCAGCTCACCAGCTCCAAGCAGTTGTCCTCAAACCAATTGCCAATGCGCACATTGGGCCGATAGCGATTTGAGCCTGATTCAAAAATGGACACTGAGCAAGGCATCGCGCGTCTGTCAGAAACAGTTAACTACGTAAGAAATTTATGAAACAAAATATATTTGAGTGAAACAGAGATTTAACGTATTGTGGAAATTATTTTGAGAGCTGTTGTTGCTGCGAGAATTTGTTTATTACGAATAGGCTGAGGAGCTGGCAAAATAATAACCCCCCTTGACAGCTGAAGCAAAGCAGAGAAGTTGAGTATATTGAGCTGAAGTCAGCCTACGTCTAATCAGGGAGAATCTACAAATGAATAGAAATAGATTAAATAAGAATAAGAATAATTAAGTCCAGATTATGCAATGCTTATACTTCGCTTAACAAATTAAGATAAATACAACTTATCAAATAAATAAGAAATAAGCTAAATAAATAAATGCATAGATACTATTTATTATTATGTTTATTAAATAAGTATATCATGGAATTATGACCATACGTCAAGAGCAGAGCAAGCACGATTACGCGCCGTAGTTAATCTTGGCAATAAACATGGATTATTAGATAAGAATTTCAAATAAAAGGCATCGCTCTTCCCGCCTACGAACAGTACAGCATAGATCGTCGTAGCACACTTAACTGAGTGCAGCATATATTGATGTACATTTACTTCAAGTTCCATTTCCGTTTAGATGTTATTAATAAATCCATACATCCATACATAAGTTCGATATTTTCATTAAGATTATAAAGCCGGTACTTTATGAGCCAAAGCGATCTACGATTAATACATGCATAATTAGTTTCTGTCATCATTTGCCTACATTTTTATAATCTATTATATACTTTTAGTCGTTATCTTTCAATATGCATATTGCTCTACATGGCGTATGCGCAATATGAATTGTTTTAGGCAGAGCTATAAATATTTAATGACGACAGCATTTCTTTCCACTTACTGAGCGAATTCTGAAGAAGATTTGAATTCAGATAATTAGCTGACTAATTGCATGACGAATGCAAAGCAGAAGAAGAAGAATATGAAAGAGAATATATAGAATAATTCTATAGATACATCTGAGCATCTAATCATAGCTAGATTAGTAGCTATGAGAGCATTTATATATATTCTATATATCAATTATGTACATATACATACAGACGGACATCAAAAATACACTTTCCAATAAATTATATAACAAAAACTTTTGCATACTTTAAGCCGTTCAATATAAATAAAATCGTTGGCCAACATGGCGTATGCGTAATTTGCGTATATCAGATAGCGCTATAAATATTGAATGATTAAACTATTATTGTTTTTGCATGAGCAGCAGATCTTGTTATTTGCACTTACTGAGCAAATATTTGAGAGCATTTGACTCAGATAGCGTTAGCGAGCCAGCGAGCTGAGTGACTGAGTGACTGACGAACAGCCTAGATGGAACTGTTTGGCAACGTCGTCTGGCGACTGGTGACTGGTGACTGGAGACTGGTGTAATTCATTGGCCCGTGCGATAAATAGGTAACAATAAACAGGCAATAACATAAACAACAATAAATATAAATATCACAGCGACCAAGTAGTGCAGGGATGTGGGGCAGGCTGAGTGCTGTTGCCCGGCTGGCAGTAATTCAAGAGATAAGCGGTGTGTGAAGAGCACAGGTTTCACGGGTTTCGCGGGCTGGCGCAGCTATTGCCCCGCTGCTATCTGCATAGCCACGGCGTGCACTTCACGTGAACGTGATGGAGTCACTCGGCCGATTCGCAACACGTTCCTTATCAGGCGGCAGACTGAAACAATGGGCTGTCACTCAATTAGACTGGCCGAGATTAATGGCCCCTTTGCTGCCTCTGCCAGCTTTATGGGAGCGACATATTTGCGCAGTCATCATATCAACATTAGGACCCATTCGCCATTAGCCATTAGCCATTATTATTATTATTATCGGTTATCAGCGCCAGCTCAGCTCTGCTGTGCCTCTCGCCTATGGCTCTCATAATTCCCACTCTATCGAGGCGAATGCATTTTGTTTAGTTATTATTACATTTGCCAAGCAGGCCCATAAATCTCCGATAATCCTTAAATGTATTATGATCACATCATATCATGATCAGTGTCAAAGCACTATTAACAACAATCGATAGTGGATCCCTTTTGCAGTAAAAAGTAAACTTGTTAAGCTAGTCAAGCTGATGAAATGATTTGCTCTTATCAACAGCTTTTGAGTATTTGCATATATTTCACAATGTCGGAAGTGATAAAGCTTACCGATAAAGAAAAAATAAAAACGGATTGAAAAATAAATAAAGGAACTTACAGTGCTTTAGACTTAATTAAATTATTTATGACTACGTCCTTTTCCTACTAGATCATACAACTTTAACATTTAGTTCTTGACTTAAACCGTTACTTCTCAATTGTACATAGCTTATGGCTTTCTACTTCCTTCTATCTATGCTAAAAGGTGTGCAACTTGAATTCCTGTTATATACTCATTCACGAAACTCAATGCATATATTGCTCTTGTGCAATGTTTGTCCGTCCGTATTTTCGCCTGTCCGTATGCATCTCTCCACTATTACACATTTGTGAGTAGACTTGCCTGATAGTGTCAAGAATTGGCCGATATGTCCACTTGGAAAGTGAGAAGTCGTGCACTGCTGTGCTCTGCTGCAATCTATAGAGATACAGTCTTGAAACTCGAGCTGCATGCGCGTGTTGATAACCCAAGATAGAAAACAATGGACGGATATATCCACATCCTTGAGAGGACTAACAAATCTGGTAAAATTTGATTGTATCATCTATAGCTCTATAATCAAAATTGTACGTATAAAATACTTTTAACCTCTTCTATTAATATGCCAAACATTATTTATATATAAGAACTAGTGGTGTGGCACATTGTAATAATCTACATCATGCAATCTTTTGGATCTGAGTGAGTGCTAATTGGTAAGGAGTATTCTGCAGTTGATAGGGCTAGACTGCAACATTCTAACGCGTCTTAGTCTCTTTTCTATCTAGTCTATATATTTATATACATATGCAGTTACGATTCTCTGTTAAAGTCTTGGTAGTCGGTATCTTCAGCACCGTATGGATTACCATTGTATCTTATCAATTGCAAACAAAAGAAAACATATTGAGCTATATTTCTTGGAATTATGTAAACATATCTATTATATCAATGGAAACATCCAGCAACAGCTCTATTCTCTTTACCCATTTCTCACTAGATTCCCTGCTTCTAATGCTAATAGAACATTCTTGTGGTTGATCTGCGGCTTTACAATATTTGTACTCTGACCTTCTCGCTTTAATGGCAATTCATCATCTGTGACGGCGTTTAACGATGGCTAATTCCATTCGACATGGAATATCAAAGGAATATACTTCGCCTTTAATCTGTGCTGCAATATAATTGCACAATCGTTTGCTGATTGGCCACGCTTAAGCGTGTTAGCTGCTTCACTGTAGCTCTTAATGTGCTGTAACGTTTCGTAATACCATACGCCGATAATCTGGGCAACAGGGTGCCGCGTGAAGCATGCTCGACTGATACGAGAACCTTTCATAATTATTAGTCGAAAATAATTTTTAAATAAATAATTTGATGTCGCCCCGTGTTTTACAAAAGCTATTGAGCTGATGATAGGAAGGCTTCACGTCAAGTGGACTAATCAGTGTGAGATATAAATCTCAGCTGATAATGTTTCGACCTCTTCAAAAATTAAATTATCCACAACGCACACTTTGTACCAAAATTAATAAGTCAGTTTGCTGCAATCGGGCGAGACCGACTGTACAATTCAGATTAACGGTCGAAAAATAGTTAACTGTATAAAAAGATAGACAGATCTCAAGTCTCCAAAAACAAATTATAATAACTATAGAATATCTATCAAATTTGCTATAATGTAATTTAATCCAATTTACCAATAATTTCCTTGATCTGACGAGGATCTCAGCAGCTTATTTCCGCCTCTAGTGAGTATGATAATCTAATATATCTATAGAGAAACTCAATAATATTCAGATTTAATTAACTTAAGTACATTGCACAAAGCCAATATGCTCACTTAACTTCGTGTATACAATAAAAGCATGTTTATTTTATCAATAGGCAGCAGACGCCCAACCACCTACGAAATTAATTGCGTCAAGCGACGGGCCGCATTGGATGATTAAATCGTCATTACGACTATTCAAAAATAAAATATCTATAAGCATCTAAGAGTGCGCCGCAGCTCTACGTGCGTAATCATAGGCCCAATAGATGATTACAAGTTGCCATATAACTTGATTTCATTTTAATTCAATGCCGTCATCAAGAGGGAGCCAGCCCCTAGCCCCGACTTGTGTCCAATTAAACTTATCGTATTTGACACAAATATTATAAAGCTGTTTTCATCGGGCCTCATTAGAAGCGACAAACGCGAAAACAACTTAACTAACTGCGTACCGTTAGGTATGCTACTTTAAGGGGATATCTCCGAATTTTTCCAGGTCCAAGAGATTATCAGAACTTGTTGTAGCTTATATTGCAATCATAGAGTCAATTAAATTTAAAGCTGTTTTCCTATCGACTACTAAGAAGACACATAAAATTTAAATATTCCTATGCTTTTTTGCTTTGTGGTTGAGATGTCCACGTCATATCCTGTACATTTTGTTCAGCAATGTATTTTTTATGTAAATACTACTTTTAAATTATCAATCATAATAAATACCATTTCACATAACAAGGGCCGACCATACTTCTATAAAATACGAGACTCAATAAATATTTCTTTCCTGCGATTATCCCCAGCGATAAAGCGCACATTGATTTAGTTAAGTGTTAAACAAACAAAATAAGTACATATTTAGCCATATTTCCCATCCTCTGTATAGCAGTTCTTGAGATTGTGGAACTGCTCCGCCGATAGCTTTTGTTGCTTTTGCCTGGCAAAAAGCTTTTGCCTGGAAGTAGAAGTGGTAGCTTAATATTTGTTGTTTTAGTTGTCCAATAAAAAATCATGTGACTCTATTCTTGCCCATTCATTAACTTCCAATCGGCAGTTCAATTTTTAACGGTTCTGCTACTATTTGGCAATTTCGCGTTTTTATAGCACCATAAGGTGCTAAATCCGTTTTATATTAACTTTAAATAGGTGCACGATTCGAGGCAATGGCTATCTACGGTCAGTCTGCTGTGGCTTTTATTGACCTCAAGGCTTATCGTGCTAGTCGTGTATAATTGTAAATATCGAAGGAGCTAGCTGTACGTACGTGTATGGAATGCTCTACCTGGTTCATGGCCTTTAATTGAAGCGTGCTGGTCGCGTTGGTCGTCAATATGCGAATTTACTATGTAAATGTGTTTACAGTTAACTGTAAATATTGTAAAAGATGTCATTCAAAAGGCTTAGCCATAATCTCTTATCACACGAGCTGCACACGCAGCTGCGTTGTCTGCCCCGCTGCCAACAGCCGTTCAATGACTGCTCTCGACTGTAGAATGTGCTCGTGCGAGCACGTGACATCGGCAAAGGTTGAGAGAAGGCGAGCGAATTCGAGGGAGAGCGAGAGAGCGAAAAAGTAAAGTGAGTTGAAGCTCACATGCGAGCGGTTCAGCTTCAGTTGCTTTGCTTTCGCACTTGCATTTGCGAGCGAAGCGAAACAAAAGCAAAACAGAAGTAAGCGAAGTTCACGTGCAATTCGCCTCGAGCTGGAGTCTGAGCGTGCGACAGAGGCGGAGATAGCCAAAGAGTGAGCGACACACAGCGTGAATGATGACAGTAAAAGCTTTGTTTGCAGCAATTGCCGCAGGCACTAAAAACATCATTTAATAGTTTATATCGCGACCGCCAATAAACGCTGTCATTATCACCATAACCGCTATTCGCGCACACGAAGCGGCTTCGTTGGTCGTTCGGCCAGGTTCGGGCGGCTGCGCTGATGAATCAAGCTGAAACAGCGTCGTCTTTTTTGTTGATAGCCACCTCCCACCTGCGTCTCTGTTTTAATGCGACCGAAAGGCAAACAGAAACAGAATTATAAAAACGTTCAATTAGCTCAGGTAGTAAGTCATTACAGCGCTTGTGCTCGGCCAGGTCGGTACTCTCCGTCTCTGACGACAACAGCAACTCCCAATCGGATCCGGCAAATAAGAAAGTTATAGCGTAGTCTAAGTGAAATCATTTTGCAAAAAGTAATTTGTGCCGGCTATTGGAAAAGCAAAACTCGTGAGTGTCACTTTTTAATTGTCCACTTAAAAAAAAGCTCTACATAATTTACATATGCAGTTTTTTGCAACGTAGCAAAAGCTATTTGCATTGTTTTTAACGAAGTTTTAGTGCGGTTTCTGTTTTTGTCCGCTCGTTCGCTGCGGCCAACATCAATTCGCCGCCTGCTCAGCGTGTAAGAAATATATGAAAAGTAAATGAGAAACGCAAAGCAAAAAATCAACAACACGATTAAACAGCTGATGCTGAACTGTTTTAAATAATTTGTTTGGCGCGTATCGTAAAAGGTGAGCGAGTTTGTTAGCTCCAAATCACGTTTTTTGCAATTAACTAATTAAGTAC
The DNA here is from genome assembly GCF_054131065.1 of Drosophila arizonae. NCBI lineage: Eukaryota > Metazoa > Arthropoda > Insecta > Diptera > Drosophilidae > Drosophila > Drosophila arizonae. The sequence continues at coordinate 22,822,994 of NC_142925.1, read as the reverse complement.
ATTATGCAAATTAGCGTAACTTTTAGATAGCAGACATAATGCCAAGAACAGCTGGACAACTGTTAAATAACATTCGCGAATGTTAAATGGCATTGAACTGCACTCGAGCCGAATATTCGCCTCGCGCTTGCTCTTGCTCTTGCATTCGTATGTTGGGCATGTTAAAGACCTCATCAAGTCCTTTGCATGGCTATCGATAATTAATGTTAATTGTATGCAGTTAATTGTCTAGTTCCTGGCAGCTTATTCATTACTGTCCATTTGTAAGCCTCATTGAAGTGAAAAACAATTCAACTGGGTTTAGGCCACACACCTAGTCAAGTGCAGTACACTGGAATTTCAATGTAAGCGCATTGGCTCAGAAAATGTTAACAAGTTGATTCCGCTCGATAAGCTAATCAAATACGCACACTCCAAAGTCAAAAAGTTCCCACTGTGCTAAGAAAAATATGATAATAAAAGGCTACATAACAAAAGAAATGTACTCGCACAATCAACACTCCACAATACCCTATCGCACAATGGGTCGCATCGAGAGCCACTCGGTCGAGACGAATGTGAGTCTGTCTCGCTCTATGTCTCTCTCTCACTTGAACTTCAAAGCTGGCGCCATCTCAAATAACCTCACATATTGAAATGGAAAACGAGCGAAGAAAAAGTGCGCGCAATTATCGTGCGAATAAGTTGTGCGAATTCAAATAATATAGAAATTTAACACATTTAAGATTAGCCGACAATAGCACTCGACAGAGAGAGAGAGAGAGAGAGAGAGAGAGAGAGAGAGAGGGGGAGATAGGTATAGCAAAATGTTGCACGTGAAGCGCATTTTGATGCGAAATTCTCATTTGATTGTATATCAAAAAACTCATGTGGAAAATTTTGAAGTAGTATTACCAGGGGCCATAAGCATTAACGGTTATTGACAGTCTGACGTATTTAGATGACGACTTGACACAGCACAAAAATTTATAATACTATAAAAATAAACAACAACAAAGTAAAACTGGAGGGCTCGTTTATGACGTCGCGATAAATCTAGATGAGTTTATAATAGAAAAGAAACAACGGTAATTGAGATCATAAAATTTACTGTGCTTTACTGAGTTATACGAGTCGAATAAGGGAAACTTTTTATCAGATTCAAAAGTTAGTCGGAATTTCAGTTAGAGGAAGGATTTGATTTTCATATTAAAGATAAAAATGATCATAGAAAAAGATAAATCTGTAATATAAATATAAATATAATATAAACCAAAAAAATTGGTCTATGAATAAATTTTTAATTTATAAAAAATTTTTAAATATTTAATATTTTAATTCTTAATATATATGTCTAAAAATACATGTATAATATAACAATAATAATATATAATTCAACTAAAATCATATTTAATTGAATTCTGGGAAAGTTGCACGTGCTATACGATTGTCAAGTGGCAAATATGTGGAAAACCCTGGAGTTTGTACATCCGTTGGCTAATATTAGTGTTAAATTCATAAGCACGAGCACGATAGTTCGAATCAGATAAGTGAGCTTAATTTACGACCGCTTGATAGGGCAGCACTGCGCCTTGACAACTTTAATAATTAATAATATTAAGATTAGGCTAGCAGTTTTCTTTTTTTTTTTTTTTTTTTTTTTAGCTATTAAACAGATTGTAAGGCGTCTATAAATCCGTCAGAAGGCTGTTCGCAATTTGTTCCCAGTAACGGGCAACTGGTCAGCTATCACTCAATATCAGAAAATAGCACTCATAAATATGTTTATGACGGTGCCTATCTATAAGAAATAAAGAAAAAGAAATATGAAAACCAATGAAACGAATTAAAAACACTTCAGATACATCAGGCACACGTTCCATAGCTCTGGCAAAGTCGTTCAATTGGCTATAAATTGAATTAAACAATTTCTTTCAAAGTTTTATTCTATTCATAATTTATTTCATTACCTCCCAATAGATTATACGGTCCGCATTGTATTTTACATATGTATATTAATGTGTTTGTTGCGAAAGCATGCACACTTCTCTGACTGCTTTATGTATATTATAGGAGCTCGTGCACTTCTATCCATCGCTATTTATTAATATTCAAGCCCTTCTAGAAACTGCCTATTAAATAAATGCATCCAACAAAAAACCCAAGTTGTTTGTTCACTAAATTACACTAGACTACAAAGCAAGTGCATCTATTAACAAATCTCGGCTCTTGGCTCTTGAGCCAATTTCGAAATCAATTATGAGCTCAAACATATAATAATTGGATTGTTTCTCAAGAAACCAGTTGCAATTAGCTGTATGGCTGTATGATAGCTTAAAACTTGACCTCCACAGCTCAAGTGATAATTGTCTCGTAAATTGTAAAGGTGTGAATCATATCAATATATGAATAATGTAAATAGTTAACGAAATTGTCTTAAAATGTTCCTTGTTTTATCCGAAAAATAAATTGATTTACCAATCTCTGTTTAACAGTGCTTCAAATAGACTTATGTACGACCGGAGTGATATATTCATCACCATCACTTAACAGCTTCGAAATATGCCTAATCATTCAGCATCTGATTTTATTTTGGCTTATTTATTTGAGATCATCTGCAAAACACGCTAATTCCACTAACCGATAACTTTTCTGTTGACAAAAAAGTCGGCACAATTCAAATACTATTGACTCGAGCTGTTTAAACAGCAGAGGATCCTTCCAAATTAATATATAAAATATACTGCTCATGAAAATGATTTTCATATTATTTTAATGATCTAATCAATTTACTTTAAAAAGTACAAAGGAAAGCATTATCTTCATAAGTTAAAACCTAATGGTAAAAGGCAAATTCTGAAGAAATAATTGAATATTTAATTGATACAATATTCATAGAGAGAATACATTTACGAATGTCAAAATGTATTCATAAAATGTAATGGACATTATGGACAAGAAAGAATATCATGGACATTTTCAGTTTGAATATTTATCAAAGGAACTTAAATATATGATACTTTTAACTATTGGCACAGTAAGCAAAAGTAATGAAAATATTGGAAAATAATTTGCTGATCTCAAGAATGCAGAAAATAATTTTTGAGAACTGAGATATTGCTAGAGAAGTACCAGGAGATAGATAAAAATCGGGGGTTTTTACATAAAATTGCTTCTATTTTGATTTCAAGTAACATACATATGTATATAATATATGGATCGGCGGTTGAGTAGCCGAATTCGACAATGCTTTGTATTTAAATCAATATTCTCGGAAATTTTTTGCTGAAAAACAATAAGCTCAACGAAGAGGTAAACAAATAATGAAACGCACAAACAAACAACTGTTCAGGTTTCTGTCGCCGAATTCAAACCTCGGCCCAAACTCAGCTTCAGTAGACTTGCGATACTTTCTAAAACCGAAGTTCGGAGTGAAATAACGTGCGAAGAAAAAGCACTAATTGAAATTCCAATCGAGATTCCGTTCTATACATACATGCACAAGTACTTAATGATATTTCGGTAGAATTGGGCGCATACTGAATGCGAATGGTAATTGATTTACCTAATGAAATATATATGTGCAAAATCGTAACCAGTTTTCGTTTGTTTATACATGTAAATCATTAAAATTTGTGTGGTTTTGTTATTTTATTTTTGGGTCTGCAGAGAAATCCGTTGTAATTAGTGTGGAGCGATCAACAAATTACATCATCAGCTGTGGGATAAACATATAAAGAAAAACAGCTGAACTAATGACTTATTATTATTAGAAATTTTCATATATACATATATATGTATAGCAATAGATATAAACTCAAAAAGGCATACCAAATGAAACAATGTATATATATATCAAATAATATAAGCTTCCTATAATTAACTACAGATCGTTAGCTGGACTCGAGCAAATATTGAGACAGTTGACACCCAGCTATACTATACGATACTGTACCAGATTATCTAGAAAGCTTTAGCTGAGTTGTATTCAATGCCGCCTATACATCCATCTAAGCAATATAATTAATAATAGAGGCCCCCACGCAATCATTTTTGGCAACTCATTGCAAATATTTGTCAGAGATAAATATATTTGAATAGATAATCGAAATATCTATTGGAAACGTGCGTAGGGAGATCTGAAATCGTGCTGCTGCTTTTCGCGTTTACTTGAGCAATTAATGCGAATGATTTGCAATCGGATCGCATCTTGCTAAATTTATCGAACTAATTTGCCATGTTTACTCTTATCTACGCTGCTTACAGATTAACGTGTCTGGATCTCTGGATCGGCCGAGTCGACGAAGACGAGACGCATGCGCAGATTTTCCGCTCGAGATTAAGTCAACAGCTCAATAACCAAACCAAACAACACAACACAGCACAGCACAAAACAAAAATTAAACGTGCAAACAGACGTCGAGGCATCTCACTCTCTATCTCCGTCTCTACATGAGACTCATTCTCTATCTCTGTCTCTGTCTCCGGCTACGGCTCTGACAGCGGCTCATTTAAAGGCAACGCGTCTTGCCGTTAATCGTTCAGAACATTTCAAGCTGTGCGAGTGAGCGAACCAGCCAAACTAACCGCAAAAAACAGCAATAAGAAAAGAATAATAAAATAAAAACAATAATAAAAATAATAAAATAATATTATTAAGTGCTTGACGAAAATGTCTTAAAAACCAAGCCAAGCGACGTGCTTGACCACAATTACAAAAATTTCGACTTTTGCAACGCTCTCGACTGAGATTTTGAGTGCAACTCGCGTCTAATCCGCCAAAAGACTGTACTAGATTAACATAACTATTTAAATATATAGAGTAACATATATAAAACACACACAATGTCTGCATCGAAGGAAGCGATTTGCTCGAGTTCCGAAAAGGATCCGGAGAAGCCTCAGCTGGGTAAGTTTCACATTATATGATCAGTGTATTATTAAGAGAAAATCTTATCGCGACGTCCATTAAGTGAAACAGTTTCCGACGTATAATAATCACAGATAATATAATTATTATTGTCTTCTTAATTTCTGGTATGAAGTGTCGGCAGTTCAGCTTTATGAACTGAACAATGTCTGTGACTTTTATATGTCTCTCTGCTGGTTCCTAAAATTTCAGAGAATCTACGTTGTTCTTTTGATTTGATACGTGAAATTTGCTGTGACTTTTATGGGTTGATATTTTAGAGATATTGTAAGTAAGAAATCATTTTAATACAGTTCTCTACGCCCTAAAAGTAGTGGAGGGCAGTCTCTGAAAAGGCAATATAAGCGTTAGTAAACAAGTTGAAATAGTTAAACAATTTGAATTTAAAAAATGTTTATTTCTTTTTGTATACAAATTTTTAAATGTAAAAAAATATATTTTTTGTTTAATAGTTTAACATATTTTATTTTTATTGTTTTTATTTTATTATTATTGTTTTTCATTTTTTACGTTTTAAGTTTTAAGTACATTCCATCCCACTTAGTATCCTTACAACGCAGTTGATTAAATATATTAGACGAAATCACATAGTAAGCTAGAGGTATTTTAGCTATTATATTCTGACTGACAAATCGCAACTAACTAAACTATTTCTCTAGGCGTAGTCACGTGTGCAGCTACTACTAGTTCAATTGATATTAAAAGTGCCCATCCACTCTCATAAATAATGTAAATAGATTATTATTTTAAGTTAGAAAAAGTCCCCACAGATGACTTGATGATAGTCGGGCATTAGTGAGTGCATAACACAATTGTTAAATAACAAAAATTAAATGTTTATTAAGATGGGCTATGGGCGCAAAGGCAGATCAGCAAAGTCGTGCCAAAGGGAACTGTAAAGTGAATGTGAGAATGTGAATATGAATATGAATGTGAATATGAATGTGAATTAAGTGCACTTGACGCTGATTAAATTAGATGGCTTCTTCAGCTTCAGCTTCAGCTTCGGCTTTGGCTTTGGCTGATTCCGCTTGATTTGCATAATACAATCAGTCCCGGCCGACCTCTCCGGGTGCTCCGCTAAACGGAAGTTATTTGTTATGCATTGTCTCGCACATTTTGTAAGATTCACGAAAAATAAGTAGACACAACAAATAAATAAATATTTAAAGCGAGACGAGATTTTACTGCCGCCGCCAACGCGTGAGCCAAATTCACAATTCACAATTAGTGGCACGGCGGGGGTGTACGTACCCGAAACGGTATTCAGAAGTGAGGCCCCAAATAGTTGTTGACACAAAATGTGAGCCTCAGCTGTTTGTCTCAATTTCCCCCACTTGTTTGCCTGCTTATGGCCCGAGCTGATTGTCTTCCGACATTGCCATAGCTGCGATCTGAGATCTGTGAGGTGTTTTGACACAGTTTATAGATCGGTTCCCTCGCATACAGTTTTGGCGACCCGGGGAACTCCATGGCTGGCAGCTGAAACCGGTTACCGGCACTGCACCTCGATCCAGCCTAAAAGATGAATAAATAAAACAAATAAATAAATAAACACCCGAACGTGATTTTAAAGCTATGGAAATGAACTGCAGCAGCAATAAAATAAGCTAAATATCAACAATAAATTAAACTAGTTTTTTTTTATTTTGCTTTGTTTTAAGTGCAAACCAGTCAAGAGCTAAGGTCAAGAACGATTGAGGAAATTTGCTAAACAGTGTCAAGAACCTTGGCATTCCCGAGCAATCTTAAGAGCTCTTCTCGCTCACTTTCATTTGCCAGAGTGAAAGGGGGGCGTTGTGGTTAGCTAATAGCTAAATTGAGCAGACTGGCAACAGCGCTGATAGACTAGGGGATACCCATTGCTGGCGATGCAAATGGAAGTATTTATAAACTGTTGGTCGTCAATGCAAAGTGAAGTCTTCCTCTATTCATTTTCATTATTTATTGAGTTTCGTTTGTTTTATTCACTGAATGTATATCTAATATATGAATTTGGTTTGAAAAGGTTTGTTTTACCTAAAACTCACCCAGCTTATTCCTCATTGATCACTCAAGCAAACAGCAAAGTCAAGATATTAAATAATGTGAATATTCTAATTCATTCGCTCAAGCATAGGACTTGTCCTTATTAAATTCATTGCTTCTAGTATGTAGATAATTACACAGTTTGTTCCATAAGCTCCTCTATTATTAGATCTTGCTTATCACTGTGATTCACTTAATAGTCACTCGAGCAATCGAACAAAAAGTGAAAGCATTGCAGTTTTTTGAAAGTCAAGAGATGCTGTATAGTAATTATATAGAATAGTAATTATAATATGCAGCCCATGTGCTTTGTAGCACTATGGGCAGGATGTGTATACCCCGCACAGCAGTAGCATAGGGTATGTTTGAGTGCATTCAATTCCGTGACCACAGAACATTGGCAGCTTGACAAATTTCGAGATGATGTCGCGCGCTTTTTGGCCCCGACACTCGACATTGCATTCTGATCAGATTTTCTTGATCCACTCAATTCGTCATTTGGCATGTCGGGTCTCATTATAGCACAAATTGCGGCGAATTAGGGCAGATCTGAGGGAGCTGGTGCAACGGCTTTCGGCTTTCGGCACTCGGCGTTCGCAAGTGCGCGTTAATTTTCGCACTCGTCGCCCACACGATATATACATATATATATTAGCCTCGTATTTGTCTAGTGCCTGGATGAACTGTAGCACTATGCTACATATATTGTGCAATTCTCGGCGATTGTTCTTAACGAGCGTCTTTGTAATGCAATCTACATTTAAATTGGAAGATTGACGCTTACAGCTCTAATTTTTTTTTTTTTGTTTGCAACTGAGTTGAACTGTCACGTTCAGTTGAACAGGAGGGGGAGGGGCATAACAAAAATTCACTTAGCTCGACTTAACTTTTTTTAAATGATTATAAAATCGTGCAGGTTTTTCGACAGTTTCGGCGAAAATTACTCATGCTCAAGCTATTTATACATATATACATATGTGTGTGTTTGTTTATTTGCATTTAAGTTCAATTGAGCAAAGCCGCGTATAGCGCAAAAGGCATTGAGTGAATGAATGGGCGACACACCTGATAAATAGAAATTACTTTAGCTGGGCAATTTATTTGGCGTCCACTGTAGTTCAGCCAAAACGGAAACAATTGAAACGACACAAAGCTCAGATATGGCCCCACTCTGATGAACAAATTCGAATTAATTTTGTCGGGGAGATAGACGAATGACATACATACGTATGTGGAATGAGCTTTACACTAATTATTTTTGCTTATAGTTTTTTTTGCTCTCACATGAGATCATCAAATTGGCTTCGTTGGGCTACAAAGGGCGCCACACAAGCCAGTTAAAGCTATGTGCGTATGTCTGGACTCTGACAACTTCTTTTAAGTATTTGCAAATATATTATATAAATATTTATGTATGTATGCATGCTTATTTGCCCAACATTTTTACACCTGTTGATCTGACGTTCCCCTAAAACCTAAGCTTGACACCAGTTGTTTATTTTAGTTTATGGCATTTATCAAATTCATACAGAAAAGTTACTCAAACAATTAAAATACAACAATAAAACGACTAGTCGCGCAATAAATTACTTCATACATTCCATCTGAATGTTATATACCTTACTCAATTGCAAAAAGGTAATAATAGAAATCTGAACAGATTGTAATAAAATTAGCCCCGCCAATCAATAATAATGCCGGTCCACATACCACAACAATGCACGAAGCAAAGCAAACATATGGAAGCATCGCAGTAATCAACACGATAAACCTTACGTTGAAAGCTTACGTAGTTCGAGACTACGTTCCAGCCATTACAACAACCGCCGCAAAGTAGGCAACCGCTCGTGGGAAGAGAATACACTCGAAAGCTTTGCGAGTGGAAAGCTTTTGGAGCTATTGCACGGTTCACGTGCTGCTTGCGCTTGATGACAGTAAATAATTGAGCTTACTATTTCTGCTGTTGTTATTGTTGTCAGTTGCTGTCACACGCTTTGTTAATGAAACGGAAATAGAACAAATGCAGCTGCTATTTTTATGAATTTCGTGCTTGTATTCTCTTCGACTAATTGCTCAATGCTTGACTGTACCTGCCAACAAATATTTCCATTTGAGGTTTTGCCAAAAAAGAAGACGAAATAAAAAAAGCTGACAAAACACGAGCATCGCGTGTCAAGGTTCTTCTCTCACTCTCGCCCTCGCTCTTTCTCTTTCACTTACTCAGTCATTCCACATCTCTCTCGACTTGTTGCCTGCGCCATGCAAACCATAACAATAACAAAAACATTTGCCGACACTTCCAGTCCGCATACAATCAAGACGAAATATTTGTGTGCTTCACCAGCTCGGGCCATAGTCCAGCTGAGCTGAGAAGCTCATTCGTCTGTCGACTTGAGCGGCTCTCTCACTTCTCGCTTCTCGCCTCTGGCCACTCTCTCGCTCGCTCTCTGCCTCTGCCTCTGCCTCTGCCTGAGACGAAACTTGCGGTGGCCCGTTCGAGAATCAGGCGACAAACACGTGCACTCGCCGCATGCCGGCAAAGTTTCTCGTCTGCTGCTTAAAGCTGACTCGAGACTTCGAAAACAACATGTGGTTTGACTTTTTATGACTCGACTTTGAGTGTGTGTGTGTGTGAGTACGCGTGATTAAGTATGTGTGCGGTCGAGTCATGACAATTCTTTGAATGGGGTGTATGCACTAGCAGATAAATATAATTTTGCTCGAATTTATTACTGGAAAATAGTAAATATATAAAGATAAGGAAACTTAACAAAATAATATTTATGTACTTCAATAGAAAAATACCAAAATTATAAGCTGATTAGAAAAACAAATATTAATTTTCTTTAAAAAAATGAAGCCAATAAAATTATATTAATATATATACATATTTTTTTTTTTAAATATGTGATATAATATATTTAGAAAATATCATAGTGTATTCAGTTGTCGGCGATATATTTTTAACATGCTATTGTTCCATGCCGTTCTACTGTATTTTAACAAAATTGAATTTTAACTAGTTTTTTTGCGCATTTCTCCAAATTAGCAAGCACCTGACAATGCAATGAATTGCGGTTTTATAATGGCCGCACGGAACGTCTAATTGGTAATTAGAGAGGGGCCTACAGTGGGCACCACTTAGCAGCACTTAGCACTCACCCCGTACAAAACATAAAAACCAATCCCCCCTTTTTGTCGCTTGGCGCCAGAGGCCGCATGCCCCCCACGCCGAAGGCCGGTGCCTCGTGCCGGCTTTGGCTCTTATTTCTAAGGTTTCAATACTTGAAGCATTTTTCCCAATAATTTCCTACCACATACGTGCATATATTTGTGTATATGTGTAGGTATATATAATTTATTATATGTGTGTATACATATATCCAAAGTCTGGTCGCGCATTTGGCAAATAACATTTGGTTTTGGCACACATAACTCGAGTTAGTTCTTGTCGAGTTTTGCTTCAGGCATCACGAGATGCCTGCTTACGTCTAACAGCTAAAAATAGATCTTCTGGTCGGACTGTACTATATATAAAGCAATTGACATCAATCGAGTTGGGTTCAACAGCTGATGATTCAGTTATAGGCTGACATATGCTTGGACCATACCTCACTGAGCAAACAGTTGATGTAATCGCGGCGCCTCTCTCCCACTTCCACTCTCTTCCGCTATCCCTCTCTTGCTTTCTCGCATTCTCTCAATCTGAGGCGCTTGCGCCTCGGACGTTCGCGCGATTTCGGCCCCGTTTATTATATAGTCGGATAGCGCAACAGTTGGCGCTCAGTTCCCGCAAAGGCGCACACAGAGCCAAGAGCCAAGAGCCAAGAGCCAACAGCCAACAAGCGAAACGCGAGCGGCGATTCCAAATTGGATTTGAACACTTCAGCTCAGTCGCGTCTACACCTTCTCTCGAGTGCAACGCGCGCTTCGCAAAGAGTTCATTTTTAATAAGCTCCATTTGTAGTATCTTGACCCGCGACATGTTCAGGCCCGGCCCACTGCACAGATAGACAATGAAATGGTTTAAACGAGTGCGCAAAAAGTCAAAGTAACTCTGCAAAATCACAAAATCACTTGCAAGAGCAGCGGCAAGCAATTCGCGTATTTCGTTGAGCATTTCGGTGCAACGCATCGCGAGATCGATTCGAATTTAGTTTAGTTTACATTAGTTTATTTTTACAACTCGAGAACCTCAAGAGACGGGCACAGGCAGACAGACGAGATGCCCTTTCGACGCAGCAAGCTCAATCATCGCCATCGCGATGGCCATGTCCTTGTCTGGGATCAGAATAATTTGCACGACAGACCAAAGGGTAAGCATCAAGGTGAAAGTGCTATGTGAGCGAATTTCGGAAACCAGCAGAAGAAAATACTTTCTCCACTTAGTCTTAGAAAAAAAGGGGAGAGACACATATACAGTAATCTAAATGTTATTGAAACTGCAGTTAGATCAAACATTAATGCAATACTCAATAAAGCATAGAACAAATATTTAAAAATATAATATAATAATTTGCTTGTTGTTTGTCTAAAATCTATATTGTAAATATCTTTAAAGCAAGCAAATCATAAAACGAATGAGTTCATTTTCATATAAATATAATTTTGAAATATTAATAAAAAAATAAATAAATAAATAAGTAAAATTGCAGAAATATTTGTTTAACAAATCTAAAAATGCTTATTAATTGAAAGCTTATATAACACTTATAGAAAAAAATTTATTTTTTTAAATTTGAAATCATGCAAACAGTTTTTGGGTTATATAAGGTTTAAAGTAATCACAAATTTTAATAAAAAATAAGAATTAAAAAAAAAAAAAAAAAAAAAATATTATATGAAGGTCTAGTTGTTTAAAATGTGGTAAGCCTTTCGGTCATTAAAGGGTATGCAGATGTGATGTACATGCTCTCCCCGCCCCGCTACTGCTTCTCATACAGTCTCCCTCTCTTTCTCACACACACACGATCCGCACACGCTGCGTATGCGTTATATTTATAGCTAAAAGCTTATTCATTTCGCCCATTTTAGAGAGAATATAGGCAAATAGTCGAGGCAGGCACGAGTGGCTGGCTGCCCTGTGCTGACGCGCGACGTACACGTGCTGCATATGCCGCACTGATTGTGCAACATGTGTGAGAGAGAGGGGTAATCTAAGACAGAGAGAGAGTGAGAGAGGGGGGACTGTAGGTATTTTGACAAATCGCGCGATTTAACGCTGCGTGCGCACAAATAAAAACGCGAACGAATACAATTATTTTCGCTGTAGACTTTGCTTTCTGATTTTCGATTCAGCAATTGTTCAGTCCGGATTTTCCACAATGCTCTATGTCATATTTAGTGGAAAATTGTTGTTGTGTGGAAAATAAGCGCAAAACAGAACAATTCCAAGCCTAAGCAATAAAATTGCCGGTCTGTTGAGCTAGCTGGCAAAACGAAATGGCTGAGAGTTCAAATTCCATTTGCCAAGTTGAGCATTAACAAAATACAGTTGTGCCTTCCAAACTCAGCTTGAACTCTATAACAAGCAATCGCCAACGATTTCAAGTGCCAAGCCAGCAAATTGAGCATCACGTGTTGCCCGTGCTCGTGCGCGGCGACAATCGTTCCTCTTGTCGCATGACACTGCAAATATACGATCAGTATTATGTACATATATGTCATATAAACAACAATCAAGAAAAGAACAACAATAATAATTATAAATCACTCCGGGATTGGTCTAGAAATAGCTCGCAGCAGCGTCTCGAATTTCGCAAGCTTTTTATTATAGCTGGAAACGTGAGGTAACTAAAAACGAGTCTGGAGAGAGAGAGAAAAAAAAAAAAAAAACAATGAGAATACGGTCCAGCAGTCTGTGATACATATGATTGGCATTGAGTCATGTAGATACTATGTACAATCTTATCTGATCTGGATGCTACTTATCTTATTATTATCTCATAGCTGCAGCCCCGTTTTGTAACAGTTTATACCCAGTGAAAACTTTGGCTGTAGGGCTTAATAGATTACAATGTCTTTCTGACAATACTCGAAGCAGACAACTCACCGGTTTGTCATGATGATGAAGCCAAAAAATGAGAATCCAATACATTAATTTCATATATTTTGCATGCCAGTGTACAGGTCATCTTTTGGTCGATCATTCTTTATTCTCACTCTTTTCTATGAATCTCAGAATTAAGTGTTTGTTTTTATTTAGTATCTTTGCTCATTTCCGCTCCGAGCTCGTTAAGATCTGTGCACAAACAAGTGCCGACAGAATTTGCGAATTAATTGGCCGTAATTAAATGTTGATTCGCCTACTCTCTAAGGAATTACTATATGTTCGCTCTCTTATTTGTTTGTGTTCGCAGGCTGGGCAACCACCCGCTACTTTGTCACATTCATGCTCTTCCTGGGCATGGCCAATGCGTACGTGATGCGCACCAATATGTCCGTGGCCATTGTGGCGATGGTGAACCATACGGCCATTCAGAAGGGCGAGGAGATCCTCGACGATGAGTGCGGCGATCGGGAACTGGAAGTCGTAAGTTGATCGATTATTGATCGATAACAAGTGTCTTACTCTCTCTTTCTCTTTCTCTCTCTATCTCTTTCTCTCTCTCAGGACAATGGCGAAGATGGCGAGTTCGCTTGGAGTTCCAGTTTGCAGGGCTATATACTGTCCTCCTTCTTCTACGGCTATGTGATCACGCAGATTCCTTTCGGCATATTGGCCAAGAAATACGGTGCTCTGCGGTTCCTCGGCTGGGGCATGCTCATAAACTCCGTGTTCGCCTTCCTGGTGCCTGTGGCGGCTCGCGAAGGCGGAGTCTACGGCCTCTGCGCTGTCCGCTTCATCCAGGGCCTGGGCGAGGGTCCCATTGTGCCCTGCACGCACGCTCTCCTGGCCAAGTGGATACCACCCAATGAACGCTCCCGCATGGGCGCTGCGGTCTACGCGGGTGCTCAGTTTGGTACGATTATCTCGATGCCACTGTCTGGCCTGCTGGCTGAGTACGGCTTCTCCGGTGGCTGGCCCTCGATCTTCTATGTGTTTGGCGTGGTGGGAACAGTGTGGTCCATTGCCTTCCTCATTTTCGTCTTTGAGGATCCCTCAGCACATCCTCGCATCGACGAGCGTGAGAAGCGCTACATCAACGACTCCCTCTGGGGCACAGATGTGGTCAAGGTACGCGAACACTCCATCCAGAGAAGCCATTCAGGTAGCTAATAGGTTCTTTTTCTTGCAGAGCCCGCCCATCCCGTTCAAGGCCATCATGAAGTCGCTGCCCTTCTACGCGATTCTGTTCGCTCACATGGGTCACAACTATGGCTATGAGACCCTGATGACGGAACTGCCCACCTACATGAAGCAGGTGCTACGCTTCTCCCTGAAGTCCAACGGCTTGCTCAGCTCCCTGCCCTACCTGGCCATGTGGCTGTTCTCCATGTTCATTTCGGTGATTGCGGATTGGCTGATCAGCTCGAACCGCTTCTCGCTGACGGCCACCAGGAAGATCATCAACAGCATTGGCCAGTATGGACCCGGCCTGGCTCTGATTGCCGCCTCGTACACGGGCTGCGATCGCGCCTTGACTCTGGCCATACTCACGATTGGCGTTGGCCTCAATGGCGGCATCTACTCGGGCTTCAAGATCAACCACTTGGACCTGACGCCGCGCTTCGCGGGCTTCCTCATGGCCATCACGAACTGCTTGGCCAATCTGGCGGGTCTGCTGGCGCCAATTGCTGCGGGCAATCTGATCAACGATAAGGTGAGTCGATCAGACATTTCGCTCCGAGATCTCCAATAACTCTCTCAACATCATTTGCTTTACGCAGCCCACGATGGGACAGTGGCAGATTGTCTTCTTCATCGCCGCGTTCGTGTACATCATTTGCGGCACCTTCTACAACATCTTCGGCTCCGGCGAGCGCCAGTTCTGGGACAATCCCGACAACGATGAGCAGAAGCCGAGCCTGGAGAGCAACAGCGGCACGAACCATGAGACACCAATCGGAAGGCTGAGCAATGGCAATTCAGCGCCGCTGGCCATCACTGCCAGCGAGTCTAGGCAGTAATTACCATTACACTGTACTACACTACACTACACTACACTATACAGAAGATAGTTTAAGTTATTAATTTAGTTAGTTATACTCTAAGCGAAAAGTTGTTGTTACCGCATTAGCATTGCCCGAAGCCTTAGAGTTCAAGCAACAGCATTGAGAAAGACAATAATCGTCAGTGGCCCACAAAATTTCAATACAAGTTTGATTTGATCTGAGCACAAAACAATCCAAGTCACATTAATTTTGTAAACATAGTCGAACTATACTTGGCCGTGCCGCGCCATGCGTGCCGTGCCGTGCCTTATACGGGTATTCAATCGTCTACCATTTCAAATGCGTAGTTTTTTCATTGTGATAGCAAAGAGTTAAGTTTTTCTTTTTGTATAGAGTCAATTCAATTGAAGTGAGTTAAGTAAACAAATATTGTTAAACCATGAATGAAATACTAAATACTTTTCTATATACATATGTATAAAGTATAAAACATAAAATATAATATATGATATGAATAAATATATCAATGTGTGTATGCAAACGATTCAACGTACAACAAAAAAAGACACTAAAAGTTTGCAAATAAAATTCGAAATTGCTAAAAACCAACTTAAAACTGTCGAAGGGATTCTTGGGTATATTTATATGCTGGTAATTTATCTGTTCTTATCAGAGTAATTATGAATGAATTCGATAATGTAAGTTTTACGAAAATCAGAGAAGAATATACAAACGATGGAGGAGATAATTTAAGAAAAGAAAATACTGGAAAGTTTTCAGGTACATCCAAAATAGGTTCTTCGAACCTCAAAGGTTCTTAAAAGGAAAGAAGACAACAGAATGAAAATAGTTAAAGCAAAAAAAAAAAAAAAAAGTAAGAAAGCTCTAGTCGAGACTGCTCGACTACGAGATCCCCTGAACCCTTGGAGTGCTAGCTATTTCAATAATTTTTCGCGTCTTTCAGCTTACACAAGAAACACACACACATACACAAACACATACACACACAAGCACCCACGCATAAACACGCACGGGCTGCAGTTTGCGTGTTATAGCATGAATATGCATGTAATTGCCAAAGCACAAGTCTCTAGTATTTGAAATACGCGTTTTACAAAAGTGAGGGTGAGGGGGTGAATTTAGAGGTGGGGGGTAAATTTTAACAAAAACCGAAATTGTATAAATTGCATATAAGCATACATTCAAAATTTAGAGACTCTAGCAATAAAGGTGTAGAAGATATAATATTATAACTGGTTTTCGATAAGGTTTTTTATCGATAAAAAAAGATCGGGATGAGTTATCGAATTTTAATGATAAACTCGATATCCGCGCTGTAATTACGAACATTTTACAAAAAATTTGAAGTCTCTAGCTCTTATATCTTCGGAAATCGACGCGTTCAAACATACGGACAGACGGACAGACGGACAGACAGACAGACGGACAGGGCCAAATCAACTCAGCTCGTCACCCTGATCAAGAATATATATACTTTGTGGGGTCTGCCACGCCTCCTTCTGCCTGTTACATACATTTCAACAAAACCATTATACCCTGATTTCCCATTTTCAATGGGTTCAGGGTATAAAAACTACTAAACGGGCAAGGACTTTATATAGAAGAAGAGTAGAAGAGTAAGAAACTGCAAACGATAGAAAGAAAAGTGAATGTAAGAAGTTGTTTGCTATTTCAATGGTCAGTTCAAGAGTGGGATGGCCCAGCTAGTATTGAAAACTAATAGATCCAGTAAGACGAAGATCTCCCTTGTCAGTGCCCAAATTTTAAGTTATTCTCAATTTCAAAACAGTTCTAATTTCTAATAAATAAAATAAAATAATTTAGTATAATTGTATAGTCTAGTATAATAGCTCTTCAGCAAAGATACCCATCGAGTATCTATATCGGTCACATTGCCAGCTAAGAATCTTCACCTACCCCAGTGTCACGCCCTACACTAATTCGATATTAATAAACAGTTGCTTCCATGTCAAATGGCTGCCACGCCCACTCGAACACTCGAACAGCATATAAAAAGGGAACAAGAGGCATGTCTCAAATCAGTATTCGAGGCACAGCCCTCGTCCAGGCAGCAATGGGCCACGAGGAGGAACTCAGTCCGGACCAAATCGATCCAAAGATTTCCGCTTTGCATGGCGCTCTGAGGCGCACCTGGTGCGATTTCTGCGCGACGAGCAGCATACATGGCCTGAAGTACACACGCGACAAGGACACAAATCGCGTGGTGCACTTCGTGTGGATTCTCATCTCGATTGTGATGTTCCTCTGCGCCATTGTCATGACGCTGACCTTCTATGCGGACTACCGCAGCAGTCCGACGCGCATGAATGTGGAGAGTGATCACACGCCCGTCAGCCGGCTCTACTTTCCGCCAATAACCATCTGTCCCGAGGTGTTGTTCAACATGGACAAGTCCAAGGCCTACATCGACTCACTGTGGGTGAAACAATCTCTCTCTTTCTAGCGCCCTCTTTCTAGCGCCCTCTTTCTAGCTCCCTCTGTCTATCTAATTTAGGAAACTGCCGCAGAATGTTCAGACATCGGACGTATTGCAGACCTTGCACATCTTTAGCGGCTTCATGCTGGACGACGAGCGCTTCTCCTCGGCAGAGGTTGAGCTAATGGAGTCCGTGCTGCAGATCAATAATTTGACCCTGATTCAGTTTGTGGACCAGTTGCGCTGGGATTGCCATGAGATTTTGCATCGTTGTCGCTATCATGGAGACATTATGAACTGCACGCGCTTGTTCCAGCTGTCGAAGACGTTCTTCGGACACTGCTGCTCCTTCAATCTGCGCCAGGACGGGTGGGTCAACAATATGAGTCCTTATAAATAGAGCTCTATTCTATCTGATATTCAGGCTGAATTTCACTGCTCAGGCTGCTGCTGGAGGTCTGGACAATGGGCTCTCTTTAATCCTCCGCTACAAGGATGAGAACTATGATGCCCTAAAATCCTATTCGCATGGTTTCAAGCTGCTCATCCAGGAGACGGACGCCTTTCCCAGCGCTCATGCCGACTGCAAGTTTCTGGGGCTCAACACCGAATCATTTGCCACGCTGCGCGTCGTGGAGACCTTCTGCTCAGATGCCGTCAAGGCGCTGCCCATCGCACAGAGAAATTGCATCTTCAGGCATGAGTTTCAGCTGCGCTACTTCTCGAACTACGTCTATCCCAACTGTGAGCTCAACTGCCGAGCCAACAACATGGACAAGCTCTGCGGCTGTCATACTTACTTCTTTGAGTTCAACCGCACCAAGGAGCGGGTATGCACGTTCCGTGATATACCCTGTCTGGTTGATAATTTTCGTAAGTATTTAAATGTATTAAATTAAATTAATTAATTATAGTATTTTATATCTCCCTAAAGCCGAAATCATAACGCGCAGAAAGAAAACGCAGTGTCCTTGCCCTTTGACCTGTGAACACTTTGACTACGATGTGCAGATCTCGAACTTTGAGCTCAAGTTCGATATGCCAGTTGTGGATCCTTTCTAGTTGGTGTTTATTCCTTTTTCTGCATGATGCTATACTCACTACATACTTCTCATTATAGCAAAGGAATCGAGCATAATGATGCCATTGTTCATATTTTTCTCAACTCCCAAGTCTATAGACGAGTGCGTGTAGATCTGCTCTCAAATATGGTCACCCTAGTCTGTGAGTTGATCGACCGATAATAATGAGCTGTGTAAATTCTCATTTGTTTTCGGTTGCAGCTAATCTGGGCAGCGCATTCAGCTTGTTTGTGGGCATGAGCATGTTGTCTTTGGTGGAGATCATATACTACTTCACAGTTATACTGCGCAAGAATTACATTCAGGAATGCCGCGCACGTCAGAAGTTACAGAGTTGGCACAAACGACCAAACTTTGCCTGGCCCCCTCACAAAAGTAGCACTCGGCAGAAATCTGTTTTCTATATCTCAGGTCGTAACTAATCAGCGTGCGATTGATAAGCACTTCGGACATCAGCCATATATTAAAGAACTTGAATAAATGTACGGCAACGTAAAAGTGTAATACATGTGCACAAATACCCTAGAAATTTATTCTGGAAAAATATTTTATTTAAGCTTTGCAACTTTAGATCCGGCTTAGCTACAATTAATTTGGCAACATTTCGAGAATTTTTAGCAAAGGCACTTAAACGTTCTTAGCAACATTTAGCTTAGGCCCATTTGGAGCTTTGCAACTTTTATCATAGCTTTTCAGCACCTCCAGCTTAGCAACACTTTGAGCTTTTTCATACAAATATTCAGCAGAGCTTTGCAACAATTACCCATCCGCATCAATCTAAGCCCTTGGTTTCAAAGTACTTCCTTGAAGCTTTGCAACATTTAACTTGAATGCAGACTCAAATTCCCACCAGTCATATTTTGAGTTTTGTAGCATGAAACACACACAGAGTACAATATGAACATGGTAAACACCGGCAAATATATATGTACATTAAAAAAAAAATTATTTGCAACATTTCTGCCGTCTAGCAACAGCAACACTTAGCAACATTGTGCCATGCCTCAACTTTCAAAGTATTAGCAACAAAACCAGCAGTTGCCTTCAATTACAAATAAATAATTACTTTTTGATCTAATTTAAAATGAATTTATGAAATGAAAATTATATTGTTAAAAGAAAATGAAATGAATTAAAGAGCGACTGATTGTTAATCGATAGTTCATTCAGGCTATGTATGCACTTAAATCTATCGCATAACAAACACTTAAAATATCGATTCAAACTAAAATTCAAATATAAGCAAATATTAACAATTTGTTATCTTTCCAATTTAATAAACTTAAAACAACATTCTAAATAAATTGTATCGTGGTTAAATAAGTTTGTCATAATCACAGAGTATATTTTGGCTGCTTCAAAGTTCGAACGAATGTATTGTAAATATAAATACAGTTAGCGAAGCTTCTCTGCCAGGCATATCAATATTTATTATCGCAAATACACATATTTTGGCTGGTCATCTGAGTCATGTTGTTGTTCGAAGACTATTACCATAGGTCAACATGACAGTTAGCTGCGGCCGTCATAAATTCGCGTAAAATTCGCCATTGGTCGGGCAGTAAATTGGCTCCACACGAAGCCTGTAAATCCCTGGTCAGGTGCTGATTAGATTAGCAGGCGTATGTATATAAGAGCGGATCGTCGCGTGGCTTTCAGTAACAGTTCTTGGCCATGCTTAAGTTAACGTTAGTCTGTTTGTTAGCCGGGTTGGCGGTGGCCCAGCACAGTCCCCACTGGTGGGGCAACCGCAATACCATCGTGCATCTCTTTGAATGGAAGTGGGCGGACATAGCGAAGGAGTGCGAGGACTTTCTCGCTCCGCATGGCTACGCGGGCGTCCAAGTGAGCCCCGTGGCCGAGAACATCGTGTCCGAGGGTCGTCCATGGTGGGAGCGCTATCAGCCCATTTCCTACAGGTTGATCACACGCTCCGGCAACGAGCTCGAGTTCGCCGACATGGTGCGCCGCTGCAACGATGTGGGCGTCCGCATCTATGTGGACGTTCTGCTCAATCACATGTCCGGCGATTGGGTGGGCACTGCCCGAGGCACTGGCGGATCGGTGGCTGAGCCCAGTAGCAAATCATTCCCGGGCGTGCCCTATACACAGCAGGACTTCCATCCTAGCTGCGAGATCCACGACTGGAACGATCGTTTCCAGGTGCAGCACTGCGAGCTGGTGGGCCTCAAGGATCTCGACCAGAGCAGCGACTACGTGAGAAGGCAGCTGATCGAGGTGCTCGATCACCTGATCACCCTCGGCGTCGCTGGCTTCCGCGTGGATGCGGCCAAGCACATGGCTGCCAGTGATCTGGAGGTGAGACTTGGAGTAGCTGGAGCTGGAACAGTCCAGTATTTAACTAGCATTTCAGTATATTTACAGCCACACGCGCAACCTGAACACAGACCACGGCTTCCCCCACAACGCACGGCCCTTCATCTACCAGGAGGTCATCGATCATGGCCACGAGACGGTCTCGCGGGATGAGTACACGCCCCTGGGAGCCGTCACCGAGTTCCGTTTCTCAGAGGAAATCGGCAAGGCATTCCGTGGCAACAATGCGCTGAAATGGCTATCGAGCTGGGGCACCGACTGGGGATTCCTGCCCTCGGAGCAGGCGCTGACGTTCGTGGACAACCACGACAATCAGCGCGACGGCGACCAGGAGCTGAACTACAAGTCGCCCAAGCAGTACAAGATGGCCACCGCCTTCCATTTGGCCTATCCCTATGGCATCAGCCAGGTGATGAGCTCCTTTGGCTTCGATGATCGCGACCAGGCGCCGCCCCAGGATGCCCAGGAGCGCATCATCTCGCCGGAGTTCGATGAGGACGGCGGCTGCATCAACGGCTGGATCTGTGAGCATCGCTGGCGCCAGATCTACAACATGGTGGCCTTCAAGAACGCCGTCCGCGGCACCCAGATGAACAACTGGTGGGACAATGGCGACAACCAGATTGCCTTCTGTCGCGGCTCCAAGGGCTTCGTCGCCTTCAACAACAACCTCTACGACCTCTCGGAGACTTTGCAAACCTGCTTGCCCGCGGGCGAGTACTGCGACGTCATCTCCGGCAACTTGGTTAATGGCGCCTGTACGGGCAAGTCGGTGAAGGTGGACGGCAATGGCTATGGCTACATTCACATCGGAGCCGAGGACTTCGACGGCGTCCTCGCCCTGCACACGGATGCGCGCCTGTAAGGGCCGAGCAAATAATAAAAGTGGATATTCCAAGAAGTAGTTCTTTTTTTTTTTCAAATAACGACATTGAATCGGGATTTATTTCTCAATTGTTACAATAAAACGCACATAAACTATAATTTTGGCGAAACGAATGGCCACACAAACACATACATATACATATATATACTTATGATAAGTTCGATAGCTCGATAACTGCAACGATAACGATAGAAACGTATAAAGTATAAACTTGAACTGTAAAGAACACGTTTTCAACTGCAACTCTCTCTATTTCACTCTCTCCTCTCCCCTCTCTCACACTCAATATCTATATATAATTATTTGTGATAAAAATGCATATGGCCACGCCTGCGCATTCCACATCCAATAAATCCGCTAGGTAAAATGTCTGTAAATAGAAGAAAGTCGCATTTGTGAAATTTGTAGTTGGCTGTTTTCTCCTCTGTCCCGCTCTCGCTCTCGCTCACTCCCTCAGCTGACACACAGTGAGAGAGAGAGAGAGTGACAGAGGGAGCTATCTGTCAAGCGCTCGCATACACAGGCAAATCAAAATTGACATCGCTTTCGAGTACTACGGATTGTTGTCAAGCGTTTCGTTTTAGTTTTAAAAAACAAGCAACTACAAATCAAAATATAGCAACATTTCAACTACTTGCATTCATGTTAGTTGTACGAACAAAATTGTTTTGGGTTTGCACAGCAGGGTTTATCATATATATAGTACATACATATGCATACTCTATGCCGATGCAGATGTGGCTCATGTTGTTGTTGTTGTTGTCAATGTCGTGTAAGTACAATAAATATATTAATAGATGTATATAGTATATAGAATTAAATGCTTTATATGCGTAAATACCTGTAAAATGTTGATATCATTTTCTTTTGCTTTGCTTTTGCATTTCTGGATTTTTCATTGGTTTATCTAAATTATGCTGACAGCTGCTCTTAGTTAATAAACTTACGAATTTCTTAGACACCACATAGATTGCTTAAGTTTAGTTTCCTCTTTCTCTCACAAACAAACATGAACAATACGAAATATGAATCATTTCATATTGTATTCTTGTTTGTTTTTTTTTTTTTTTTTGACTCTTTATATATAAATTTTTAACTTTTAAAATATTTTTCGGCACAAAAGTTTTTCTTTTAAGATTTAAGTACGGCCCCAAATCCAGCTTTAGATTTACTTTAACATATGCATGTGTGTATACATACATATATAGGGTATATATAGCAAATGCCTAATATAATTTAAATTTGATTTAACGATTCTTTCCTTAGTTAAGTTTAGTTTAGTCTTAAGTTTAAACAATAAACGTTGTCCCTTGCAATAGCAGACTTTTATACATCAAGAATTGATCATTTAACAATATTATACATGTATAAATATATGTAATAGCTAGTCCATCAAAATTTGTAATACATATTTATACATATATTTATATCTATATAACAGGAACCACGTAAAATGCGCACATACTCGTAATATTTGTTCACAATATACCACAAACATTACAACATTGAGTTATTAACATTAATGCAAGATCATATATATATATGTATAAGTATAGATAAACATTTATCAGGTATACATATAAATGTTCTCTTTTAATTAGTAATCAGGTAAATCGTGGGAGGAATTATTGTTTCACATATATTTTGTAGATTTTTTAGAATTTCTTTGTTTGTTTGTTATTTATTTATTTATTTATTTTTTTTTTTTAAGATTTTTCAAGCAGCTTAGCAACAAATTTGTAGTGTAAATTTTCATTTGTACCTCGCAAGCATGAGCCGAGCGTTATCCTTGAAGATGATTAAATGTTAATGAAGTGTGCTAGCCTACATGTAAAAATGATCTAACTTAGCCTATACATTATATATCTATATGTATATAAATAGATTTATTCAAGGACTCCTCATTTACAAATACAAATACCTAGCATAGAGTTTTGAAACGGCCTAAAAACCAGAACCATTTTATAAAGTTTGATCTTCGCATTGAGTTTCTGTAAGAACTTACGACTAGAGGGTTGCCGAGGGGGTTGCTTGTGGCAAATCCTTGGATTGAATAACACTTAGATTGTCGAAAAAAACTGTATGCCTGCGACAAATATATCGTCTCACAGCGCACACACAGATTGCTGCCTGGGATTGAGATGTCGATCAACAGATACACATGGGTTGCTGACTCAGGTGAGGAACGAACATTGATTAAAGTTTAAGAAACATTTCCCTATCTCTATCATTGGGGGCTTCTCTAAATATTTGATTAATTCGTGCCCTCGATCGCCGTTTAGAAACTCTTGCCCGCATCGTGGATGCGCTTGCGGCGACTATCCCGGCGCCGATAGCGATCGATGATGCGCGAGCGATGCCGCTCCGGGCACAGCGCCTCCGGAGAGCTGTCAACCTTCTTCATCACGATGCGGAATGTGAACGTGTGCTTGGGCGAGGCGCTGGCCGCCCGCCGCGGCGAGGGCGGCTCGAACTCGCTGCCGCTGGAAAAGCCACAGGAACCCAGCGAGGCATTCGCCGGGCCTACGCCAATGCCCATGGGCATGCCGACGCCCGTGCCAGAGGCGGGCACGCCAGTCACTCCGCTCAAGGCGCTCGGTATGCGTGGAGCGCTGGTGTAGCCGGAGGCGGAGGGCGTGGACATGGAGCCCGTGGAGAGCTGTTGGGTGAGCACCGAGCTGGGCCGCGGCTCGAAGATCGAGGCACAGCGCGCATCGGTGCACAGGAATGTCTTGACCTCCTCCTCGCGCTGCTTGATGGTCAGCGGAAAGTGCTTCTTGCTGGGGTCAGCGTAGGGGCTGCGCTGCGGCTCATGACCGTGCGGATAGGATGAGCTGGAGTCGTAGCTGTCGCGCGAGCTGTAATTGGAGGAGGTCTGCTGCGAGAGCGGGCTGCGTGCCCGCGAGAAGGCACTGAAGGGCGAGATGTGCAGCTGGCGGAAATGTTCGGCCTTCTGCTTCTTGGTCATGGGGAAGTTCGGGGATCGAGCCGGCGTCATGCCGCTCGTCTCCGACGGCGTGTAATCGAAGTGGGTCTCCAGGGAGGACTTGCGACCGCAGGAGGAGCCGGATCGCTGAAAGGTTTCCGCATCGACGAGCTCAATCGAGCTCTTGCGCAGATCAATGTGTCGACGGCGATCGTCCGTGTCGACGATCTCGAAGCTAGAGGTCTGATCCTCGTAGCTGGTGGACTGATAACGGGATATGGACACATCGAAGCTGGTGTCGCGCGAGGAGTAGGGGCAATCGAAACTGGATTCGGCTCGACTGGACTTGCGATCGCCGTCGACCATCTCAAAACTGTCGCCGCCGGAGTCCAGACGCTGCAAATTGATCAGATCTGTGTCCGTATCGACGCCCGGACTGCGTAGCTGTTCCAGGAACGGCGAGCGCGGCGGATCGAAGGACGAACGACGCGATGGCGGCTCAAACTCAATAGTAGGACACTGCAGCGGCAGCTTCTCGGGCGCTGACGGTGCCGCCGCAGCTGCAGCTGCAGCTGCTTCCGCCACAGCGGCGGCTGCCTCTGCAACGGCACGTGCCACCGCCTCGGCCTCCTCGATTTCGCGCCGCAGCGCCTGCAGATTAACATAAACTGGCTCTGGTGCATAGGCTTTCAAAATCTCCGTTAGCTCCGCGCGCAGATCGTCGGGTATGATCAGATCATTCGAGTCGGACTCACGCTCCTCGCTGATACGCGGCTCGATGGGCTCCCGGCTCTCGGAGCGCCGCGTGAAGTGATGGACAGCCGGTGCTCCGTTCTCGCCATTGAGTGCGACCACCTTCAGGGAGTTGGTCACTTCCTCGACGAACTGCGCCATGGCTGCATCCGGTTGCTCCGGCTCGCCCTCTTCGGGCTCGTCCTCGGCCTCCAGTTCGGGCTCGACCAGTTCGCGGAGTCGCTCATGCTTGATATAGGACTCACCTACCTTCTCAAAGTGCACATTCGCCAGCTCGAATGGCAGCTCCTCCTCTGCTCCGCTTGCACCTACCTGATCCTGTACGTTGCCCGCATTCGAGTCCGTGCTGGCTCGCTTCGACCCAGACGCCGAGCTGACCGCCGATGACTTTTGCTGCTGCTGCTGTTGTTGCTGAGGCTGATGCTGCTGCTGCTGTTTCTCCTCCTCCTCCCGACGGGCCAGACGACGCAGCTTCAGGGACATCTTCGTGTAATGCGCAAACTTGAGCGACATCTTCGGCTCGAAGCCCACCTCGGACATTTGCTTCTGCACGGCACTCTTGGCGGCCGTCGACGAGGCAGCCGGGCTGGCCGAGAACGTGCTCTGCCGTATGAGCGGTCCGCTGGAGGAGCCAGACTCGGCCCGGGTGAACGCATTGGCAAAGCGATTGGTGCGCGTCGTCAGGTGCTTCGATGGTTTGCGCACAAAGGCCAGGATCTCTCGCATAACGCTCTTCTTTTCGGGCTGTGGCTGGGCCTGGGCGGCTTCCTTTTCTTTCTCCCGAGCAGCCGCCTCGGCTGCCTCACGTTCGCGCTCTGCACTCTTGTAGGTCTCGGCGGGATTGGACACTGTAATGGGCGGTATGGGTCCCATGGGACTTCGTTTCTCGCTGGCAAAGTAAATGGGCGTGAAGAGACTTATCGAGTTTCGCTTCAGCCCAATGAAGCCGGTCTCCTCCGGCTCAGTGGCCATGTCCTGCACGTGCACAGTGGATGTGGGACTGCGTCTCGTGTTCGATGGCCCCGCCTGGCAACTGAAGTCCGAGGGTGCGACTGCGCCCAGGGGCGAGCGGCGCTCCTGCGTATGGATCTGTATGCTGAAGGTCGGGCTGCGTCGCTGAGAGTCCCCTGTGGGACTACGCGCCGTCGGACTGGGCTGCTCATTCGGGGACCTCAGGCCGCTGCTGGGAAAGAGCGGGCTGCGGCGGCCCTGCGGACTGCGATCGTTGAGACCCGCCGGACTGCGCCGACCCTGGCTCTGAGCGCTCAGCGAGATGGACAACTGGCCGCTGTTCTTACGTCGACTGGAGGCACGCAGCGTGCCCTGGCGCGAGAGCGTGGTGGGCGTCTTCTGCGAGCTGCTGCCCGGACTCTTGGATTCTGGCTGTGGCATCACCGGACTCTTCGGTGTCAGCGGACTGCGCTTCTTCTCGCTGCTGGCAGCGTTTGTGTTGAGGGTGAGAGTCGGAGCATTGGGACTGCGACGCTCGGAGGGGCTGCGACGAGTGCGGAACGATTGTGATTTGGCTTTGCGTATCTTGGGCAGCGACTGGTGGTGGTGGCGGTGGCGGTGTGGCTGGTTGTGGGACGAGGAGGAGGAGGAGGGGCCGTTCAACCTATGTTAGTTGCTGTGATGCGGTCCACTGGCGGGGTCGCTGCTGCCGCTGGAGCTGAGCGTGGTGTTCGACCCGTACGGGTCCAGCGAGCTCTGCACGGACATGGACCTTCCTTGATTTTGACGGGCGCGCCTTACTCGGCTAGAGTTGGGAGACAGTTTTCCGGGGTCGATGCTTTCTGGGTCTGCCTGCAATTTGTAGAATCAGACATAAAGGGGGACAACAGGATGGATAGCATAGGCGATGGGCGACAGATGGTTGAATAGTGCATCGACAGACAGATGGAAAGGCAGATGGACAGACAGGTAGATGGATAGATGGATAGATAGACAGACAAATGATGCGGCATGAATGATACTGAGTTATATAAACAGCAAAGCAGCCAACAGCAAATGGACGATTGAGCACACAACCCACCTGGTAGGCCAGAGCGTTCATGATTATTGCATAGGGCACCAAGTTCAGCGGATGGATCTCGCGCATCAGCACATTGGCGGGTATTTTATGGAACTGAATGTACTCCAGAAAGGTTCCCAATATCTCCTTGATGTCAATGTTCTGGATGGGAGAGGGACAACACGGGTTATTCGATCTTCCCTTGGGGATCATTGAAGGCCTACCGGATTGTTATCGAAATACTTCTTGCTCCACATGAGCGCCGCCTGGAACTTGGTGAACTCATCGGCCCGCAGCTCCTCCCGGGCGAGTATCAGACGCACTACGTGCTGCGGCAGCAGTGTGAAGCTACCCAGATTCAGAACCTCATTGCCATGCTCGTCTACGAATTCGAGCACCTTCTGCACCAGCGTCTTGGTGCACTTGTATTGGATGTACCGCTCGGCGGAGGCCAGCAGGGCGCAGACGGTGTCCACATTGATGCAGCACTGCACAAAGCCAGCGCAGGCGCGACGCAGCTCCTCCAATCCATAGTAATCGGCAGCATTCATGACGCCTACAAGAGAGAAAAACTAAGTTAGCTAAAAGGATCTATATATAATTGCTTTCAATACGGACCCAACAAGGTGCGCGGCTGCAGGGTCACACAGCCGGTGTGAATGTACTCGATGAGCTGACGGAAGACATCCGGCTCGAACTCCTCAATGATCAGCGTCTGATGCTGTTGACCAGAGGGCTGTAAAAACAAGCGGATGTTAGCAAAACTGATTTCGAATGACCTGAAAGAGACTACGGCTAACAGAAGGTAGTAGAACAAGAACACTTCAAACACAAGCTCAATGATTAGTTATGATAGTTGGCCACATAAAACATGAACTGTAGGTATACTTATAGAACAGAGTGTATCTATAGAACGGGAATAAAGTTCAAGTGCAGGGCATAAGGGACATGGATATATAGAGGTAGTTGGAAGCGATAGAATATAGAATATAGACGATATAATATTTATGAAAGATATTTCTTATATACAAACTTAGTTCAAGTACTGAGCAGAAAGGAGGAAGCTTGGTTTAACGAACTCTTCAAGACAAACAAGATCAAAGTGTTACAAATATTAATAAATTTGTCGTATCCTATATAAAGTTTATTCAGTTTTCGATGCAGTTTGGATCGTAGTTTTAGAAAGAGTAGTACTAGACATTTAATAAATATATACAGCTTATAACGGCAAGTCTCTCTTCAAAGCCTGCCTTTAAGCGCACATACTATATACAACATACGCACAGTAAGTACAGTGAACTCTCGATGAATATAATTTTGAACTAGTAAATAAGTTACTTTAAAATTTAGATTAGTTGTATAAATTTTAGATTATAATTTTAGATTACAATTTACTCCTTTATAAAATTAGAGGATTCACTGTACTATTAACTAGGACACAGCTACTAATTATAACAAATTACTCTATATACGCACACGTACACGTACACGCACACATACACATACACATACATAGAGTTTGTCGCTTTGGTTAACTAAGCGTTTACCTCGGGTATCGGAGCTAATTGTTGGGTGAAACCGGTTCTCTATTATTATGGATATTATTTTTGGTGTTGTGTTTAATTTTGATTATTTTGTAATTTTTCGGTTTATGTATGTTTGGATGTTTGGGGATGGAGTCACAACAGAGTACGCACAAAAAAAGTTACATAGATATTAATGAAGGTATTTAGTAAATACATATTTACAACAATGTACATAAATAATAGAACAGAATATCCATTGATTCAAAATCGAATAGATGCCCCAATCAGCACACACACACACATATTCTCTCTCTCACACACACACACACACACACATAGATACAAACAGATACACATACACATATCCAAAGCCCTCCCCTTTGAAGTTAATCGATTATGAGACTACGAACCTGTTGTGCGGCATTCTGTAGATTGAGCAGGGGCTCCGAGGAGCGCTTGAGGAAGAGTCGCAGCTTGTTCTCCTTGGTGGTAGTCTCCCTCTTTCGCTGCGGTGACGGTGCAGCGTAGAGCATTTTGGCAAAAACGCGCGAACGCGACGCCAGCACAGCCTGTGACAGGAAGAAATCATGATAGAGGATAGGGCTCTCAACTGGACTGGATGCTACGTCGATTACGCAGTGACCTGGTTTCGAGCGCATACGCAGGCACACACACACGTTTATCCTATAGATATAGATATAGATATATATATTGACACCTACCTTGACGGCACAGACGGGCTCGCGGGTGTCGCCAACGAGGAAGGTGACATCGCATAGCTCGGGCATTGAAGCCAGGAACTTCATGTCCTCGGCGAGTCCCGTTTTATTCTCGAACGTTGATAAGTCCGGCTCTGCGTCAGCCATGCCGGGTAGTATCAATGCCTCGGGCATTTGGGTTTACTGCAAAACAGAAAGGCAGGCGTTCAGTTGACATTTAAGCATTGATTTCCGTGTGGGTTGCGTTGCGGCCATTCAGGACTTAGCTCGAGCTTTGGGCTTAGCTTGCCAGCCAAAACGGAACTTAATTGGAAAAAGGCGTTTATATATAGTACACACATCGAGGCTGCCTCAGTGGCTGTGGCTGGCGCTGATCCTTTAAGTCTGCAAGGACTCCCCAAGTAATTAAATTGTAATTCAGGCACACAGACAACAACAGCTCAGCCCCACAGTTGTTGTCTCTGGCTGTCTGTGTGCCCGTCTGTGGTTAGCCGTGCGTGTAGCACCTGCACTGGATGTGTCCTTGAACGTAGCAAAGGCAAATAAATTACAGCTACAATAGCGAGAGGAGCCACGACACAAGGACCACAACAACACCAATAACAACTACATCCAATATGTATGCTGCAGTCGAACATTGCCGACTGCTAGATGCTCTTTTGTGACTTAATAAATGCAAAGGGTTTTCAGAATTTAAAAAGAGTAAAAATGGAAGACGTTCAAAGGAATTTACTACACGAATATAACACTATATATAGAAAGTTTTGGAGAACAAAAAAACGCTTAGAGATATTTAAATAAGTTGTGTGAGTTGCAGTATATTGGTTTATAGCTATATATTTATCAGGTTTTTAAGAATGACTCAAGAGCAAATTGACAGAATTTGTACAGAGACCAATATGCTCCTTTCAAATGGCGAACGAGCATGATGATTCCCCACAACATGAACAACAATTGTAGACAGTAGCAACGGGAAATAGATAAATGTACAGTCGGTCCTTGACGGGCAGGCGCAGGGCGCCCTCAGGGGGACTTTCAGGGTATCAACGTCATGAATCGAAATATGAGTGTTGAACATGCAGAAAAAAGTACGAAAAACGGGTAAAAAACTGCTCAATATAATTAAAAATATACATATTTTCCAAACTTGGAATGTTACCTGAATTTTAGACTAAAAAACCCTGTTGAATTAAATAACAAAAAATAAAGAAAGCGGGAAAAATGCTTTGCACTTACCTGTTGCAAGTTGAATTTGATTTGTGGTTCAGTTTGAGAAATGTATAAAGTTTTTAAATCAACGGATTTCGAGATCCGTCAGCGTGCTTAATATTATATCATTTTGACTGCAAACATTTGGAAATATTCGAGAAAAGAAGAAAGAAAAGCGAATCGCAAGGCCAAAAAAAAGACAAAATGAATAATGAGAATTTACAAAATGAATGCCGAAAAGTATTTATTGAATTTACAGCATGCGTGGACAATTTTGGGGGTTGGGGCGGTGGGGGGCTGAGGATTGAAGATTGGGGTTGTTGTTGGTCGGGACAAGCAATTTGTGCTGTGTATAAGTGTGTGCAAAAATTTGTATGTGCTACGCATAAATAGAAGGGCCACGGGCCACAAGATGCGAGGGGCGTGGGGCGAGGGCTGTTTGTAGATTAAATGGGGATTTAAAATTGAGAAAGAGCTCAGCAACAGATTTGAATTAGGCGAAATTACGAAATTACGAAATTACTTTGATAAGCGCTCTGACGAAGTACAAAAGATTTATATATTTAGCTCTCTTTATATATATATATTTAAATATATATATATTTGTGTATATAGATGAATGTGGTCAAAGCTCGTCGCGTTCTCCAAGTTTGGGGCGTCACTTTCACTTTTCACAAATGCGTGTGTATTGGTCTGAGTAGATGTACGTTAAGTTTGTATGAGTGTGAGTGTGAGTGTGAGTGTTTGTGTCAGAGTGAGCGTGAGTGGTAGTGCGTGTTGAGCAACCAAGGCAAAGAAAGCAACACACACACACGTACGCACGCACACGCACACAGTCAGCAGCGAATCGAATGCAAAAAGCAAACTTATGAAGGACTTTGTAATGCGACTACAAATGATGCAAATTAATCGGGCAACCAAATTTGACTGTGTTTATTTTTATTATTTTGTTACTGGAGCACACAGCACAGACACAGACACAAACACACGCACGCAGCAGACACACACACACGCACACACTGGCCACACACTGAAAGCGCACTAGAAATGTTATGAACCGTTACAGACGAAGCACGGGAACGTTCTGCACACGCAGCAGCACCACCAGATACTTTTCAGTGGCATGCCCCGCAATTATTGTGTCTACATCAAAAGGAGTTTCCTTCGATATGTCAGCCAGCAGCTGCTCCACTGCGCATGTCCTCCACCAATCGATTTTGGGGAAAAGGAGGGGCATTGGCCAGTCTCTCTCCACAAGGGCAACAGTTTGTCGCGTGCTGCCACAGCCACTTGTTTGCATTCCGTTCGTGACATTCGTTTCTGGTACAGGCTGCTCGGATTGTTTATGTGGCCAGTGCGCAGGTGCCGCAGCACAAAACGTAAACAATGGCCCACAGTCTGACAGTTGACAGTTGGCAGTTGACA
Source organism: Drosophila arizonae (assembly GCF_054131065.1). Taxonomy (NCBI): domain Eukaryota; kingdom Metazoa; phylum Arthropoda; class Insecta; order Diptera; family Drosophilidae; genus Drosophila; species Drosophila arizonae. Next base: position 22,790,670 of record NC_142925.1, on the reverse strand, counting down.
CTCACACACACACATACACATACAGTTATAGGGATACGAACTGGACTTGGGTCTTGGGCTGGCTTGCTTGGCCACTTGACATGCGCTCGACTCTGTGCCTCGATGGCGCCTCAAGGCGCGTTGCACAGAGTTTTTATGTTTTTTTTTTTCGTGGCATCGAATTACGATAACCGCACAACCAGGGCCGCAACGTAAACAAACAAATTTGGTGACAACACTTGAGCTGGCAGCTACTTGAGATTCGAGGGCGACAGGCTCAGGGCGACCACACTGAAAATTTAAAGTCGAACCAAATAATCTGTGCACAGTGGGCGCTATTAGCAGAAAAGCGCACAGAAAAAGGAAATAATAATATATGGGTTGAGAGTACAAAGCCATTTCTGGCCTAACTGAGCATATTTTTAGAATTATTTATGGCTAAACTAGATAGAAATATTCATTCAATTATTTGCGACATGATACTAAAATCAAAATAATCATATTTTAATGGGTCTGTTTTATTTGTTAAATATAAATTCAATGTGTTATTATATTTAATTGTTTACTTACTGATATTTATCACTATTTCTATTGTTCGTAGATATAATAAGCCAATTTAATTCTTCATATATATTAATATTGATGTGACTTAGCACTGATTCAAGTAACAGGTGCAAATCTTATTGAGTGCCATAAATATATTAATTGAACGATAAAATGTATTTGAAAAAAAAAAAATTAAGACCTAATATGTTATGCTTAGGCTAAATTCTGTTTTCCTTTTAGTTTTATGCTGTGTTAGATTTAATTAAAATTAAAATATATATTTATTCTTTTATTCTTTTGTAGTGAACTTCAAATTAAAACTGGCTTCTTCATTTTATTTTTAGGTAAGCTAATATTAATATATTAATATATTATTGAATACTTCTCAAATATTTCATTAGATATTATTCTTTATTTCAAATTTTAAATTCATTTTGAATACTTAATTCATTCTACTAAATTAATTGCATATACAATATATACATATGTATCTACATATATAAAATTAAAGCTGCATTGGAGTTTTATAAAATTACATTTTTAAATTTATATGATATAATATTATTATATGATGTGTATGCTAAATAAAAATGTAATAAAATTGGTCATATATATTTGTTGTTGTGAATGTTAAAAAATATTTAAGTCGGGAGTGTCAGTTTCTACATTTTTACATATTTAAAGAAATGAAAAAATTTTGTTTAATGATAAATGAAATTTAGAATATGAGGATATTTTTAATATAATATAATAACATAGCAATATTAATTTGATATTAATGTTAATTTATTATTACATACCAATATTTTAAACCATTTCTAAAATATTATTACACAACAATGTTCTTTCTCGTTAATCTGCCATCATAATTTCTTTACGGCAAAAATAAACCCATTGCGCACTGTAATTAGTGTCGATCATTCAGCTGAGGCACATTTCCGCTCGGAGTAGGAGTAAGACTTCATGTGTGTGAGTGAGAGAGAGTGTGAGAGAGAGAAGAGCGATGCAGTTGACTGCAGTTCATTTAGTTCATTCGCAGCTACCACAAGAAAGATTGTCGCAGGCAGGGCTAAAAATAGCTGAGATGCAGCAACAGTTGCAACGGGACATTCATCTTATGGAGCACGCAACGATCGCCGGCACAGTAATGCCTCGATAGATTCTGCGGCCAGGTAGCTCACTGAGAATGCATGGATATTCGGGCAATCGATGTCCGAGTAGCCGCACACCCGCTGTGCGTACGTGTGTGTGCGCGGGTGTGTGTGCGGGTGTGAGTGTATTTACAGACGGCTCACAAGTCAATTGCGTTGAATCCACTTGACGCGACGCCAGAGACAAAACAAACAAGCAAACAAGAGACGCCAGAGCGGAGACTGAAGCGGGCAGCAAAACAAGAACAAACAGTCAGGATGCTGGCGAGCGGCCGTGAGAAAAATCTGAGAAGAAGACAGAAGACAGACGACGGAAGACAGAAGACAGAAGACAGAAGCAACGACAGAGATTGGGCTGCGTCTGGGGTCGATCTCGGCGACGCGCGTCGCCTCAGTTGGCAGTCGTCATTCGCGTCTCTCAGTTGTCGCCTCGACGCAATTGTCCGATTCATACGAAAGCGAGTCGAAGGCGAATCAAAATAAATAAAATAATACAAATACGCTACGTGCGCGGATTTAAGTGAGTGTAATTGAATCGAAAGTACAACTTCCAGATACGAAAGACGAAATACGAATTTCGCCAGCAACAGATGCAGATACAGATACAGATACAGATACAGATACAGATACAGATACATTTGGAATAGAGCCGAGTCGAAGGGCGCGTGTGGCTGGCACGCGTCGCATGCCGCTGTGAGTTGCCCCACCTACTAAAATTGTTGTGCGTGTGTGCGTGCGTGTGTGATTTATAAATAAATGTGCGTTATTTTTGCTGCTGCACAGCCACGAGATAGACGCACTCAAAAACAAAGACGTCGCTAGACTCGTGACGCTTTTATGTGCAATTCGCATAGTTTGCAATTTGCGCTGCTCTAAACATTTTACAGTCCCGTTTACGGCTGCGAATTTTCACGAAAACTCGCAGCTGAACGGCGGAAAATCTCAGCAAGATTTTCCCTTGCGATCGGTCTTTGACGCTGCGACTCGTCGTCGTCGTCGTCGTCGTTGTTTTTCTTGTCTGCGACTGTCTCTAAATATATTTAAAGTATATCTATATATGTATGTATATGTATGTATAGATGTATGGGAATCTTGTGTGTGCGCACCATATAGTAGATATACTTATACTCGATTCTGTATAAATACAAGCGTATATACATATGTATATACATCTGTGACTTCCGTTTGCGATCGTTGCTGTTGTTGTTGTTGTTGTTGATGTTTTCCCATTTTGATTTATTGCTGAGGCATTTGAATTTGCTTTTACTCTTCTGAGGATTTTCTATTAAAAGCAATGTGAATTATGCCTCTAATGGAACCCTTAATGATTGCTAATCTTATTCTGGATCTGTGTAGAACAAACTATCCGTGACGCATTGCCAAAAAAAGAAATCACTTACGATACCCTAAAACTAATGCGACTAGCTAAGGGTATATATAATTGGTAATACACATATATGGTATGTTACTGAGAAACTATTATTGGTAAGGATAAGTAAATTTGAATTTAATATTTTCAAATCTTAAGTTGATTTGCAATATATATTTTATAGTTTTGGCAGATCTCCTTTATGCTCTATAATTAGATTAGTTATGCGACTCTAGACAAATAATAATAATAATAATAATTACATTGAGTAAGTAGATTTATTTAGGCTTTGATACCTTAATACCTTACATCAGAGTGTGGATTCGCGTACAACTGAAAGAATATTAAGTTTAGATACATTGCATTCTTCAGTGTGGCTTTCGGGTTGTCTAAACTATGTACTAAGAAATGTTTCACTTTTGACATATTCCATCATGAACATATATATATTTCTTATAGACTTCTCCGTTATACCTCAGAATCAGTCTCAGCTGAGTACTGTCTTCCTCAATAAATTTTTAGCATACTTAATGTTATGCCAAAATAGAATACAATAAATTATTTTGTAAGGCGATAAAATTAAAAATAGCTCTTATTCAAACTCATTATGAATAGCGCAGCATAAATAGCTTACAGTCCTCTACATATAATAGCCTGATCGAGATTAGCTCTCGTTAATCGTGCTCATCGGATGGCAAAGGACTAATCGATTCATTGTTAAATCAATCAACTGCAGCGCACAGGCCACAGGATGCGGCAGCAGCAGCTGTTGAGCCGCAGATTATTCGAGTGCTCGTTGCTCGGATGATAAATGAATTTATGCCGCATCCGTGCAACTGATTAGATGAAATTACAGACGCACACGCCGAGCAGCTGCAGCTGCTTCTGGAAGCTGCTGAGTTAGTGGCGAGGACACAAGTGTTGGTCTGGTCAATACGTTGCCACCACTAAGACTATGACAGCTACGAGCAGCTAAAGGATATTGCAATGCTGTATAGTTTATATAGGGCCAACAGGCAGCGGGTCAGCAGGGCAGCAGGGCAGGGGGGGGGCCTTTGGGCACACTTGCACTGGAGGCGCAAATTGAAAAAGGAAACGTAATGCGGGCTAAGCTGACGCACGGCCATGCCCACAGCGAGTACGCCCACTGTGTGTGTGTGTGTGTGTGTGGCACGGTGTGCGCGGCACTGTTGCCATTTGCCATGCAGCTAAATTCAATTTCCAGCAGTTTGCATTCATTTCCCAAACGCCGACCGACAGAGCGCGCCACTGAGCCAGCCTCCGTCTCGGACCCACTCACACTTGCACTCACTCTCACAGTCGGTCTCCCTCGCTCACCCGCCATCTCTGTCGCTCTTTAACGCCTCCCACTCCCCAGCCAGCAGAGCAACAGCTTTTGCCGCCATAAGTTGCGCAGCGAGTCCTTTTCCGCAGCGAGTAGCGAAATATCCTCGTTTCGTTGGGCTTCCCTCTGTGTATCCTGCACGCAGCTCGATTTCAGCGCAGGATATTCGTTTAACCTGCGCCGCAACGAGAGCCAGACGCTGTCGGGTTCGTCGCCTCTGGGCTGCCTCTGGATGCTGCCACGGCTGCTGCCACGGATGCTGCTGCTGCTACTGCCGCTGCTGTTGGCCCGCACGAGAATTTCCCAATTTCAGTCTTCGTTTGCCGAGCGTCGTGCGCGCAAGTATCCAACAGATACACGGATACACAGCGACTCTGCCACAGAGCGCAGCATCTACAACAACTGCAACAACAGCACAAGAAAAAGCAAGAAAAAAGAAAATTTTTCAGCTGTAAGAGCATTGAAAATTTGTATTGTGAAAAAAAAGAAATGAAAAACATCAGAAATAAGTGCAAATGTGTTAAAGTGTAAACGTTTTTTTCCCCGACAAGAGAAATAGAATAAAATTAGTTAAGAAAACGCTTTGAATTGCTTTTAGCCTGTTAAGCTGACCGAAATGTGCGCGTTATGGTAATTGAAATGATATTTGCCTATACGAAATTTATAAAAATATATATATGCTGATATACATAGATATTTGGCAAGTGCTTCTGTGGCATAGATTTGGAAGAAAATTTCGTGTATAAAAAGGAAATTATTATAAAATAAGAAAATGAAAAAGAAATTGCTGCAAAGAAAATTTCATTACTTTGCTACTGTGTCTGTGTGTGTGTGTGTGTGTGTGTGTGTACGAGTGTACATGGTGTGTTTCTGTGTGTAGTATCTTTTGTGCGCCTCTGTATCTATGTATCTGTGAGATACGCAAAACAATTTGTCTGCGCCATTAGTAGCGAACGATTCTCTTGACGTGTATGTGTGTGTGCTCGTGTGTGTGTGTGTGTGTGTATTGGTGTGTGTATCCTGCGCACAGCAGCCGACGCCGACATAGCTGTGCGCTGCGTTTCGCATTGGGGCTGGTGATGGTCCAAAGCCTTGGAGCCCTACAGCAGACACCACCCCCCGCACCGCCAGCACCAACAGCACCACCAACAGTAGCCGCAGCTACAGCGGTAGCAGCGCAACATTTGCGGCGTTGACGCAGCTTCAACTCGTCGCAGTTGTTGTTACCGCTGTGTGTGTATCTACAAAATACACACACACACATGCACAGCAAATTCTAAGCTCTCATATTTTTTTCACATTCACATTTTTTGCAACAGTTTTTATTTGCCTGAACTTTCATTTGAAATACAACAATATTTGAATAACATATTTATATTCTTGTTGAGGAAACTGAGATGGAAAAGTAAAAAAGCAAAAATAACTTCATTTTACAGAATTCCATTGAAAACCTCTCACACACACATACAGCAATAATTTATTCCGCATTTCCTAGACTTTTAGCAGTCTGCGATAGTTCAGGTAAAATTATAAAACGGATTTCCACGAAATGTTCCACTAAGTGCATCCAATTATAATGCATCCATCCAATCAGGGAAATTAATAATTCTGAAAACTACATGTCAAAGTGGTAGGAAATCAAAATATTATCTTGAATATTTATAATATCTTGAACCTAAGTTTTCTTGAGTATAGACAAATCTCGCACCTGTTTATAACTTTGAATATGCCTAGACCTTAAGTAGCTGTCGCTTAGCTCCTTCTTACTCAGTCGAATCAAGTGCAAATAAAACAAATAAACAAAAAGTTATAAGCAGATTTTTCTCATTCAATGATTTCAGTAACAATAATAGGACTAATGTTGTTTTAGCATAATTCGTCGCTTATCTAAAAGCAATTTCAGCCAAAGACTAAATGTTTTTATGCTCAGTGAAAAACGTGAAAGGAAAATATTGGTTTAGATTAATAATAATATAAGCTTTTTCTTGTCAGAATTAAATTATTGTATATTTCTCAGCTCTTCAATTACATTAATTATGTTTTATTATAATTGAGTAATTAACTACGATAGCTTTTTATTGAAGACATTACTGATATAAAAAATGAAGTTTTAGCTAAACATAGTTTTATGTCGAACGAGCTGAGCTATAAATAAATTATAGCTCTAGTTAAGCTGACTCGAGAGAAAAAGAAATAAATAAGATGATACTTAAGAAAGGCTTCTTAAATGAGCTCATCCTAAGCAAATTCGAAATTCGTATACAAACTTAAAGCTATAACTGAGGAACCAAAGTCAAGTCACAGTCAAGTAAATAAATAGATTTCCAAAGCCTAAACTTACAAATTTAACAATATCGATTTACATTTGGCAGAATATTCATATATGTATAAATACTAAATATGTTTATATGCACATATATTGTACAGGAATATTAATGAAGCTCAGATTTTGAAATTTAATAATATCGATTAATATCTGCTAGATTATTTATATATATAAATATTAAATATATACGCATATATTATATGGGTGTATAGAGAGCCCCCTAGCGTTGCTGTTCGTTTTTATTAAATTACGACCGTAGTTAATTGAAAGTTAAAACCAATTATATTTACGTTACTACCTGAGAGCTTATCTCCCCCTGTCTCAGCCCACTTTCGGCCTGCTGCTTTAATTAAGCCGGAAAACCGCTGTAGTTGCAGCAGCTTTGCCAGTGTAAGTCGCTGACGTTGGAAAACTTTAACCTCCCTTCCCACCCACAGACACCAACACAACCATCCGACTTGTAATAAAAAAAGAAAATTGACATATTGCTGCAGTTCCTGTGGCCTGCTTGATGATCTCCTGTTCCACTTCACACAGGAGCTGTAGGGCCTGTTGAGGCATCATGTTCCCAGTTCATCTGCACTTCTACGTATTTTGAACCCGTTCTGTCTGCCACTCCCCCATTCTGGCGCCCTCCAGCCCACTCCCAGCTGGTTGACATGCATGTTAGTTAGTTCTGCCTTCTGCTAGTTAGCTCTAAAAAAAAAAACACGCTTCGGCTCTGACAGCTTCTTTTAGCTGTGGCTCTCGCACAACTTTCAGCTTCAATTGCGCTTCCGTTTTGTACTCGTTGCGTTTTGGCTATTGCGTATACGCGCCGTGGTACCGATGAGCTACTCGCTACTTTTTCCACATTTCGCTTTTATTCTACTATGCATAAGTGTGTGCGAGTGTGTTTGCTGATGTGTGTGTGTGTGTGGTTGCAATTTGGTGTGTATTTACGATTCTGTTTTGTTGTTGCTTTCGTTGTGCTGGTTGTACAACTGCGGCAGCCATTTTGTATAGCATGCTTAGCGCGTACTATGAAGTTACACACACTCGCACAACAAGTGAGAGTGAGGGAGAGAGGAAGCGCGAGCGAGAGCGAGAGAGGCAGAAAGATGGATAGTTAGAGCGAGTGAGGAAGTCAGAGAGGGAGAGTTATACACACTCTCACACATAGCGAGTGAAATTCCTTCTTCTGTTTTGTGTTGTTGTTGTTATTTTTTATTTTTGTGCAGATTTTCGGCATCTAGAACAAAAATTTCCCAACTTTTTCGCTTGGAATATTTGATATTATTTTTTCTCATTTACTGTTTGCTGTTTGCCTCACCAAAAGCAACGATTGGCACAGCACCACAATCGACAACAGTTAGCCAATACAACAACAAAAACAAGAACAACAACAATAGACAATATACTATACACAGCCAGCAAGAAAATGGCCCTAAAGAAAGTTTTCAATTCGAAATGGAAGAAATGCATTTCTGCTTATTTTCTCGCCCCTTAAAAAGTAAACCTAGCCAAAAACTATGAGCAAATGGTCCTCTACATGCATGAGTAGCTGCTGTAAATGAGTGTACGTGTGTGTGTGTGTGTGTCTGTAGAAGCCGAAAGTAAAATGTTAAAAGTGATATTATACGACGCCCCTGAAATAGCGAGTAGCTTCGCCTGTTGTTGCTCTAATAAGGCATTGCAAGATTTTCAATTTAAGCAGACTTGTATGTGAAAAATTATAATTGATTTGCTTGATTTGCAGATCAAAAATTGTATTTATTTATAATATATAGACTGGGCTATATATCAGCAAAAATTCATATTCAATTTATGCTTTAACGTTTTGTCGGACACATGTATGCTTTAGTTGCAACAATTGCAACAATTAAGGTTAGGCATGATTTCATAAATGAGAGCATTTTACACAGCTTTATAAATATCGAAAATTTAGGCTTCAACGAAACCGAGAAATTCGCAATATATATTTTTCTGAAATATGCATAATTTATATATGAACTGTGTGTTATAAATTAATGCATATTTTTTAAATTTATAATGGCAGAATGCAGTATATATTTTTATAAATGAATATATATAATGTTTATTGTTAATTTATACATATTTCTGTTAGATTATAATTGTGTAGAAAAACTTCTTTATTCAACATTTACTAGAATCTTATTCATGATTTGTTTATATTTTAATCATTTACTTTTTGAATTCATAAAATAAAATATTAAAAAAAAAAATTTAATAATAATAATAATGTTAATAGTAATTAAATAAATAAGTAAATAAAAATATTGCATACAAAAAGTTATTCAGGTCATCAGCTATAAATATATGAAGCAGAGTAATCCCCTTAAGATTACGACTTCGGCAAAATTAAGTTAACTCAATACTTAGCTTTATCAGTTTAATTTAATTTACATAGATCTATATTTTCAATATTCTTCGTGGAATAATTTTCTTACTGCAATTCTCGTAAGACGGCGCAAAGGTGCATAATATATAATAATTTTAGGAACCACAAATTATTCCAAGAACTGAAATAATTGTTGGTATTTCCCGGAACTGTGCGGAATATAATATATAATAATTAGTTGCAGAACAAATCCCACAAATACACTGGCTTATTGAAAGCTCATTGCCAAAATAATGGCTGTGTTTACAGCTAGAGTCACCTGTCGAGCAATTAGGGCGCCTCTATCATTGACCCATTTTCGGTTGTTTTTAGGCACCATTAACAATTCAGGCAGCTTGCACAATTGTTAGAGACAAATTGAAAACGGTCCTCGACAAATGTCAAACAAAACGAATCATCGATTTTCTGCTCTGACCATGAGCCAGGGCTGTCAAGGGGGCGGCTGAACGTGCGGGGGGATGGCTTCCTTTCAGGGCCTTTATTGCATTTTTCGTGTTCTATTGTGCAAAAATTGTTCAATGCCTGGCGGCTGGGCTCAAAGTGCATTTGGTAGTTGACAGTTTCTGGATATTTGATGTTATTTGATGTTATTCGATGCACAATCCAGGGGCAAGCGAAAGAGCTGGGTGTGGGCTTATCGCCGTGGGCGATACTCTAGGCGATTTGTAGTGCATCAATTGAATTGCTGTGTTCACCGAGGGAGCCTAAGAAAGGATGTAGTTAGAGCAGCACTGAAATTTAATGTATATATATATATAGACAATCGATCATTGGAATATAAATAAATATTAAATAAACTATTCTGTTCTTAAAGGTATTATTCAGAACTAGGGCGAGGGCTTGGAAATTTCTAACCCTTACGCATTTTAAAGACTAAAGTTAATTGAGCTTGAGTCTTACCGATGAAAATTATTATATATTATTATATATTTAAATCTATTTATTTATTTAAATCAAATAATAAAACTAAAATGAAGAACTATGTAGCAATAGTGGAAGATGAGAAAGTTAAATGGCAGCGAAATAATATAAATAGTTATAAATTATTTTCTTATTTATTGGAGACTAGAACTACCCTAAAATTAAGATTGGCTTATGATCTAAGCAAAGACAACTGAGGCCTTAAATTTATATATAATAATTAAATTATATATAATAATTAAATTAGTAAATCAAAGCTAAAACTATTTATTAAAATAGAGTGCAATCGATCCAGATAGAGTATTTCTAGTTTCCGTATGGATGTTTGTCTATAGCTAAAAGAGAGAGCTTGAGTCTATTGTAGATGAATTGTATTTATTGTGATGCTTCTTTTGTCGAATGGAATTGATTTGAATGTTACTTACATTGCGTTGCAGGCTTAGGTTTATAAGTATGTCCTTATTACAGTTACAAGTAGGACTACCTATAAATCGTCTTAAAATTCTGAACTATGAAATGGATTTGATTTTGTAAGCGCTTTAAATATATAAAATGACTTAACGAAAGATACTATAGGACTCGTTAGATAACTATCGAGTGATAACATTTTATATATTTTTTGAATTCACACAAACTCCTAAAGCTACTATATTTTGTACTATATTTATACATTTTATTATTAGTAATTATTATTGTATTAAATTCCAATTAATACACGTCTTTTACTTGATAGCCTCTGAAATCGTAATTAAAGTAACTATGAATTTTCTTGTTTAAATTTAGTATAAGTTCAATGGACTAGTCTCTCCACCTGTTCATTCTTTTATCTCGAGGCATTTGTTACTGAAATTTCATTTCCAATTGAACTCTTTAGCAATCGATCAAGCGTAGTGCTTTCACAGACTTTAATTAGTGTCAACAATTGTGGAGGGGAAGCTTTCAGGATGTTCCAATTGGGCGTATGGAAATGCCATTACGTGGGCACTTGTAACGGTATCTGTGCACGCATTAAAAGTCAAAAGTCATGAAGCGTTATTAATTTGCATATTACACACTCTCTATATATATATATATATGTATATATGTATCTGTCCCTATCTATAGCTGTTTCTATCGCTCTTTCTCTTTGCAGATTGCCAAACCACAAAAACAAAAGCAACAACAGCAGAGCTAACAAAGCAACTTTACACACACCCACACATAAACACACACACGCACACAGACACACCCACACCCCCACACACCCACACACATATAAACACAAACATTTGAGCAATGTGCTGCCTGCATCTGAAGAACTTTAAACGCGCGACTCGTGTGCCCGCCCAGCGGTCAGCAAATTCATTGCCCAAGTGCCACAAGAGCTAAAAAGACATCAAATCGAAGCTTAAAGGAGCAGCAGCTGGACTTTGTCAGCCAAAACAACAACAGCAACAACAACAACAACAACAACAGTAGCACCTGTAACATACACACATATATATTGACAGCTATCATTCACACACGCACACACTCTCACACACTCACACGCAACTCGAGCGGCATGCCACGCCCACTGGTGGTCAGCCTGCTGTGGCTGCTGCTGCTGCTGGGCGGGCCGTCGGCGTGGGCGCAGCGACCGCTGCTGAATCACACCTTCAACTCGCTGCCCATGTCGCAGCACCAGAGCAACAGCTACAACAACTACAACAACTATCAGGGCTCAGGCAAGCAGCTGCGCAACGGCCGACTGCACGAGCAGCCGCAGCCGCTGCCGCTGCCGACGCTGCCGGGACTGGCCCAGCCCGTCCATGTCTACGACGACTACGAGGGTGAAGCCAGTGCGGGCACCTTTGGCTCGCGTCCTCCGCCCGGCAGCCGGCGCGACACGCGTCGCCGCCAGAATCTGTCGCATGTGGGCGCCGGCGGGCTGCCACGCCCCGAGCGCGGCAATGGGCAGCGCGGCATAGAGTCGCTGCGCAAGGAGCTGATGAAGCCGTCGGTGGGCGGACCCGGCGGCGGTATCAGCGGCAAGAGCACCGGCTACGCCTCCTACTCGGCCACCTCGTCCATTGGCAAGATCGATGGCCTGGGCGGCGTGGGCTCCGCCGATCGCTATGGGGAGCGACTGCGCCAGCCCCCCGGAGGAGTGAGCGGAGCAGCCGCCATGACTGCTGGACCCTATTCCACACGAGTTCCGCCGTTGTACGCGGGCATGGACAGCCAGCCGATGCGCACGTACCCGCGCAAGAACTCCATCAGCGAGCTGCTCAAGCTGAAGAAGAGCTTCAACCAGGCGGACGAGCCGGTGCGCAGTGTCACCGATGGCAACATGGATGGCGACCCCGACGGCGATATGGATCAGATCGACCCCATACAGCAGATCAAGGAACGCATACGAGACACAGCACCCAAGCCGGTGAGTTACGCAGGGCAACGCCAGCTCCTGCGAATCGAGTCCAATTTAACATCCCTCTCCTTCCCCACATGCAGAACACCTATGCTCCACACACGGAGTCCACGCCCTCGACGGAAATCGAGGATTTGCTGGGCGTCAAGTGCAACTTCGAGACGCCCTGCGCCTGGGAGTGGACCGAGAACCTGTCCGATGGCTTCCAGGTGATCAGCGGCACGGAGCTGGCCAAGAAGAACTTGACTGGCCTGATGCCGGGTCCAGTGGCCGACAGCATAGACGATGCCAATGGCCACTTCCTGTACGCCCGGGTGCTGCCGAGCACCCGCCAGCTGAACCTGACCTCGCCTTCGTTTAGCACCACGCTGGAGCGCTGCTTCCTGGAGGTCTACATGCACCAGAGCGACATGAGCCACGGACTGTCGCGGGTGGTTGTGGAGCCGCTGCATCCGCAGGAGAGCAGCTGGGTGCCCGCCGAGATACAGGGCGACAACTTCCGCCAGTGGACGCACAAGCTGTTCCGGCTGGGTCGCATTTCGCGCGACTTTCGCATCAAGTTCGAGGTTGTGCCCGAGCTGAAGCCGGGCCAGAAGGCGCATGTGGCACTGGACAATCTGCGCATGGTCAACTGCTTCCCAGAGGGCACCAAGTCGGAGAAGTGCAGCACCTCCCAGGTCAAGTGCATGATGAACAAGGTGCCCGTCTGCATACCCCTGCCGCGCATCTGCGACATTACGCGCGACTGCGACGACGCCGAGGACGAGCTGCAGTCATGTGGTGAGTAGTTCGCGGGCCATTAGTCCATTCATCCATTATCGCCAGGCGGGTGCAATAGTTCAAGCTCTCTTATCTTCTATCGCCTCGCAGACAAGATACCCTACGGCGGCCGCTGCGACTTCGAGGAGGACTGGTGCGGCTGGCGGGACTCGGGCAAGACCACATTGACCTGGTCACGGCACACTGGCTCCTCGCCCACCCACGACACGGGCCCCGACGGCGACCACACCCAGCAGCATCTGCTGAACACCACCGGCGGCTACTATATGCTCGTCAACATGAACCAGCACATCAACAACTCTGATAAGAGCTCCATTATCGGCTTTGCCAGCAATGCGATCATGCTCAGCAAGACCTTCAATCCGCCGCCCTCGGTGCATGGCAACTCGGACTCGCCCTATCGCAACTCGTGCGTGGTGCGCTTCTACATACACCAGTTCGGCAAGAATCCGGGCAGCATCAATCTCTCCGTGGTCGAAATGAAGGAGAAGGAGAACATCACCACCACGCTCTGGTGGAGCACCAAGAACCAGGGCAGCGACTGGCTGCGCGCCGAGTACGTCCTGCCCAACATTACGGCCAAGTAGGTTCAAGTTGACTCCGATTCGCTGGCAAGCCCCATTAAACTAAATTTGATTGATCTTCTTTCAGATACTATCTGCAATTCGAGGCACGCATGGGCATGCGCATCTTCTCGGATGTGGCTGTCGATGACTTTTCGCTCAGTCCCGAGTGCTTTGGCCTCAACATACCCGAGGAACATCTCAATGGGTACAATTACTGGGACGTCAGGCACAATCTAAAGAGTCCGGCGCATCACGACTTTGAGCATACAAACTGTAAGTGGGAAATCTGCTTAATAAATTGCTTACCATTTAACACTCTGAAAGAACAACATTGAAAATGTGAAAAATAATTAAAGTCATATTCGACTTTATAGATCAAATTATAAGGCATTCAAATAAGGATTCTTAAACAAACCGAAATTCAATTCAATATGTAATTATTCGTGTTAATTCACGCAATGCAATTCAAAATATGTATTGCTCGCGCAATTATTATTTATTTTCAAAGATCGATAACTACGCCTAGTTTGTGTTATCGATTAAAAATATCAAAAATTAGTCATAAAGTTTAATGTCCTACATTTTTAGAGCTAGAGTCTTACAATTTTGTATACAGATTCGTATTTAGTTTAGAAAACCTCGATTCTTCCTTCAGAGGATTAACAGAGCAATAAAGTGGTATAAAAGTGCGTTAGATATGAAATGGAAATCCGAAATAAATTAAGGACTTAAGAATTATTTCATTACTTTTATTATAATTTTTTTTTATGACAAGGTTTTAAGTCTACAAAATTTTATATGAATCTAAAATAAGATGTTATATTAGATTTGCATCAAATAATTTCCCAACTTACTCGATATATGTATATACTCTTTATTCTCTTGAATGTTTACTAAAATTGATGTAATGGAACTTTGTATGATTAAAGTTGTAGTAGTAGTAGTTTTATATAGGACACTTCAAATAGGGAATGATCTAATGGACTTTAATTGAAAATGAAAATTATAGTCATTGGATGTTCTGAAAATCGTTTGAAGGGTGGAGGGATAATTACTGAGACAGTTTCACATGAGGAAGTGGGTGAATTAGTGATAGGTGTGGGTGGGTGATGATTTAGTTGTAAAAGGCATAGTACATACTAATATCAAAGCAGCAGCTCCAGGTGACTAGAAGTGTAGTTTAGCTGATTTAACGCTCGATGTATTTTTCTATTACCTCTTACAGATTTAGAATTAACGACGTGCGATACGAGAGGTATGATAGGACCGACACAAGCGCAATGTGAAGTCGCCTACAAGGAGCAGAACCAAAGCCATGTGCTGCGCGAGGTGCACGTCGTGGAGGATCAGAGCACCTACAAGGGCATGCAGAAGTGGAAGGTGCCCAACGAGGGGCACTATACGTAAGTTACACATAAATACCAATGCGGACTCACCTAAGCCCAAATGTTTTCATTGCAGCATCATTGCCAAAGGCGCCAGCGGTGGCCTGGGATCGGGTGGCGTGGGCAGCTCGCGTGGTGCGGTGGCCGTCGCAGTGCTGGAGCTGCTCAAGAACGAGGAGCTGTACTTCCTAGTTGGCCAGCAGGGCGAGAATGCCTGCATCAAGTCCATGGGCACGCACAAGGAGGCCGGCTGCGGCGCTGAGCACGATCTGGACCTGGGCCAGTACAGCTTCCGCTCCAAGCAGGACATGGTGAAGAACATTTACATTGAGAATGGCGCTGGCGGAGGAGGCGGCGGTTCCTTTGTCTTCCTGCTCAACCAGGCCAAGAACGAGGCGGTGCCGCTGCTAGTGGCCGGCGGCGGCGGTGGCCTGGGCATTGGCCAATACATCGACGAGGACTTCCAGCACGGCCAAAAGGCAAAGCCGTTGCAGGCGCCCGAGAGCGGGCAGATCCATGGCGAGCCGTTGAACAAGAAGACCGCCGGACCCGGCGGCGGCTGGCGCGCCAAAGAGGATCAGGCACTGAGCCCCACCTACGGCGCGGCACTGCTGCAGGGTGGCCGTGGTGGCCACTCCTGCTACGTCGAACTGGCCGACAATGGCACCACGGTGCACAGACACGGCCAGGGTGGCTTCGGCGGCGGCGGCGGGGGCTGCAACACCGGCGGTGGCGGTGGCGGCTACGCGGGCGGCGACGTCTACCTCAACGAGTCGAACGGCGAGGGCGGTAGCTCCTACATCAGCAGCAGCCGCAGTCTGCGCGATGCCAGCGAGATCTTTGCGGGCGCCAGTAGCGGCTCAGGCGCCATCATTATCATTCCGGCCATTGAGGGCTGCGGCTGCGACTATCGCTGCGTTGCATTGGACGAGTACAGGTCCAAAGTGCGCTGCATATGCCCGGATGGCTGGAGCCTGAAGCGGGACAACAACACCGCCTGCGAGCGACAGGAGGAGGCGGGCAAGTCATCCTTCCAGTACCTGGTCTCCATCTTGATGGTCTCCCTGGCCGTGCTCTTCATCTGCATTGCGGCGCTCATCTTTATGCTATGTAAGTCGAAGCTGGCATTCCCATAGGGGAGCGCAGCTAATCAACCTGGACATTCTTCTCTTCTAGACAATCGCTATCAACGGAAAAAGCAGGCCAAGCTGCGCCACAAGATGCTCGTGGAGCAGGACCTGCAGCTGAGTCGCCTGCGCCACAACATCGACGACTCCAATCTGAACAACTTCAATCCCAACTATGGCTGCGATGGCATACTCAATGGTCACATCGATGTCAACAGTCTGCCGCAGGTGGCCCGCGAGAGCCTGCAGCTGGTCAAGTGAGTCCACCCTGATGCCTGTCCATTTACATAGCTAATCCTAACACTCCCCTCCCCTCAGTGCACTGGGCAAGGGCGCCTTCGGCGAGGTCTACCTGGCGCTCTACCGCCATCGGGACGGCGATGCCGTGGAAATGCCTGTGGCCGTGAAGACACTACGAGAGGATCCCAAGCGCGAGAAGGAGGAGGACTTCCTCAAGGAGGCAGCCATCATGGCCAAGTTCAATCATCCGAATATGGTGCATCTCATCGGCGTCTGCTTCGATCGCCAGCCCTACTACATTGTGCTCGAGCTGCTCGCCGGCGGCGATCTGCAAAAGTTTCTGCGCGAGAATCGCAACACGCCGGAGCGGCCCTCGTTGCTGACCATGAAGGATCTGCTGTTCTGTGCCCTGGACGTGGCCAAGGGCTGTCGCTACATGGAGAGCAAGCGGTTCATTCACCGCGACATCGCGGCGCGCAACTGCCTGCTGAGCAGCAAGGGTCCAGGTCGAGTGGTCAAGATAGCTGACTTCGGCATGTCCCGGGACATCTACAGATCGGACTACTACCGCAAGGGCGGCAAGGCGATGCTGCCGATTAAGTGGATGCCGCCGGAGGCCTTCCTCGATGGCATCTTCACTTCGAAGACGGATGTCTGGTCATTTGGCATATTGCTCTGGGAGGTGTTCAGCCTGGGTCGCTCGCCCTATCCCGGCCAGCACAATACACAGGTCATGGAGCTGGTGGTGCGCGGCGGACGTCTAGGCTCGCCCACCGAGTGCCCCGTGTCCATATACAAGATCATGGCCGACTGCTGGAATCCCACGCCCGAGGATCGACCCACTTTCACCAGCCTGCTGGAGCACCTAACCGCTTGCACCCAGGATGCGAGCATCATGAATGCCCCGCTGCCCAATATACTCGGCCCCACGGCCGCTGAGCGCGACGAGACGGTCATCCGGCCGCCCAATGGCGAAGAGTTTTGTCTAGCCGTGCCGGACTATCTGGTGCCGCTGCCTGGCAACGGCGCGCCTCATGCGCCCGGAGCAGCGGGCTCCTATGCGCCGACCGCGCAGCGCCAGCAGAACGCCTGCACTCCGCCAGCTGTTACCTCACCTGCCGCGCCCAAGCCCGCCCTGCCGGAGCAGTTGGAGGGCGCTGGCGCCCTGGGCGGCGACTGCTGGGAGACCTCGTTCATCTTGCCCAACTCGAAGAGCGATCAGCCACTGCTCAGCGCCGGCGCGGTCACCACCATAGCCAGCGGCGACTCGCAGCGGAATCTGCAGTCGTCCGCAGTGGCCTCCGCCATGGCCACGCCCATTCTGCGCTCGCCCACGCACAGCGACGAGGCGAAGCTGATTAGCTTGGATACGCCGCAGCCGACGCCGACGACCATACAGCCGCCGCTCTCGTTCGCCTCCCAGCTGGACGGGATTACGCTGGATCCGGCAGCTCTGAGCAAGAGCCTGGCCAACGGCGGGGCAGGCGGGGCAGGCGGTGCACCGGTGGCCGGTGCCGCCAACGGCAGCGCCAAGCAGTCCTATGCCAATGTGCAGGTGCAGCTGAAGGGCGAGCAGGAGCGGGAGTGCGCCAAGCTGAATGGCAGCCTGCCCACGGGCAATGGGGCGATCATCAATGGGGAGACGGCGGCTGTTGTAACGGTAAACGATACGCCCTTCACCATACAGGGCTACGCAGAGCGCTACAAGGACAACAACAATCATTCCGAAATCAGTTGTTAGGGCGAATCCAAGCACCTAGGCACAAAGTGTTTGGGAAGAAAGCAGAAAATAATTAAATAATAAAAAGGCAGCAACGGCTTTGAGCTTTCGATAAATCCGTTATCGATTAATTGTTGCATCGTATCTTGTTTTTTGGGACCCAGGTCCACTCACAATTTGTTTGAAAGCTAAAAACGCATGACGAATATTTAAAGAAAACAAAATGAGAAACAAACACGAGTGAGAAGTTCACAAAATTGTATTGTAATTTAAAATTTAAAATTTGTATGCGCAAAGCACACACCCACACGCAGACACACACACACAAAATTACAAGTGAAATGAGAAAGAGAAACAAATTATAAGAATTAGTTGAAAGTTAGTTTTAGTTTTAGTTAAGCTTAGTTTTTGTAAGCCGTTAGTTTTGCCAATTGCAAGAGGTTGTATATAAGTATATATGATGTATTTATCTTGATTTTGCTGCGATTATAAATTCAACTCTTTTTTTTTTTTTTTTTTTTTTTGATACACTTATTATTAGTTTAATTTTGTAAGCTGATGACTGAAATGCTAAACAATATTCCTAAACAACAACAAATTTGCTTATATTTTATATGAATACTCCAGACAACAAGAACAACAACAACAAAGTGTACCAACGCATATAGTCATTTATTAATTTATTTTAGCTACTTTTATTTTATTTTCTAAATAAAAAATGCAACGTAGTCCATATACAAACAGCGAGTATAAAAATGTTATTTTATTTTATAATATTTTTGTTATTGTTTAAGCTTGATTTTATTTTTGTGTTTAACCTGTAAATAAAAGCTTCCGTCGTAGCATATGAACTTACGTATTTTATATCTAAGCTAACTGTAGCATGTAAAATATATATACACATACAAAAAATATTGAGAAAAATTGAAAAAATAGTAAAAAAAAAATACAATTTACAGGGTGATTTTTATGAAAATTCAGTTGTATGTTTGAAAAACAAAAACAAAAAAAAAAAAAAAAAAAAACAAATATTAGCGTAAAATAACGAGAAGATTAAAAAAAAAAAAAAAAAAAAAAAAGGAAAAAAATGTTTTCTTTTTTTCTATTTCATAATTTACGTTGGGCGCCATATTTCGTTTAAGAGTTTAAAAGTAAGAAAACATTACGCGTTTAATGAACAATTTTTGTAAAATAGTTTCATGTTTTGCGTTGGCCAAGCAAAGGCGAGCAGCAACTCGCATTTGTTTAAATAATTAACAAAGAGAGAAAAAAATACAAAAGAAAATATTATTGGAAAAAAATGTTGTTTCTGCATGTGTTAAATTGCAACGGTCGAAGCTCGTGGCCGAGCAGAGGTGATTATTCAAATTTTACATTTAGTTCAGACGAAACAAACAAGCTTTAAATTATATAATTTTTATAAAAATATATATACACAATGACATAAAATATACAAAAGGAAAAAAATTAAAATGCATACATATTTATATTAAACAAGGAACAACAAAAAAATATAAAAAAAATATAAATAAAAAATAAAACTTGAAAAATTATACAATACACAAATAAAAAAATTAAAAATTAAAAATTTATGAAATGAAATTCAATGGACGCTAAAAATATTAATGAAAAACATTTAATTTATATGATGTATATGTATATTAACTGTAAGCATATTCAATGTGTGTTTAGAGCATCCATATATGTATGTATATATATATGCATAACGATATATATCGCTATATATATGTGTATGCATATAACGAAAGATAATATTATGTATATGTATATGTATATGTTTTGCTTATGTACAAGTACATTTATATGCGCATACATGTACATATATACATATACATATGTGTGTGTATATATACATATATGACATATATAACTATATATGTATGAGGAACTAAAAAAAAATAATGCTGAATACGCAAAAAATGACAAACATAATAATCGAGCATGTAAATTACATAGGTCTAACATCCGACAAAAACAAAAAATTAAGAATGTGTACAAATAAAAATTAAATGAAAAAAATTAATTATAATAAAATAAATATGCAACACATTAATTCGAAAAATTATGAAAAGTAAAACCAAAAAAATGGATAGGAAAAAGAAAATATGCTTCAAATATATCTCAAACATTCACAGCTAACAATTTAGAATCTAACTTTAAAACTTACTTTTTGCTCAAGAATGAGATCGCAAACAGTTTGATTTGCATTCGAATGAGAGAGATCAGAAGTACATATAGTAATTATGTAAATCACGCGGAGAGATGAACATTTATACTACATACTTACTTATATGTGTATCTATTATGGTTGTGCCGAGGCATGTAAGGGCGTTCCCTAAATACAAATACATACCTACGAAAAAAAAAATAAAAACAAAGAAAAAAAAAAAACACAAAAATTAAACAAACATATATATGCGTAAAATATAAGCGAAATTCTCGTACTCAAGCTAAATAGAGTTCAACATTATTCACCAGCTCTTTTGTTTCGACAATATCGTTTCCATTTTGTATTGTATTGTATTATATAGAGGTTGTGGTGGATGGGTCGAAATTGCATTGCATCAAGATCAGTCGAATGGTATACCATTGATAGCTCCTCCATGGATAGCCTGTGTTCCCTTAGTTTTTGATATATCTCCACATCGTAACCTGACAAACTACTTACCTTGTGTACCTAAAATCCAGAACCTGACAAGAGTTACTTGCATAAATACATATTTATCACAATTACCAGACGATATACCATATTCAAATGTTGGCGCGCACTTCTTGATCTATTCCAGAATCGTTTTCAGTTCAGTTGCAGACCATCCACTGCTGCCCAGGTAGATATACCTATATATATTTTATTTCAAATGCGTACATATATAGAAATATATGTATATATATTGCCGCCAACCAATATCAGTAGTTTTGGATACACTTCATTGCTCCTCAATAAAATGTCGCAACGAAAATTTATAAAAACAAATATATACACAACAAATACTAAAAATACAAAAAAAAAATTATAATAATAATAATGCTAAGTATATAAAAAACAATAAATAGTATTTTTTATATACTTCAAAAAGAGATAAAAAAAATCAGTTGAAAGTGTAATAAAAAATAAATAAAAATTACGGTACAGGCGTAGACCTAGCTCTAGCTATATAAATATTAAATATAATAAAGTAAAATTGAAGGTTTTCATTTAAATCGTAATTTATTTTGTTACATTTAAAGCAAAACAAAAACCAGATGATAATGACGATGAAGAAGAAGAAACAGAAACGTAAAGACTAGAAAAAAATAAAAATAAAAAACAACATTTTGTAAGCGAAAATGTGAGTTTAGATCGTGAGGCAGAGTTAAGGAAAAACGTGCTAATAATATAATAAATGATAATTATATATATGGAAATTGTTAAATGCGGTGTAGGGGTGCTTGAAGGAGACAAATTGATGATTGAGAGTTGAACTAAAACAAACTAAAAGTAAAAAGCGCTTAAGCATACAACAAAAGTCCATTTAGTATTTACAACATATTAAACAATTCGCAGGCAAGGCACACTCCAAACAAAAACAAAAATCAACACATTTAATAAAATGAAAGTTTTGCTGAACAAATTCTCTCAACTGTAGCTCTCACACGATATTTTTCAAATATAACTAAAAGGCTATTTATGATTTCCTTCAAGACACTTTCAAAGTAGAAATTAAATCGAAGAACGAAACAAAAAGTATATACATACATATATTGTAAACCACCTTTTCTCAAATACTACTCTACATGTCTCAATATCAAGCCCCTGTGAACAAGTTTGTGTACAATTTAATTGGAAACACAAACCGAATTTCAACACATTTGTATGAATCATGAATTTGTCCTTGATTTGTCTGAACAATGCGAACTAAAAAGTGTTTATCGCTCTTTTAATTCCATAATCACAACATCTGACAAACAACCTCTAAAAAAATAAAACAAAAATAAAACAAAAAATTAATATATATATAAAATAAATATATATGATATTGCGAAATCGGTAAAGCCAACGTAAAGACAATTTTAAAGATGGATAGCGTGTAAGCGCATGAATTGTGAAATCTGCAGTGAAAAAAAAAATAATAATAATAAATAATAATAAATGAGAATTCATGTGTACAAAAAAAAATGGAGTCTTCTTATTATCCCAAAATGCCCATTGAAAACAATTTGTATTTATTTTTTACAATTTCCTTAATGGTTTTTTATTTGTTTCGTTTTGTTTTAAATAATTTTTTCTTTAGTTTTTTCTTCAGTTTTTATCGTCTTCGGCTCTAATGAAAAATTACTAAATTTAATTATTTGCATGCCAATAAGAACTAAAGTCATTAAATAGCGTTTTACAATTTGTTTATCATTTATTTTAGCTTTCGTTTTAATTGTTCATATATTTCTCTAGGCTCTAATCTAGATAACTGTATTACAAAAAAACAGAAGGAATAAAGTCGAGATTTCTAAACGTTTCGGTTAACTGCAACTTGCAAAGGTATTAAGGCAAATAAACTAAACTTTTCGTTTTCTTTATCAATATTGGAAGTGTTTTTATTTTGTTTTCGTTTGTTTGTTCATTAATTATTTAAAAAATCAAATTGAATAGAATCTAGAACGTAAAATAAATATATAATAATTGCACGAAATGTCTGTTGTCTTTTATATAGTTAGACCCCAACCTTACGAGTTATGTGAAAGCAAAATGAATTAGCTCGGACTACTTTCTGATAGATAGATGTGGGAATGCGGCACAGAACAGAACTAACAAAAGGAAGTCGGATGCAACCGAATGCACAATACAATTTGCCTGATTAAAGAAAAACCCTTGATTAATCTTCTATCCATGTCGGAAAATGGAATTCAGTTTTCCAATTCGCCCATCCCACAGTGATGATGCGCCAGGCGAGCATTGCATAGAGCAAATATGCTCCACCTCTTGCACTGCATGAACGGGTATCAAAAATTGATCAGAATCGGATGCACCTGTTTTTGTTTTCGCTACTAATTGGATGGAATGTTCTTACTATATGCTCTTTGTGTTCCTCCTCAGTTATGCAAGTTTAATTTGTTATATATATAAATTTAATAATGATGTTTCGCTAATTGTGTATACAATCTCATGTCAAAAACTTCGCTCTATACATATATACATACATATATATATATATACCTAGAAATACATATACATATGCATATATATATAAATAATTTGTATATATAATTTTGTATTTTAACTTCAGTTTTTTCTTTTGTGGATTACGCTTAATTTGTAGGCTGCAAATGCTAAGAAATTATGTTTGATGTTTATATAAATATATTTTCGTTTAATTATTTATTGGTTTTCTTTTTTGTATTTTGTTGTGTGTTTGCTTTTTTATATAATTTTCGCCATATTTGTCGTAATATAGTACATATACATAAATTGAATTTTGTATATTTATAAACTGCATTTCTTGAGTTTTGTTTTGTTTTTTTTTTTTTTAATTGGTTTTGTTTTTGTCGTATATAATTCTGTTTTCGTTTGTGTTTTTATTTTTATTTTTTTTGTCTTTTTTCTTTGTTTTGTTTTGTTTTGTCATATATATAAATTGAAAACTTAATTTTAATTGTAAAAATGTTAAAACTAGTAATATAATTTATAATTAATATTAGCATAGTTTACGTTACGTTATGTAATTTAAAGCAATAACAAGCCATTTCATATAATTTTTTGTTTTTCTCTCTAATTTTTTGTTGTATTTGTTGTTGTTATTAAATTTGTTAAATAGTTTTCTTTTGTATTTGTGTTTTGTTGCAAAAGTATTCGGAATTTCTAATTACTGCAAAATTGCTTCATTATCTTTGACGTAGTTACGTTCACTATATAAATTTATTACGAATTTATCGTATTTCCAAGTATTTGTTGCTTTATCTCAAACTGTTTTAGTTTTCCTTCATTTCTCTGTTTGTGTTTTTCTTTTTCGCAAAGGTGGAATTTTTATTCTGTATATATTATATATACGCTTTATTTGATTCGTATTATAATAGTATTACTTTACTTAGTTGACTGCACAAAATTTACAAAAATTACGTCTTTAACTCGCCAACGAGAGAACCGACACCCATTGAGAGGCATTTCAATATATATATTATTATGTATATATATTTATATCTCAAAAATTGCACATCCGACCGGTGAACAGGCGCGGGCAGACACCTGGGTCACCGCATCTGCAGCATTTGTGTGTTTTCGTCTTTTCTTATTCACGGATGCCATACTTAATGAACCCGACTGTTGGGTTTGCTTACTCGTTTAACATATATAAAAATATGATTATAATTATTTGCTAAAAACCTCTAAAATGTACGCCATGTTGTAGGCATTTAGAAATTGCAAAGAAGAACATCACCAGACAAGATTTATGCTGTTGTTGTTGCTGCTGCCTCTGCCAGCCGGATTATTACAAAAATGGTATTAGACGCGCGATCTTGAGCACATTTTCCAGAAATGCGCTCCACAAGTCATTCAAGCGCTTCGAGCGAGACATAAGAAAACGCCAGGTGAGCAGCACGGCAACCACTTTTATCAGCTGATGCAGATAGTACAACCTAAAGCAGATGACAAGATATCCAATTAGATCAATTCCAACTCGAATGGGAGGTTTGGCCATGTGAACATACCTGACCATACGCTTTCTGCTGGCGGGCAGCGATTCGGGCCGCTGCTTGAATAAGAACTCCCTGAAGCCCAGCACATAGCGCTCCACGTATTTGTCCCAGTCGATGTTGCGCACATCGAACACAAAAATCTCACGGTCCTTGGGACTGAGCGTATGCAGCAGGCCATTCACATTGTCGTCCTTGAAGCGCCATTGGCGCGTGGCAAAATATTCTAAGCATTCGACAGCTTTGGCAATTTTGTTTTGTACGTTGACAACACTGAAACGATAACAATTGCATTAGTATTGAGTGAGTGTGTGAGTGTGTGTGTGGGAGTAGGCGGTGCTTACAATGGCTTCTTGCCCATGATGCGCGCCACTGCATCCAGTATGTGAGCTGGTAGAAAGTGTTTTAATATACAATTCAGCGTGTTCATTGGACGATTCATGCGCAGGTCACCAGTTGGATACCACAGACAGCCCTCTGCAAAAAGGAATCGAACATAGAGGTCACTTGTGGGAGCGGGAATGGGAGCGGGAGTGAGTGAGACCTACCCAAGGGATGCTTGCGCACGCTGGACATGGCATATCTGACAAACTCAGACCATATGATGGGGTTACGCTGGCCGGTACAACAATTGTAGATGAGTAAATTATTGGATTTACGCGTCGCTGTGCGCCAGGCGGCCGCAATCATTAAATTAATCACAATATCGACAGGTACCATATCGGCCACATAGTTCTTTTCGCACATCATCGTGCGGAAGAGGCCCTTGGCCAGCGCCGAGACTAGACCCGTTGGCCCATTGAAGTTATCCACCCAGCCGGCGAACGGCTCATTCAGGCTGGCAGTCACTGCAAATGCGCAAGACATTCACTCAGTACATATAAGAAAGCGAAAGAGGTCAGAGCCAAGATCTTTACCGATTGAGGGCCTCACAATGGCAACGGGCAGGTTTCCAGCCTCCTTAAGTAACATATGCTCCGCTAAGGCTTTTGTAAATGTATACGTATTGGGACGCTTGCCAATGAGGCGCGGTGTCAGCTGGAGGAAGAAGACCGGATTAGATCAATTAAATAGCTATAGAGCTCTAGCTGTGGACATACCTGATCAAGTATATCCTCCGGAAGCCAGTTGATTAATGAGATGATATCATCGGGATTATAGGGTGGTGCATAGATGACCTCTGATACATCGGTTCTATCGCAATTGCAATAGGCAGTGGATACATGAATGAGTGCCTGAAAGAGCCGCCCATATAAGCAGTGGACTTTAGTTGATCTTTGAGGTACTCACGTCTAGGGACATCATGCGATGACAGAGCTCGACCAACCGCTTTGTGCCCAGCATATTGATTGTGACTGACAGCTTGAGCTTCTCGTCGAATTTCACTGTGGCAGCTGAGTGAAAGACAACGGAGACATTGCGACAAAGTAGGCTCTGCCAAGCAAAAGAATATAGTTAGTATTAAGTTACATCATCATCATCATCATCATCATCATCATCCAAGCCCACCTGATCGCTCTCTGAGATGCCCAGCTCCTCCGACGTTATATCGCCGGATATGGGTATGACTTTGCTTAATTCCTTCGGCTTCTCGCGGCGCAATGATTCGAATAGCTAATAATTGAAGGATAGCTCTAGTTAGATCTGAAAGTTGATTATGATAAACTATATGTATTACCGGTGCATTGAGGAGTTCTGTGAGGCGCGCCGAGACCTCTTGGCCGCGCTTCGGTCGTATCAGCAGATATATATTTCTTATATCCGGACATGAACGTAACAGTTTCTCCACGAGCACCTGAAAATGGAAAACAGATTTATTAAAATCAGAATGATAAATAGTGGCATTATCGATAGACTAATTAATTGACTAAAACGATGAATTAATGAACAAGCTCACTGACATTTGCACTAAGCAACGCTATTTAAACGAATTGAATTTAATATGAATTGTAATCATAAATTAAATGAATATAAATATAAAGAAATATGTCAGCTAATTCAGCTGCAACCAAAATAGAATTTCCTGGTAAAAACGACTTGATATATTCTAGCATATATTTAGTTAGGCTAGAGCTATGCATCAATCACACTGTGGGGGATTTATTGAGGCACTTGCTGTTGATTAATCCACTTCGGCTGGGCGAGAGTGAGCAGGCTGACGCCTTCGCAAATAAGACATATTCATTAGGCCGTAAACTATAATTACGGCCTGTTGGGACAACAGCTGAGGTGGCCGCTAAGTGAGCAGTCAAGGTACGTTGAATGAATGGCTAAACACCGAATCGAATGTTATCAATAGCCATTCACGAGGGCCATTGACTGGTGGATTGTTGGGGCGCACGGCCAGACACGCCCCCCATAACAAAGTGAAAATTGTATTCGAAATAACAATGTGAGACAACAGCGGCTATAATAATGACAACGGAACAGGAGCAGGAGCAGGAGCTGGAGCAGGAGTAGGAACTGGAGCAGCAGCGCTGCCTGGGGGCGTGCTCCATGCTGTGACGTACAGGTAGCAGGTTATGGCATTTAAATTACAGTGCCTGGCAACTAGATTACAAAATCGATGCGAAACAGCATTGAGCGCTCACAATACGAGCAACGCTTCCACACTGTACAATTGAGTGGCAGTCTAAGCGGCACCGGCGCCAGCGATTACATGTCATAATGACGCAGGCAGGAGGCATGCAACACACAAGCGCACACACATACATACAAGAACATACAGTGGGCACGCACACATATGCAAAACAATGGCTGAAAATTGGCACAACAGCTACAGGATATGTTAGGAGTCAAAGTCTGTGAGTGTGTGTGTGTGTGTGTGTGTGTGTGTGTGAGGAACAATTAGAGCTTATGTGGCATGTGTGCGAGTGAATGTGCATGTCTATGCATGCTCGTGCGATGAGTCAACACCAGACTTTCCGGCTCAGATGCGACACTCGACATCTTGAAGCAGCCCACTCGCACTGGCTCTCGCACTCGCATTCAGTTAGTTGTTTGCCTGAGATGTTGATTTGCATGTAACTAAGTATTTCGAGAGTGCAATAGAATAACCTCAATTCGTTGCCAGGCGTGGCCAGAGTTCAACACTCCGCATGATGCAAACAGCGCACAACAATTGCATGCGGCGCACGTGGCGTATGCGTGATGAATGGTGCGTGCAGCCCGCTTAAGTATGCAATAAAAACTGCTGGAAGCCTAGCTACACAGTCGCAGTTGCGTGGGCCACAGGCGACGCTGTGACGCCTGTTAATATTTAATGAGTAGTTGCAAAAAATGTGGTAGAATATCAGCCAAAACACGAATATCATCGATTTTTCGATTATCTTCAGTGGATTCTACCAAAGTATATAATGTGCCATCGCCAAATCAGACAAGTTTTAATGGGTCAGTTGGGATTTCAAGGATAAAAAGATCTACATTTCGATGGACTGGCTAAAATCAGAAAATCTATTTAAATCTGTAACTATTTGAGGAATGGAAAGTCTCAATAGAACAATCACGACCTAAATAATCAGTTAGGAAGATTCATGTGTATTTTTGATGAGACTCTAACTATGATTCAATAGTCAATTTCTGACTATTCGATTGTTCAAGAATCGATGTTTGCTGAAAGTATTTGTAATTGCAAATTCAGATACGTCCCTTTGAATACTCAATAGTTATCGTTTAGACACGCTTTATAGGTAAAATTACTATTTCATGGGCGGAGCGACAAATGTCTCGATTGCTAGGCTAGATATACATATTCGATTGATTAACTTGAACAAGGAACGCCCTAACACTACAATAAAGATTTTGAGAATCTATCGATATACGATTACTTGATCATTGGTTGCCGATTATTCAAGAAAAAACGTAAGAAGATAATGTGAGATTTATCAATGCTGAATAGTTAGAATTTAATGAATAATAGATTATACGATTGCATAGTCTAAATCAAACACTCGTTTCCTTATTTTACGAATGAAAATCCTCAACAAATAATTACTATTCAAATAATCAATTAGTTAAAAGAATGGATTGATAATCGTTTTAAAATGGATTACCAACTATTCTGTTAGTTAAAGATTCTTCGACTTTTCGATTTATAGTTGAACTAAATCTTAATGTTAATCTTTCCACCTAATCCCATACTTGTATCGATCACGATTTAAATAATCCATTAACGAAGACTCCTCGGTGAATGACGAAATTTTTATAATGGATTAAATATAGGTTTATTATCAATTAGCTTGGCATCGATAAGCGATTCGATATCTAGCTGAGCTAACTCTTATCAACGTGTTTTTCTCCTTATCCCACAATCTAATCAATTCTATATATTCCAAATGTAACTCACCTTGCCCATAAAGCCGGTGCCGCCCGTTATGAAAACGCTTCGTCCAGCATAGAACTGTCCGATGGGCACATAGCTGGTATCATCGACTCTGTAGCGCTCGTATGGGGACTGCAGGCCCCCATTGCTGGGCAGCGCTGTGGCGGGCGCAGCGCCAAGCAGGGTCGCATTGAGGCCAGCTGCGGCGCCCGCGCCCGCACCACCACTACCAGCACCACCGCCAGTGCCCGCACCACTTCCGCTGCCGGAGCTGGCATAGCTGACAGCTGCGTGCGCCGCAGCAGTGAGTCCATTGCTGCGCTGATGCGAGTGAGTGCCATTCAGCAATGAGAATGTAGCATCGCTGTTGTTGTTGTTGTTGTTGTTGGTGTTGTTGCTGTTGCTGTTGCTGCTGCTGTTGCTGCTGATGCCGCTGCTGCTGCTGCTGTTGCTGCTGGTGCTGGTGTTATTACTGCTGTTGCTGCAGTTGCTGCTGTTGCTGCTGTTGCTGCTGCTGCTGCTGTTGTGCAGTTGCTGTGCGGGCTGTGGCGACTGTTTGAGGCTGTTGATGTTGTTGCTGCTGATGCAGTTTTCCGTTTCTGTTTTGATGGCGACGGCGTGTGACATGTTGCCGTTACGTGTTGCAGTTGTTCTAGTTGTTGTTGTTGTTCTTTTCTTTTATATTTCAGTATTTATTTGTATATATATATTTATCTATATATATATACTTTTTGTTTTACCCTTAAAGTATTCCTCGCACTGAGCTTAGTTAGGAAGCAGTTGAATCATTTGCAATGTGCGCTTCTTCTTCTTCTTTAGCTAAAATTATGTTTTATTGTTCACGTTACGCTTCGGGTTTTCTTTTGTTTTCTTTCTTGTTACTTTTCTTTTTCGTTCTGGAAGTTGTTGGGGAAGTTGATTTTTGTTTTCTTTTATTTAGTTGGAACACAACGCTGCTAATTGTGTTTTAGCTTTAATTATTGTATTAGTTAATATACAATTAGGTTTCACAGAATTTTGCTGAAATTGTTGTTGCTATCGCCGTGAAACATTTTTCCATTTTCGCAAATATTTATATGTATATTAACGACTTTTAGCTGGAAAACTAGAAAAGTGGTCAAACTCGGAGTCTAGAGTCCTTGGCTCTCTAGTTGTCTGCGCGTGGAAGAGACGACAAAAAATTGTGCTGCAATGAAAGGGAGAGAGAGGGAGAGAGAATAAGAGGATTAAATTAATTAATTATGCATTATACACTGACACAATCTGAGTGAAATAGGGTAACACAGTAAGCGAAACTGTTTGCGTTTATATTTAGCCATAGCTGGAAATAGAAACCAAGTTCGGCATTCAATCGAGGACCCACATGACAGACAGCTCGCCTGTGCCTGTGCCTGTCCATCTATCAAAGTGTCACAAGAGGCGAGAGAACCTATGCCTAAATATAGCCGTCTCTGACAGATCATGTGGCATGTGCGTGTGGAAGCCCCAAACGGATGCCCCACAACAGCGAAGCCGAGCAGACATCAATTTTGGCCAAATGACGTAGATGGTGGTGCGATTTGTATCCTTGGACGGCAGCCAGCAACAAACGAATCTGATGACGTCGGCAAGACACGAACTACACTCAGCTGAGACATATATACATTACATATAACGTATATATAAACAGTTGATATCCTTTTTAGCACTAGCCGCAACCGCAATTCAATTTAACGCACAATAGCACCGAGTATGCCAAGCGGCTTAAAGAGCTAAAGCCGCTTAGGCGCCAATTGGGGAACTAACCAAACGGAAAAGCGGCTAAGACCACACGCTGCTGTCGATATCGATGGCAGACTACGAATGCGCACTGCGTTGCCTGTGAGCGGGCATTCTATATCGGCGGCATCGCATCGGGCTCGACTTAAGCACTCATTCAGCTTAACTGCTGCGCAAATGCGCTACACACGGTACTCAGGTACTCAGGTACTCAGGTGAGACACGGACAGGCCAAAGCTCAGCGCTGGACAACGCCAGCAAGCTGAGCTTGCCGAAGCTCACCTATACTGATGCAGCTGCAGACCTCAAAGCTCTAATTACACATTAATATGTATTTAGAATCACATGGAAAACGCATAGGCCAGGCGGAAAGAACTAACAGTGAGAGCTATAAATCAAGCACACGTCATTCTCCTTAAAAAGTTTTAGTTGTAAAATATTGAATGAATCTGTCAACAAAATGACGACAAGAAATGCAAATCTTGCTAAGTGATTGTTGTTTTGTTAAGCTCAAACAGAAATTACCATTTCGCTAGAGCTGCGGCTGTATGTATGTGTGTGTGTGTGTGTATGTGAGAGTATGGACTAGACAATTCCGTAACCCTTCTGGCCAGGAAACACACCTAGCTTTAAAATCAGCGGCGGCATCTACCTATGTCGATCAAAGTTCAAGTTGTCTCACACATGTAAACAGCATCTCGCGACTTCCGCCCCCTCCCCTGCCCTTTCCCTTTTCCCATACTGAACACTTTGCACCTCATAGCCAAACGGGGAAATTATTGCCGTTGTTAATGTTTTAGCTAATTACCAGCAGGTAACAACAATGAAACTCAAATTAAACGCTGTTCAAATATTGAACGTGGTGGACAGGAACTGTTGATGCGACACGTTGCGTCGCATGCTTTTTCTGTCTGCCTATCTGTCCGTCTGTCCGTCTCTGTGGCTATGTATATATGGAACATCTCTTTGAAATGCGGACATATTTGACTGAAATGCGTCTCAAATTCAAGTCCAAAGCGGAGGGCCAGCCCATGGCTTTCACTTTTAAATATCTAAATTCCGCAATATGTTGTTGTATTTTATTTTGATTTTTTTTCCAACGTATTTAAATTTGGTAATTTTTTATTTTTTTTCTTTTGGTTAGCCAAACTTTCGTTTTCATTAGAGGTACAGCAAAAAAAAAAAAAAAAAAAAAAAAATAAAATCTATTTCCAGAGAGTCAAAAGAGCCAGAGCGAAGGAGCGAGAGAGACAGCGTGAGAGAGACAGCGTGAGAGAGAGGGAGAGAGAGACTTGAATTTTTTCTGTTGTTGACTTTTAGTTTTTTTTTTTTCTTCTTCTTCTGCTCTTTGGTCATTTGTATTTTATATTTCTTTCACTGACGCAGCGTTTATTTTTTTATTATTGTTGTTGTCGTTGTTGTTGTTTTTGTTGTTGTCGAGTTAAGAAATGTGTTAAATTGGCACAGCTCTTTCATGATATTATCGAATCATATCCGCTGTTTCGAGGGCCCATCGACCACCACTACAGAGACAGCTCGCTGGCTGCCGCATAATTAAAGTTTAAACACCACTGACTGATGCCGAGTGGCTCTCATCACGTAACTGTAAATTTATCAATGGACCTTCCCAGGGAATCCAGTTTTACCAATTTCGGTCAGCCCCAAAGCACAACACACACAACTTCTTCCGCCTCAAATTCTAAAGTGAAATTTCTTGAAAATCAACTTTTTCATCGCATGATTTGCCGCTCGCCCTCTCGCTCTCACACTCGCTCGCTCTCTTTCGCTCTGTGGCTCCTCTCTTTTTGGAGTGACTTTAAAATTCGCGCGCCTAAGCACTGACGGAGCCAACATGAGCCGCCGCACCACTGCACCGCCACAAAATCGAGCCACGCCTCTGCGCGTGTTAACCAAACATGAAGACCAATCTGTAGCTGCAGTATTTCGTATAACAGTGTATGTGTATGTGTGTAGGTATGTGTGTGTGCGCGCGTTAAACGGTAAACATTCAACCTGCCTTGACAAGGTAGTTACACTGTTATGCCTGTGTATTGTATGACCCATTTCCTATAATCGTGCCGCATATCATCATCGTCAGCGTCATCGACATCGACAACGGCGACAACAGCAACAACAACAACAACAACTGGCCCTGGTCTTTCATAAAACCCAAGCAGGTCTTTGTCTGTCCATTACTTGGCTACATTTTAGGCCAATACCCTTGGCAAAAACCGGACAATAGCCGTTTGATCAACAGCTCTGTAGCCGCGTGTTAGGCCCTGAGATACTCTTTCCCCATTAATTAGTGATCCACTTAAATATATTAACATATCAGTTGAAAGTCAGCCAATTAAATGCAAGAGATCTATATGTAATTGAAGCAAACATTTTTTTTTTTTTTTTTTTTTTTTTGCATATTTTGTATACATATAACTAGAAGCATTCGCTGTTATCGAAAAGTTGTTTAGAAATTTATACAAATTAAAATAATTAAATGTAATTTAACTGGTGTCAAGGAACAAGAGATTGTCAGAGTTAGGATATATATTTATGATTATTATTCAGAAGTCAATAAATAATGCATTTAAATGATTTGCATGCCAAAAACTAGTTTTTTGCCACTTGAAAATGCAATCGATGCAGTCAGTGCATTCGTTTAGACTTGTTAAGCAGTAGCTTAACTTAATTAATAGCGGTTGGCTAAACAGGCCCTAAAACTAGCAAATAAATTTTGAGGTAAAAGTCCAAGTCAAAACTTAATCGATTCACTGAAGTTGACAGCTGAAACTGAATTTGCAATTTTGTAATGAAAAAAGTTAGTGTATATGCAATATTTCAGGGCTGTTAATTTTCTTTTTTAACTATAGATATTTCTTATGGCTTTAAAATATGTAATCATTTTAAGAGATAATCAGAAGCATGATAAAATATGCAACAACAACAAAAAAATCTATTAAATTGAAAGGGGAAAATAAGTTCATTAAACTAATTAAAGCTTTTTACCATTTTCTCTAGTCTGTTATGGAGTTTGTAATTTTCAAAGAAAACCCCATTAGTGTTAAAGACTTTAAATACAAATATTATTTAAATGAATAAAGTTGAAGGTAAAATATTTCAAGGGAAAAAATTATTCAAAAAATTCTATTTTACTATAAATATAAAAATTTAGATTGAATAAAACGTTTCTTTCTATTTTATCGAGTTTCTTTTCCATGTACTAAACAGAGCATAAAATATTCGTTGACTGAACTCGAAATTCTTAACGATTGCATTTGAAGCCATTTCTGGTTGTTTCTTTCTAAGAGACCTTGTTACTTTCGGATTGTATGTCTTGGGTGGGGGTTTCTAATTATTGCATCTTTTTATAGGTGAAATGCGGAAGTATTTGGCGTGACATATATATCATATGGACTTTGGTTACGGACTATTTGGTCAGTTCTACGGGCCAAAAGGTGTCAATAGCTGCGACGCTGCTTGCCTTAGCAATTTGGAAGATTGTTTCAATCGGATGACGACGCCGACAACGACAACGACAACGATGATGATGACAACTACAAACGA
The DNA here is from genome assembly GCF_054131065.1 of Drosophila arizonae. NCBI lineage: Eukaryota > Metazoa > Arthropoda > Insecta > Diptera > Drosophilidae > Drosophila > Drosophila arizonae. The sequence goes on along the minus strand of NC_142925.1, from coordinate 22,756,101 downwards.
AAGTTCAAATAGACATATAGACATATTTTCACTTTTCGACAATGGGGCACATTATGTAAATGTAAGTCCCGGGCGGATGCTGGCCACAATATGGCATCATAATGGGTCTGTGCCCTCTATTCTATTGAACCTTTCAAAGTCTGACGAGTGTCTCTCGTTGTTGTTGTTGTTGTTGTGGTTGTCTGTTGTATGAGTGTGTTTGTTTGTTGTTGTTTTGTTTATGCTAGTGTATGTGTGTGCGAGTGTGTGTGTGCGTGTGTCGTGTGCCCCCACCCGTTCTCGGGCTGCTTTTACAGTTATCGTAAGTTATCTATGCTTTGTGTGTAATTGAATAAATCTGTGACAGACTCTGCGCTCCGACCTGAGCTGAGCTGAGCTAATCTGTGGCCACAATCCTCTGCATCTGCCTGTGCCCATAATTTGCGCTTTTGATTAACAAACAAAGCGCTTCGCAGTTTACAGCATAAAAGCTAAATTTAACTGTGTATAATGGGGCCCCCGGCTGAGTGAAAACGTTGTCGCTGTCCACTGGCAGAGGCACAGGCCCCCTAGCACCGCCCCCACCCATGCCCGCCTCTCTCCGGCTTCTGTTGCGCCCCCGCCAGGCAAATGTTCAGTCGAGCCCAATTGAAAGTCAGCTGACGGCCTCTCTCCGAGTTAGATATTAAGTAATTTTACAATTAGAATTTATATTTATATTTATTTTTAGCCCCAAAACATGAGCTAAGACTATCTCTAATGAATGGGCCAGCCTCCAAAGCCAAGAACAATGTCTACAGCAACAATTAAAACGAACTCGACAAATTAACCAAAATAATAAAATCTGATGTACATTCGCATACATACATATACATGCACGATATATCTAGGTACACATATATTTCGCCCACATTGCAAGTCATTTATGAAATCGCGTTGCAATTGTCCAAAATGGAGATTTATGAATTGCAGCACTGCACGTGAGATTGATTAAAACGAGGGCTACGAGCAGCTAAAAGCTAAGGCTTTATAATGCTAGACGATTTAAATTAATGGAAGAAATAGTAAGTGAATTCTCTGAACTTGCATAGAAAGTTCAAGGAATTAATCTCACTTGATAATGCAAATTGAGAATAGATAATAGATAACAAAAATTGAAGTGAAACAGGAAACAACAGGAGAAATCTAGAACAGACAGGAAGATCAGAGAGTTGCTTTAGCTTTGAATTTTCAGACAAGAGTAACGAAGGGAGGTATATGAAGAGTGTAATCGGCACGAAATACTCTATGATACAAATACGATTTATTATAATATTAATTTAAGTAAGGCTCCTTAAAATCCATAGCAAAAGACCTTGACTATGGAAGTATAGACAAAGATCTATAACAATATTATTATTACACTCTATGACTAAATAGATTTTTCCATCTAGATTTTTCCCAAGTTTTGCTGTTGTCGAGCCGTAAGATAAATAGAAAAAATAGTATAGACTATTTGCCTAACGACTTTGCATGTGGCGATCGTAATGGAACGCCAAAAGGCTTTATAACCGTAGATCCCAAAGATAAGACATATAACTGCCTGAGCAGAGGAATTAAACTACGTCACAAGTCATAAACTGGGCCATCAAATATGCCAATTGAGGTCGTGCAAATGCACACAGCGAACACTTTTAAAGGCCTGGCAACCCATTTAGGAATTCTGACGGAGTGCAAAGACTTAGAATTCGATTCGAATCGAATCGAATCGATTCGGTATTCAGACATGCGAAAGTGCTTTGGTGAGCGAATGAAATTTCGCTGAGGCTGATCCAAAAATCGCAGCACGTAATCGATAGAAATATTTAATGAAATTGAGTGGCATATATATGTATGATGCACATACATACATATACATACATATACATATGTATGTGTAACAGTACTTCTTCGTCTGGGATTTGGAAAAGCCCGAGGAATTTCGACTGCATTCGCGCATGCGCCATAGTCGCATTTAAGTAGGTCAATGCGTGTGGTCAGACAGTGACCGATATTATTATGAATTTATACACGCATATGTACGTATAAGTAAATATATATAAACGTGCATATGCATATGGGTATATTCAAATTATTGTGGCTGTAATGGCATTTACAAAGAGCTACGCACAAAGCGCAGACGTCGGCGAAACAAGGGTAAATAGCGCCGAAAAAAAAAAAAAAAAAAAAAACAAAGAGGAAAAAAAACCGTTTTCGCAACACCTGAAAACGGAATTGCAATGTGTTCGAGCTGTAGCTGAAAGAGCTGTATCTGTATCTGTATCTGTAACGCTGCTGTGTATCTCAAAGTCTGTGTATCTGTTACGGTCTGTAGCTGACCGTGATCCATGTTTATTTATTATGCTGCGTCCCCAGATTCGTAGCAACTATGCGACTGTGTGCGAGTGTGTGCAAATTTTATTTGTAAATATGCAATGATTAATATTACAAATATCAAAAAACAACAAAAATGAGCAAAAGAGATGAGATTTCGAAAATGCTGTTGTTGTAGCAACTTTCTCGGCATCGTCTTTAGTTTTAGACTAAATATTACGTCAACGTTGCATAAGCTAAACACCTATCCCGCCCCCCTCTCCGCAAATATTTGCCGCCGTTTGCATATTTTTAGCCACGCAGGCGGCCTTACACTTACTTGTCAAAAAGAAAAAGAGCTAAAAGTTAACTAAAAGTTAACAAACTGAGGCGAGCACAAGTCGAAACTTAGTTTTTGATGGTTGCTCTTGCTGCTGTTGCTGGTGTTGCTTGTTGCTGTTGCTGGTGTTGCTGGTGTTGGTGTTGGCTCCAATTTTCGATTCAGATCTGGGTCAATGACATTTGCGAACACTTTCGTTTTGGGCTAATTGTGGCAAAGTGTTTCTGATTCGAACTCGATTTCGGTAACGGAGCGGGTCAATCATGGAGTTAATTTGATTTTCCTTTTATTGGTTATCGATTTTGTTGTTGTTGTTATTTTTGAATTTTATTTTATTTTAATTTTTTTTTTTTTTTTTCTTTCTTAAAAGCAGTGACACACAAAAAACTGGCAACTGAAATTCTGCTCAAGAAATTTCTCCAAATATTTTCACTTTTGCGCGGAGTCGCTGACGGAGACGCTGACTGAGGCGGGGACAGCGCATGCGTGTGTTTGTCTTCGAAACGTTGCGCGCATGCGCAAAGAAATCGTACGGCCGTGAGAGAACTGAGAGAGTGAAACAGTATGACAGAGAGAGAGAGAGAATGCACGAGAGCTACGCACACACGCACACACACCGAGTAAGAGAGACAGGGGGGGAGAGAGATAGACAGAGAGAGAGAAAGAGCGCGGCGCGTTCTATATGCTCGCTTATCGTTTATCGCTGCCAACTCGATTATATTCGATGTCCCGTTGTGTCGGATCGATCTCGCAAGACGCGTGCGCTACGTACGCCGGCTGGAACTGAACTAAACTTGGATGCCAAAGAAGTGAAAGACTTTATGCAGCGTCAGCCAACGTCGACAGCGACAGCGACTGTGGCAGAGGCAGCAACTGAGCAGAGGCAGTGGCAGCGGCAGCGACAAGAAAGGCAGCAACAAAGCGCACAAAAGAAAGCCCGGACAGGGGGCGGGCGGGGCGTGCAGCGGTGCTCAGCTGGCTCGTGAAGAGCGACACGTAAACGACGACGACAGCGCGGACGACGATAACGACGTCGACGTCGGCGCTGGTGGCATGCAACAAGCTTTAATTGAAAAAGCCGCAAAGAACTGTGAAAAACGAGTCGTGGAAATGTTGATGCCAGCAAGTGTGTATGTGCATGGGTGTGTGTGTGTGGAAAAACCTGCCTGCGCATGCAAAGAAATTCAATCTGAGAGACAGACCCAGTCCAAGTCCAAGACCAACGCCAAGACCAAGAGCAAGACCAAGTTCCTAATAGCACTGACATTGACCAAAGAGGTCAAAGTACACATACAAACACACTCACACACACAGACACGTAAGCTCAGTAAGCACAGAGCGCTGTGCGTAACGGTGTCGGCCCACAAAATGTGTTTGCTGTCTAATTAAAAGTCGTGGCACACGTGGGAGAAGTGGAATTCGGTGTGGAGCAGAGAATCCCCAGTGCTGCCCGTCCAGCCACATAGCAGTTCAATGAACTAATGTTTGCATCGGACGCGGCGCCTCGCCAGTGCCCACCTGATCGATAAGTGCAGCGACTCGCGCCAGATGCAGATGGTGCAGAAGATGAGCAAGCGGATATAGAAAGCGATAGAAAAAGCGATAACAGTGTGTTAACAGTCAGGTAAGAGATGGCACGTCTTCGATAAAATTAGTGATGTCATCTGGACAATGTGGCCTAGAAATAAATTTGCTTCGATTTCAAGATTGCGGAAATATGTAAGAGAGTTCTTTGAGACCTGATGACATTGGCTGTGGTACTTAGATTCAGTCATGGAAACGATTCGATACGGGTGAATGTTAATGTTAAGTTAATGTTATAGTAGTATAAATAGTATAAAGTAGTTTGGATGATATGACTACAATGAAAACGTACGAATAATCTGAAAACTAGTAGCAGTATAAACAGTATATAGTATAAATAGTATAATAGTTTCATATCATGGAATAATAATTATATAGTCTGAAAAGTATGAATAGTAGTAGTAAGAACAGTATATATCAAAGATAGTAGGAATAAATTAGTATAGATAGTATGAAAAGTATAAAATAGGATGATTATTATGCAAAAGTCTGTGCATAGTATGAAATAGATTGAATAGTATGAAATGGTATGAATTGTATTAAACAGTAAGTAGCAATAGTATAGTGGTAAAGATCAATGTATGTATAGATAGTATGAATATAGAAAATAGTATGAATAGTATGAAATAATTCGAATAGTTCGAAAAATATTAAATATTATGCGTGAGCAATGCGCATAATATGAAATACGATATGATAATAAATTGTTACTGAAATTATAAATGTACAAAATTTTGGTAAAAGTGGCAGCAGATGTGATTTGAATCTTTAATAGAAGTGAGGGGCTTAATTATCGCAATGCAATGATAATTACACCTTATTAACTATGTTCATGACATGACAATGTAATTTAATACACAGGGCACTGATGATGGAACTGAACTGCAAACTTAGAAATGAGTAATATATAATAACAACTATATTTGCAATAATAATTGTCGTAAAGGAGCCTGCAATTTGTGTGAAAAATTAAATGTGGCTAAATTGTAATATTAACAAGTCAAAGGGCTCTAGTCCAGTCGGCTCGACTACGAGATTCCCTCGACCCTATGAAGAACTGATATTCAAAATATTCTTCACTTCACTTCTGTTTGCACAAGAAATAACACACGCACACACATACATAGGCACGCACTCTGCCAACTGCGCAGTTGACGCTGACTTCAATCCGGGCTGAGAATAACTTTTTATGAGGATGGACTTTTCTACACTCTTCTAGAAGGTAGTATTAAAAAATCACAAATTAAAAACATTTTTGGCTAATTTGGGTGCAAGGGGCGAGGTGTCTAAAATATGAAAGTTCCCAAATTTATGTATTAATTTCACAGTAAATTTGATACACCTACCTCTTACAGTCTACAAGCTAAACTTGATCAAAGTAGGTAATTTATCGAGTTAATTTGGACCTGATATCCCAAATATAAGATAGATAATAAAAATTGGACAAAAAGACTTAAATAAATAAATGAAATAATAATTCGATAAGTCTTGAACAATTGGACAAAAAATACTTAAAAATAAATCGAAATAATAATTCGATAATGAGTCTTGAACAATGCCACGCGCGATTATTAATTGGCCGAACAATTTGTTTTCTTAACTAGATGGGAAGATAGAGTAGTTGGCCTGATCAAATATATATGTATATGCTTTATGGGATCTGCCTCTTACATACTTAAAAAACAAAAAAAAAAAAAAAACATTACACCCTGATTTTGGCTTTGCAATTACTCCAGGGTATATATAAAAGCAAGCATTGATAAGACAAGAAATATATTTAAAAATTCCATAAATATTAATTAATACTAGGGCTATAGCAAAAACTTAACATACTAAGATGTTAATATGCTAATAAGAATGAGGCAAATAATTCATCGATTATTTGCCAACTGATTAGATGGAAAGCAATTAACGTAGAGCTGCAAACATCTATAATACATATTATAGTCTTATAAAAAAAATTAAATTATATACACATATACATGTATATACTTTTGACTATATTTGACTAAAATTTATGGTAGTGTTTCATTAAAAAGAGAACCTTAAGGTTAAGTAGTGTTTATTTATTTATTATTATTTCTTTTTTTTTTTAATCTGACAATTTACTTAAGAGTCTCAGTATGTATGCATAGCGTACATTTTTCAGCTAGTATTTACTGAGGTCTCTGCCCACTCGCAGCCCATTTGTAAAGGCAGTGTACACTTATTGTAATCCGGTCATCGCTGGCCTCATAAAAAGGTAAATAATCTTAAATATTAAGGCAATAATAATCGACAACTGCACTCTGGCACATTTACGTATTTAGCAGAAGCTGTCATTTTTTGTTTTGCTGCCCTCGAAAGCAATTGACGGCCTACAATTGCATAGCTTATTTGTCAACAGCACTCGGGCGGATGCACTGAGGATTCTTGAACGTTGAGCTCTCCATTGATTTGTCAAACAATAACAAAAACTGCGAACAACAAAAACAAAAACAAAAAAGAAACCGAAAGCCCAGTGCAAGGCACACCTCAAAAACATGAATTACACGCAATTCGAGACGCAGTTAAACATTCATTGAAGGACACTGAAATTGGGCTGACGAGCCGTACCGGTTATGGGCTGGTCCGTTGGCTGGGCCGGACCGACGGCTTGACGGCCTGACGGTCTGACGGCTAGGCGGACACGTGCTGAAACCGGACTGCGAATCTTTTTGCGTTAATATTTGACTTGATAATTGAATGAGCACACAGGTTGTGGCTAAAAAAGAAAAACAGCAACAACAACAACAAAATAAAACGGATATTGCCGGCAGCGTAAAGTTTGCCTAGCCAATTGGCTGCGTCTGGGTGTGTTGCCAAGAACGAACAGCGAAGAGCAGACTGACAGCTGATTTCGCTCAGTGTGCGAAATCTTGCGCAGTTGCCAGGCGGCCAACAAGCGTTGCCTACTTTTAGGCATAAATTTCAATATTTCAAAACCGGAAGTAGGCCGAGTCACTAAATTGCTGTCTATCTGCACCCACACTCCAGCTGTCACCAGCCCTTCTAGCTCTCTATATGTGTGTGCGAGTGTGTGTGTGCTGTCAATTGAATGTGTATTGTCAGTCGCATATAAAATGCGGCACTTGCTCCCACATGCTGTGACCCTTTTAACCCAGAATCACCCAAGCGTCAAGCGTTGCCGCACAAGCCATATTTCAACGGCCACACACGCACACTCACACACACGCACACCTACTCAGTTAGATGGATGGAGTGTGGTCAAGTCGCTTAAATCATTATGCTGACGCCTCGCAGCTCAAGTAACATCAGCGGAAATTTCAATTTCAGCTCGAACATCAGTTACAGTTAGTTGCTGGGGCGGAAATTACAATTTTGTTTTTTCTTCTTTTTTTTGTGTGTGTCATATATACAACTACAACATATACACTCGAGCAACTGTGTGTGTGTGTGTGTGTAGGTGTATGTGATACCCGCCTTGTTGCTTGTTCTTTTTTTTTTAATTACACAAAGTTACGGCATTAAATGGCGCCCTGTTGACAGACAACGAGCGCTGTGTCCTCGTCCTCGACTGGCGAAATGGCAAACACTCAAACCACACACACACACACACACACTTATAGATATATGTATACAGCCATAGACTGGGACACAGGCAGGTGGACAACAAAACGAGAAAAATGACATAATGCACTTGAAATGTTATCGCCTCTGCCGCTGGCTCTGCCTCTGCCTCTGACACTGCTGCTGCTGCTGATGAAACCGATTGCAATTTAATGTCAAATCAGTTAAACAATAGCAACAACAGTGACAACAACAACTACCAAATAACAACACCAACACTAAGCAACACACACAAATCAATAAGAGCAATCGCAACTCTCATTGCGTTCACATTTTTTGTTAGCATACTTTTTGGGCTGTCATGCGGTCGCTGGGTCGCAGAGTCGCTGCGTGGAGCTGGGGGCTGGTTAGTGGGGTGCTTGGGGTGGCCAGAAGACGCTACTCTACACACACGTACTCACACACATCTTTATGCAATAGGCTATGAGTCGCTGTCGCTGGCGTTGACGCTGCTGCCGCCGCTGCTGTTGGTGCTGTCAAGGCTTGCCAAGCATTTTTCACGCATTTTCGCACGCATTTTCACACGTAACAGTTCTTAAATAACTGCCAAATATTTTTGTATGTTTTTGCCACTTTTTCGTTAGCTTTAATTTCGCAATAAATTCCTAATTATGGCACTGCAGCACTTGTATATTATTCTATATATATTTTAGTAGTAGTTGTTTCATTATTTTCTTTTTTTTTTTGTGCACCACGTCGGCCGCCTTGAAAATCAATTGGGAAAATGCCTGTTTTTTTGCTTTTGTATTGCTCCTTTGCTTTGTAAGATTTTTCACGCGCCTGCTCTCACCAACACAGACATACGCCAACACACACACACACACACACACAAACACGGACACCCCCACGAAGAGTCGCTCTCGCGCAGCTGTGCCCATTTACTACTAATTTTCTACTGCCTTTTGCGCTGCTCCCAATTCGCCTTTCGCCTTTCGCTGCCGGCTTTTGTGCGCGTCGCAAGGGTGGCTACCCAAAAAAAAAAAAAAAAAAAAGAAACAACACATTGTCAGTGTTATATAATATATTGGCTCATGTGATATCTATTGATTGAATCGCTATCGCCTGGACATATCTAATCGCAGCAGATAAGCTAATTGGGGCATTAAGTGGTATTATTTTGTGTTCGAATATATCAAAGCCACAGAGTTTCAGTTAGCGCGCTGCTTTCAAATAAGTAGTCACATAATTTGATTTAGTCTGGCTTTATTTTTGTGTCACATACTTTTTGTCGTTGGGCTCAAAATGCGACGCACGGCAACACTGTTGGACCTGCTGGTCAAAGAAGCTGCTGCTGCTGCTGCTTTTGTTGCTCTTCTTATTCATAATTTACGCTCATTCTCTTTGACACACACACTCTCTCTCTCATTCCGCTCTCACTCAGTGAGAGCCTTTCTCTCCCTGGCTGCTGTTTGCGGAAGCAAGCAACGGAACTGACAGATTTTGCGCTAAATTTTTTACGACCGCCGCCGTTTCCAATAGCGATGAGATAATAAACCCAGCGACATACATTCCGATTGCCTCAGTAGGAAAACTCGTGGGCTACCCCCCAAAACTCATTCACGTTCGCTCTTTTTGTCAGTGTGTGTGTGTGTGTGTGTGTATGCATGTGTGTGGGGCGTGCTGCAAAGGTGTCGTCTCGAGGCTCTAAAAATAAATGCCTGCTGTAAGCTTTAGCTGGCAACATATTTGACAACAAACGGGGAATTTCTTCATAATTAAACACTAAAAATACCATATACGATTTTAGATAACGAGAAGTGCGGGGCTGGGGGTAGTGGGCAGTGGGCTAGGGGCTAGGGGCGAGTGGCTAAGGGGGGGCGTTGTACATACCGGCACAAAAGTGAGGTTGGAATCGTCACTGCTGGATGCTGCCTGCTGCCTGGCGCTGAACTGAACTGAGCTGAGCTGAACTGAATGGAATCGACTGATTGTTGTTGTTGTTGCTGTTGTCGTTGTTGTTGCTGTTGCAATTGGTGTTGGTGGTGTTGGAGGAGCATTCACTTGTTTCTTACAGCCTCTATATATTTTGTTGCTCAAACACAAGAGCAAGAGACAGATAGCGAGAGAGATAGAGAGAGATAGAGGGAGAGGCACACACACACACTCACACAGAGAGATTACACACGCGACACGCGTTTGAGAATTTGAGAAATATAGCAGCGCCCTGCCCAGTTATGTGGGGGGATCGTGGGAATGTTGTAGAAGACGCGTGTTTCTTGTTGTTGTTGGTTTAGCTCGTTGCTACAGTTTAAGATTTTTTTGGCAATTTAATTTTTTTGTATTTTTTCTATCTCTTCTGTGGCGCTTGAGCAGCACAGCTCGAAATGCGACTAGAGCGACTGGCGACAGGCAACTGGGCGACTGGGCAACTGCTGCTGGGCCGCAAAACCGGGCCGCCAGCAGCGAAAAATTTCACCAAGCAAATTTACGGGGGCTGGCGGCTGCGCGCACACACACACACACACACACAGACAGAGACACAGACAGAGACAGACACACGAACGCACACTCGTACACCAACACCAACGCACACGTGCGCTCACTTAGTAAGGGCAACTCCCACCCTCCTTTTGCGCCCTGGTGGTGAGTTTGTTTTACAACAACAAGCCCAATGCACCCTTCCACACACTCTCTTGCTGTTGTTGTTGTTGCTTCTGCTTTTTCTCTTGATTTTCCTTTACTTTTTTGGCCCGTTGGCTCGTGGTTTGCGCAGTGTCCGTCGCTTCCGTCGCGCTCCCTTCGCCTGACTTTTCCACCACCTTCGGTGGGGGCTTTCCTATTGAATGAAATAAACTTTCGAGCTGTTGTTATTGTTATCGTTGCTGTTGTTGTTGTTGTTGCTGTTGCTGCTGCTACTGCTGCTGTTGATGTTGCTGTTGTTCTAGTTGCCGTTGTTGCTGTCAGCGCATGCGTTTTTCAGCGACCCGACAAAAGAGAATACAAAACTTCTACGCGACGAGAGCAAAATAAATTTTGTTTTGCGTACGACTTTTTGTTCGATATATCTCAACGTTACAGAAACTTTTGGCGCATGCTGAGTTTCAAATTTGTCAACGCTGCCAGGGCTGCCATCTGCCGGCCAAAGCCCAGCGACTGGCGTTGCCATATCCGCCCGTTAAATAGACAAATTCAAATTCGAAACTCAAATCGAAAAGTCTCATATTCAAATTCAATTATTGTGTGTGCATAGAGATATCTTGAATCTGTCATCAATTTCAATTAATCTGCTCCGAAGTCGACAGAGAGGCCTTCGACTATTCAAATGCTATTTGGACAATCCCGAAGGTCGCATTCCATGCAATGATAAGTGCATTGTCATCGCCCCAACTTTTCAAGCCTCACCACGATTTTGGTCCACCACGCATAATAATCAATTTCCATTTAGTTAAAACAAAGGCAAACAGCATAATCATGATTTCCTCAGGGCGCATTTCGAATACTCTAAAAAAGTAGGTTGGTTTGTGAATGTATGAAAATTATAAAATACTAAAATTCAAATTTCGTTTTGAATATTTCATTGTTTAATTATTAAGTATAATTCATATATATTTGTTTTTTTTTATAGAATATTTTTTATTGATGAATAACTGCAATTTCGGGAAATTGAATTTAATTTAAAATAAACAATAATTTAGAGCATTAAAATCTGGGATCTTAAAATATTATAGGATTTCATATATAAATTATTTATAAATTATTTAATAACCAAGTTTTACTAGAAAATCCATTAATTTAATCAAATATATAGAATTTATTTCAAATATATTTTGAGTTTAAATACAGATATTAAAAAAATAACAATAATTGAATATTTTTGTATTACACACCAATTTTCATGTAACTTATGATTAATAAAATTTTATGATTTTACATTTTAAAAACACATTAATTCACTTAAATAATCATCGGTAAATTGATAATTAGCTCTTTGAACTCGCAGCTAAGCGACTTTAAATTAGTTAAGCAAATAACAAAAACTAAACTCATTATTCATGCACCTTGTGTGACTTCGTCTGCCATAATGACACGAGCCCTCTGCTCTGAGTACATATGAGTATGTGTATGTGTGAGTGCCTATGTGTGTGTGTGCTGCAGTTCCAAGTGCAAGAGCTCCACTTGGAGACGTGACGCGGCAAAAGTTGGTCTCAGTCTCAGTCACAAGTTAGCAAAAGCTGTTAACCAACAACAGGCAAGACACCAGAGGGGGCGAGAGGAGAAGGGAAAATGCCGGGTGACTAGGTGGAAATTCGATTGAACCATGATTAAGTCTCTGCCGTTGGGCGTTGAATTGAAATGCATTTTCGAAACGGCCACTCAAATCTATTTACAATATAAATGTGAATTATATGGCTAATAGGTGATTTGTTATGGCCCACTTAAACATTTATCTGTCAGAGAAGATAAAGAGAGAGAGAGAGTGGAAGAGAAGGGCAGGAAGTAGGCGAGACTGATAGAGAAATTAACTGACTTTAAATTGGCTTCGTATCAGCTTAATATATCTGTGGAAAGCTGGTCACACTTGCACCTTCCTTTGCGATTCTCAAGTTCTGAGGAAGGCCCGATTGGAAAGACCTACCAATTAGAAATCAGATAAAAGCAGGATGTGGATGAGTGCGAATGGGATCTCATACAAATGAGAAAGCAACGAAGATAGTTTCAGGTTTGAGTGTCTCTCTACGATTCTCAATGAGTTCAGGAATGTAAGTCACAGCCGAGCCGGAAGTGGAAGAAAATAGAAATACTTTGTGTACTTATAAATACTTGTATACGATTCTAAATGTGTAAACTACAATAAAATTCCACTTAAGTTGCAATCATAACAAATTATGCTAATTAGAAACGAGCTGTAACAATAATTGCCATATATGTATGGTAAAAATCAGACACGTGTAGAGCAACAGCGTTAACAACAAAGCTGAAAACGAACTCTACGAAACAGTCATCAGTTCCAACATTCGGATTAGAGGGGGCTAATCAAATATAAGTGAAGGCAATAGAAATTATTATTTAATTTCGAGCAGCAATGGAAAGTTTTTATCTCTGAACAGATCAGAGGTCTTTATGGGATTGAATCTTAGATGACAAACAATTGCGGGAACTCAATGTTATGTTCAACCGGTTTGGGATGTATCTATGCATCATCTTTAGACTCATATATGTATAATATATGTGTCGCTTTTAAGATCTATCTCATGTTGTCTTATATCACATGTTACAGACAATACGAGTTTACTCAACTTGTGTCGGCGACAAACACTTTCAGTTTACACTCACACACATGGGGCCTACACCCACCTACACACTGGGCAGCCACCCACTTTCTATCTTTTGCGTGACACTAAAAATTACTGTAAAATTTTATTTGAGGCATCTCTTTTGTCGCGTAGCCCACAAAGATCATAATACACCCAACCAAACTCGAAACTCGTAGCCATGTGGGTTTCTTCTTTTTTCCTCTTTTTTTTCAGGTCACTTGCAATTGGGCCCAGCTAAAAGACAAACAACCAACTTGGCTCTGCTCTAAAAATAGATTTGTCAGCACAATATGAGACATAATGGTGTTTCGAGACTATATCCAAGAAACAGCTATTGGGCATTGAATGTCCGGAAATGCAATGAAGGCCCCAAATAACAGTTTCAACACTTCAATGACAACCTTAAGAAATAAATGTTAACATACAATCAAAATTAGTCTAGTAACCAAATTTGAAATATATTTTAGAGTTGTTGTTTTTCTTAAACATTTTATGGCATTGATTACTAAATCATAATAGCGTTAATTAATGCTAAAAATTGCCTTTAGAGGTTGATACTATTAACACATTGTCTTCAGTGCAATCCCTGACTCACCTGTTTGCTCCCTTTCTCATATTCTCTAGAAAACAAATATATATACATACATACATATGCCCACATATATATCATTGACCTGAATTAAATGACCAAGAATTGCGCTTCAAAGTGAAAATGCAAGCGTTTGCAGAATGCGGTTGAAAAACAATATACTGTTATTTATAATAAATTTAACCTCGTAATCACTGCCATTTTCACAGCAGTTAACGGTTTCTGTTTTCGACCAACACCAAAATCATTTTTGCTGACTAGAACTGGGCCAATGGAGAATCGAGTGGCAAACCAAGAACTTCTAGAAAACCTAGTCTATGAAAAAGAGTTAGTAAACAACAAATATAATTGAATTATATTTCATCTGCTTGATTTACTCTTGTTCAATTTTATTGCACAATTTGGTGAATATTCATTGGGCTATTTGCATTTAAATGGCCTAGTACAATACCAACTGATTTGCTAAATGATTTGTTTTATACTCTTTGTTATTGTTTTCGCCTTTAACTAGCTTCAGTGTTGAACTCAAACATAACCTCAAATGGACACACTCAAAACATGCGTCGCGAACGAGACTCAAATGCACTCGTAATAGATACCGTAATGGAGATAAAGATAAACAAGAGATCGCTGCTGGCTTGCTCAGCGGGCCAACTAAATGACGAGCGCGACCTAGCGGTACTCGCTGTTGTTGTTGTCGTTGTTGTTGCTTTGAGCTCTTTAATATCTATTTCCACTCTTCGCTCTGTCATTACGCTTTAGCCTTGTCTCTCTGTCTCTCTCCCTCTCTCTCTCTCTCTCTGCGCTCACGCTCTCCCAATCAGTCGCGCTCGTTCGGATTGGCTTTTGTTGAGTTTATTATTTAGTGTTCCGATTTTCATTACGTGGTTTCGTTTGCCATGCGGACGTCTTCATGCTATACGTGTTGTTGTTGCGGTGTTGTTGTTGCTGTTGCTGCTGCTGCAGCGGCTGCCGCAGCTTTTTGTTGTTGCTCCAAGCTGTTTGCATGCTCGTTCAGCTGATAAAACGAGCATATTGGTTTCGTCTATCTCTTTGTTCGTTTGAATATAATTTTGTGTACCAGAATCTTAGCTGACATATGCATTCATTTCAAATAGGAACTCATTTAGAAAACTTTCAAACGTTGCTGAAGTGTATTACATATACACACATTTAAACATATAAAATCTTTTAAAGAAATAGCTGGAATACACTTTTCAGCAACGTCCTATTCGCCGTAAATATATATCTTAATATCTCTCTCTCTCTCTCTCTCTCTCTCTCTTTAATCTTTCTCAATCTCACTTCCTTATCTAAATATCAAAATCTACAAATCGTAATATTTCTTTCCCTCTCTATCTCTCTCTATCTGTCAATCTCTCACCCTTTTTCTATATCTCTATTTCTCACTATACATTTTTGAACGAGTATCTAGCAGTCGGTAGCATGCGATAGCATCACTCATAGTTTAATGTTTTTGTTTTTGTTTTCGCTTTTACTGAGTGGCCTGCCTGGCGGGTATTTAAAATTTCCTCATGCCGATGCCGCCACGCTCAGTCTCAGTCGCAGTCTCAGAGTCGATCGCAGTCTTAGTCTCAGTCTCAGTCCCCGTTTTGGGTCTCAGCTTTTCGGTTTCGGTTTCTGTTTCAGTCCGAGTTGAGCGTGCGTCGGCATTGGCAGCAACTACTTCACCGTTTCCTTCGATCAACAGAGTTTGCGTTGTTATTTGGATTTCGATTGAATCCAAGTTTTTTGGTTAGTTTACGCCACAATTTCATATATATATATATATATATATAGAAAATACGAAGTTATTTAAACAGTATCAAGTGCATAGAAATCATCAAGTGAAACTCGCGTCGAATATAAAAGCCTTGAAATCTTGTGCTGTGCCTACCAAATAAACCAAATCAAAAGAAACTATTGAAATCCAATTGAGAATCGATTGCCAAACAAAACAAAATCGATGCGAAACGGAAGCTCTCTGACGAAAGCGCACACAACTAAGTCTTATGCTTTATTCATATATAAATATTATATTGTTAATTATTTCTTTGAAATTTTTGACGCAAAACTTAACTGTTCTATTGATATATCGTTGACTTTTGTTGACTTTGCCTATGGCTCTATTGACATGCTGCCTTTTCACTCTGCCTCCCAAAGCCAATTTTAAATTGTTGTTTGTGCTTCGCTATAGCCGTGTGTGTGTGTGTGTATATATATATGTGCAGATGTGTCTGTGTGTGTGCGGCTGTGTGCGAAGTTGATTTGTTTTTCACGTTTTGCGCGCTCTTGCTGGAAAATTCATTGGCGTTGCGTTTGGTCTTTTATTTAATTTGAAGGTTTCGGTTTTTCGGTCTCTCGCTTTTCCGTCTTCGCCTGCTCAGCACAATTTCTGTCGTCATTTTATTTAATTTCGTGGTATGTTTGCGACAGCGTGGCCAATTTTGTTTTATATGATTTATTTCATCTCTGCCCAGGGGCTATATATATATTTAGATGGCTCAACAACCGGTTGGCTTAAATACACAACATAAAACTCCTTTGAAGTGTGTTTTATTTATTTATAATTTCTTTTGACTTGACATCAGCCGCATCTCGAAACAACAAAACTCAATTGTCTATTTAATGCTTGCGAAAAAAACAAAAAAGAAACAGAATAAAAAAAATATTAAACAAATAATTTAAAGTGCGAATTGCTCGAGTAGCAAGCCGCTATTTCACACCCATTTGCGGAAGGCATTGTGCTTTCAATTAGGCGCGGCAAGTTCGTTGTCTAAGTCTTTTGATTTAGCGACATTGGCATGGCATCAATTATGCCAGCACTCACACAGGCACACACACTCACTCACGCACACACACAGAGGCAGACGACAATTTGATTAAACCCGTCAAGCGTATGTTGTTTCAATGTTAAGGTCTGACAACAATATGCAAATGCCAGAAAACAAGCGTCGACAACAACAACAAGAAAACGTAATACGCACTATAAAATAATAAATAAAGAAAAAAGAGAAGAAAAATAGCGATTGTTATTTGCAAAGACTCGCTCCCAAATTGGCTATCAAGTTCAGCAAAAGCATGCCATGCATAAATAAGCAAATTGTTACACATTTTGTTGCTATGCCGGAAGCAGAGACGCTCGCTCGAATATGAAAATATATCTACACACATATATACAAACTCAATCGATGGCAAAAGCCAAAAGCGAGATTCGAGAGAATGAGAGAATGAAAGAAAGGGAGAGAGAGAAAGAGAGAGAGAGAGAGGGAGCTCATCTCCTTGAATAGAAAGTGCCAATAAAGTATGCTTGTTGTTCGTATTTCTTCTCATAATTATATTCATCACAGATTTTTGTAAATCGCATCCTCTTCTTCTTCCTCTGCTTCTTCTAATTTCGCCAGCCCTTATAAACGTCACCAAATTGCCTTCGAGCTGGTCTTGTGCGATGCTCATTTTGTCTATTTGCTGTTGCTGTTGCTGTTGCTGTTGGTGTTGTTGTTGCATTTAGGTAAATAGGTCAAATAGCTGAGCATGTTTGTAACTGAAAGAAATTTCAAAAGATTTAATATGCATAAACGATTTTGCTCTCTTCACATTTGAACATTGTTAGCCATAAATACCCGCAGTTAACTATATTATATAGAAACACTCAGAGACTCGACGCTCTGTCATTTTGTTTTAAACAAAATTAGCAAGCGAAACGCAAACCTAGCAAAATTATGCAAATCTTGAAAATGGGCTTTTGTCTATGTATATATACATAGATATATTTATAGATGTGTATTGTATATATACTAGTATATAAGTGAATGAGTGTTAAGGCAGATTCACGCGCTCATTCGCGAGCTTATCCGCACAGACATGAAACAGACCTTAGTATATGCCCAGCCGCAATCACGATCCTTACGCTTCATTGTGCTTTGTGCTGTGACGAATGCATAAATGGAAATCGTCTGGTATAATAAGCACACGCCTTCGAGCTGCTCAATTGAATGCCTATAAAGCAATGCATACCCTATCAAATATGATCATAGACAAGCTTGATAGGAAACAATTATTTCTAGCATTTCAATGCGGAAGATTAAAGTGAGATATATACATATAATCTTTATGTTACTATCTAGTAGTAGCTCCCATACCATATTTGATATATCATGTCTTTATAGCATTTGAGGTATGCCTATTAAAATTGATCTATATTGGGTATATCAATAGCAAATAACAAATGGAATTCCAGTTGCGTCTTTCTGTTTTTTTCAGACAGCTCTGAGAGTTTTTTTAATTTTTGATGCCAACATTCAGAATTTGATGAAATAAGGAGTAAATTTATATTTATTATTTATTGAAATTTATTTCAAAATTTAAAAATAACTACAAAAAATAAAAAATTCTATGATGCATATAATAAAAAGAATTTGAGATGATTTTATACATTTTTAATACATAAATAATTTTATAAAACTTTATCAAATTTGAAAAGAATATACCAAAATAATCGTAATAAACTATCGATTTTTGTATTTATAATATATTATTAATATAGTCAGAAATAAAATTTGATTCGACATATTTATATCTTTATATTAGTATTTAAATCTATGGAATATTAAAAACTTCAATTTTGGCCAGACGAAATACAAAAAATTGTTATTTCATACCTTCAAAAAGTTCGTCATGATGAATGTGGCTTTCATATGTAGTCTCTACGTGCTTTAAGTGCTCAATAAAGCTTGATCAGACAGGGGTTTTTCAATTCATTAATAATTTATGGTAAATTCACGAAATTCTATAAAAAGTGTATGGGCAGACGCTTCAGAGTTGTACAGTTCATTGACTTTGAGGTTAGCCGATGGCACGCAATAAAAGCGCGCCTTAGGTCAGTTAATATTATGCTGATATTGCCCAAGACCTGGTCCACATAGAGTTTCATTGGAAACCAGTTTGAGGACTTTGAGCTGCCAACGGCATGATGCGGCATTCTGTGCGCGAGATCTTAGTTAGCAATTCAATGCATCGGAAGAGTAGTTTACATAATTCTGAGCTCAATGTCAATATTGGAAGTGCCTTGAAAAGCTGAAAAAATATATATTTATAAAGAGGGAAACAAAAACGAAATCGAAATCGAAATCGAAATAAAAGCGAGTCATTGGGCAATTAGTAAGGTACAAATATTAAATTAAATTTGACGGCTTTTCATATGTGAAAATTGAGCAGTAAGCGAAGGCTATTGCCTAGCTAATTAATTAAAAGCCAAATAAAAACTAAATACCACAATTATGACAGGTATTAAAAAGTCAGGCAGGTGCAATTAGCATCAAGTTGTCAAAAGGGTGAAAAATCTCAGGAAATATCCACTTTTATCTGGGGCAGCCACTTATTGATGCGCGAAAGCGAAAACAAGTTGCAGCTTGTCCCTGACCGTGTAGCTAAATTCATTCAAGATTTCAAAATTAAGCAACATGATAGAAAAATTTTCAAATTTGATAAAAATAATCAAAGCAACCACAACAATTTGACTAGCCGCAGACTTTAACAAATCTTTTATTGTATTTCGAGTTACCTTTCAACGCGGCCTTGACACAAATACACACACACACACACGCGCGTTGAACAAATCACTGAAAATGATCAAAATTAATCTTAAAGAAAAAGAAAAAAATACTGAAATAAAATAAAATAAGCGCTGCTACGCAGTTTTTGCCACAATACGCCTGGGACCTTAGGCAACCACAAAAAATATAAGAAAAGAAAAAATCGAAAAAAAAATGTAGCTAGATAAAATCATGTGTAGCTTACAGATATTCGCGTAATTAGCTAATAATTTGTTGAAGGGCCTCTGCCAACACGCGCGTCAGCAGATCAAGGCAGTCCAGTAAGGTAGATAGACGTGTAAATACCAAACGGGACATTTACCAACTCCTCCTTGACTCTATTAACGAAACGATTTGCTACACATTGCCCATTTTATTACTTATTATGCTTGTTTTGTCCTAATATAATTATTCGAGTTTTTAACAATCATCGCGATTATAAATACCTCAATCCTTATCTATGGATTATGTATTAACCATTAGCATCCATTGAATTAAAATTATCATTTTTAACTATACCAGTAATCATTTATTCATCATCATTATGATTGTCCTCTCCATATTAATTTTTCTCATATTTAACATTATAAGAACCCTTAATAGTCTCTTAATAATTAATAATAAGTAATAATAATATTACTCATATTTAACATTATAAGAATCCTCAAAAGTCTCTTCATTGATAATATTATTATAATCAGTATCATCAATCATCATTATTTTAATTGTGATTGTCATTATTATCAGTATCATCAATTATTAGCACAATAATATGGAAATAAATTTGTGATAATATAACAGGCAGAAGGAAGTGTCTCAGATCCCATAAAGTATATATATATATATGATATATATATATATATACTGATCTCCTACATCTTTGGTGAAAGATATACAATTTTGATTTTTATATATACTTTGAGTACCAACTCAAACTTTTACAAGACTCTCGTTTGAAGGCCAGTTGCAAATTAAGAAATAATTGAGTGAGTTGGCATTTCGTTAACTGTCTAATGTTCAAAAGTATATGTAATTATGCTGAAAGTTTCTTTCAAAGTCTGTTAGGTCAACAAAAATTGTTAAGCAAAACATTTGGCCAATTAATAAACGCGCTTGGTTTGCCTTCCTTTTTTTTCTATACATGCACACTCATAAATTTAATTATTTGTTTCTAGCATATTATTGCGATTTAATTGTATTAAAATTCTTAGCTGTTACTGTAAATTTCCTAGATGGCGCTATTTTTTTTTTTTTTTTTTTTTTTTTTTACTTATTTTACAAACGTGCAGTGGCGATGAAAAAGATGATTCGAGTCTAGTTTATCTTTCATACTTTGGTTCATGTGGAATCATCTCCTCACCGAACACCCCCGATAATAAAATATTATAAGTTTTTCAGTTAATTAACTACTACCAAGATGCATTTAAATTTATTTTGCTCTGAATATAATAAAAATGTAGGGAAATCGTCGGTTATCTGTGTTAAGAATTTGTGTGTGGTTGGATGGTTCTTTTCTTCTAACTTAACATCAATCCACGATAATTTATTTGAAATTCACTCATTTGGCAAGCTCTGTTTTGGGTTCCTTCCTATCGTGATGCATTCTCATTCAGTATATTTGCTTCAGGTAATGAACATTGCTGAAGTTCTGCCACGCATCGCACACGGTCTGCCGGCCGTAGCCAGTGTATTCGCTGTGCGGTGTGAAATGGGTATTAACGGTGAGCGTATTGGAAAAGCTATCGATCGGTGTACGCTTGCGGCTCAGCTTGTTGGACCGGAGGGTCATCTTAAAGCGTGGCGGCTCTACGCACTTTTTC